>NC_036446.1:21926251-22552501 GCF_002775205.1 Xiphophorus maculatus | reverse complement strand
TAGAGTCATGTGTTTTGGGGATGCGTTCAACAAGCATCTTAAAAAAACATTTTCATTATTATTTCAGCTGTCAGAACTGATTTTCTGATATTAAGGTGAAAATCTGGGTTGCGGAATTGTGCAGATTGTTGGTTCGATACGAAATTAAGTAAATTGTTTTTGTGAAGCCTGAAAAGGAGCTTCACGATAGGTGGTAACATGTAATATTTTGATCTACATTGCAAAGTCACAAGAGGATCTCTCCGCTTATGAAATTTTTTGACCAAAAAGGCTGCAGTAAAAAGTGATTAAAGAAATTATGCTAATGAAAGGACATTGAATTTTTGTTCTGTGTGTAGCAAGAAATTAACGTTTAAAAGCACTACGTTTATATTGTAGAGTGAAACATCCTTGTACAAAACCTCCACCTCAATGAAAATCATGTCTTTTTGCTGGGTTAGCAAAACAGCAAACTCATACCACCAAGGACATAGGTTAATGGGCTGCTCTGGATGAGCAAACTAAATATGGCTCTGAAACAAAGAAATATTGGGACACACCCCCATTCTTTAGGTTGTATTGTATTAACCTAGCAATGTGCTCATTGGAAGTGATTTATTTATGGATTAAACGAGGTCAACAGTCTGTAGGCTAGATTTGTGGACTAATTGTTGTGGATATAATTTATGTCGGAATTGAATATTTATTTATATTTTTACATAGCACACACACCTTTTGCTAAGACAGTAAGTAATTTTTCTGTCCAACAGATTTGTCTGTAGAATGAGGAGATGCTCGTTTACTGTGCTGTTGCGTGTGGCAAATCTAAGAGGGTCACAGGGAGGACCGTGAAAAATGCTTGCAACCCCAGAGCATCCTGTTCAAGTCATAGCAAGGTATACAGTATCAGCTTCCTCAATGAATACATGAAACTAATACTCAAAAATTAAATAAATACAAAAAATTATATGTACATACATAAATATATATTTTTAGCTGTGCTCTCCCTAAACGTTTTACTGCCGTTGTCTCGTCATTCCTATGAAATTCTTCATAGGAATGGCATATTCAGACTAAGCCAGGTTTTTTGCTTGGTCACTGTTGGGCTCAGGGAATTCACATGGCTGAGAGTTATAGTACGCTGGTTTGTTTCAAATATATTTATTGCTAAACATGCATGAATAAAGGAACTTTCTTTAACAATTCAATGTATAAGAAATTGAAATGACATACATGTCCATGTATCTTAACTTGTGACTTTATGTTTTAGGCCAGTTAGGATCATGAAAGCAATCTATTTTTTAAAATGACACAATATATTTGCAGACCTTAACATTTTCTTAACAATTGTTTGGCATTTGGTATTATTGGCTTTTAACATGTAGACAGACTTCATCCAGCAAGCAAAGGTGTATATAAGAAACTTGTGAAAAAACCTTTGCTGGATGTTTTCTCAGTTACTTGAGACAGAAGTGGTGTAACTCAGTCAAGTTTGTATACTACCTTGTATATGTCCACATTCATAAGTCCATCACAAGACAGTACAAATTAACTTCCCCTTAATACATCCCTCTCTCACCGTAAGGGCATTCCCACTTCAATTTAGTATTACCGTAGTTAGAATCTCTGTCAAGGTAAGAGACCAAAGTTTGCAAGATTCTTTTAATACCCCCAAGTTTATCTTTCAATATAAACCCTAATTACATCTAAATAAAATGTATCCATCAAGTCTGCCATTAAATATTTAGAGGAGAGTGCTTCTCTCCAAAAACATTTTGTTTTTTGTTTTTTTCACAGTTATAAAACCATATGCCAGAAGATGCTGGTTTGACCAACTAGACCTCCGGTATCATGGGAAACAAATGATATATTTCGCACCTGCACCCACACAGTTTGGGACAAGCAGCCCAGCTGTGTATAAAGTTAGCCTCCATGACCCCACATTTCTCACATAGAGGTGAAACTATGGGGAATGCTTCATGTATTATTTCCTTTGAATAGTGAAATCTGTGTTGGGATTTGAATTGTGTTAAACAACATTAACAGAAGATTCAGGTATGTAGTCGAAGCTCTTTTCCCGGACAATTTGAAATATCAGGTTATTTTTCTCTGTCCTTTCCAATATCCATTTTGGGAAGTCAAGTGCTTTGTAATGTTTCATTGTGAAACATTTTGAATACACTCACTAGTTTATTTGGAACCTCTCCAAAGTCAGAAAGGTATTTATTGAGCTCGTCTCTAATCAGGAGATATGTAAACAAACAAGACAGTTTGCTAAGATTGTCTTTCTGCTGAACTTGTTGGAAGTAGTTTTATTACAGTTTAACAAGAGCAGAATAAATAAAATATATCAAACAAACAATCTTTCCACTTTGAATCATTCATTCTCTGACACCAAAAAATAAAAATACCATTTGTACAGCCAAATGGTACAGCCAAAAAAACAATAAAAATCATATCACAAAGATGATGAAACTTTTGAGATTTTTTTTTTAAAAAGAATGCTGAATCCACAATTAAAAAAAACAGTAATCATAGAAAACGCTGGCTCAGAGACTACTGGTAAATAAATATACTACAGCTGTTGTACTTGGGATTAGGCCAGAGAAGTATATTGCTGAGAAACTCTGGAGTCAGGCTATCACAGCTTTCTTCTGAAAAGTGCGCACAGGAATGCTATTTCATATGGAGCACTTAAAATGAATCCTCAACTCTTTGAATTGAATTGTCTGTTTTCTTCATTACAGGTCTTTGGGCCTAAATTGAAGAAGCAAGTTTTGTTTTTCCCGATCAACAAAGAGGTTGTTTTTTTTTTTCTTTGTTTGATTTCTGTTTTTTCTGTTTTTGTGTTTGAGGGCAGTGAATCCACATCAAAGCCCATGTTCTGTTTGCACCTTTGGATGAAATTGTGCACAGTTTAATCCAAGAAAAGGTTTAGTTTGATATTTATCTGTTCACTTATTATGTAATTTTTTTTTTCCAGTATCCAATCTTGATTTTATTACCAACCACACTTATTTTCTCCATTTTGGGACCAAGTGTCTGTTGTATGCACCCAGGCTGATAGGTATACCAAAAAATCTCTAACACAGGCCCCTCCAGGACTGATCTAAAAACAATCCGCTCCCACGAGATTCCAGTGGGATCCCAACATAGAGCTCTGGTTTGAAGGAAGCGAAGGTCCCTGCAATGTAACAGTCTTCAATATTACATATATTATTTTGTATGCAACATCCTGCCTAGCATGGAGCCAATTATGGTAGAATTTGCTGTTACAGGTAACAAAACAAATGTGGATATTTTTCCAAGGAGCAATATTCTTTGCTCTTCCAGTCACCTAGCAGTCTAAGCTGCTTTGCTAAGGGATGCAGTGGCAGGTGGTTGCATCATAGAAAAATGGAGGTAGATGGGGGAGACTACAAAAAATTGTCTGGGAAAAATTTGTAGAAGGCTGTAGTGCAGCTTTCTGGCAAATTTGGAGAATTCCATAAAGATCACATAATGATATAGTGCATCGCAGAAACGGTGCACAAGAACACCACTTAACACCATCCCCACATTAAGTCCTAGTGCCACAAAATAGTTCCCTGGCCTCATTCACTCCCCAATGAATTATTCCTGTCTTTCACTCTTCTCCACAGTTTAAGAACCTGGCAACTTCTAGCACTGCCTACAGTCTACAGATAGAAATACACTGTCTGCCTCCCTTAGTGACTCAACATCTCTTCACCTTCTGTTCAGATCACTTGAAGCTGCCAGAAAGTTCACCTGGCTTCACAACCTTTTAAGTGTAGTGTGGCCATAGCAGACTTTGTCTGTAGTTTTCATTAGGAAATTGAAAAACACATGGACTAATAATAACTTTTCATTAAGTGCTTGCAATATGCTCTGTATCTCAATTCTGCCATTTTGGCTTTTCTATCACCTCTCACACACTCATTTTCTTTTTCCGCTCTAATCAGTTGAATTTTAAAGTAAATATCAAAGAATATGAATCTATGCAGGCATGAAAAAGGTCCTAGAAAAGAATAAAAAAATTCTAGGCCCTAGTTTTCTTGGAATTATTTTACTGAATGCAGAGCTCTAGTTGCTTAATAATTTGGGTACAGCATGAAGTTATAAAAAATTGAAGTAAAATAAGAATCATATGTTAATTTGTTATTACTTCTGCTTTAAAACCAAAAACACATTTTATACTTCTACAGAAGCAGATCTTGTCTCTTGACAGAAAAACGTATTTGAGCTATGTATCATCTTGCCAAGTTATCTTCATCAAGGTGACATTATACTAAAGTTCCTGTTGATACATTGACATTGATCTGTCTAGTAAGAGTCACAACAATATCCCTGAGTCTTAGCATTCCCTACAATATGTTTTACACTCAATGTGATATTGTGCATCTCAAAAACAAAATAAATCCTAGACTTTAATTGTGCACTTTTCACACTTATGAGTACCATTGAAATGTTGAAGAGGGTGAGAAAAAAATAAGCTAACAAGATTGGTTCTGTAATCTCTATTCATAGATGACTTTAACAGACTCAATAAGTAATAACATTCCACTTATCGGAACATGGATGGAGGGAAGATCATGATATAGAGTCAAAATGTGTAACTCTGAACAGTTTCCACAGATAAGCCTACAATTTTTCATATGTTCATATATTTAAAATCACCTTAATTGACCAAAAAACTTTGTTCTTTATGAGAGATGAGATAGGACTCTCAAAAGGTTTGAAAATGGGAATATCAATGTAAAAATTTGTTTTTTCTTCACACTTTTTACATTGTGAACTTCACCACTCTTAATAAGAGTAGTCAAAATGCTACCAATTCATGGATGAACATGTCTATGACTCAAGTAGAAGCATTAAGGTTTATACATCAGTACAACCAGGGATTTTTTTATGACAAAAAGTCCCTTTTTTATTACTTTATCCCTCCTGTTATGTTGCGGGTCAAATTGACCTGTTTTTTTTAATACTTGGAAGTATTTTTTTGCATGAAACTTTTTCTATTTGTCTTAATAGGTGCACTCTCCATATAAATGGAAAATTTATTCATTTTACACATTTGCACCACCCCATGATTCTACTTTTTACATAGATAATGTTCGGGTCAATTTGACCCGGCAGTCAAGTTGAAGGGTAAAACAGATTTTTTAAAAAATGTCCAATTCTATATGTTTCCTTGTAGCTATGAACCATATTTCACCACAGAGCATGCATACATGCGCATGTGCAACCACACCAGCCCACTTTCTCACTATTCTCTTTACTTCACTGGGAAACTGCGAGAAAGCAGGTGTTCATGCAATGTTTGACGGGAATCTTTTCTGTTCCCGTGGCAAACTCCACCCACACTTAGTGGACACTCAGCAGAAGTGGAGGAAAACATAAATACTCTCTGCATGACTCATTTATCTTGATTTTAATCAGCAGGTTGCTTTGATCCAGAACAGTATGTGTGTCTCAAGTTCAATTATTAAGATCACCCATTGAAAAAAAAAATCAAAATGCAATATGAAACTTTTTTCAAAAGATCTATTTCAAGGAAATTATAGTTTTTTTGTGTCTAGGTTTTTTTCAGTAGACATAAAAAATGTAAATTCCATTTTTTTATGTCCAAATGAGTAAATGAGCAAGTTGTCATCATTGATCCTTTATTTGTGAGAAATAAAAAATACATCATTACACAAATATTGATTGAAATGGTTAGCATTGGAGTTACTAATCAGATACAAAAATGTTTTGGAAGAAGTTTTTGGTTTCTGACACTATTTCATGATTTAATACTCCCCGAGTCAAATTGACCCACAAACATCATTACTGTACCTCAGAAACGAACATAACAGGAGGGTTGTAACTTTATATAAAGTCATATTAAGTAAATTTATTTCAGCACCATACAGTTCATCATCATACAGATTTAAATGTCTTGATGTTCTTGTAATGGTGCTATTAACAACATGGCACTCAAAACTGAAGGAATATACTTTTTTATCTGTTCAGCTATTTTGTTTGTCTTTAAAATATGACCTCTTTATAGAGGTCATATATGACCTCTATAAAGGTAAAATATTACCTCTTTTTTGACCTACTTCCTGTCTTATTAATGCTGACAGTTGCAGTCCACTGAGACACAATGACAGGTCCAGTTTAAGGTGCTCAGAACATCTGGTCAAATATCCAGTTAGGAGCAGCAAGTTTCCTATGGAACCTTCCATCTTATATAGTGGCAAATAATTTAGTAATATTCTGTTGAAAGAAGCAAAATTATGGAGTATATGCTTTCATTTTAATATAACAAAAAATGCTGCTACTGAAGACAGATTATTTTTTGTTTGTCTACTTCGCTTTTTTCCCTAAGTTTGTCTTCTCCTTTTTAAGAAAATGTAAGAAATGCTATAAAGAAGGGCCTGTTTTATTTCCCAATTTATTAGCATATTTATAAAAAAACTACTTAAAATAATATGTCAACAAACCATTTAAGATAGACTGGATTTGCTCCTTCATCTTTAAGTCTACATAATTCATGAAACTATTAACATGCATAGCACAATAAGCAATAATCTATTTTGCTTTCTGCTTTTATTTGCATGCCATATATTTAATAGCATAATTCTTGAAGCTGAGCCATTCATATGATAATTCCATAAGAAACTTTTCAAACATTATAGGTGGTAATATTGCCAAACGGACTTTTCTGAACATGTGATAACTCTAAATCAGGTGAAAATGAAGTGCAGTTGGCCACTCTCTTGATAGTGGACAGATAGATAGCACCTTGACAAACAAAGAAAAACAGACAAACTGTGTCACTTCACACAGAAGTGAAGAAAAGTGGAGACAGGCTATCTCCATGCATACTGATGCCGGCCAGGTTTGGCCTAGGTTTGATTGAATAGGCACACAATGGGAAAAGGCAGGCTACTTTTCATGTTCATCCATCAATCAGTGCAGCAGACTGCAGCTTTCTCAGCTTTGTTTGACTGTCAATTAGCTGACGTGCTTTGGGTTGCAAGATGAATTTTAGAGGGTTCTGTTTTTCATAAAGCAAGCACCATATAATGCACAGCTGTGGGACCAGTCTACCCAAACAAACTCCGGCGGAGCAGATTAATGGTCAAAAAGGGCTGAGTGGTCAATGTCATTGTAAATAATTATGAATCACAGAATGTCTCGATTTTTTCTTGAGTAATACTGACACTCTTACAATAAAACAAGCATTTGTCTTTCTTCTTTAAGTAGGTGATTTGGAGCATCAGTTGCTGAATGTGGACAAAATACTTCCTTACAGATAACATATCTGTGATCTCTGTTAGAAGAAAAGGTACGATCTACAGAGCTAAAATATAAATTGCCCATTGGGCCATATAAAGTTGTCTGACTCTTGCTGACTATATATTTTAGCATATCATTTTGTAAGGCTATTAGTGTCATGCAAATAAATCTTCCTTCACTGAGCAATTCAGCAGCATTTTTCTGCTTGTTTGCATTTGACTAAGAAACATGATCCATTTCCATGGAACTTATATAGTTGCATAATTGTTTTCTTCATGGTTCTAATAGTATTTAGCACCTTGAGATCTCATCAAGTCAATCAGAAGCTCACAGCATAGCACCAGCAGGATTTATTGGCTGCTTGGAATTCTTTTGGCAGCTCTGTTTCCAAACATAACTAGTGAACCCCATAAAACAATACATGCATCAAGCTGAGACAATTCACATAGCTTGATTAAAAAAACATTGCAGAGGATATACAATGTACTCTTTTTGCTTGATCACTCTGGAATAAATAATCAAAATTTGTAATCAGAATTGATACCAGCTGGACTAAATTCATAAGTAATAAGTCAAACAAGCAACAATCTCTTGCATTCAAATGGAATCGATTGAACATCTCATGGTTTAAGTTAAATAACACTCTCACTTGGTGGTAAAATGCCTGATAGAATTTTTGTGTTATCACATTCTCCAAGTTAGATGAGTCCGTGAACTCTGGGAACACATTCCATTGACAGCACAAAGAGGCCTTTATACCTCATTACAATTTAGCGACGGTCAAGATTACCTCAAAGAGCTGCACATTTATTTTTTGCATTTCTTATTCCTTGTCTGCTCTGTCTCAACACCTCATCCTGAGAGCACAAAGCACTAATGACATAGTTGCTGACAGAGTAGCAGGTATGAGATTTATTTATTATTTTTTTTTTTTTATGCTTTTGCATCAGGTCTCACTTGTTATCACCTCTCAATCTTAATTAGAGATTCACAAGCCGATATTAATATATGTATCGGTGGCAATGTTAAAAAAGTTTCTTGGTAGAATGCAAAATCTAATACATAAGGGCAGATCAGTGTTATCATGTGACATTATGATTTAACAAAACTGGGACTGATTGTAGTCCGCAAGGTCTAAAGTGGGGAGACAAGCGCATGAGAGGAGGATGCAATTCTTAGCCCATTCCTCACCAACGAAGAAATGTCAGCTTCTGAAGAGGATTAACATCAGAGAGCAGATCGAGTATAACTTTAGATCTCAGAAGTAACAATTTACATAGTTATGTCCTTTTCTGAATCGTTAATTCATTAGTGCATGACACCCTGGTTTTCCATCTCTGACTGCATTTTGAAATCAGCAGAAAATGCACATAGAAATTGAGTTTCTGACAAAATTGTGATTTTTATTATAAACATACAAGTTGAAGTAATAAAAAAGATCATCCAATTAAGTAACAGTTTGAGAGGTTTTAAAATGGCAAACTTTGCGTTGGAATTACGCTCATTAACAGAGTAACTTTGAGCCCGCAGCACATTTGAGTTTCAGGGTGGGGAAACACACAGCTGATTGACATACCCTGTTTGTTTGGTTATTGAAATTGCTATTGTTGTTAGTTTCAGCCAACAAACTGGACATTTGAAAGCAACACATGACTGCTTCAGCTGGTACTTCATGGTGGCTGCCAGCAGGCTGCCTTTACCAACAGCATAACTATAGACACATATGAAGCAGAAGAGAGGCCGAGCTAGGGACGATTGTCCCTGCACACATTCATACCTAAAGGGAACTTAGAGTAAACAAAGTAACCTAACAGACATGTTTCTTTTGGAAAATGGGAAGAAGCTGAAACACCCACTCATGCTCAGGAAGAACATGCAAACTCCACGCTGAAAGACCCCGGTCTGGGATACCCACCCAGGACCTTCTTGCTGCAAGGCAACAGCGCTACCAACCGCACCACAGGGCAGCCAACAAACTACCGTATTTAAATAAACTTTACTGTCTCCAGGGCTTTTGATATGTAGCTACTTCACAACATTTTGAGGTGTAAATATATTTGAGTTACTATGTAGAATTTTGAACCTGTATGAGTAACAAACACAAATTTTAATTTGTGGATACAGTTATTGTTGTGTATATAGTGAAACATATGTAGAAATGATTGGTTCAAATAAACAATTGAAGGCAATGAAGATTAAAATTAAAATTAGGTTCATGTGCATTAAGCTGCAGTAGTGTGTTTGGGTTTTTTTTGGATGCTTTAGAGTGATAAAGAAGATGATTACTGAATGTTTTGTGTGAAAAATAGGATTTTTTTTTGTAGCACTTCAAATGCCATCCTCTAATTCGTTGAATTAAAATTATATTGAATTAAAATGAAATAAAACAAAAGGTTGCCTAAATTAGATTAATTAGAATGTTGTGCATTAACTTTTTAATAAAGAAAAATAGGACAGTTTTAAAGATTAAGATTAAATATTTTTTTATCACTGTGAGCAAAGTAAAAAAAAAAAAAGGAACATTTGCCAAGTGGCCAAACATCAGAACTTGTTCATCATGCTTCTACTGATAGATGTACAGTATGTGGGTGTGTGAGCATGTTTGTGTTGCTTTGACTGCTTGTAGGCATGGTCCAGTTCCAACTGATGGACTTATGCCTAATGTAAAATGAGAAGGTGGAAAAATAACAACCAGGGGCATTCTTATCTCCCAGTTGTTTTTCTACTTGTGTTGCAAAACTAAATTGGCATTTGTCCCTGCTCTATCGCCTTAAGGATGGCTGCAACCAATAAGCAGCCATTTATGATTTAAGAGACCTCAGGCACTGAGCCAAGGCATGTAGAACAGTTGTCAGCAGTTTTGTGTTTTGCCGAATATAGAATAATACCACCACCATTTACATTTTTAATATTTTTTTATGTCTTGCATTTACATTTTAAAAGCTTAAAGGGACTGTTTGTGTTCCCCTATGCTTGAACTAATTCAAGCATAGGGGAATTACAATCGCCTCTTTAGTGATTTATTGCACTCCAAAAAGTCATGATCTGAAACTTTTACTCCACATTAAACAGAAAGAGGTAAAACAATTTAATAAAAAAATTAGCCTGAAGAAAAAAGCTGCATTTTGGTGTCAAGAGAACATCTTTTATTGTCCATTAAAAGTTCTCTGTGTCCAGGTTGTGCCAAGACTGTCCAAATCAAGTCTTTTCATGAAAGGTTTATGTGGTACTGTATCTTTCATGTGCATTTAATCCCTGAATGACACAGAGCTGTATGAGCGTATATGTTCGTCTGTATTGTCAATCATTTTAAAAGTTATCTTTACTATCACTGTCTGTTTCTTGTTTCTTTGTACTTTTTTTAATGCAATCCGCAAGTCAGTCCATAACCTCAAATCTACTGAGCTTATTTTATGAAATTTTAATGTTGCTGTTGGAATTTCATCTCATGCACAAACATGGATGGGGAATAGAAGACTCAAGTGTTGGATCTGTTTCTCTGATTTCATGAAGCTGCCTGCATCATTCTGCAATGTGGGATTTTAGTTCAGTCGAATTCGAATTTCGATTTAATTTTGCTGCTATATAAGAATCATGAGAATAAATTAGGAAACTTTACATAGCAGTGTAGTTCATGATATGTAAATTACTTAGACATTAACAGGGCTCAGCTCATCTGGCTTGGAAGTGGTGACAACTGCTGCTCCATAATAGCTCCTGCTGTGCCATATTAGGTTCTCTGTGCAAAATTGGTAAATTATTAGATCCTTAAATATGAAAAGATGAATGACGCAAGTTACCAGGAACTGGATTAAATTCTGCATATTCCTTATTGCAGGGTTTCATAGTACCTTGGTTGTTAGCCTTTTTGCCTCACAGTAAGAAGAATTCTCAGCTGTCCAGACAGTTCTGTGTGGAGTGCACAAATTTCTTCATGCATATGTGCGTTTTCTCCAGGTCCCTGATTGCATATATGATGTGGATTCAGTAAACAAGTGAATGTAAATTGGCCTTGTGTGCATCCTTGTGTATGTGCAGACTGTGTGTATAGGTTGCCCCATTGCAATGACTGGCGATCTTGTCTGCTGCCCAACAATTACGAGGACAGGAGCCCAGCACCTCCTGACCTTTAACAAGACAAAACAATTGGGGGAAAAGCATGAACCCTGACTTTAATTGACAGCTCCAGTTTTTATTTTTCTATCATATATTTAGTATTGGTTCCAGGTCTATCTTTTGAGTTTTAAATCATATTATCGGCCAGACTTCTTGTGATTGAGAAGTTTACACACAAAGCACCAACAAAGCCTGAATATTACTTTTAATGAATGACTCAATTAGGGTTAAATCCACTGGTGAAGTTTGCAGAAGACTATGCAGTCATAGCACTACAAACAAATATGCTTTTTCAAAAAGCATTAATAAACTTTCTATATTTTTAAAACTATATATAAGTACACGACTGCTTCAGAATTAGTATTGTTTTTTGTCCTTGTTTTTTGCTTAATTTAGCAGTTTTCTATTGTTTGAGTTTAAAGTACATTGTACTGTGGCTCAGCAAAATGTGATGATTCAGTTTTGGTTTCACTCAATCATTAAATATATTTGTTGATTATTCTCCAGTCTTTTTAACGGTCTGATTAAGCAAAGCGCTTTGCTTCTTAGCCCCATGGCAGTTATGGTGGTGATAATAGGCACAGAGAAATAATGAAACATATTCTTATGAAATAATGGTGGAGGCATTTGAGTACCCTGAAAAAAGGCAGCTGATGAATTTTTAAATGTTAATCTTTGAAGAAGCAGCAGGAGTCCACTCAACAGTAAAAAAAAAAAGGAAAAAGAGCAAGGGGCTGCCAGGAATCTGTAGCAGGATAATTAATTGTTGAGTCTTTGCAGTGGGTATGCATCTACTGAGACCCATTGCAGATATTATACAGCTGTTAACTTTTGAGCCAATTTAATGTTTTTTTTCTTCTTTTCATCCCTCTGCTCCACCCTCCAACTCTATTATACAGCTTCTGTCAGCATATGTATGCCTGTGCTAGTGCGTATTTCTGTGTGTAATTAAGTCTACATATGTGCATTGCATACGCGTGATGGAGGATGTGAAGCCCTTGAGCATTGGAGCCAGATGTTGCAAAATAAATGTACAATTTTAATAACAAAGAGCATTGAAGAGCAGGTTATATTTGAAAGACTGCTCACAATTTTGTATCACAGAAGTGTGATGATGTTTTTTTCATTGATCTTTGAGAACTAATCTGAATGACTGTCAATTGTACTAGGCACAAAAGTTCTCTTAAACCTTTCTGGATCATGTACCTTGCATCTTGAATCTACACATTTAGTATGCACCAGCTGTTTGGCATAAATTAAAATTTTGAGCTGGATCAGGATTAAATATTTGTTTTGCGCTGACCGCAGGGTTTATTGATAATGACAAAACCCCTCCTCCTTATTTTTGTGAAAATGTAATTAATTTTATGATGTTTGGATTCCATTTCTTTTTACATCAAATAATGAGAAAAGTGAAATATGACCTCCTGAATGCGTGCTGAATAGTTTCTGTATTACAATCACACCCTTCTGTTTGGTTGCTCAGAACAAAATATTTCCATTTTTAAATTTAGTAATTAACCCCAGCTGGGGCCTAAAGCTGCCCAAGTTAATGAAGTTGAGATTTCTGTGAAGGATTAATTAGAGCTCAGATGGGGATGGGGCGGGCGGGATGTTTGTGTACGGGGCAGGAAAAAGGGGATAAATAAACAATGTAATAAATGACGCAGTGCATGGTCTTTAATGCACAATTAAATTGGGATTGTCTTGGGATCAGTCAAAGCACACACAAGCTACTCTCTTAAGCTTACTTCATATATCATGCCTTCACTCTTAATGGTAAGAGTCAGCCGAAGCAAGCCCCTCGGTGATGCTTAAATGCTATGTATAAACACACAGACAGATTTTGTGACGTCTCATTACCAACTGCCCAGATAAACCAGAGCACATGTTCGCCTGGGGGCTAAAAGAGAAAAAAATACAGTATCATAGCATAAAAATTCAATGTCAAAAGATCTTTGAATATAAATTTTTGTACAGTTGTTGCTACCCTAAAGATTCTTCACAGCTTCATAGCACCATTTGCTAGTAGTGCTAATAGTGGACCATAAATGTCAAGCTACCTGTTTTTTTTGTGAAACGGGAGTCATTGGTTTGTTCATTTGATTTGTTTTAATTTGAACTGTGATATGTTCTGAAAATTTTACTTGCTTGAAACATTTTAATTTGTTGCAAAAATGATCTCTTTAAAACTATCCTCTTCTTTTATTTCAACTGTGAGATCTTAACTTCTTGTGGCTTCATCATTTGTGGATAAAGTTTGGTGCTCTGTTGAAATTGAATCAGTGACATCTATTTTTGTTAGCCCCTTTTTTCAGAGGGGCTAACAAAGTATTTTACAACTGAGATTAGCACAGTTGTAAAATACAACTGAGTTTAGTAGCTTGCTAAAGAAGGAATTGACATCAAAAACTTATGTGACAGCAAATTTGAAATTAGATTTAATCATAGTTTTGTCATCTGTTGTCATTTTTGGGTTAGTCAAATTTTAGTCTATTATTTTTTACTATGACTCAGTAAACACATTTTATCTAAGTTCTAATCTTTATATGTGAGTTCTGTTTTTTTGTTAATCTCATTTAATTTGAAAAACAAAAAAGAAAAAAAAAGTAATGACCAAAATTACAGGACAATGTTTTCTGGGGTCTTTTTTTGGAACAAAATCAGTCTCTCAAACTTCCCACTCAGTTTATTGTAGTTGCTTTTACCTTATAATGCTGCACTTTAGACATTCACTAGTTTCATTAGGTGGCATTCTATGCAGTTTTTATTTTTACTTTCTAGCTTATATCACATATACTAAAATACCTTGATATTCCAAAGTGCTTTTGGGGTGATTATATTTTTCACGAGTGATTGTACCTTTTGTGATTATATTTTTTATTGCAGTGCTGACTCTTGAGCCATTTAAATTTGGCACTCCATCTACCTTCATTTAATATTTCCTTCTCTTTTCATAAAATTTGTTGCAACATGTTTTCAAAAAGGACTTGTTTTTGGTGTTGATTGTAATTACTGAGGTCAATGTATGGTAAAACACGTCACACTCATCAAATCCTAATATATCAGGTTTCTCTGCAGTGAAGTAGCCCCTACTTATACAGCAGATGTGTACACTATGTAAGCTGAAGACTTGTAAAGAAAAGGGCTGACGGTCCATTGGCGGGCAGCTAGAATTTTAAAAGGATGAGAGATTTACTGACTTGTCCATCTAAACATGTCCTTCAGTATGTTAAACAAAGCATGCTGTAGTAAATAATTACTAAATAAATGAACATTGTACCAATGTAATTTATCTTATGAGCTAAAATTCACATCCTTCCTAGTAGCTGCATAGATGGAAATGTACTTGCTAATTGCCAGCATGTGCCATGTGATTTATTTGCTTGGCATTATCTCTTGTTTGGTTGCTGACTTTTCCGTTCATTAAATGTGCTTTGACCAGAAATTTAGCTTCTGCGTCACAGTTAACAAAAGGATGAGATATTTCCACATTATCATGCAGCCCAGATTACTGACAAATGTTTAGTGATCAGCCTCTTTTGATATAGTAACTTTTATGCTCCAGTCAATGCTAAGCCTTTTTCTGTTAATGATGTTTCTCTTAAAATTTACTACACATATGTCTGCCAGAACTTAAAGTACTTTTTACATCAGCAGTATAATCGTACCAGGAATTCCTTGATGCAACAGCAGAAACAGTGGGATCCTAAGATGCAGTAAAACTCAGTGAAAGACTTAACGTCTGGCAGTCTGTGTGAGCTGAGGCACAGCAGACAGCCAAAACCATGCTGGGTAACATGCTCATTTGTCCATATTTTTTCTTCAGTTCCCATAGGACATCCTCTCCTTCTGTTGCCTTATCCCGATATTTCTGAGGGGATATTTTCACAAGAGATCTCTATCAGAGCAAAATCTGTCTTCAACAGTTCAGCTGGCAACACTTCACTCAAAAGAAAGGAGACAGAGCCTGCTATGAAGTTAGGAAGCCTCGAAAGTCTGCACTGTACAGACAACTCAGTTAATTTTACGTTTGGCCAGATTTTCTTAATGTCCTTTTCTGGGATTAGAAATCATAGCTTCAGGTTAATTTATGTGACTGTGCTTTTCAAATCTGTGCAGCTTCTAAACACTACGTTTAATGGAATGCTGACCACTTTATGCACAGGTTTTCCCATCAGCAATTTCCATGCTAGACCACAGTTGTTCAGCAATTCAAAAAAAAAGCATTTTGTTTTTTTCCCTAGCCTGAGGGCTACCAGAAAGCCACGTCACTCAATCTCTCAAAAATGTCACTTCTTGTAAATGTATGTTACTCCATCTGTTGATTTCTGAATATCCAAGGAGCATAACAGTGCAGTGAAGGAGTTTACCCACACAAAATTAGTTGATTTTTTCTGCAAACATGCCTAATCATCATCAGTTTATTTTATAAAGGCTTTGTTGAACAACAATCAGGGTTTGTAAATATATTATTGTTTATTTTTAAAATGCTAATAGGCATTTCCCATCCCATACTACGATGTAGAAACATCACTGTAAAATAGGAGTTTGACGCATCATTTCAAGTAGGATTTGTAAGCACCTGCTGTTGAACAAAAAAAAAAAAAACTGTTGAGAAATGCACACCAACACTCAGTACACAGGATGGGAAACATAGAAAAAACCCAATGCAGATGGGAGACAATGAGCTCATCCTGTTCCTATTCCGAAATTAACTTCTTAATAATGTTGAAGATCAGCCTTTTCATTGTTGTTGTCTTAAATTAAAACAGACTAAGTGAAAACAAACTCAGCAGTTAATGGGTTAGGGGTGAGCCCGCCCACAGCTCCTGATGAATGCTATTCTTTACTCTGGCCAAGCCAAGTCGGCACTTTCAGATGTAAAAACAACAACAATAAAAAAAAAATGGCTAAAACCCTTCGAATATACGTTTTAATTTTCTACTTGCAATTGCAAACTTACCAGTCGGGAAAAAGAAATAAGAGTTTGAATGGAAACAATTTATTTGAGTTTATCAGAAAACAGATGTAACGATCACAGTGAGAACAAAATGTTATGTAACATAAAGACAGAATTACAAAACTGATGCACATTTATTTCTAAGAAAACATTAAAGTAGGGGTAATATGTGTTTTCCAGGCACCTACTACCATTTTATAGGACAATCTAGTAACTATATTGCATTCAGTTGTTTTGAAAAGGCTGTATATATCAAAGCTGACTTAAAAGAATTTCAAATTCAAATCTCATGTCTATAAATTGTCCTCTCTTTCTTTAAGAAACTCCTGCCCTTTCCAATACTCTGCCTTCAGCACAACATCACAACAAGGTTTCTCCCTCATGAAGTTGACAAATGTTCTTAGGAGCACCTCTTCTCTATTAACCCTTTAACAATCATTTTACCAGCATCGGACTTAGTTAGAAGTAGTTCATATAATAAGATTCTTAGGCAGGCATTTTGTTCCTCCAGATGTCTGCTAACTGCTGCTGCTACTCGTTTGGAGGAGCTGAGCAGGGGGCCCATAAGGGAGGGTGCTGTATGAAGCGGAAGCTGGGCTGGGACTGCAGCTCAGAGGAGGAGCTTTGTGGAAATAGGTTGTACTTTGTGGGATCAAGTTTCTAGGCACCTCCGAATGGTTGCCACAGATTCCTCAAACATCCACGAATGAATCCAAGCAACACTACAGGATTAGAGAATAACATTATAACATGTAAAGCTCAAAAAACTGTCACAAGTATGAAGATGTGAATATGTTACTGATTTACCTGGTTAAACTGGTGATAAATTATAGCTAGGCAGATTTACACTGTAGATATACTGTACATTGTTGCTTTGATCAAAGCTGCCCTGAAGCCTTTCCGCTGCTTCTTCCGAGCTGCACTGCACAGCAAGTCAATGGTGTACTTCCTTTTGGATCACAGTGTTATGAACTTCCTCTACTTATTGGGTATGTGTTATTTATTAGAAGTCCTGTCCTCTGGGTAAAGAAAGTGGAACATTTAGATCAGTGTATGAATCGATGAATGCATCCCACAGCTAAATAAAAGGTTTCAACTTTGAATATGTCTGGATTTGATTATATAATACACCAAAAAATGATTTAAGTCATCTTCTGCAATCATTTATATATAATAAAAGGTAACACATATTTTAGACTTCTACTTTTCTGTCGGAAGTTTTCTCCATGAGGAACTTGACATATTTTATTACCACAATTTTGCACAATTTATTGCACAATTTTGTAGTTCATTTATTAAAATACACTATCTGAACCTTGTAGTCTATAAAAACTACTTTTTATCCTGTTGTTAAAAATATAATAGAGAAAAGGGTCAAAGGACATGGATCATTATTAATGGCTTTATCTGAATACCAGTTTAATGTACACTCTTTGCTTACCTCACTATGTAGTAAAGAAACATTTTTGTTTATTTTCATCCTCATAAATACCTAGAGAAAGTAAAATCAGAGAAACTGACCATTTTAGGTGGACTCTCACCTATATATAGGCCTATACAGTATATACATATACAGTACAGACCAAAAGTTTGGACACACCTTCTAATTCAATGGGTTTTCTTTATTTTCATGACTATTTATAAGGCAAGAAATCCCACTTATTAACCAGACAGGGCAGGTTGACCTATGAAGTGAAAACCATTTCAGGTGACTACCTCTTGAAGCTCATCAAGAAAATGCAGAGTGTGTGCAAAGCAGTAATCACAGCAAAAGGTTGCTACTTTGAAGAAACTAGAATATAAGGGGTATTTTCAGTTGTTTCACACTTTTTTGTTTAGTGCATATTTCCACATGTGTTATTCATAGTTTTGATGCCTTCAGTGTGAATCTACAATGTCAATAGTCATGAAAATAAAGGAAACTCATTGAATTAAAAGGTGTGTCCAAACTTTTGGTCTGTACTATATATATATATATATATATATATATATATATATATATATATATATATATATATATATATATATATATATATATATATATATATATATATATATATATATATATATATATATATATATATATATATATATATATATATATATATATATATATATATATATATATATATGTAGTCATATATATGACTACCAAGTCATGAGAGAATTTTTGATTTCTTTAACCAAGTTGGTTAAAGAACTTCAGATTGAACTTTCATGTTGAGTCTGAAAAGGCAAGAAACACTCATTTACAAGATCCCTGACTAGCAACAGTTTGCAAAAATCTTGAACAAAGGGAAACAGACCATAAATAAATTAAGAGGATGAAGGGCTTAATGTCAGAGAACAAACTGGACAGTAGAAACAGAGTCCACAACTCATCTATACAGACAACTGCGACTACAACTTTGGCTTAATCTAACATTTACTTGATATATTTTTTTCTGAGTCACCAGTGAATGTTTTAAATCAAAGATGTAAGAGGGGTGGGTGTAAACATAAGTTCATACTTCTGCCCACTCCTCTGAACATCTAAATATTCAGAGGAACATTTACTGGTGTTCTTCTTTTGTTTGCTTTTGTTTTCATAATTTTTCTTTGTATGTAGCTTTGTTTATTCGTTATTACATTACATTCAGTGAAGTCAAACTCAAGGTATGTATTTGTCTGGTATTTTAAAAATTTAAGGACCACTGCCATCCATGACTACCTAAAATTTTAAATTATTTTGAGACTCCTTCTAAAGATGTTTAAAACTTTCCAATTTAATAAACCAAACACCAAATATGCCTCAATATGCACTAATATGCATTTTAGAGATCCTCTATGCAGAACCGCAGAAGCTAACATCCATGGTCAACCTTCTCTCCTCTCTTGGGGGAACAGACAATCAGCACCAAGGTACCTAAGTGGAACTCCTGGATTGGCTGCTTTGCAAACAACAGCTCTGTGTGTCGGCTACCACTGTATCTAAGAGTTTCAGCTTCCAAAGCAGCATTTTATTTCTAATTATTTAGGTAGATGTAAAAAAAATCCACAAATAAGTCAATTTTGTACTAATAATCTGGAACAACATTCAAACAGAAAAATCAACAAATAGGTAAGTCTTTGAATACAGAAGCATAAATAGGTGTGAATCCAACAAACTATTTCTTCCGAATAACAACAACCTACACATACTAACCTTATATTTTCTATTGTTTCAGAAACTGCATTGTTTACTCAGTTATTTTAGTAAAGTTAAAGTAATCTTCACCAAAATTCATAATGTTTTTATGCAGCTTAAACTTATTTTCTTCCAGAAATAAGCTCAACATCTACAAAACTCAAGCCGTCCATTACTGCTGAAGCACAGAGAAGAAAGAGGTCAGAACGGTGCATGAGAACAGGAGAATGGTGGAAATGTGAACTCAATGGACTTTACAAAGTTAATGTAGCAAACTAGTTTCACTGCTTATGTTTTTAGCTTGTAAAAGTCTATAAGCACAACAGCTGACCATGACTTGGATGCAAGAGGAATATGATACAAGCACATGCCATGAAAGATAATTAGCTAATTTGTTTGTCTGCCATAAAAATGAGAAATAAATCATACTAGTCTGTCACTACCCAAGACATCTGAGTTTCCTTAGAGATACAACATGATTTTTTTTTTTTACTGTTTTGTTCATTGTGCATCATTCTTTAATAATGCAGTAGTATACTGAGGTATTCTCTTCAAACATGTTATAAATGATTAGAGTCTCTCCATGGCAGTCTGTGCGTGCCTGGAGGGCTGCATCTGTGAACAGGCAGTGTAAAGACACTGACACTTTACATCTGCTTAGCTTTGTTGCTGATGGTATGGTATAACACCCTTAGGAATAACCAGTAGTTTAATGTCTGATTGAACTGGCTGCTTGCAAAACGCAAAGTGCAAAAGCGGAGCTGGATGAAGTTTTTTGATTGTGCTAGGAAACTTCATGGCAAATGCAGAGCAGTATACCCACTCACATTTCCTTGGGTGAGTGTGCTTGCTCTTTAAGGTAAAACAGCCGCGTTACTTAAGGTCCAGAGCTTAAAGGGGGGATATTAAGAGTAGCCTTGATGCTCACCATTCCTGCCCACTCACTGGATCTTACTTCATTTTATGGTAATCTGAGCAACAGTAGGAGGTCTGGTGACCCATTTGTGATGGTGAAACCAGAATCACTCTTTCTTTCAGAGGCAGAAAAAAAGAAGAGACATGCTGAGAAGAAGGGGTATTAGATAAAGGATAAATCTTTTAAAATGTTCTCCCGCTTCACAATGACTGTTTCAACCCAGCAACAATCTGCCTGGTTTGCAAAATGTATCTGTGTGTCAAAAAGAAACAGAAAGACTGTCTCTGCAGATTTGCATGATCAAGACCCACATTTCTATGACATGCATTGGTCAGCATTTAGCTGAAGAAAGATCACAAACATTTTTCAGAGTAAAAATTAGGACATGGCCTGCTTTTCTGTGTCAGTATGGTTAGTAAGATAATAAATAAATAAATAAAATGTATTGTTCTTGGATGGATGTCAAATGTTTTAATTGTCTAGTTTTTAATTTTTTTTTCATTTTATAATCTAGTTGGTTATTTACTTTTATTATTCATTTTATTGTAGTTATTGCAATAGGTTTTGTTAGACATGTTTGCTTTATTTCATTACCATCTATTTGATTTTATAGAAGCAATCAATTAAATTGTCAACAGACAATTATTTACCTTTATTGGAATGAATTATAAAGTGAAATAACTTATATATAAAAGACACAACCTTACTTCATATATGTTTAGTGTTAAATCAGATACAATTGTTACTGTTTAAGGTCAGCTGGGATAACCAAAACTAATTTGCTAAATGTTAGAATAATGAATGAGAGCACTTTTTACAAATTCTTGCACTTCCTAAATGTAGTTTATTCAGTTACTTAACCTCACAAAATAGTTTGATGTTGGCCAATTCCACAGGACAGAACTGATTCAGGTTTGCTCATACGCACCATTGCAGCTCTGCACCGACATTTTCTATGGTCTTTCTGATAGCCACTCAGAAATATTGACTTTG
Organism: Xiphophorus maculatus; assembly: GCF_002775205.1. NCBI lineage: Eukaryota > Metazoa > Chordata > Actinopteri > Cyprinodontiformes > Poeciliidae > Xiphophorus > Xiphophorus maculatus. The sequence continues at coordinate 22,531,084 of NC_036446.1, read as the reverse complement.
TCCGTTCTGCAGCAAAACACCCACACATGAGATCACAGTTGAGAAATGGTGTTCTGAGGCTTACAAGCTTCTCTTTTTGTATATGTACATGTCTTTTGGGGATGATGGCAGCTGTGTTTGACTACCGGTTACCACTTTCATGTTGCACGCTGTCTATTCTTTTTTTTTCACTTGGTATTAGTGATGTATTAACTGTCTTGGTGTATGATCACTAATCATTGCTGTCTGTCTGAGTCTCTGTGAATCCTCTTGCTGGAGTTTTCCATCCCATGCCAACTGGGAATGCACCTGGTATCCTGCATCTTGTGCTTATTTCCAAGATTTGCATACATCACATTCCTAATGTCACAGACTTTTGCAGAGACTTTTTTTTTTCAGCTGCACAGTGGCACAGTTGATAACATTGTTGCCTTGCAACAACTGTTGCAAACAGCTGGCCTAGGGTCTTTGTGAATGGAATTTGCATGTTCTCCCTGTGCATGCATAGATTCTCTACTGGTACAAGACATGACTATCAGGTTAATTGGTCTCTAAGTTGTGTGAGTGTGTGTGTACAATGCTGTTTGTCCTCTGTGTCCCTTTGTTACCCTGCAATGAACTATTGACCTGCCCAGAGTGTATTCTGCCTCTCACCCAGTGGCTGCTGTAAATGGGCACCGGCCCCCCTGTAACCCTTCAGGGATAAGTGGGCTTGGATAATGGATGGATGGATTATTTTATTTTCATCCGAGCTTGAACACACACACAGGTCTTTGAGATCCTGTTACCTTTGGAGTGTGTTTCTAGACACACTGAGCTCTATCTTTTCTTCTTTAGATGAGAGGAATCTATAAACTTCATGGGTCTAAACCGCAATCTCTGCATCACCTAAAAAGGTCCATAACTGTGAGTACCAAGGGGGAACTCTTGCTTTGCTTAGAGCTGTTTGAGTAGTCTAAATAATAAATCTTTCTGCAGAATGACTTCATACTCTCTATAAAACTGGACTTTATATCAGCTGGGCTGGAATCAAGAAATGGCAGTGGCATTTTTTACCAAGGCCAGTCGGCACATGACATACCACAGGATTTATATGTGCATGTTGTGTTGTTTCAAAAATTAAAATAAGGCACAGCAGCGTTCAAGAAAGAAAGTAACCATTGAAAAAATATTGGTACCATCTTTCACTACTTAGAGAGCTTCATTTTGGGAGAGATGGGACAATTCCTATCTTGAAGAGAAAGTAATTGTAAAAAAAAAAAAAACACCTGTGTTTTATGAAATATGCTATTTATGCAAAAACACAATTAAGCCCAAAGTAAAATAATATATTCATGTAAAATAAAGAGCTGAATGAAGGGTCTTATAAGCAGAGAATTGCATGATGATTGGTTACAACAACGCATGGTCTGATGCCGATGGGCTGCAACTGAGGCACATGACGCAGTGATTGGATGAAGCAGGTGAGGCTGAGGAGAGTTTTCCAGATTGAAATTACACTTAGGCTTCATGAGAATATACTTGTATGAAAGTCATAATATTATGATAATGAAGTTATAGTACTATGAGAATAAAGTTGTACAAGAATTAAGTCAAATAGAAGAATAAAGTTGTAACAATGAGAATAAAGTCATAATATTTTGAGATCAATGTCATAGTATTAAGAGAATAAAACCATAGAATTGACAGAAAGTCGTGCAAGAATAAATGTCTAATATTACGAGAATAACTTTACAATATTACCAGAATAAAGTTGTAACATTAAGACCTTATTCTCGTAATACTATGACTTTATTCACATGATATTATGACTTTATTCCTCTATGATTTTATTCTCATAATTTTACAACTTTATTCTAGTAATTTTTTTTTGTTTTATTTGCTAATACTCTGTCATATTATTTCTGTCTCAAAAAAGTCTTTGTCCCAGATGCTTTCAAAGTAATGTCATTTGCTCTAAGTGGTCTTTGAGTCCATTGCAATCTAAAACCTTATTCTCTTACCAGCATCTTCACAAAATCAATTGCTTTTGACTTGGACTTGGTACATTTATTTCTCACCACAACATGGTGTTCTTTAGGACATAGACCAAAAATCCTTCCTGAACAGTAAGACAATTGCATCCACAATGTTGATATCTATAGATATAATTGTTTGCACAGATAAAGTAGCCTCTTTGGGCATCTAGAAATTGTACATGTGGATAAATTCAAAATATCAAGGTCTACAATTCTCTTTCTGGTGTCCTATGTGATTTCCTTTAATTTTTCTCATGAAATCACCCAATAAGGCAGTGTGTTTGAGCTGTATCTTAAAATAAGTAAATCAATGTGTCGCTATTCAACTCAAATGTTGTGAAGGGATCTTTAAGACCTTTCAGAATCTGTTGACTAAGTGAATTATGTACACTACTGAGGAACAGCAGACTCTCCAACACTTGGGTAAACTCTTCAAAATTGAAGCAGTGCAGATTGTTTACAAAGCCAGCTTCTGACTTCCCATTCTACTGAATGATGCCAAGTAGCATTGACCGGCTCCAAGCAGAGGGAAGATCATCCACTCCTTTAAGATGTCATGGGCAGAAGCTTATGCCAGCTGCCCAGTTATGTCTGATGCTCACAGTTTTAGTCTGTAGGATTATTTATCTTTGTTGAAGGCAAAGTTATTATCACTATTTTTGCCTTTTTACGTTTACATTAATTACCCGATAAGAAATGTGAGCTTTATGCCATGCACCATCACTGTGATATCTTTGAGCTTCTTACCTGTAAAAGACTCACAAGTGAGAGGAACGGGACTTTGGCTACGACTGCGGTATAACAAGCTATGTCAAACGTAAGGAGTGTGTGCAGGTTGAAAGACATAGTTCTCACAAACATAGAATAAATTAAAAAGTTAAAGTAAGGCAGCATCTCAGCATGGAAACATGGGAGTGGAGCTGCCTCAGATGAAAGCAACTTTTGTTTCTGACTCTTGGGAAGTTAAAAATTAAGCAAGCACACAGGTATAGCCAAGCAACAGAAACTTTCCTTTTGCCAATGCTTTGCAGGCTGTATTTTAGCTTATACCTCACATAATCTTTTGACAATCATGTTAATCAAAAAACAGAGACATACAATCTTTTTAGTTGCCTTAATACTGAACAGACATTTCCTAAAAGTTTAAAGTATTAATTTATTCTTATCCCATCATTTCTGTTTGGAGGAATATTCTTTTTTCTGTACTTGAATGGAGATGGTGCAGTTCACTTTGGAGATCACAAAAATAACCATTTGTGAATTTATGCGAACACAGAGATAAATTTGTGAAGGAAAAGCTTACAAGCTTTCCAATAAATATCTAGTCATTGTCTCAGCAAGAACCAGACTTGCTTTAAAGTCGCAGTTTGTTTGCCAAGTACCGCATACAACAGTCATCCCCTAAGTTTTACCTTGAAGGAATGGCTTCACCCTTTATACAGTATACTGCCCTGTAGGCTGAATTTACTCCTGATTTTCAAGACCCACACATGTCTCAACTAATATGACCAGTATGCTACTTAATTAATTACTTGCCAAGTGGGTAGTCCATTTGAATAAAAGATTTAATATCAGGGTTCTGTAAACTATCTTTATTTGAAAAGAATCCCCTGGGTAAGTTAACCTGACAGGCCCCAATCACTGGGTTCTTATTTTCTTCAACTGGTTGCTTTAAATCAGCTCAACTGCATTAATTTGTCCCTGGTTTACCTTTTCTTTGTTAGATCCTCCGGTTAAGATGGTCACTCATGTTTTCTGTGTTCTTTCCCCTGGATGGATTGCTGAAGAATATTTGTTTGGTAACCTGCACACACAAAAATAGGATGTGGCTTTTAAAGGCTAACCATTTAAAATTCAACACTCACTAGATTACTATGGGTGTAGCTATGCACCAATAACTGGGACCAGGAGTTGAAAAATTCAAAATGCCTTACTGAATCTTGGGAATAGACTGAAGTTTATGGGCTGTTAATGTTTAAGAAAGCCCATCCCTGTGCTTGTCACTAACATGTAGTCAGTAAGTCTCCCTTCGGATACTGCCACCCACAATTTCATCCAGAGTATTGTATTTTTGATTAAAAGGCAGAGGGTTCAGAAACTAGCATTGCAAAGCTGCCATTGCTGGATCCCTGGAGCAAGGCCATTAGGCCTATCTGCTTTAGTTATGCATCTCTGGTCCAGTATCTGTTTGAAGGGGTGTTATTAATGGCAGAAAACCAAAATGCCTTTGGACTCAACTGGTTGGGCCAGCAAGTTTTCAAAGCTATAGTGTGACATGCCTAAAAGTGTTCTTTAATAAAGGCCTAACAGATGCAACCAGATTAAATTAACAACTCAGGAAAGGCAAGATTTGTTAAATAGAAATTGGCCAGAAGCATTCTGCCAGTGCAAATTTAATATAAACTCTCAGATTATTCTGGTTTGCAGGCTAATGTAGCCTGATAGCCAAAGAGTTACATAAAGTTAGCATTCTTAAGGTCAGTCCCAAGCCTGAACTCTGCATGCACTGCCAATTGTAACTAGTGAAACATGCTTAAAATAATGATAATAATCAAGCAAAAATGTCACAGAAATCTGGGAACTATTGATGTAAAGGTTGGACTTTTGACAATACCACAAATGGTTCACTGTGTTAAGCTTTACAACTTTTATTCCCCTGTAGGATTTAGGCTTAACGTAATCTTCAAATTTTACCACCATATTTTATTTTTGACTAGATGTAATCTTAACATTTACAAGTGGCTTCAGCCAGAGTCACTTCTTGAATCTGGGAGTTTCTTTGGAGGAAGCTAAAGATTAGGATGATACCATCGAGACCATCTAAGCTCATTGAGTTGGAGGACATCACCAAAGATAGTTTGTCAAAATACCAGTAGAAACATACAAATAGATGGTCAGCAAGGACTTGACTGCTTAAATGCTGTATAAATGTTTTCCAACATGCCATTTTTAAATAAAAACAAAACAATTAAGCTTTATTTAAAAGTTACACACACTTTATCTTTGTCTTATTATTTTTTGAGAAATGCCTGTGTCATTTCAGTCAGAAACAAACTTTTGGTTGGAGAAAATAAATTTTAAATCTAAATCTGATAGAGGTATACATAATTTGGGGCTTAGCAGTAACTGACAAACTTTTGCCTTTAATATGTTGTCTTTTTTTCACTTTTAAGACAGAAGGATTGTGACTCTTACGAATACATATGTATTGGCGTATTTTTATAAGCTCTGTATCCTATTGTCCTAAAATGTCTTGAGGGCTACAGTGTCGGGCATGACATGACGCCCATTTAGCCTTATAGTCTGTCACTTGTCCTTTTCAAAATACTTGGATCAAATTCTGCAGATTGAAGAAATGCGCAGAAATAAAATAGCACTAGTCGCAATGCATTACCAAATTGTTGAATGGCCAGTGCAATAATGGTCATTTAGCTCAGCTTTTCCCAAATGTATCTGGAAGGTTCAAACACACATACAAGCATGATTCAGATGTCATGTACTTCTTTTTGGTATTTGCAACTTAATATAGCCTAGAATTGTGTAATGTATTTAGGAAGACTATTTTTAATCTAATCTTTGAAATGTAACATTTTTCCGTTTAATGTTCCTAAGCCACATTAAATAAGTCAAACTTTTAACAGCATTTTTCTATGCAACGCATAAAGACAATGGAGTAGTTCAGACATTTTTTATGTCAATTTAGAAACATTTGCATATCAGATGAAATACGCGACAGCAGCATTCAATTTTCAAAGCAGCCAATGCTGACAGCAGTGTGGACTGATTCTAATATTAACATTTATTTATGCAAGTGTCTGCATGCAGCTTAGCGTCAGACTCAAACCCCTGAAGTTCTGCTTTAAGGACAGTTTTAATCTATCTTCAATGATGACTGAATTAATTTATTGTCACTTAAGTAATCAGCCACAAAGAGAAATCTGGAATTAGTTTTTGCGTCCTTTAAATGATTGCATAAACCTCAAGGCATATGCAGACAAAAGCCTGAAATTGATTAAGCTATGTTTAATAAGAACATATCTGCCATTTGCAGCATTATCTTTATCCACATATAGTTACATTAACTCCTACTGGGTATTTCCATGCTACCGCATTGTTTTGTTTTTGTCTAACAGGCTCAGGAGGAAGAAAAGACACTTGCAACTGAAAGGCTGGGGGCTTGATCTTCACCCTCCATCCAGTACATGTCAAACTATCCTTGGGTAAGACACCGAACAACATGTTTCCCAGATTGCTTGATCACTCTGTGTGAATGGTTGAATGTAGCCAGTAGACAAGACAGTAAAAGCACTACATAATTGAAAACCATTTAACATTGTCTAAGTTGTGCCAGTAAATGAGTTGTAGAGTGGTATGACACTCTTTTTAAACACTTTAAAAATTGTCTCAACAAATGTACACAAATTAACATATTTAAAGTACAGTTTTCTAAATGTTTATTGTAGCATGCTTTTTCTTAACTCTAGTCCTGTTTGAGCATGGCTGCTCTTCTAAATTTACAAACATGCTATTGATTATCAGATAGCACTGTCAAAAAAAATTGCACACTTACATGCTAGTTTTTTTTCTGTTGTTGCTTTGTCACACTTAGATGTGATGCACAAGCCTCGTTGGCAGTTTTCACAAATGAATAATGTCAGTTGTTGCCTCAAAGAGTAGCACAACAATTATTGTATCTAGGGGACAATAACGTTGTTTTGGATAGATTATTTCCTTAATGAAGTAAATAATTAGCCTGGTAAAAATCAGCCCCTTTTTCTACACTTTGCTTCATACAGAGGGTCTGGTCCATCGACTTTTGAGAAAAAATTGCTTCCTGGAGGCGTGAACTCAATCACTAACATTTTCCTGTGACTTATTTAATGCGCCAGTTCGAGGCTGTGAAGATTACTGAAAATTGCTTGTGTTGTGAACAACCATCCTCCACGACAAAAAGAGAAGTGCTGAGTTGTTATTGTTAATTCAGTAACTGGAAGCATGGGCAACATGGACAACTGAATGGGTTCTAAAACAAATGGCATCTTTGTTCACAACTTCTCCTTCTGTTTGCTGATTGGCCAGGTAGAAATTTTACTGGAGAAATCCATCTCAGTGGAAGAAAGCCCAAAAGGGAGATGAGAATCTAGCAGAATTGAATAGGAAGTAAATGGCCCAGCTAGCAAAACATAATTTAAAAACTGTTTTGGTGTTTACTTATATTATCTTTAAAATGTGTTAGGTACGGTAATCTAAAATGTTTAAGTTTGACAAAAAACAATTAATTTGATTTAATTAAAAACAAATCTGTGAGGGGCAAATGCTTTCCACAGCTCTATGCATGTCAGTCATAGGGCTTGATATTACACACACAGCGATCACCTTTTATCATTGTGTTCTATCTAAGTAATAAATGGATTCTTGGAGCTGGGAAAGCTTCCATATTTACTTTCTTCTTCAAATCCAAATTGTCACAACGCAGGTACAGCAGTATTGGAGAACAGTATTGTTACTTTCCTGGGAATTAATTAACACTAAGTCTTGCTGGCAGAAACTAAATCAGATTACTTAAGGGATAGAGGTTGTTGTTCAGTTTCCATCACAGTCCACAACAGGAGTTTTTCCACTATTCTCTAGTGAGGCAATTCTTGCGTATTTTCATTCTGCCCTTTGTAAAGCAAGTATGAGGCCATTTATACAAAATTAACATGTTGTTTTGTGTGAAAGTATATAACTTTGGCTAATTAGTAAGGACAAACAGAAGAGAGAAACTTCAGTGTAGGGTTAAATTGCACACAGCGATATCTGTGGCGTTATAAACAATGGTCAATATGGGACAGTCCTCTCTCCCACAAGAGAACATGAGCTTATATCAGACTCTGAACCGTTGAAGTGAAGACATCTGACTTTGTGAATTACACTAGCCTTGTTGTTTCTGGATCGGCTGAAGCCTATAGGGACTGACTTAGAGTAATGCCCTGCCCCATATCTCCCTCAGCACTCAGCCAAATGCAGCTATGCAACAGAAGCCCCACTTAATGTGATCTTCCCTGGCTTTCTGAGGTGGAAGTGACAGAGAAACAAAGGGCAGAGAAAGAGTCGGTTGACTCACGGATGCACACAGCCACACTCCACAATGCGCAACCACAATCCAAAAATAGTTGGTGGGTTTATGTGTGTGTGTGCATCAATAAGAGTGCACCTAGCTCACATGTGAGTCTGCGCAGGCTCAAGCATCTTGTATCTCAAGATTTCTCTCCCTCTTCAGTTCCTACATAAAGCCTGTTCAGTGAAGTGGAGAAGGAACACAAAGAATCAATCATACAATTATCCAGATTTCCTCTGTCATTTCAAACAGTGAACAACTAAGTGTCTGACCGTTGTATTGGTGTAGGGTAGGGATGTGTTAGGGCTTTTATATGTGCAAACTTTGTTTGAAAAAGAGAATGCTGCTATCAGTCATCTCAGTCATGTTTAATGTCTAGTGCTATAGACTAAAGCAAAAGGTAGGCATAAAGACAATTTCTGCAAAAGCTGGGAGAAAATGAGAAAATTGCTGAAAGCTAATGCACATCCTGCAAAGCAGTGCTGACCATTTTTACTCTTACAGATAGTGTGTTTTGTGGATATGCTTCCATTTTCATAAGATCAATCAGAATCCTGTCAACAAAACAAAACCCCATCCCTGGTTAAGCATGAACACGAGGTTATCTATAATCAAATGTCGAGAGTTATTTCTCAATTATTCTTGCTCTTTGATTTCTGCAGCAGCAGATCTGTGTTATCAGCCAAACTTAAATCAGATAATGATTGTATCCAGCAACACATTTCCTAAAACTTGCTTACATTTGAAATAAGGTGCAATTTTAAGTAAATTAAACTTTTTTTTGTCAAATCTGTTTTCCCCCACTCCTATTCATGTTTTTCCAGATACAGTAGTATTTAGGAGTCAGAAAAAAGTTACTTTGGTATCTAGTTGTTTAAAACTCTGTCCTTGGGTGAGAGACGCATTGCGCTTACTGATCACATCTTTAATGAAAGAGGAGAGTTCACAAACGTGACTTGAATCATCACTTCTCTCCCTGATTCTGACGAGGCTCAGATTCTACATCATTAACCAGGCAGCCTTGTAGTATTGATCACATCATAATCCTGAAATATTCACTACCTTCTAACAATAACAAAATAAAATAAAACAAATACTGGGGGAATTGTTTTCTCTATAACTGTACTGTTGTGAAGACTTAAAGTAGTAGGTGCTCAAAGTGTCTGGAGGAGGAGATATAGACTAAACACAAGTAGGTAGACAGAATTTATACTTTCATTCAGCATTCCCTGGGATTTAAACTATCTATTATATTTTTTATGAACTCTGCGTTAAGAGAAGGGCAATATGATTTTTTTATGCTTAGTACCTCTAATGGATGCCTGAAGGAATGCAGCCGCGTAGTTCCTAATTAAGGATATGTAACTACTGTAATTCATGTCTCTTGACACTGTTACATTTCTTCTCCTACATATACCATCTTGTTCTTAGCAAAAATATCTCAGATTATACACAATTTAACAAGTGTCAGCTCATCATTGTTTAATCTTACTCAAATATGCCAAGGTTATTATTAAACACATGCATAACGTGTTTTTAGAAACCTAAAAACTTATAAAAAAAAAAAAACATTTATTTCACAATTTTTGTAAGACACAATATTTAAATTGAACCCACTTTTTAATTTACTCCGTTCAGAGCTTACATTTTGTATTTTTTCTAATGTTAGAATCTATCCTATGCAAATAAAAAGCCTTAAATCCACAAGGCTCACTCGTAAAAATAAATTACGTTACTTATAGAAAACTTGCCCTCTGTTTGTTGTTTTTTTCTTTGAAAAGCCAATTAATATCTTTGGTCTCCTTAGTATTCAATTCAGAAAATTAACTTCTTTGTTAAAGGCCTGTTTTGTGTTTGTGTGGTGATTGATCATGGGCAGAGAGGGGACAGCAGAGTTGGGACAGACTGGCGATATAAATCACATCTGATAGAGGGCATATAGATAATTGGTTGTCTGGCCCCATAGTCACGAGAAGCAAGCCACTATCTTCCAGGGGGAGATAAACTAGAGGGCAGCGCACAATGATAACAACATGGTTGACTGTCAACAGACGAGATGCAAAATTACCCCTCTCCCATCTACTGTGTCTCTGTCCCCTTCTACTGCCCTGTTATTGTTCAAATGAGGAGGGGAGAGGTTAAGTGGATTGAAAATCAGTCGACGGAATGTTTCTGTATATTCTTCTTGCTGCCCTATTTGTGAATAGATTTACTGTGGGTGACCGTGGTGCGGTCTGATCAATACAAAAGCATCATCAAGGACTTCCAACAACTGACGCGATAGCGATGCTCCACCACATCCCAGCTCGCTTCCTGTTACTCTCACTTTCTCCCTCTAGCTCTCTTAAGACACATCTTGTCCCCTTCAAATTCGGGAGGGGTGTCCTCCTCGCTCAGCAGTTTCAGAGATAAAAGGAATGTCCAAGTTCATCTGACACACATAGAGCCGGTCTTGATTAAATAGCCTGACAATGCGGCAAATGTATTGCAGTTGCCAGGGAGACCAAACTGACCTTGGTGGTTGCGCTTTGCATCAAGAGTTGCCAAGAAGACACAGAGTATATGTTCCAGTGCTGAAAAGGACAAAATATGCAGCACTTCAAAGGAGAGGACAGCGATTTGTTTAAAAGTTGAAAATATGAAAGGTCTGTAACAGTATTGCGATTTGTCTGGTCCTGTTGCCTGATGACAGCAATCAAGGGTAACAAGACTTTAGCTGCATTTTTCTTCTTGATAACTGTTGTGTAGGCTGAGTAACAGGGGAGCTCTATAGTTTCTCAACAACTCACTAAGTCATTGCACTAACTACAAGTTTCAATGCAAACAGTTTAAAATGTTGAGAAACATGGCCTTCCCTGATGGTTTAATTTTTTTGTAAAATTTTAATCTGTTCAGAATACTGAAGCTTTCCTTTTCAGCTTTGGGTGAATAATGCTCTACAGATTAGAAGCGCTGCTGTGTAGAATGCAATGCGCTCTCATCACACTTTCTGCATTCAAATACGTTCCATAAACCTATGTATCGGATTAAAATTTTCCAAAGCCCTTGCAGTTTAACAATAAAGTGGGGGATTCAAAGTAACAAAACATACCCTGAACTTTTGATCAAGGTTTTGCATTTTCTTTTTATTCATCATACTCTCTCCCATACATACATTTTTTAAAAAGACTTAATTCAACAACACTGAGCTTTGCATCACATTAAGGAAATATTTTTAAGCATCTAAGCAAAAGCCAAACCATCTTGCTCTATGAAGGATAATGATTCAGGCACTACAAAAAAACATGCCAATTAATGTCAGACAAATCACCTTGAAGTGATCACTGGAGATTAGCATAAACGCAGTGCCTATACACAGTTATTTGTATAAAATCTTTGTTGTTTCTTTTATGTGTAATATTTGTCCCATCATGACAAACCCAGACAGACCTACGTCAAATTAGAGAAGGAGAAGGGCTGTTTTCATTCCAGTTCTTTTTATTTATTTATTTTTTTGGCTGTGGAGAAAATTCTGTTAGAGTCTCAGTCGTGTGGAATTAGAACAAACAGAGAAAACAGATGCAGCAAGCTTCTCTTTAAATGTGAGCTTCTTCTCTCTCTAAGGAGTCCTTTGTGCAGCTGAGGTTTTTGTAACTCCCTTGGCTTTTGATAAGGCCTCCTGCTCTTCCCCTGCCAAATCTGGAACCTCACCGCGGGGTTCTCAGGTGGGAGTAGGCTCACCTGCTGCTCTGTGTGCCATTTTATCATCCAGATTCACTACAGGAATACACATATTTAGAGAAGTGAAACACACGCTCACAATGAGGGGGCTATATTTCCAAACATTGACCTCCAGGCATTCCAACCGCACTGGGATTTTCTCTGCTAGCAATCGCTGTAGCAAAGGGGTGCTCTCATGAGTCCTGATATTAAAACTGAATGAAATGGGACTGAACAACAGGTATTCAAAGTCACAAATTAGACCCTATTCTAACATCCAGAAGGCAGACAAAAACACAAATATACTCCCCTTCATATTTCTAAACACTTCTCACTTGTGAGAGATAATGCATGGTTGATCCTCATTTTCAGCCTGCTCTTCCAGCTGAATGTTTGATGTCTGTTACTGAGGAGGAGGCGGCCTTCATTATTGTAATTCACATCACACTATGCCTCTGTATGTGCCTTCTAATTTATGGTGTTTTTCATCTTTATTTCTCTTAGGTTAAATAATTGACTGCTTTGTATATTTGCATATGATGAAGAGGCAGCTTCCGCTGCCATCGTTGTCCCTCTATCAACTGCATTAAATCCAGAGAAATCAGCAAAGCATCCAACGGGATACACACAACACCTCCTGTTTGGAGCTTTTGTTGAGCTACTGTTGGATTGTCAGGTTTACTAGTATTTGATGAATTTTAATTATTAGGAGCTTTTCCTGGATGATGAGTCCTACTTTCTAATTGAACGGCTTACTTGTAAGGATGGATCCTGACAAAATTGGTAAATAAATGAAAGACTTGATAATGTAGTAAATATGCCAAATATTGCATCCCAGAAAATAAAAAAAGAACTTTCCCACCTCATGATTATAAAGTGTAATATAAACTAATATCTTGTTATCATTTTCAACAGTATTAATTTAACTTTATCACTGTTATTTTTTTATCTCCAATTTTGTTTTGTTTCCTTTTATATATCATACTTTTTCTCATTTATTCATATCATAGATTTATTTATTCATTATTTTTACTATCACATTTTTCCATATTTAGAATTTATTTAACTTTTTTATTTACTGTTACATTTTTTATTATACATTGATTTATTTTTCTTCCTTAATTTTTCCTCTTTGCATTTCCTCTCCTCGTGTTTTCTCCTTTGTCTGTTTATTTGCAGATTTGTTTTTTATTTTTTTTATGTTCTCTTTCATTTTTTTTTCTTCTAACTCTTTGTGAGGCTAGAAATTGGAATAGGCATAGCGAGGGCAGTGTATACCTGATGGGCAGGAATTCAGACTAAGCTTTTCTCCAACTAGTCGACATCAAGATACAAGGTCTGTGTGCCAAATGTGTATTTATTACAGTTTTTCAAATTAGAATAGGACACAGAATATATTTAGCCCTTGTCTAAGAATGCGGATCAATTCATTCTGTTTTTACAAATGCCAGCATGCAGATACTCATATGTTATTTCTTTCTTGGTGGGCTTGTTAAAGGGTAGCAAAAAATCTAAAAAAAAGAGTATCATACGTGGTGTATAATGATCATAAATTCAAATCACAGTCTTAGATACCAGAATTTTATGTGTTAAAAAAGAAGTAAGAAATAATTGCAAGATGATAAAAACAAATGTTACATGATTATCTGCAATGACATGTATTTGCATTTTTATATAGCCTTTTTTTCCTCTTTTACCCCAAAATCAGAGTCAGCCAACCATCTCTCATAAGGTAGCTAATATCCTGACCCAAATACTGAAAGGCAAGACTGTCAAGAATAAAAAGACAAAGTTTATTGATTTTTCAGGAACTCTTTTCAAGGACTGAGTGGAGATCTTGCTGTGTAGGGAAAAGGAGCTGGTGAGTATCATGCGGTGGAGGAGGAAAAGGGAGAGCAAGAAGGAGAGCAGGTGAGTCCGGTTATGGTGTGTGTGTCAATGGAGAGCGGACAGGACTTTCCAGAGGATAAACTAGAGTTGCTGAAAGCTGATCTGTTGAGCTAAACAGGAGGTTGCGCTGGAGACTGCAGATCTTGGTAGAAGAATAACTTGAACAAGAAAAACTCAGAGGAGGAGTTTCTTGGCAAATTTTCACAAAAATCACACAGGAAAAAAAATTAAGTAAACTCAAGGGATCTTACTCAGGGAGATTTTTACTCAAGTAAAGAGGCATCGAGAATCACCAAGGTAAGTCAATGGACTGGTGTTGAATACTAGTCTGAGCTCGGCTTAAAAAGCTTGGAGGTAATAGGAGGAGAATCAATTGCAGGGGTGCAGAGCAGCATCAAGGAGGGACTTGAGTCTACCAAGCAGTGCGGACCAACCAGACCTGGAGTGGATCATACCTGCAGGGAGCAGGAAGTAAACAGAGAGGAAAACAAACAAGGAGGGGAATAGCTGGAGATAGAAAAGGAGAAGAGAATAAAGGAATAGCACCACACCCATACCTGAACCCCATTTCCTTTCAGAGGTCACGTAGTTTTTAGAGTCTACCTGTGTTTAATTTCATCTCCACGTAAATACAGCTGTTCTGTGAAAGTATCAGAAGTTTATTAGAAAATAAATATTCTGATGAGAACGAGGATATATGCTAGACAAGTCAGGGATAAATAAGCTTAAAACAAGTTTAGGACAGATCTAGAAATGAAGAGAGTAAAGAGAGTGAGAAAAAGAGATAGACAGAGAGAGAGAAATGATACAAGTAAATCTTTCTATCTCAATGAGACTCAAGGTTTTATTGCATATGTACCCAAATATACAAATACATGGATGCAAAGGAGATAAATTAAATAAATTAGTCAGGATATATTTTCTGGAGAACTCCGAGTTATGGAGAGAGCTTTCTCCTTTTTTCCCTGTGCTATATGTGCATCTTTCCATTTACCTCTATTACCATAAATATGTTTCTGTGTAGATCTCATCCTTGGGGCCACATCGATCCTGCTCAGGTTAGTCCTCACATGACTAATCAAACCGAGCCACCAACAGCCCTTTCTAATCAATAGCTATTTCGACAGTGTGGCTCCAGAGCAACAATTCATAATAAATGGAAAGTCACAATATATACATCTGACCTCTTTGTTATGGCAATACCCATCTGAACATGATCACAACAATAGCTGAAATTGATCTGGACCAAGTTCATGGGGAGGTGAGACCTGTAATGCCAATTAACCGAGTTAAGGCAACAGCCCCTTTATCGTATTTTTACTGCCAAGGGAGTGCATAATCTATTTCAGTAGTAGAAATTTTGAAATAATTCAAAACATTGCACAGCCTTGGCTGACCCAAAGACTACAGTCTCAGTCCAGCTAAGTGATCAAACTTAGGGCAATAATAAAAACATGACATGTCCACTAGAGAATGTTTGCATAAACCCAACAGGTTTATCTTTATTCAACTGACAGCCCTCATTTCACCCTAGAGATGTGACCTTCAATTGACAGCTCCCAGGCAATATCCAGGTAAGAAATATCTGGCTTACAAAATATTAAACATTGATCAATTACATATAGTCCCATGCAGGAGTAATTTCAAAAGGGGTTAAAGGCAGCACAGGCTTATTCATCCTGTTGCTGTGTTGTGACAAAAACATGAGAGGAAGGAAAGGAAAGCATGACAGCATCAGCGTGTACACCTCAGGTCAGAGTTAAACATTGTAAAAGACAGTAACATTGAAATGATGCACCAGTGAACTCTGGGCTGTGATAGAATATTCCACTGAGTTTTACAAATTTAGATCAATAAGCTGAGCAATGATTAGCAACAGTATTAGTAATGGCAACAGTAAAATCCAGTGACAATGTAATTGTTGTTGCATAATGCTGTCTCTCAAGAACAAAGAAAGAAGAATAGTATTTTGTAAAGACATAACTTGAAGTGATATGACATGAAAACTGAATAAACTAATTCAGTAAAGTAAAATAAAAAAATGTAGAATAAAAAAAATGTTTTGGTTGGGTATGCCATCTATGTGTGACTGTGGTTATAAAGTGGAATGAAATAGATTATATACATCTATGCCTGCAAAAAAGGAAAAATTTCAATTGTTTATCCAAAGAAATCTGGGCCCTGTTTTTGTTTGAGGTTGTTTGAGGTCATATGCAGCTGTAGTTTAGTTAAAATTTTAATCATGATAATTCCAGTGTTTCTAGCAACTAAAATTATTGTAATTATCCTATATATATGCTAACCTTTAATGAGGTGCAAGGACTAGATTCAACATTTTCAGCCAACCATCAAATTGTATCTTAGAGCACAATCTAAGAGAGGGCTGTCATGGTCATATGTTTTTTTTTGTTTGTTTTGTTTTTTTGAAGAACAAGCTTAGAAAATCCATGAATGCCAATGTGGCCACAATATTAACTTTGGTTAGCAAATACACCAAATACACCTGGTGTGAAAAATTGTTTTAGTTTACCATTTTTTTGTGTGTTCAAATTCTCCACTGTTTGATAACATTTTTGTGTTTCCTGCAAAAATATATTTAACTTGTGAATGATGTCTAAAATTTCCTTTTCTTTAAGCCAGTTGACAAGACTGGGTGAAAAGGTAGAGTAAATTTAAGAAAACTTTCATAATATCTCTAAACTGTGCCCTTTTATGAAACACTAGAATAGAATAGAATAGAATAGAATAGAATAGAATAGAATAGAATAGAATAGAATAGAATAGAATAGAATAGAAAAATCCATTATCGTTTGACAGCAGCAAATTTGACGAAAGAGCAAAAAATTTTAATTATACTGATGGCTGGATCGGAAAGCAATCGCGTTGTTGCACAAAGCTTTAACAGAAAACATGGAGCGAGCATCACACACAAAACTGTGGCAAAATTTATTTGCAAGTTTCAGAAAACTGGAAATGTTGCAGATCAACCAGGAAGTGGTCCAAGACATGCAACGATTAGACAGAGTCTCACAAAAATAAAAACGGTAGTCCAATATAAAATCTTCTTTTTCTATGTATGGAATCTTGTGGCCCACCCTTTATGTCAACATAAATAATAGTTATTAAAAATAACGTACTGTGGTCAAAAGGAATGTGAAACTGAGTAGATTAATTTTAAAATAAAATGTTTATTTGAGGATTTAAAAAAAAAAGTCTGATTTGTAAAATCAGATATCATAATAGGATTAGAGCATTTAATCACAATCAATCTTCTGACTACAAGAGTAAAGTTCCTTTTCATTGCTGTGACCTAAAAAATATCAGTGTTTATTTTCAAAGGAACTCACTTGAGAGAACTTTTCCCCTCAAAGAGATTTCCCTTGTGACTATTTTTACTTTGCTTATCCCAGTGCACTGAGGGTAGTTAAAAGTTCTCTTCATTCAGATGCTTGCAGTGGTTCAAGTATAAAAACACATTTCACTGAGGTTGTCGGCAGGCATTTAAAATTTGACTTCCTTGTTAGGTGAAACCAACTACCACAGCAAAGGTGGTGGATTAGCTGTGCTTGTCGACACCAGCTGGTATAATCCTTGACATGTTGCTGCGAACTGTCATCTCTGCAGCCCAGATATTGGGACTGATAGCGCATGCTACACTTTCTTTCCAATTAACAGTTATGCACTACTTGTGTTAGTTTATCACATGCCACCTACATATCCAAATAAAATAAATCGAGGCCTATGAGATTGACATAATACTAACAGAAAAATGTTTAACCATCAGTGAATAACATTACAAAGCACAGTATGTTTTGAGCATGAAAGCCTAAAGAAAACTGTTCATTTGAATTACAAGTTTCATCAGGCAGTCTTAAGATGACAACGGAGAGTAACGTTACTTAGTAATAACATTACATGTAAGAAGAATGTATCAACAAGTCACTGCATTTTAATTTCATTTATTTTGGGCCTCCAATCATGAGAATAGAAAATTGTGTAAATCTTAATTATTTCATTAAATGGATCAACAGCTTCTAATCTTGGATAACCTTGATTGACATTTTAAAATTTGTGAAAAAACTCCCTGGTTTTAACATAAGAAATCCTGTGATGGTCAAATTCTTTTCTGCTCTGGCAAGAAAAAACAACAACAAACAAACAAAAAAAAAACTATTAAGCAATTTGTTCAGCCTAAACACGGAGAACAAAGAGGTTGGTATTAAAACTCTGAATATCAGAATGCATTGTTAACCCTTTCTCCTACACAGCTTGAGGAAGATAAGTGCCACAACATGATCAAGTCACATGGTAAACAATTCTTCACCTGCAGGAAATTGAGCAATTTTCTTTACTGGTGAAGGTGGGTACTGCATATTTGAAGAAACCCTGGGTTAAAATTGGTCAGTTTTTGTCTAGCAGGTAACTGAATTTTGGTCAAAAAAATACGTTTGAATCAGCTTACTTGAAATTACACTGAAATAACATTTGGAATTATTGACTCACCAAAATAGACACACTGTCTCTGGCTGACAGAGACAAATCAGCGCTGGTGTGCCAGTCCTAGATGACTTGTACTAGCTGCCTAGTAGCCAATGCCACTACTTTCCCCCTTTTTCTGCCTCCACCATCATATGAGAGAAGTTTTGCTTTCTAAAAGTCAGTAGCTTTGTTTCCCAAAGCATATCCACTGTACTGTAGGTTATTTAATAAAATACCAAAGTAAATACATTTTAAAAGATGATATGGAGCCTTGGCGAAAATTCAAACTGGGAGACTCGACCAGCTTCACCACATCATCTAATCACTACGCCCGACCGCAGCCAATCCGGACCGGAGCTTCACGCCGCTCCAGCCAATTGTCGTCTAAAGACACCTTCAAAAGTCCAAGCTACCCTGGGGTCTTCCTGCTCGTCAGCCGTGCTTCGACCCACCTCCTCCCCTTCTCCACCTTCACCATGAGGGTCGTCCTCCAGGATCCCTTGTGCTCTTCCTCTCCAAGCTCCGCTCCACCACCAGTTTCGGTCCCGGGGGGGAAGACTATCCCGAGCTCGCCGAGCAGACCGCCTGCTCACGGCGATCCTCGGCTCACGGTCTTCTGCCGGGTCCGAGCGCCAAAGAAATTGTACCATTAAATCTTTTTAACTGCTATTTTCTTCTCCGTGTGAGTCTCTCCAGATTGAAATGCAAGTGACTGGATCAAGAGTTTTCACTTTAAGGCTTAAAAAAGAGTGTTTTTCCTAATGAATGGTAGTATCATCCCTTTACCATCAAAACATATGTAAAGCAAAAATTACAAGTACATGTGCAGAGTCAAAGAGGCATAAAAATAGTTCTTCTGGATTACACTTGTACTCATTTTACAACACGGAGACATGTCAGTTTTACATATAGAGAAACTGTGTAGGTATAAGTGTACAAATGGAAACATTTTAAGTGCAGAACAGCATTGCTATTTCGGTGCATTTTGAGTTAGTTGTTTAATCCAACAGGACAGAAATAGGTACGAATTCTATTTAATCAAAAGTGAGGGTGTTGCAACACTCACCTCCCTCATGGTTACAGTGCAAAGCCCATTCTGACAAGAACTAATTAAACAGCTGACAAGTCTGCACAGGCAAACCAAGATACTTCACAGCACCTAATCTATGCAGTTCTGATTAAGAGTTTTTGGGACAATTATTGTGGAAGAAAGTTACAAAGTGTTTTGAGGGTTATCTATGGGTCTTACATAAATTTTTCCACATAGACATATTTTATCTATGTGGAAAAAAATAGGTACAAATAGGTAGAATTCGTACCTATTTATGTCCTATTGGATTAAACAACTAACCCAAAATGCACAGAAATAGCAATGCTGTTCTGCACTTAAAATTACATTTTCACATTTGGATTTTTCTAATCAAGTTAAATATAAAATGCAAAATTTTAAAAAATGTAGCTAAAAGCCTGTAAAAATGCAGTTACAATGCTTCAGCTGATTTCAAACAGTACAGAAGGAGCTCTAAAGGATTTAAAAAAAGAGAAATTATACTTCTACAATTTTACCTTCTCTTCACAGACTCCATGAAAAATCCAGAATAGTGTTTAAAATTCTCTTTCTCACAAATCATCAATAATCAAATTCTGTTGTACATCGGGGATCTGATTGGCCTTCATTATGTTCCTAAGAAAGCACTTTGTTTTGAAACTGGAAGGTTACTGGTGGTTTCTAGAGTTTCTTAAGTAGAATGAGAGACAGATATTTTAATCATCAGGTTCTTCTCCAATGGAACCCACTCCCAGTTTTATGCTGTGACTGCCTACTATTATGGCCTTCAGTTTCCTTTATGATAAAATATTATTGTTAAATTATTCTACTGTAATCTATCTAGTCATGCTGCTATGGACATTGCCAGGTGGATTACATAATGACCATGTTTCTACATGGTTTCTACATTGTAATAATACAGTGCATATAAAATGTATTCATCCTGGCAACAACTGTTGATTTATGAAAGAATGGCAATGAGAAAAGCCAAAGGCGCATCTACTAAATATTGACTTGAAAAGGGTAAATATTTACACAGTCTCTCATTTGATGTTAGGCATTTTTAATAAAATTGTCATCATTTTGGAGAAATCAGTTTACATTTCAGCATTAAGTGTGTGTGTTTTTCTTTGCAAAAAAGAAAAATGTTGTTGATCATGGATTGATTTGTAAAAGCAATAAAATGGGTGCAACATTCAAGTTGATGGGTATTTTTTGAATGCACTGTATTATCAAAAGAAAACCAGGCAATTGCATGGAGCGATTGAGTGGCAGCAGCTTGTACCATCCAAGGGGGGTGAATACTTTTATTAAGCACTGTAAACTGAACTTGATTGCATTGTTTGCTAGCCCAGATCAAATTTGAACCTATGTATGCGACTTATAATATGTCTGTATGACTAGGTTGAATTGTTGTTATTTATTATTTGCTTGCTTTTGTAAAAAGCCTTGAGACTATATAGAGACTATGTTAATGCTATACAAGTAAACTGAATTGAACTGGATAAAAAACAATGGAACATTTGGAATTGTGTTCTGTATATGCAGCCGTTTTCTCAGTCTTTAGCAGGAAAGGAAAGCATAATCAATTACAGTGTACTTTGTATTTTTAGAATCTTTTTAATGTATACTATCGCATATTCCAATGTATATCGCAGTGCCACATTCAATGTTCTTTAATGTCAGGCATTTTTCATAAGCAAGAAGCCCTGAAATGTTTCATTTGTATCAATATTCATAATGTGGAGGGTATTCGAATTTGTAACTAGAAACCGGTGGATAGTGTATATGAGGTAACATTTGCATGATACACAAGGCAATTCCCAAGCGATGTGCTCTTTGTGCAAACAGTGTATAATTTAGCAAAATAGCAACACATTGTAATTCTACTCGAATAACATCTCCCCAGAAATTATTTCTTGTTTTTATTGTTTGGCCTCTCCAATTTCCCTCTTGGTCGCTCACCATCACACTAACGACACACTGAAAGGCAAAACTGCCACAAACAAATAATCCTTTGCTCAAGTTAATTATTTTCTATATCTGACTAAGTATTATTTGTGAGCTCAAAGAAGCTTTGAGAGAACCAAAGGTTATAAAGTAGCATTAACTTTGTAATAATGGAGTAAATTTGCAAATCCTATAATGTAATGTGAGACAACTCTTAAGGACATGGAGGGAATTCTCCTGTGTCTTTTTTGGTGTCATAATAACTTGGGATTCTCTACAGATCAAAGCACTTTAATAATAAAAAGACTTCCTATTTGTTATAAAGATATAGAAAACCCTCACATACAGCTTTTGCGATTTTTCAACTTGAATGGAACAAATGTTAAAAAGGAAAACATGACAACTAATTTCCACAATCTCACCTCAGGACCTTACAAATCCTCCACAATCCAGTTGATGTGCTAAATGGCCTCTGAAGTAGATGGCATGAAAGAGAAATTTCTCCTTCCACCACTGCTCACAAGCACCTCAAGTGAGAACCATAAAGTGTTTGTGAAGGAGGGATTTGAGTCTGCTCTTTTTGACAGGTTTAAACCCAGCCATCCAATCTTAATCCTATGGGCAAAATGCTTTCTTGCAACAAATTCAGTCATCTGCTTTCAACCTCTGACACTGACAGAAAAATGCACACTTCCTAACATCACCTCCCCATTGTGTGTGTTTTAACATCTGTATCTTCCTAAGATGCCGCAGTTTTCTGGAATTTAACCTTGTGCCATTAGACTACGCTTTCCAAAGAATGCTGATATTTTTTTCTGTCATGAAATTCTAAGAAAATTAGTTAAAATTCTGCACTATAAAAAACAATTTAGCGAAACAGTTCCACATTATTGTAAAATCATTCAGCATAGTGGTTTCATAGGAAATTTAGACAAGTACTTGTTTTCTTTGTTAATTTGACCCAGTGCTTGGAGTTCAAGTACACTGGCTTTACTGACAAGACAGAAAACCAACTCCAGACAACCCAATTGTAATTGTAAATTGTAAATTATATTTCTTTCTAAATTTCTTCTAAATAACATGACTCTAAATTACATACATTTAAAATTCATATAATTTCTTTCTAAATTACATGAATTTAAAAGACAAAGACTTATGATCCTCTCCATACCTACTGGTGTCTCTGGTAAAGATGTGTAGAATGCAGAAGCATAATTTAACATTGACAAATGTAGAAAAATCAAACTGTTAATGTATGTAACTTTTATTGAAAGTAAATACATTTGGTCAAACATTGGAAAACACATGAATGTTAAATAGGAGATGGACTCAAGTCTTCAGGCTTCTGCTGGTGCCATGATTTTATTTTTCTTTCCCTACCATGTAGATAAACATTGCGCAGATAATGATTGCAGAAAAAACAACTTGTATCAAAGTTTATATAGGGTAGCAGTTTGCCCCTTGACATGGAGTTCACGCTTTCTGTGCCTTCTGAGGAACAAATTACACAATCTTTACGAGGGAGCAATTGTAAAGTTACAAATAATCAACATTACTCATCATATTTACAAGTACCCACATCTATTAACGTACCCATGTACCAATGAAACTGGTGTGATTGCACCTGCTTTTGTTTTCTTCTTGAAAATGGTGTGACAAACACAAACCCCCCTAGGCAGTGCATTGAAAATGGAACGTCCCACAAACTGCCTCTCCATAAAAGGCTTTGTGAGCTTTATGCCCTGGTTTGATAGAGTGACTTGGGAAACATGTATGTAAGATAGAAACAACACATAATATCTGTCAATCTTTGCAATTAACATCAAGTAGACTTCACATGAGCAAAAATTATTACATTGATCACAGAGCACCGATCTATCAATTTGTGCTATTGTCATTTTGTACAGCACTTTGGTGCAGCTTTACACCTGTTTTTAAAGTGCTATATAAATAAATTTGACATTGACATTGACAGCATACAACACAAACAAAGCAGCATACTTTTTTGTCCAAAATGCAGCAAAGTCTGTGCAGTCGTAGTTTGTCCAGAGAGCATGCAAATTACTCATCTGATATGATGGTTCACCCTAAGACAGGCGCACTGTCATAGGCTACAAAGACTTTACACATCCTTCTTTCGTCACTAGTACCGCAAAAGCTTTCACCATGTTTTTTTTTTTTTTGGTTGTTTTTTTTCTCAGGTCTGGAGCTTACATAGATATTGATTTTTGAGCAATCCTCTTTGCAAAGCTTCTCTAGATGATCAGACGACCAGCTCCTCTCTTACAATCTTTTCTTTTTGACTCCCAACACAGAATTTTTAACAATTCAGGTCAGGGGACCGAGATGATCTTGGCTGATTATGTTCCATGTGAACCATTACTGTGTTGATTTGACCAATATGTTTACCCTATTAAAAGATTCAATGACAGCCTATTTTCAGTGTTCATACAAAGGTCACTGATTTTATCTAAAATATCCTGGCCCTTCAAATCGTCTTGACTTAACCTATCAGAACCTCACAAAGCCATGACATGTGAACTATCCTAAATTGTTCAGAGATGCAGTAATCTTGATACATGTAAAACTTTTGAATTTGAAAAACTAATAATTATCTGTTACTTTTTGTAAAACCAGCAAATTGTAATCAGTTTGACCTAGCAAAGGAAATATTTCATCAGATTTAAAGTCAAACAGTGAGCAGGTGAGTAGCATGTAAAAACATCTGTTTGTAACTGTGCATGGGACCATCAGACCCATCTAACCTGCTACCCACGACAGACTTACACCTACATCTAAGATAGTTAATGCATTTCATCCAATCAGTGCCTGTTGCTGCCAAACTGGATGCATCATCAAGATCCTGTTCTGAAGGAAGGAAGATAACCTAAACCAAAACATATCACATTACAGTAGATGCATCACGGAACTGATGATTGCAGGATTATGTCAGGAGAGGACCTCAGATTCTGAAAAATCAGACAAGAGGTTTATCAGAGAATCAAGCACACCAAAGAACAGGGTTCAGAACTTCATAAGGAACTTGTGATTAAGGGTGGGAGTGACTGAATCTTTATAACACTTTTTAAAAAATTGTTGCTATTTTAGGAAGCTGTAAAAACCTTCCAAAAGATACAAATCCTTATTTGGATTATCTCTTTGTTCATTCCCATTTATGTTTGTGTGTACTGATAGACTCATTAACTGGAATGCCAATTGTAATTTATGAGTTTAATATAGACCAGAGCCACAGCATTCAGATTATTGGTTCAAGAAGAGTTAAAAAGGGCAGTGTGCTCCCTGGGATTCAGATTAAAACCATCAAACATAGCAAATGCTAGCACAACATCCATAGGAAAGTCTCCTGTTTTATCCATAGAAAAGTCACACATCCTGTCAGGTTAAAAAATGAATCAACTAAGTCATGCTATGCAAATTAAAATTACCCTATTTCACTTCAACCTCAACAAAAGAAGCTGCACACTCCTAGGCAAAATCCAGGAGATCTGAACTCTTTTGAAATCTGTTTGTTGTTTGGTTCTCAAGTTTTCTTCATGATTGCAGTATGTGTAATTGTGTCACATAAACTTACAATTATGTTAATGGAGTCATCAATGATTAGTGCTGAAAGAGTAAGCCTGGAGTTTCTTTGCTCAGCTCAAGGCATTCGGTGACTGCTGCGTGTTGATTGTCACTAAGACTTGTTTGCTTAGAAGAGCATCGATTTAATGTGTTTTATCTGCTTTTCGTAAAGCACTATATATTTCAGAATGCTTAAATTAAAGTATCATACAATTACATGCCTAATACGACTAATGCTTTAAAAATCTGTTCCTATTTCAGTTCCTACTTTCTCATCTGAAAGACATTCCCATTTATTGAAGTTATTGCTGCTTATGTTTGTAGTATCACAGTCATGTTTGAGCCAGAGTTGGACAATTTTCTTTTCTTGGTCTCTTTAATTTTCCTGAGGAATCCCTTTTCCAGAGACTTGATTCAAATAGCTGAACTATCTCCCTGTAACCACATTCTGCAGGACTCTGCTAATGACCTAGTCACATAATTGCAGTGTACTTGAGAAGGTAAACACCTAAAATATGCAAGACACTAACCTTCAAGGACTGGAATTATCTACCCCAGAGAGGATGATCAGGGGTTTCATTGTAGAGTCATGGATAATGGTAGTAATTGCACCACAGTTGGATAGCATGTGCCACCACAGACCATTTCAAAGCAGGATAGGTGCTGAAGAAGACAGAGACCTCCAGTCATAGAGGAAGACATCACAATAAGTGCAAAGGGGGGAATTCAGTGGCATTAGGATCAGTATTAAAGCATCAACTGCATCAAATGCATTAGTCAAAAATATTTTCTCATAAACACAATGTTTTTGCTGTAACTCCAAAGAGGCTTGATGTGAGATATGGTAGTGTTGATGTCCAAATATGTAGACCGTGTTGCCTGGAGGGAGGATGACAGGACCAATGGTGCTGTGATGGAAGTCTCCATACATTTTATTTATCTGGTAGGCTAATGCATTGAATATGAAGCTGCTTATAAATTAATCATTGTCTCAAGGTTCTTAACACCCATTTCCCATATTCATTTTTAGACCTGAGTAAGACAAATCACAGTTACACCCAGCCTTGGATTTCCCAGAATTAAATGTTGCTTTCAGTGTTAAATTTGGCTCTGTCTTAATATTTGACAGGGGAATCTGTGTTGTGACCACAAATCCTAACAAGATGATTATGCACAACCTTTCAATTTTATATGCCTTATAGAATGGCTTTATTTTGTTTTCAACTTCCATGTGTATAGTCCTATGCCATTCTTTGTAGTTTTAGAAAAAGAATATGTGTAAGTTTAGGTAAATTAATGGAGATTTACAGAACAGAAACCTGCCGCAGTTATAAATGAGTTGTAGAACAATGGCTATGTGTTACAAAAAGGTGTAGGTGATTTATCCAGTTAGTACTGACAGTAACTTGGAGAATTGTCAGTATGTGGCCTCAGATTGCTTATCTCGCAGTAAATGAAAAATTGGTAGTGTTCATGCAGGAGGGTTTTTTATTGAACCTCTTAGAGTCTGAGAAAGGTTTTCCAGAGAAAGGTTTTGTTTTTGAGTGTGTTTGTCTAGAAACTCAACATGATGTCTTCATAACCTGGACAAATTATTTCTAGACCTCTACTTAATTTTCAATTGTACTTTTTCCAATTCAATGAGAAAAACATGTGTCTCTAATATAAATATATTAACATTACAGATAAGAAAGACTCACAGCTGTGCTCTTCAATTTGATTTGACTCCCTCCAGACCAGACTTCTGCAACTTTTGAATACAACCTTTACCACTCTTTTAAAACTGAACACATATTGCATTTCTAAACATTTCAGAAAAGGCTCCATGATTATTTGCACAATCTAAGTATTTTGTGTCCAGTGGTATTCCTTTGTATCTAATCTGGCTCTTTAATCGTGAAAGTTAACTTTAGAGTTATGCACCTTATATTTATAAAATTTTTACCTTTTTATTTATATTTGCAAAATGATATATAAATTAAAATGCTTATTGAACTCCATAAGCATTTTTAAAAGGACAAATGTCAAATATTAGAACAAAACAACTTGTATTTCTCATAATATATAGAGGTTACATGTCCATAGAAAACAGAGCATTTGTCAAACGTAGAATTTTAACTTACATGTGTTTATGCAGAATGTACAGTAATTGTAATTGTCATTCTGCATTATTGAAAAACAATAATCGTTCATATGGAAACGTTGAATTTTCAAAACTTCTTTATGTCTATCGCTCAATGATGTCTTCAATTGGTACCCATGATTTCAAACTGATTTTAATACCACTTAGCAATTTTCCTTATTTCTTGATCTTGCTTGATCTTCATAGGATGTCTTTTGATGTTAAATTAATATTACATATCAGAGTTAAATTATAGTTTTGGATACAGTTAATATTACTGATGTTCTTTTTTTTACATTTCATATCAAGTTATCCTTTGTCTGGTCTTCTGTCTGTTTTTTAGTTCTGTAAACTGGCATGGAAAAGCCTGAATCTTAGATATATTGCTTCAAACAATAATAGCTGAAGGTTAAAGGATTTATAACAGTTTAAATTATATTTAGTTTTCCTTGAAGTGCTATCTTTTTCAGAATTATCTTTTATTTTACTCTTTCTCTTTTGGTCATAGTTGCACTTTGAAGAACATTGGTGCATGAGTTGCCTCAAGCCCTTCTAATTTGCGTTATTGCAGCAGACACCAGAGAGGGTAAATGCTAAATGGATCAATACTTCTGAAGGAAAAAAGCCTTACCATGAAACTTTTGCACTGCAATGGACTTTTCTACTAAGTGTTCTTAGCATTGTAAGACTCCCCTCTCCAAGGAATCAGATGAAATCTGGTGTTTTTCTTCCCTTGGTTCTCTAATAGGTCTCCTGGGCCCTCCATCCAATATGCGGCAAGAGCAAAATAAAAACATTGATAATTTCTAAGTTATGCATGGAGAGGAAAATGAGACATAGCCTACCTCTCTAATGCTGTTCCTTTTTCACTCCCGAGACAATTTAATGCTCATTTTGTTTTTTCCGGTGCAGGAAGCATCCTCTCTGCCTTTTGCACTTGTTCTTCAGATGTGAATGGATATAACATAACAGATGAGAAGACTGTTTCCTGCTTTCAGTCGTCAGTTATCTCCTTCAGACAATGTTGAAGACACTGACATGTACTTTAACAGGAAATAAAACATTGTTTCATTTACACTAGTCTTTGAAAATATAACTCAGTTTAAATTTAAATTGGGAAATGTATTATTTGTGATAAAATACTTAAAATAAATGTCTAAATTGTGCATAACAAAGCAAAAAAAATCTATATAAAGTTGTATCTTTTTGTTTTACATGTCAAGAATCAACTGACTGAATGGGAATTATACTTGAATTTTCTATGAGTGCCGCCTAGTGGTAAGGTAAATATTTTTTCCAAATGACTTGAAGTAGTATGGCAACATTTTTAACTTTTTAGATTCAAACAGTCTGCCAGCAGAGCGCATTCATAGTTTTACATGAAATAAAGTAATTATATTCTTGGATCGCTGCTAATGTATTTGAAAAGCATGTGTATAAATATTGCGGCAGTGCCACAAATAAGGCATGTATACTGTATATGCCTTTTGGTAAATAAGATGCTCAAATAGTGGAATTTATAAACTTGAATTTAAAAAAATATATGTTATCTACTTTATACAGAGCAAGGTCAGAGTGTTTTCAGATTTGTGTTTATGTGCCATAAAGTGACATAAATATCTAAATGTGCAGTTCTCACTCTAGGAAGAAACAGTTTTTATGAGGTAACTACTACATCAGTAAAGCTGCTAATACTTTTAACTATTGCAGAATGTGTTACTCTACGAAAAATGGTAAATTACATTTGCTGCTTGGATTTAGTTGCCATTTGCACTCTTTGTTTAGTCCATGTGAGTTGTTGTTTTTTAAAACTATGCCCTTTTCTTCACAGATGCGTGTTTCAGGCTTGATGTGTTTTTAGTATGGCATATACTATTCATTATCAACTCCAAAATGCAACAATATCAACATTTCTTGCGAGTGCAACCAAGAAGACCCATGCAAACATAAATGCAAGAAAATATAGATTTTAATCCCATGGAATAATTGGTCAGATTCTTTGTAATTGAGTAAGACAAATGATTTTAAAAAAAAAGAGATCATAATAAATAATTATAAAGCCCCCAAATGACAACATAAATTTTCTGCCAGATTTACTTCTAAACAATGGCTCAGCCGTTCAAAGGTTTTTGTTCATTTGTTGATTTGTTGCACTGAAAAATGAAATTTCTCTCTATCTACATTCCGGCATATACCTGAGGGTTTATATATATGAACAAAAACAGCATCAGATCATGATGCTGCTGTTACTATGTTTCGCTGCTGGTACAGCATTCTTGAAATAATTTTCACTATTGGCTTTGTACAAGTTTTCCTTAGAATTATGACCCATAGTTCAAATCTGGTCTCTTTAGACCATTACACTTTGCAAAGTAAGGGTTTGAGAGATTTTACTGAGGCCAGCATATTTTCTTTGGAAGAAAATACTTTATTTTTCAGTTAGTCCATACAAATTTAGAAAAAGAGGGTGAAATTTTAGGTCACACGTAGAGTGCAACCAGTGCTTGGCAGAATTTCCTGCAGCTCCTTCAGTGTTGCTGTCGGCCTCTTGGCAGTTTCCCTGAGAAGTTGCTATCCTCTGTTTTCATACATTTTGGAGAATCCTCCTGTTCTCCCATAATGTCTTCAACTGTTGATGGATTTTTTTACTTTGACATGGCAACAATTTAATTCTGTAATTTTATTGCAGGCCTCACAAACTGACATATTTGTAACATGAGATATTTTGAAACCTTTATGTAAATCATGGTTTTAACCAAAGGAGGCGAATTAGCAAATATCAGTAATATTCTGCAAGGATTTCTGGTTAATCATATTCCCTTTGATTTATTTTCTATCTGTACTGTACAAGACTGAATGCTGAAATTGAATCACAAATGGTTTCAATGAAAGATTGATTCAAGGTAAGGGAATACAAGTTTATTCGTAAAGCCATAGGACTGTAATAGGAAGACAAAGTAACTGGAGAGAACATAGGCATGCAAAGGGAGAACATGCAAATTCCATGCAGACCGGGATTTGAACCCAGGACCTTTATGATGCTAGGCAACAATCCCACCAACCTTTCCTTTTAAACATAACGGTTGGTTATACACTTTTAAAACCATCTGTATAGAGCAGAATTTGAATGGCATTCAGTTAAGTTGCATCCTTTTTGCCTGCCTGAAAGAAATAGTGAGCGATTGCATGGTCCCTGAATACATAAAGAACGATGAAAATGACTACATATAAAAGAGCATGATTTGCTGAGTATGATGCCCAGTATGTATGATGATTGTTTTGCATGCCTGGGTTCTGAGGTTCCTCGCCTAAGTCCCTCATCTCTCAGTGTACCCATAAGGCCAGAGTAGTATTGTCCTGGTCTTACCACGGTGTGATCTACCTTCAATAGGCAAAGGATTCCAGCTGAGTTTATTTCTCATTTCTTTTTACCTTCTCCCAGTGACAGATGGGACCAAAACTGAGGGAAAAAAATCCTTGAGGACAAAGAAATTAGTGCCTTTTATATGGATCCAGAGGAGCCAAACACCAGGGATGTTTGGCAGGGGTAAGAGAGGAGTTGCAGGCTTTCAGTATCATTTTACCCCTCATTGTTGCAAAAAAAAATTTTTACACTACAGTAGAGGAGCCATACAAGCTTGAGTATAATAGAACCTGTCTGACACATTGTTTGTATTGTTTTAGCAAACACAAGAGCTGTACACCTCAATATCAACGGAAGAAAATGCACACACAGACACATATGCTCACATCCACGCATTCACTTTTGGTTATTACTGAGCAGACACACACCCCTGCACCCACACACACTCACACACACCCCTGCAAGCTGGTGATAACTGCTTAGGAGTGTATGCTCCAACAATTGTCAGACTGCCATGGCACACAGAGCCAAGGAAGGAAAGAAGGGGAGGGTGAAGGAGCAAGCTATGAGTGGCATCACAGAGTGGGTACAAGGAGAATTAGACAGGTGCCATGTGGAGTGGTTGGCAGAATGAGGAAAAAAGGTAGACGTTGGTAAGAAGGTGGCAAATAACAACCGAATTGGGGAAGAAGGAGAGATGGAAACGACTTGAAGATTTCTGTAAATGACAAGACTTATAGGAACTATAGGAAAAGACAACGGACTGGGAGGACAAAGGCAAAATGAGTAGAACTGGGAAGGCACCAAGCCAAAGAAAAGATGTGGAAAAAAGGTGGTGATGAAAAGAATCGCAGAGAAAGTGTAGAAAGGGAAGGAGAACAAAAAAAAGGCATAGAGGGTGAATGATAATGTGTTGTGCAAGCACCTCCACCTCCACTGAATGCAACACTCCCACTCCCTTCATGGTCTGCAGTCTGTCATCAACACCCATCTCCAAGGACAGTACAGACAGGGCTTTGTCAGGAACTGCACAATAAAAGTCATGCACAATATATGCAAATGGGGATGTCCCCTTGTCTTAATTTTACTTAATTTGCTATAACAGCTCACCTCATCTCCCATTATGTTAAGGGAGAAGAGCAAGACTGAGAGTGAAGGGGGATGTTATAAGTCAAAACGAGAGGGACTGAAATGAGATGGTGAGGGACTAAAAGGAGGCAATGTGTGCAGCAGATAATCTGTTGATGGTGTACAGTCAGAAGTCAAACAGCACCCCCATGTGGCTGAAACCTCTGTAATTATATGATCAAACGCTTCAGAAGTCTTCCAATACTTTATCAATTTATCTGTTTTTTTATTCTCAATCTCTTGCTGCTATCAAAGTAGAATCTTAAAATGCATGTAATTTATAAAGCATAAATAGCATAGAACAGCACATTATTAATATAATATAATATAATATAATATAATATAATATAATATAATATAATATAATATAATATAATATAATATAATATAATATAATATAATATAATATAATATAATATAATATAATTCTAGTCTAGGGTCCTAACTGGGTCACTACAGTGTATGCTATTCTGCTGTTTTCTCATTTGTCCATGTCAACAACTGACCTGCTTTTCCTCTCTCTCTCCTTCCCTTTTCCTCCTCTCCTGTGTAAAACCATTTAGTTTTGGATGAGACAACCATTCAGTTTGTGGAAAAAAGATTGCTGCCCAAGTTCAAAATCAATCACATCGACCTTTGGAAATGTCCGTTTCTAATGTGCTGTGGTGGTGTGTCTGAAAAGCAAAATTCTCTTCTGCTAACCAATACCACAACACAGAAAAGGGAAGAAGAAAGAAAAGCAGATATTCATTAACCTGAAACATTATATGTCAGCATATACTTCTAACATATATTCGAGCTGCCTTTTTACTGTTTCAGATGAAAAGGGGAATAATATGAAACTAAAAAGTAACACCCTGTAAACAGCTGAAAGTTTGCATCCACAGACTTTGATTGCAATATAGCAAAGTGAACTTGTATTTCCTCCTACCATCACACATATAAAACATATATAAGTGTGATGTTTACATGTTCTTTTATAAAACATATACAATAACATGTTTTGCTGAGTATGATGACCATAGGTGGGTTGTTACCAGTTCAAAGAGGAATTTCAAAATGTGTCTTTTGAGAACAGTTTGAATCTTCTCATAAAATTACTGACAGAGACATGCCGTTAATGCGAATGCATAATGCATCAACTTCTGAAAAAGAGATATTTTTGGCAGTAATGGATGCTGTGTTGCTACTCAGGAGAAGACTGTGTGATAATGATTATTTTGATCTTTTTTTTTCATGTTATTCACTTTTGCACTATTGTTTATCTCTAGCTGTTGCTGAAATATGTAACAAAATTTAGCATATGCATTTTCATGGGTTTATGAGTGATCATGAATAATTAAAACCCTAAAACATAAAAGAAAAAGTGAATCATAGCTAAGAGTAAAACATTGGATTTGAAAGGTATTCTACCATAGTTTATGACTGCAGTAGCTTACTGAATGCATGTTTGATTAAACACAAGACAATCATATAAATACCAGATTGCAAAGCAATTTACTAACACCTGCTTGATATATTTCTAAAGTTGCCCACTTGCATTGCATCCATCTGTAGACGGGAATACAACAGATTTTTCCATTATCGATAAAACACAATCACTAACGTATCTCAGATGGAGTCACTGAGGAATGTAAGGCAATAATTGTGTTGACTGATTGTAAAAGCTGTCTGCACCCCAACAAACCACCAACAAACACAGCGCACACAACACCTTATGTGAAAAATTATAGGAGAACTGATAGATTTATGGGAACAACTCAATCACATTATCCTATGTAAATACCCAAGTCAGCTCACCCTCTCTTTACCACCGGCTCCCAATTCTAAGGTTCAGAAATGCACATGGGGCAAATTAACATTTGCTCTCTTGGTCTGCAAATGGCAGCTCGTGCTTGCCATAGAAATGAAACAGTGGCCACTGCAGGGGAGGAACGGGGAAAATATTTGAGCTAGGAGCGATTAATAATTCCACAGACAGAGCAGTAACATTTGCTTTTAGCGCCCATGGATTGACAGAACTAGCTTCTTAAGGAACTTTTGAATGAAAGCTTGTTTTTTTATTGCCAATTCCATCTTGCACACGGCATTCAGAAACATTCTGGCATGCATAGCGTTGACCTGCAATAGAATAAGAAGCTGTACGTTTTTCTGTAGTGAAAGTCTATTTCCTAGGCTATTTTTCTTATTAATAGGAATCAACCTTAAGAGAGACAAAGAGGCTGTAATGTAGTTCTAACAATAACCATCCTTTTACGAAGGAAGGGATTTTTTTTTGTCCTGATTACCATGTGAACAAAAAAAAGTCTTAATGCTGTTCTTCATTATGCAGAGTCCATAGTTGTAGTATGCTTTAAAAGAATGTAATTATTTGACATTTTCAGCTGTGCATATATAAAAGTATGGAGACACTGACTGATTACCTCATTGCAGAAATGCAATAAATGGTTTGCGGAGCTACTCTGTGGCTCCAACACTAAGTTCATTAAAGCCGTGATCACTCAAAGGGCTAAATGGACAGAGTTATTGTTAGAAGAGAATAAGGGACATATTGCTGAAACTCCACAGGCACCACTAAAGGAGCACCTTCCCCATTTGCTGCTCAAGATGTTTGACTCAAGGCGATTCTTGGTGCAGATGGCTTTTCTCTGCTCCGCTGTAGTTTGATCCTGCTGTGGAAATATGCTGTCGTTTTGGAATCCTTCAACGAGACAGACAGACGTTTATAAGAAGAAGAAAGAAGGAGCTGAAAAGGATAGCTTTAAGCACACATCAGACATCGCTCTGTGCTTTAATAAAGCCTCATTTCAAACTGGTGAAATGTGTCATTTTGGGCAAAATGTTAAACAATTATTAGCTGCACTTTCCTGTTCAGTCTTGAGACATCATATGTTCCAAGCTTTTAATCTGAATAATTCAGTGTCCAATATACAGTATGTTGCATTAAAATCTTCTGGATGGTACCATTCTTTCCAGGACTTGAGCTTGTCACCCTGAGGCATTTCTATAAGGACACAAGTACCTGAGAGGGAAGATGTTCATTTTAGCAAGGTTTTACCTTGCTTTTGTTAAATATTTTAGAAATTACTTAAGTACTTTTGATGTTTTATTCTTTAAAGCTATCTCAGCAATGCAGAACATGTATGCTAGTTCTTAATAATACACACATAACCACCCCATAACACTTGGATTTTACAGCTGCTAAAATCAAAACGAAGTGTTTTAAAGCCTAGGAATCACTACTACCAAATAGGTTTTTCAAAGCATAATTGCTGTGAAAAATGTAATCACTCAAAGTAAATACAGTATTAAAACAACTGTAGCACGTCTGAATTATTCTATTTGATTAAATTGCTTCATATCACCAGTTCACAAAAATCCTCATCTTGGCATTTTACACAAAACAAAGTGATTGTCTCTGATTAATTCAAGCATCTATATGAAAGAAAGACAGCTACATTTAAATTTAAAACACTTCAGCTTCCCTTTGCAAAAGCTATTTTTATTGGCAATGAATTTGCGCTAATGTGGGAATACAGCTGAAAACAGCAACGTTAGAATATTGAGATTGGCATTTTCTCACTAATGCAAAATTGGAAGAATATAGCCTATTTTTATCACTTAGTACATTTAACACTAAAGACTCTTCATTTTGCCACCCAGCCAAGACATGAAATTTAAAAGCTGATGTGTTGAGAGTTGTCAGCCCGAGTTGTGTTGATCAGACATTTCAGAGCCCCACAGCTGTAAAATCAGTTGTGACATTAGCAGCTACAGTAGTTGTCACAGTGCCAATTTCAACCTTTCGTTGAAGGCAGAGAGAGAAGTGCATGTGAGAGCAGGTGAGAGAAAGAGGTGCAAGAGCTGCTGCGCGAAGAGATGTGTGAATGACTACGTGAGTACTGTAAGTGTTAGGGCAAGATACAAGTTTAGCGTTTTCCACTTTAATATCAATTGATCAGCTAATTTCAAAAGGCTTGATGCCTCTCTGCAACAGTACTGACTGAGGTGGTGTCTAACTTACAAATTTCAGGTTGAGGAAAACAGGTCTGCCAAATCCACGTTCTTGCGCTCCAGTAGACTGTGACTGACTGAGCTATTTCATGAGCCACAAAAGGTGGTCGATTTCCTGTTGTTATTGTTGTTGTAGGCCTACCTGGTTGTCATTCACGTCAGCAACTAGTCAAGCGTACTCAACTTCAAGGAGAAGTAGCTCCTTTGATGTGAGTCCAGAGCTGCTGCTGATTAAAAGAAAAAAAAAAAAAGGAAACTTGAGCATATGTGCACAAAACTACTTCCAGCATACAAACTGCTTTGCATGATACAAATCATTTGTTGCCGAAAATGTTCATTTTAACTATGCAATACCAGAAAATCTGGTTCCCAACTTGTCCTCTTACAATGCTTTATCTCTTTACGCCACTCTTCTTCATTAGATTGAATATATTTGAAGTCTTGTGAGGAGCAATAATTGACAGAGTCAGTTGAAGCGTCACCTCACACATTACTTTGATTGCTGGTGACTGGAGTGAAAAGTCCCACTTAATCCGCTGGACTAATTTTCATGTTGGCACAGTTTGAAATGAATGAGGTTACTTTCTCAACCGTGTCTATTTGGCATTTTGGTGACTCCACATTGAAGGACAAGGCAGCAGAGGGTCTGGTAATGCCCGTCCAGCAGCACATAGCAATGCTGGTGCCAAGAATGAATATGTTTTACACAGTCCATAGCTAAACCTGTTCAGAGCAGGTCAATGGCTCAATGCACATGTGTTCAATATTCGTCTGGTCTTTACTTTGGCAAAGTAAGACCAAAACAAATCTCCAGTTTTGTCAAATATATATTTATTTATGTTTTAATGGTTTTTATACTACTGCAGTTATTGAACATTGTAGTAGAGATTACTGAAAGATTCAAATATATTTAAGGTGGATATATAATTCTTACATAACATGAAACATGCAAAATGTATATTAAGGTCATTTTTTTATAACAATGAGTATTTTCATCAAAATATATGGTCAAATATAGCTTCAATTAAAACTGAATATTTGTGTGTCAAATAGAATCATGAGTGTTTTAATTAAGGTCCCTTTTGGAAATAGGAAGTAGCAAGAGAGTTTTCATTTAACTTTTTATTTAAAAAGGTCTAGAGTAGGATTATAACATAAATCTCACCAATTGATAGACCATTCAAGATCATAGCTTTAAGCTAATTAAAATCTGTAAGTCCCTTGGCATGTCAAAAATAATGATAAGAGAGCTTAAGGTTAGTAAAGAATAACACTAGGAATGATGAATAAATATACAAAAATATACACAAACAACAAAGCAGGCAACTGCATCTTTCTCTCCTTCATTCACACATATCACTAACAGAGAAAGAAGATGTGGGGTATGAACAGCCAGTGTTTTGTAACTGATAGTATTATTTTCCTTTTTGAAACAAGTGAGGTTATGTGAGGTTATGAACTAGTGCCTCAGTTGACAAGTTTCAATGTTACTTCACCCTGGACCATATGGAATAAAAAAATAAATACCTGAATAAAATAAGTAATAAAAAAATCTCTTGCTTCCCAAGATCCATAAAATAACACAATCCTGCTATCTTAAACAATTGAAACTCAAAAAAATCCTCAGTGCAGACCTGGCTTATTCTCTATTCTTGCCACACAGTATGCAGTTTTTGTTTTGGACTTAGAAAATTAAAATATGGAGTCACAGTTTATCAAAAAACTACATTAGGTGCCCATCATGCATTCAAATATGTATGGCACAAGATAAGAGTTATTGAGTTAAAGCTTGGTAGTTAGTATTTGGTGCATGCATTTGCTGGTTGTTTTAGCTACATGT
Organism: Xiphophorus maculatus; assembly: GCF_002775205.1. NCBI lineage: Eukaryota > Metazoa > Chordata > Actinopteri > Cyprinodontiformes > Poeciliidae > Xiphophorus > Xiphophorus maculatus. The sequence continues at coordinate 22,493,871 of NC_036446.1, read as the reverse complement.
AACTTTAGGCTTTTGGGAATGATTTTAACATCCAAGAAGTGATGACTAAATTATGTCTGTGGCAAAAACTCCCAGAAAAGGCATAATGCAGATATTTCATAATTACTTAATTTGTGCATGATATATTGATAATGTACTAATTTGTTGTCCAAAAATTGTATTGTTGGTAGCATTTATAATTTAAAATACTTCAGTTACTTTCTTTCTTTCTTGTCTTTCTTTTCCCCTGTCTGTCATCTGCTGCTTTATTTGATTCAATGTAAAAAAAAAAAAAAAGGAAAAAAGGAAAACAACAGCTGAGTGCTTGAAACATCCTACTGAGACTAAAACCGCCTCATTTCCGATGGTGTCCTAGAAAAATAAATCTCATTATAATTTCTAACATCAAGACAATCTGCTTTGGAATAACAAAATTATGAGTAAAGCTAAAAAAAGACTTTAAAATAAACATATTGGGAAATCAAAACAACTCAACACCATACATATGCATGTGGTGACTTCAATGAGATGGAGCAAATGCTCTTCGATATCGGGGGATAAATGAGTGCATGTTGAAATCTTTTGAAAGTTTGCAAATACAATTCACAGTGTTGTTTTACAGTTTCAAGTTAAGCTCAAAGAGGAAGAAAATGTTTATCAAAATATGACTGATAAAATCTCATTATGTCTAGAAATACACATCAAAACACAAACATATGTCATCAATATCCATGTAAAAAAATGGGACACCTTTTTTTGACTGTCAGTAACAGAAGGATCAGTTTTTACTATGTAACACACTGTTTAAGCTAATTCTGTTTTGTAAGTGACTGAAGCTCTTCACAAGCCCTGAATCTTCTTTATTTCCCAATCAAATTCTTATTATCAAGCTGTCAGGGGTTTAATTTCATCTCCTCTCTTGATGTATGTGGAGTCGCCAAAGGTGGGAGGAATTGAAGTTATTTTGACACCTTATCTAATGTTAATTCTGCTGAAATTCTAAAACTACAAATTGATCATGTTAATGGCACTCTGTTGTTGTGATCAGACATGCGCAAAAGAAAAGAAAGTGCAATTTGCTGTAATGCAGTTTCAGGCTCAGAGAATTACCATCCTCAATGACTTTTTGGTGTATATTGCAGTTTTTAGTATTAGCATATTCTCATAGAGTCCTTTGCAAGGCTGAGATTAGGCTCTGGAAATTTTAATTCTTCCTCCAGTGCATTAACAACAGCACATTTAATGTAGGCTATAAAACTGTACTTAATTATTTTGGGGAATATTCTTGGTTCAAGAGTCATTGGATTCATACAGTACTAAGGATGAAGTACAATGGAAAAAGAATTACACCGTGTTATACAGATTTTCTTCTTTTTTGCATTTTTGTCACATTTAAATGCTTCAGATTTTTAAAGAAATCATATCTAGCCAAACATATATAAATACATAATGCAGTTTTTGAATGACTATACCACTTGTTAAAAAAACAAGCTTTACAACTCACACTGCTCTTGTCTCTGAATGCACAACGTGCAATCTGCCCCAATTTATCTGAAAAGCTGAGTTCAGTTTAGCAGCCACTCCTAAGTTTGATCACTGATCAAACAAATCATAAATTGTCTCACAACAGTAATTAGGCTAAAATATGTCAAAAGCAAATCATCATTGCTCAGGAGGGATTATTATTATTGTTATTTTAAATATTTTATTTGTTACCTATAAGTGTATTAAGTGCAGGACCAGTTCTTTTGCTTAGCATAGCCCATACTGGTGCCATACATTTCCTCATTATCCTCCCTGCTCCGCACTTTGTTCTGTGGGACAACAAGTTCTGCTCCAACTCTTTGACTTCAAGTAAGATTTAACCCTTTCCAGACTGATAGATCTAGATTCAGGCTGTTCATCACAGCTGGTCGGGAATCTGGTTTTTCATCTTGTGGAGAAAATAAGAAATTGTGCTGAGCCCTCCTAGAGGCTGGCCTAACAGAATGACTTCAAGATTACATCAAAGATTCCTCCAGAAGATCACAGAAGAACCCACAACAGCATCTAAAGCACTGCAGGCCTCACTTGCCACAGTTGTCTTATTGCTCATGATTCAGCAATAAGACAGAGATTGGGCAAACAAGGCTTTCGTGCAGGGTTCCAAGGTAAAGACCCATGCTGCTCAAAAACAATATCAAAACCCAAAAACGCCTTTGTGATCTCCGAGACTTTGGGGGAAATATTCTGTGGGCTGGCAAGATACAAGAAGAACTATCTGGAAAATGTGTGTCCCAGTACATCTGGTATTTCAGAAAAAGATCAACAAGTGATGATCAAACACGTTGGTGGTAATGTAGTGGTCTGGGACTGCTTTGCTGCTCCAGTATCTTGACAGACCACCAATCTATCAAAGTAGAAATTAAATCATTATTTGAAAACCAATTTTTCTTTTTTTTATTTACTTGCTATATCTTAAATATTAGAATTTTCAAACAAAAACAAAAATAGAAAATAAATTGTAACCATTCAAATGTAAATTAACTCACATAAATATTTAAATCTTGCCAAAAACTAAACCCTATCATGCATTCTATCCAGTCAATACTGGGATTGCTGTTTCTAAGTAAAAAATGAAAATTTATCAGATCACCACACTTCACCAATAAAGCTTACCCCTGGCCAATCTGTCTGTGGGGTTAACAAATCAGCAGTAAGTCTATCAGTAGTAATTTGTGTGTGTCTGAGCCTGGGGAGATGAGCCCCTTGCCATTCCTAAAAGCAAGTATTGGGCACAGTGTCTAAAAGTCTTTGAAGACTGGCTGAGTGCATGTTTAAAATTGTAATGCATGGTAATGGACAGGATAGCTTTAGAAGTTTCACATAATCAATAGATGTCATTGCATCAAGCTACGAAATACTCAGACTAATTTCCTTTAGACCACCAGTGTTAGGAAAATAAAGACTCTGACCCAATTAAAGCACAGCTTCCAGTTGCTTTTGAATAATATTAAAAAATAAATAATAAATAAATAAAGAGAAGAAATAACACCCAGTTCTTTATTCGACATTGGTGAACAAGTACCAGCATCCCATAGTAACATCAATTTTAACTTGTAAAGAAAACTAAAATCCAGGTTTTGGCCTTTCTACCTATTAAGAAGTCTATCTTTTGCTTTGGTTGTTAGACATGCATTTATATACTGTTTGTATTCTATTCACTTAAGCATAATCACATTGACATAAATCTGAATTACAATTCTGACAATATTTATACTTTTCTAAAATTCTGTTGTTACTGTGCTAAAATTAGATCTTTCTATTTTGTTTCTGACTCAACATTGATATGGACATTTTTATATTTAGATTCTAACTTGTATCACTTTAGTGACTCATTAGTAACACAGAAACCCAATCAAGGTGCTTCAGTGGATAAAACCCATGATAGGAATTTAAATGCAAAAAGAATGTGTGGGCATTACACCTGCTGTCAACCTCCTGCAGACTCAAAAGTGGCTTATCTTTCATTCAGATATTAATCACATCTAAGAACAATTTTGAAACTTATTTCAAAGACATGGGTGCATGAGCATGCTTTGCATACTAGCAAGGTAAATTAAGGCTGTTTTTATAAGACAAAATACTTCAGCAAAACATGGCTCCCTTAGAATAAATGCAACAATATTAAGGACAGTTGCAGCTGTTTTGCCTCTAGACAAACTTAAGTGTATTATATTGCCTTTGAATGCATTGAGTGTACTGTCTTCGCAATAAGCCTAGAGGGTTTTTTTCCTTTCATTTGTGATTCTTGTCACATTTACAGCATATTTAGCTTAAACAATTATTACAGAACTTTCTTCATGGCCACAGTGGACTATTTGAGATTATTGTCTTGTTATATGAATCTGAATTGTAAGCAATTGACCAGTGATGCAGACAGAATTTTGCACTGCGAAAAAGAAGAGCAGTATCGCACCTTACTGAATAACTTCTGCCGCATATGTAGTAATAAGACAGATGAACAATAAACTCTCTGAAACTTACCAGGGCTTAAGCTAATTATATGTGACTTAATGGTTTATTTATTCATTCAATCATGATAATGTATTATCCATCTGAGAAATGGAGCTTCATTGGTCCCTGCCCACCCCCCGGGGCAGCAGATGTTTCAGAGCCCATATGGTATCTCTTTCTTCTCCCTCTCTGCACTTTCAACATTTGTTGTTATGGTGGAATTGCGTAATGAGCTCACTAAACCAATTTAATAAGGGTTTGAGTTCTCCATTATGTGGCCAGACTCAGGTTCAGTGATTTGGGAAGACCCCAGTATCATATTACTCCCTCTTTTTTCACAGTGAGAGGAGTCAATTTAGGCCCTATGCTGGAGTCGTTATAGGCATGGACAACTGAAAACCATATCATTGTGGAGACCCGCGATAGACCGAAGGTTCTGCATTACCCCCTGCATGCCGAGTAAGAACTACAAGAGGAAGATTGAATGGGAATGTCCTGTTGCAAGGAAGACTAAAATATATTTCTAAAGTAAAACTGTAAAATATGAATCCCTGAACATGACAATGAGATTAAACATTATATGTCAGTTTGTTTTGTTTTTGTTGCACATTTTGTAGTTTGTATTTAGGGACTCTCTACAGTAAACAACTTTTTAATATCATGAGTACATACATTTTTGTGTGCTGTGTTTGTTTTTGTAGGAGTCTACACCACCCCAAATAAACCACCAAATTATTACCTTGAGCTTTTCTATAGAAAGTATGTCCAATTTTAGACTCCATAGTTGAAACACACACAAAAAAGGGCATGGGTTGATCAAATGATTCCTGGAAATAAAGTTCAGTAATTTATAGTCGAGATGTGCCTTTAGTTTTTATTTCACATTGAAGGGACTGCTGTCGGCTTGAGGTCATCTTGGGAGGTCATCCTTGTGAAAGAATTAAAATATTAAAACAAAATCTCTGATTGTGAGCTTAATTTTTTTCATCACCAAACAGGCATAAATGAACAAGAAAAAATACAATTAATACGCTTTTTTTTAATGAGTTTGGACAATACAAAAATATTAAAACTCATTTTCTTAATTGCAGTTTAAGCCTGCTAGGGAAAGGGTTCACTTTTTACATATGGAAAATGCTGTGTGAGGGCAAAATTTAAATTGCTTGCACAGTGAGATGCAGGGTTTCAGAAGCCATTGTGTCATTGTATATACAGCAGTGCTCTCTGACCTATGACAAATATCAAGCAGTGTTTGAAATTATCTTGTAAAAGACATTTTAAAGAGTTTATTTTCTCTTTTGACCAACCATCAGCATTTACACAACTGTCACCTTTTTCTCAATATTCTTACTTTTTTTTAAACAGGTACAACAGCACAATTTTCTTGCTGTGCATTTCTTGTTGTACTGGTATCTCTAATGTGATTCTGCAGTAGCGAAAAAAGAAGAAAAATAACCTGTCCACCCTCCTCAATAGTGCAGTTTTTAAAAAGTTACTAATGTATTGCATCATTTTTGTATCACTTTCAAAATTGTATAATATTGACAAAGCTGTACAGACGTACAGCAGAAATGTAATTTAAGTGGTATCTAGTGTATAGCTGAATTGCCTCATAATTTCAGTTGACCTGAACCATGTGGAATGAGAAGTAAATCTGAGCAGGGCTGAAATAAACTGAATATGTAATCAGTACATGTAATCACCAAGTTGATGTAATATTGCCGGTCATCACACAAGTTTCTGAGACATAAAGTAGTTATGATATTTGGCCTGGCACTAGTTAATGTTTTATTTTTCTTTCTCTTTTTTTGCCTAAGGCAACATCAATATATTTCCAGGGGCAAGTGTTATCTGAATTCCTAAAGCAATGCGTGTGACTACATTAGCTCATTATTTAAGGTATCTGACCTCAGACTCTTCTTTACAGGTGAAATGATGTGAAGCTCGAGTAATCTTGAAAAGTAACAAAGTTTTGCCTATAAATAAAAAAAAAGAAGAAACATGGTTGTTTAAAAAGAGCTTGTGAGCCAGGCAAAACTTACATTTACTTAAATAATGAGATATGATTGTCTTCATCAGGCTTTAATTCATATCTTTAGAAAATTCTTCCTGTTTTTATTTACAAAATCTCACATTTACCTATTACAGGACAAATTGTAAACTTAGATATTTATTGTCACACAATTTTCTAAGCATTATTTAGGGTTGAATTTTAGCATTAAAATGAACAGAAAGCCTAATATTGTAAAACTAAATTTTGGGTAATCAGGATGAAAAAGTTTATCTCTCTAATGTGTTAAATAAAACACTTTAAACTAAAACAGACTGGATGTGTTAGTTTATGTTTACAGATAAAAGTTTAGATGTATTCAGCGGTTGTAGATGGTTGATTGAGTTTAGCGTTGGACATGCATTGCTATGTATTTTCCTCTAACAAATCTGAACCACTCACTATCCAGAGGGTTGAGCAACATTTTTCTCTTTTAAATGTAATGTCACTTCCAAGTTTCTTCAAAAGGGCTAAACTCTCTGTGAACACCCTTCTGCTGACTTCACTCACTGGTAGTTTCTCAGTGACTTTGAGGTTTCTCCTTTTAGTTTTTTTTTTTTTTTGTGGTAGGAGTTGGGGAGGGGGTCAGCAGCCATAGCTAAGTAGCAAATGTCCTGCAAAGCCCCTAAAGAAGCATTGTGTGCTTCTTTGCAGCTGTTGGATGTAAGCCAGATCGACTGTATTAACTGTTGAAAAATGGAGCAAGTGAAAATAGAGTACAGTGTCTCAACTTGAAGGCCAAGGGACAGGGAATAGAAAATGCAGTGCAGCACTGCACAAAGCTGGACACCCGGTCACCTTAATGATCCAAAGTTGTGTCCTTGTTTTAGATTTCCATGTGCAGATACAAAGACAAAGAATGTCTCCTGAGAGTACCTTGATCTGTCTTACCTTTAGGACATTTCGGCATATGGAAGGACTGGAGACTGAATGCTTTAAAATCTGCAATTATTTGATAAGCAGCACTACCACCTGAGCCGCCACAGCTGTTGCATGTCATGTGTCACGTCTCCACAAATGAACCAAGTCCGTGTTCAAAGTTCACACATTCTTCACTGTCACTGCAGCACTCATCACAGCTAAAACCATCCCTCTGTTTTCACCCATTCGCTTATGAGGGCTCATTCCACACCAGCAAAGGTTCAGATGGCTTCCAGTCCTTGCACCAAGATTTCTCATCCACAGGTCTTTGATAATTCATCATCTGTCAATACATTGTTTACTGTTCCCACTAAATATTCTCTCCAGTGCAATTCATTTGTGCGCAGGCTGTCTTCCCATTTTTATTAGAGATGTCCTTGTTCTGTCATCCAGCCATATTACTTACCAGTGTTATGCTGATGACAATGAACCTCACCTTTTCTCTCCCCCTGGCAGTATACTGTGTGAGGCATCCATTTGCAGAAGCCACATTGACATGTTAGTGAACTTCTCCTCTGAAGGCTGTTTCTGCCCTCTGTGAGATCTTTCCTTCATGACTAACAACTCCACCGTGACCCCAGCTGCCTGTCAACAATTTTACTGTAATTCCCAACAACCAGCTGTCATTCATCAAATATTTCCTCTCGCAAGTCTATCTCATACCTATATTTATTAGTACTTCACATCAGCCAGGATTAAGCCTCCCAAAGAACAGAGCCCACTTTTTCTTCTTCTTTATCTTTTCCAGGACCCTTCATTTAGGCTTCAGAAACTTTTAATTTTACATCAGTGTAACAAATTACCTTATCATCCAATCGTTAAAAAAGATCAAGCTTTACTTTTCCTTTGAGATTACTTGAAAATTTCCATTCTTCTTTTATGGTTGCTTCCTAAGTTAAATGACTTTCTGCATGAAATGGAGTAAATTACCTTCTCCATGGGCGATAACTGTGTGCATTTGTGCATGCAAGTATGTCAGGTGATGTCTATCAAGAAACCCCAAGGATTGGTGAAAGGTTTTGACACAGAATTACCCCTTAAAACCAAACATCAAATTGGTAACAGTTACAGTAGACTGCACAGTACTTAGGGACAGCCTCCCAAAGCCTTCTTGTACATTTCCTCATCCTTACATTGCTGCTTTTTCCCATGTTTCATTTAGTTTTTTTAGCATCACTTCATTCTCTTATAGCCTAAGGGCAAAAGGTAAAAGGCAGATTCATCAGACCAAAGCCCATCGCTGCAAAAGGCTTTCAGCTCCACCAATTGAACCCACATGCAGCAGAGCTGTCAAGCTATGCTGCTGAGCCATGTGAAGGACCAGTGAAGGGGAAGGAAAATGCAGACGCCATTACTGTCTGTTTATGCCACTAGAGGAGAGAAGAGAGGAAAAACAGGGTCATTGAGCAGAACAGAAAGGGAATTGTGCTGTGATGCAAACAAAGAAAGACTAAGATCAAAAGTCTGTTATCCTAAGATAATCAGATCCTTTAATTTCATTGTGTGTTGTACTGGCTGGTCATTTTTAATGTTTTGTAAAAGATAATTTTTTCTGAAAATGTCATAAGTACAGGTGCATAGTTTGGATCATATATAAACCTAAATCCGTCTCCGATGTGAAGTACTCACTACAGTGACTAATTTATTGCAGGAAAGCATTATATGGTCTTTTACTTTTAAGAAGGGCCATTTCTTTTCATTTGTCTGAACCAATATAACTTGAATTTAATCACAACCATTTCTCTGCGAGAAGCAGACTTGCAGGCGTAACTGATTGCAAGTAATGGCAGCGACTGCATAGTGGTATTGTGTTCTCTATGTGTTGTAGCATCTGCAGTGTTCAATAGACTATTTGTGGCAAAGAAACCAAGTGAAAGGAATAGGTCTTGTGAGTTACATAAAGTGGGACTCATCTGAGAAAATGCAGTCATCATGGCTAACAGCATTGTTTTAGATTTACACCGGTGTCTTAGGATTGTGTTTTCTCTCTCTCAAGATGTGTTTGTGTCAAACTCTCTTGCATTATGGTAGCAACTCAAAAGAAATTCAATCTGATCCCTGCTTTTACTGAAGGTCTTTTTATTGCATTCAGCATTGTCAGAAATAACCAGACCAACCTACATTCTCTATATTATCAGGATATTTTGCTGTAAGAAACATTCCTCACAGGAAAATGACCTCTATGTCAACATTGAACAGTAACGTTGTGTATGAATGTAGAGGTGGGCATGTAAGGGAGCTGTGCAGAATAACAAGTAATTTATTATTGTTGCATTTTTTAATTGATATTTTTTACTTACCTACACATTTAGGTTTTTAAGTGGTGTAGCTTTTGTGCTCTAAAATAATGTGCTATATCTAGGGAAGGTTAAAAAATGTGTAATCCAATAAACTAATCAAAAGTCTTGATGTGAGGAGTTTGGTGGATGTGGATTTTGATGCACATGTAAGGTTTGAGTTGAGCCAAAGTCACATTATAAATTCCGAGTTATCACGTAGAAGAGGAGATGAAAAAGTTGCTTTTTGCCAGTTTAACTAACAGATATCTTCACAAACTTACTTTAAAATAACTGGACCAGTTAAATAATGTGATCTGTAAATATTTTTGGTAATGTCACAAAATATCTTCCTGATCCTCAACTGAATTGGGACCTGCCTTAAGAAATATGCTTAGAACATAAATATTCAAATTTCTGATTTGAATATTTATTAAAATCACATAGTTTCTCTTCTGCTTGGTACACTTTTTAAATGTTTCTCTGACCTTGCTGTGAAGTTTACATTTGGAGTTTTGTTTGAAGACTTATTAACTAACTCAGAGTTGTTATAGACCACCACAAGTTTCTAGTTTGGGCATTCAAATATATCAAGTTGCCTGAAGGCATCTTGAGAAGCATGCCCTGTTAAGAGGCTGTGTCCAAACGGCCTTCTGACTCTGCAGGAAAGCAGATGGTTTTTAATAATGCCCCACTCCCAGCTTCATGCCCCCCAGCATGCAAGTCGCACAAACACGCATTCATAAAAAGCCTCACACACACTTACACACTAACTTGCAATCCTTTAGCATTGTTTTAGCAATCATTAATAGCCTAAGTGTAGCTGTAGTTTGCTCATACTTTTAAATCTGATACTTTACATAGGTGATTTTTCCTCTGTTATAGCTCTTCTCTGTTACTTCAAATTGTAACTTTTAAAAAAATATATTCACAAAAGTAAGTTCAGTGTTGACTTGGATATTACTGTGCTGCAGAGTTAAGTCAAGACTTTCAATCTTTTCCAAAACAAATCATTCACACTAAAAAAAACAAAGAAATTCTAATTACCACTGTATTTTAGATTGCCTTGATCAATTATTGCTTCATTCTGACAATAATAACAACATTGTGCAATGTAAAATTATGAAGTTTATTCAGAGGATTGTATCATCTGCTGAACACAAAATCAGTAAATAAATAAGGATAAAAAAATATTTATCTGTTAATATACAGAAAGTCAGGGTTAGGGGTAGGGTTAGGAATACTCTAACCGTACGGGTAACCTAATGTTGACAATATCATAATCAACATAATAATCCCTGATGATATACATATTTTTTATTTGACTTCCCCTTATATTCTGCCATCTGGCTACGAACTGTACACATGCACAATCTAAAATGCAAAAAATGTGTTGTATATATATATATATATATATATATATATATATATATATATATATATATATATATATATATATATATATTACTGACTAATGTTTTTGACAAAGGACATAGACTATCCTCAATATCTGTTCACCCAATAATGGGTGCAGATGTGTTTGTGTCACTGTCATTAATTATAGCTGCTGGATCTCAATTTCTGGCAGAGAGCTGGTCATTAACAAACTGCCACGCAATCACCTAACATTGTGGACTGTCAGTATTTACAGTTCCTATAAAAAGAATTCACTAGAAGTTTTAGCATTTGTATTGCTTTTACAAATCAATCACAATCACAATAAAAGTACCGGTAGGCTTTTGACCAAAAAAGTTTCATATGTTAAAGTGAAAACAATTGAATGACAATTACATAACTATACTGCCCTTTAACGTAACTGACAGCAGTCCAGCCAACTGGTGCTAGTAGTTTTACAATGAGTGGAATGGAGTATATATTCGCCTGTGTCTGGAAGATTCACTCACTGGTTAACCAGTATTGCTGGCTATGAATACAGAATGAAGACAAAAGTAAACTCCAAGCAAATCAGAAAATTTTTATTATATAACAATTTTATACTAATAAGTATAAGATAAGGCATGGCTAGAAAACAAAGCTTTAAGGTGCTGAACAAGTCTCTTATCAAGACATGGAAGGAATATATGCCACAGCTGTCAATCTGTACAGTTTGGATTGTCTTCACAAACTAAGTGACTTTGTGAAAAGGAGATTAAAGAAAGCAATAAGAAAGCCACTGTTGATTAAATGCATTTCAAGGCTAGACTTGAATTCGTTAAAGGTCATGTGGGAAACTCCATATAAGAAAATTCTTTGTTCTGAGCTATTTGGCCAACAGACACTGTACATCACCAAAAACACACCAACCCCACTGTGATTCATGTTGTTGGTAGCATTATGATGTGGGTATGCTTCTCTGCAGCAGACCCTGGAAGACTTATAGAGACAGAAGGTAAAATGAATGCAGCAAATTATAGGCCAATCCTAGAAGACAATTTATTTTCATCTGCAAGAAAATATGTCTTTAGAAAACATTTATTTTCCAACAGAACAATGACCCAGTTAAAACTACACAGAAATACGTTGAGCAAGGCGGATGTTTTAAAGTGCCAGAGTCAAAGTTCAGACCTCAGTCCAATAAATAATTTGAGTCGGGACTAGAAAAGGGCTGCTCATAACCATCCCCACACAGCCATATGGAGCTTGAACAGTTTTGCAAGGAAGAATGGAGTAAAATTGCAGCTTTGAGATATGCAGCCAAATTGAGATGGCAAACTATGTGCTATAATCGTAGCCAGGGTGCATCTACTAAATGCTGACTTGTAGGGGCTGAATATTTATGCAATTATTTTATGTGAAATGTTTTTGTTATTATAAATCCATTTTTCCTTTGACATTGAGAGATGTTTTTGTATTTTTTTTTTGTTAAAAAGTATTTTTTTTGTTGCTCAAGATTGATTTGTAAAAGCAATAAAAGGCGCAAAACATTCAATGGGCTTAATACTTTTAATAGGCACCGAACAAAAGCTGTTTTGTTCTGATTAGAAACTTCTTCCATATAGATTCTTGCGAATGTTATGAACACATCAATCACCATCGAATGAAGCACAACTAATATTGTTTTGACAAATACAAAAATGCATTAGAGAGTCTTGTATAACAGAATACCATTGATTTATTACTTCCCACAATGTAAATTTTTGAAAGCTATCACTATGACCTTTGTTTGCAAAGACTGAAAAAAATTAATTCATTGCTAGTAGTGGGTGGATTTTTAACAACCAAGTAAAAAGGGGAATTAAAGTAAGCTGTACTCCAAACACCAATGACAATATCAAGTAGTGCAAATGTGGTTCCTTCCTAGGACATTTACATTGTCACAAATCATGATTGATGTAATTTCATTTCTTTCTTTAAAAACATAAGTACTTAAAGTTGAGATTCAGTTTCTTTTACATTTTCCATAGTGTTTTAAATGATTGTTACCTGCGCACGTCAATTTTTGGCAAAAATCCCTCCACGTCAGACCACAAATTCATCATAGACTTTGACATGATCATTTCCAAATACTAATCTATTGTCCAGTGAACAAGTCCAGTGATCCATTTAATTCTGCATTTAATAACAGAAATATGAAGAATGCAGTGACCAGAATGCAGTGGCTTGCCTTCTACAGATCAGCAGAACCAAAGGAAAAGAATGTTTCATGTAGCAATTCATCATTTCCTTGTCAAATGAAAAACAAACGTATTCTGTTGCTGATGACAGAGATTAATGTCATGTCCTCGCTTTGAAGTCAAAGCCAATTCTTTGCTGTTTCTCTACTCTGCTCACACCAAAGGTGTAATATAAATACTGTGCAATCTTAGAAAATCAATTATGAACAAATCACAACTAGAAAAAGCTAGACATGATTTAAATAGGGCATGCAACTTTCTGTTACTTGATATTAATGTAAAAAATATGATTTACTTCTAGCATATAATGACACCTCACCTGCACTTTAAAAGTCTTTAGACAAATGCCTACTGAACATCTTGAAGGCTCTGTTATCCAGTCTATACTTCTGTCATTAAACATTATAATTAAACACGCCAAGCTGTTTGTGACAGAAAACTCACTGCACACACACTGAACACTCTATCCCCACAAAGAAACAAGGCAATGATAGAATCATGCTTTCAGGATGCCTTTATTTAATAATGTCACAAAAGTGCCAGAACCTGTAAAAAGTAAACCAAAAATAAACTAATAAGAGTTGTCAAAATAATTAGTCATTGATCATTACTGGAAAAATGTATAATTCAAAGATACTCTTTTGCATCAAAATCGATAGGTTCACATTTTAGCTGTCACACTTTTTCTGGCAGCAGTGCTACAATCACAGGGACACTCGGCATCTCCCTTTCCTGAAGTCGCTCACGGTATCAAAACAATAAGCTACTGGAAGTTTTAAACTTTTCTATCATGTCTAGTACATCCAGCAAAAACTACTGTAATACCTTTAAGGTATCCACATCATACTATTCAGATGTGCTTTCATAAAAATTCTGAAAACCATGTATCACTTCCTTCCTCTTCATGATTATACTGTACAGTACTTGTGTTGATCTGTCACATTAAACCTCAACAAAATGCAATGAAGTTCATAGTTATAAAACAACAAAATTTGATCATATTCAGGGGATGTGAATATTACAAGATTATAATTTGCACAATATAAAATATTCACAATATTTTGCATGTTATATACAGAGATTACGGCTGTTTCAATGTTAATGTTATACAAAAAAGTTTTATTTATATCAGTTACAAAAATGACAGCTAAGATTGGTGCCATATCAATCAGAGGTAAGTTTATTAGAAATGTGTCCCTTTTGAATTAGTAACATTTAAATGTATATATAGAGAGACAAACATGGAATAAACAAAAAATGAGGAATGAAATTGTTCAAATTGTTGTGTTTTAAAATAATGATCAAGGTTTGAAGACAGCATTATAAATCACCCAGCATACAGCAACATACAGACAGCATTATCACATGCAATGTGATGTAGTGCATGTTTTTTACTAACCATCAATAACCATCACTCCTCCCAACAAACCCTGTAAGTTATTTTCTTCTATTCGTTATGAAGTACAACTGACATTTGGCACAACTAACAGATTTTTCGTTTGCCTCCATCCACTCCAATGTTTGTTGTCAGTAATTTAAAGAAGAGCAATGTCAAAGGATGAAAAGTGGCAAGAAAACCACTCTCTCTGAATTCTCAAATCTCTTCTTGACAACTCCATGGAAGCAGTAGTGCCTGGGTGGCAACAACTGTCGCCTGTCTGAACATGTCTTTCTAGATTTTTTTGCCAGCTGGAGATGACTGACAACACTTACCACCCACTTTGCAATGTTTCAGCACATAATGACGTGACTGATGTGACACTGACGTGTCTAGATGAGCAAAGAATGTTATGTGGTACCATGTTGTCAGTCATGCTTAAATGAGCTAAGAGGACAGTGCATTACCTCTTTGATCTATGTGGAATTAAAAAAGCCCAAAGACAAATAGAAGCTTTCCCACAACAAATCCTTCACACTAAAAAACAAAGAAATTCCAATTACCACTGTATTTTAGATTACCTTGATCAATTATTGCTTCGTTCTGACAATAATTACAACATTGTTGTACAATTATTAATTACAACAATGTAAAATTATGAAGTTTATTCTGTGAATTGTATCATCTGCTGAACACAAAATCAATAAATAAATAAGGATAAAAAAATATTTATCTGTTAATATACAGAAAGTCAGAAGGGTAACTGAATGTTACCCTTCTGCCAATATTATTAAAAATGTGAATGAGGACACAATTCCACTGGTGGATGTTCATACAGATTACTGTGAACACCATGGTAACCTTGATGTACTCGTGATTACACACAAAATGATGTCACAACACTCTGCAGTAATGTGAGCATTTCATTAACTCTTTGGAGGTCATTCACGACACCACATTTTCAACAGCCTTTGATGTAATGATAGATGCGGATAGTAAAACTTTTCTGTAGAAGTCAGTGGGTAAAAAAGTGATAAAAAAGTAGTGTAGTACATGGAGTTGCCCAGTCACCCTTAAATTGGCTACTGGCAAGGGATTATGTGGCAACCCATCACCCCTTCTCGGGTCCCCCAGTCATTCCATTTAACATACGCATATACTAAACACTTTGAATTTGTTTTATTCAGAAAGAAAAACAGTCATCAAAACGCAAATTACCTAACAAACAGAAGCATTTTGACCTGCTCAGTTAGTGGATATGGCTGGATATGGGTGCAGCCTTCATTTCTGATGCATGACTGAATTCCTGCACGGTGGAAGCAACAGTAGTAGCACTTGATGCAGCAACCGGATCACTCAGATCCTGTGAGGCAGAGGCAACTTGAGAAGTGCTTGTTGGTGTTGTGGAAGACCCACGGGTGGGATTTAAATATCTCAATAATGTATCTGAAGAGAGAAAGAAGTATGATTCCAGAAGTAAAACTAGAAAACATAAATAAATGTTATGTTCTTTATACTCTACATGTAAAGTATACAATGAATTTCCTTAAACGCAAGTACAGTGAAATATAGAATGCATAAAATCAGTGAACTTCAAGGATCCTAAATTGGCATTAATGTGTATTGTTATGTAATGAGTTCACAGCGTTAACTTCATTTTTGTTAGTTTATACGTTTTTTCTTGATTGCTCTGACCTAATTAAAGAAAGTGGGATCTACCCAGTTTTCATTATCACTTTCTAGCTATCATTGTAGCTAGGGTTACAATGAGAAGGTATCCATTTCTCATTGTTTTGACACATTTTCCTCATCCTTACCGTTTTACAAAGCAGTTAACGCAAATGTCATTCAAAGAGTACAAGTTCCTGTCACTTAGAGATGAGATCTTTAATTCACACCATTGTTTCTTCAAGGTTGCTCTTTTGTTGATCCTTTATATATCTGTTCTGAAATGGCAAAACAAGTTTCTGTTGACTGTTTCCAGATTCACAAATTGACTACTGGTGAATGTGCGTTTTCATCTCGTTCACCAACACCAGAGAGCCTGACATTATTCAGTCATTTGGTTTTTTTCAGGCCAACATCGTGGACAGATTTCTTAAATTTGATGCAAAACTTGAATTGTCATCATTTAATGTCACATTTTTATTGCTTTCTAATTATTTTCAGTGTGTTTTTATGCTTTTTTTATTTTAATTTATTTGGTTTATTTATTTTTACTGCTTATTGTTTTTAAGCTATTTATATTTTGATTTTAGTTTGATTTCCTTCAATTCTATATATGGTTTTGTCTTTGTTCAGGACATTTTCTTAAATAAAAAATGTTTCCAAAAAAACAAATTTTATGTTTGTGAATAAATAAGCCAGAAAATTGTATATTTTAAAAATAAAATTCAAAATTACAAAGCTTTTAATTAATTGTAGCACAGCTTGGATGTATTAACTATAAAGAATTTATTTAAGAATTTAATGTTAACGAAACTGAGAAGATCCAAAAGAAGATGGGACTTGAATAAATGATATGAGCATGTGGCTTGAGAGTGTTGTGACTTCAGCTCTAAGTAAGACAGCAGGGTGGGAGTGACTGAGATATACCGAATTATAAGGGAACCCCAAAGAATCTGAAGAGGGCAATAAGGAAGACAAAAACAAAATGTTGTTTTTGTTGTCTGCATTTCAAACCAAAAAGCTCAGTAAGAATACAAGCATACATATTTGAAACATCTATTTCCTAATACTGCTGAAAACATATTTTTAAGCTATCTGCAATAATGTGAATATCTCTTAGCAGCTCTTTAACTTATTCACAGCCATTTGCTCCATGCAAAACATACCAAGCATTTGCTTTAGACATAGATTTACTAGTGTGTTAATTTTAGTCTTCAGTTGTTTTTCCCCACATCAGTGACTAATAAGTAATGCAACTTTACTGCGCAAGATATTCAGTATCTATCCACTAATCTTACTTGACAGGAATGCACTTGAACTGTGTGGCCAATAGAATAGTGAACAAAGACACAGTCTGGTAAACAGATCCTCTTGGTTCAAGACCTTGTGCCAGCTAGAAAACCCTTCACACATGAGAGGTCAAAGTGGTCAAGGTTTCCCTGATGTCCACTTCAACAAGCTGCAGTCTGTTGATTTACGCAGTTGTTGTGCAGTCATATGTTTGTTCAAACCCACATTACATCCAGAAAATGCAACATTAACAGCTAGTGTGGAGGTTATCCGCTCTTATTTTGATGCTGCACTGTGGAAAAAACATCCAATTAAAATCTCAGTTATTTTAATTAAGTACAACTAATGGTGGCAAACTATTTCTTCAGAGGGCCAAAGTAGAGAAAGTCCTGACATTTCCTCAAAGAATTATCAGTCATGCTCCCAATTTTAACAAGAGAGTATCCCAGAAAAATTGGGTAAATTACTCTACAAGACTGGCCAAGGCTTAGATTCTTCGAATATATTGGAGATAGAAGAAAGAAAAGAAAAACTCCCAGAGTCAAAAAAAAAAAAAAAAGGAAAACCTGAGGAGTAATTAAATGGAAACTCTTTTTCACAAGAATTTGTGATGAAATTGTGCCCCTTTACTGGTACTGCCAGTAAAGAAATATTAAGTGATGGATGACTACAACTGCTTCGCAGTAGCATTTTGAAGAATCACATGTGCCACTGTCCTATTATGCAGATGAAAAAAAATCAGCTGCATTTAACTTTGTGGAATTTTTAGTTATTTCATTTTTTTATCCATTTAGTCAAAACAATAGTATAGAAGATGATAGAACTAGCCATATTCTTCCAGTGTCGAGTAAGAGTAAACGAAATGACTTCTAATCTAACATGCATCTAAATGCAAGAACTTTTCCCAGAACTACAATCCTAAAAGGTCTTATTTGTGACACCTTTTGTTCTCACTGCCAATGTGTTGAATTAATGCTACTTTGAAGTAAATGTATTTTTGGAGACTGGAATTCTGTTTTTATAAATAATATACACATTTATTATTAAGCCTAACTGAACATAATTTGTCAGTCAGTAGTATTTTAGTGCTATACCCAAAAGACATTTATTAAATATACGAAATATGCTATGGTTCAAATTTTGTGCTGAAACAAGATTCAGGTTCAAAACGTTTAGTAAACTTTTGTTAATGAGACTTTAGAAAAAGAAACATTTAGTTGTACAAAGTTAAAGGGGGAAAATACTAACAATTTGTGAGGTGTGTTCAAAAGTGAGGTGCCCTCTAAGTGTTGTGATCTTTAGCTGGGAGTGAAAAGGAGGAGGTCATAGGATAATGTGAAGCAGTTGAACCTTGGTGCCCTGACCAACTGGCTAGAGTGCTGGCATGTAGAGGCCACAGACCTTCTCCAGATGCTGTTTAACCAGGTGGTCCTTCAAATGAACAACATTCTGAAATAATTCCTTGACACAAAAAAAATAAGAGTAAACAATGAATATTAACAAATTTTGAACAAAAGGTAACCATGTGGAGTATACAGAGTAAGGGTTTATGTGGGTGGAGGTCAAACATGGCAAATGGTTTTCCAGATTTAAGGATTAAAATTTTTTCAAAACTGACTGGTTTTAATGTTAGGCTTAAATCGCGACTGTCTTCAGGTTTTCTTATATAACAAAAAAGTAGTTGTTGCTTATAATGCTGTAATTTAAACTATACACCCTTGAAATTATTAATTCATAAACTGCATGGATATTTTTGTCATGTTAACACCGAGTCAATAAAATTCATGACAAGTAAAATTAACTGAAACAAAATCAAAACTGGAAGTTAAATGGGTCACTTAACATAATATTACACTAACAAGCCATTTTATTAGGAAGTTTGATCTTTACTATTAACACAAACAGCAACTCAGCTAGCCACAGGGAAGCAACTCCATACTTTTAGGTACCTAGGAATGGTGAAGAAAAATTGATAAAGTTCTAAATGAGCATCAGAAAATGAGAAACAACAATTTAAGTGACTTCGAGCAAAGCATCGTTAGTGCCACACAGGCTAGTCAGAGGAATTCACATACTGCTATCAACTGGGATTTTCACACAGATCATTCTCTTAGGTTCCCCAAGAATAGTTCAAAAAAGAAAACAAAAATCTTTTTAGACTTAAATTTCTCCCTTATGTGTTGGGATAATGGGCTGAATGGTTCCAGATGAAAGGAAGGTGACTGCAGCTAAAATAACCCCAGCAACCAAGACGTACATCAGATCATCTTCGCATCAAATCTTGAAGGAGCTGATCTTGAAAGCACACTGCTGTCAGTGAGGAATAGTAAACAGAGGTTACAATTCTCACAAACCCATGAAAATTAGGCAAGCACCGCATTGAAAATATTACATCAATTTTTATCTGGAAAACGAGTCCAAATTTGGTATAAAATACATGAAAGTAAACTGCCTGTACCCACAAATCAATTGTTGTTGGTGGCGACATGGTGTTTGGTTTTCATGATAAACTATGTGACCTTTTGTAACAAATAAAAACTATTTAAAACCCACAGCATACATGTGTATTGCTATTGATTTTGTTCATCCCGCTATGACCACACTACACATCTTACCTGCAGCAAGTTGATGCACTACGTCACAAAACTCAAACTGATTCCTTAAACAAACAACTACAGTGACCTACACAAACTCAAACTTTGAAATGTGGTGAAAATGGAGACTGACTTTGTTGATATGGAGCCACAAAATCTGCAACACTTTCAGGATTCAGAGACGTCAATATAGGCCAAAAGCTCAGAAGAATGTTTCACACACTGTTGTACGTATCTGTAGCATGAAGAATAAATACTGTTTTGAAAACAAAATGGGATTCATCCTGCTAATAGGTGTAACTATTACAGTATGTGGCCAATGAGTGAACATGAAAAAGTTGTACTTAACTTTTTAAGTTAAGTAGAACTTGTTAAGTACTATTTGTCCATCATCCTTTGGAAATAGTCCAAAGGATGATGGACTATTTGTAAGTAAATAGTCCATTATCCTTTCGGTGGATCATGTTTGTCCTCTGTGGTTCTGTTTTCAGTGAGACCTTCTTGATTTCATTGTCGCATTATTTTTATTCCGTTTCCTATAGTCTGTTCCCTTATTTTATTTTTCTCTGGGATGTGATTTCTACTCCTTTATCACACCTGATCCTAATTTGTCAATCATCGCAGCTGTCCTGTGTCTGTCATTTATTCCCTTGGTAAATATGTACTCAAAGCTTTTCAGTAATTCACTGTCACATCATTGTTATTGTTGTTCTTGCTATCTGCCCTGACTTCCTGTTGGCCCAGCTTGTGTCCAGCTGTAGTTTAGTTGAAATATATTCCTCCTGCTTCTGCGGCACTCTTAGTTTTGTTGGCCTGCCTCCTGCTTCCTAGTCCTGCAGCTGGGCCCTTTACTTTCTTTCTTCTTTTTTTTTTTTTTTTTACCAGAAACTCAACATTAATTTTTAAATAAATAAAACAATTCACCTTTTTCTCCAATAGTCTTTCATTGGATCATGCATGATAACTTTAAATAAGGGAATATAATAGGGTGGAAAAAGAGGCACTAAGAGCAAGCATGGGGCAAAAATGATAAAAGGCTGCCTTAGCCACATCTGCTGGAAATAGGGCCTGCAGTGAGGCTACTTGCTCTGTGAAGTGTAATCTTCAGAGTTTAGGCCCCACTGACACCAAGCATTGTGCAGGCTTTGGGTGGGGCCGACAGTGCCTAACACAAGGCAATGAGTATCACTATGACAGGTAGAGTATACAAATAACACTCATACAGAATAAACACAGGGGGAGGGCATCAGAGCGAGTACAAGCTCAGCATGAAAGGTAGATCAGTGGTGATATAAAGAGAAAACTAGATGTTAGAGAGTGGACTCTGAGGAAATTTGCTGGAGGGTGTGAAGGAATGAGAGAGAGAAGACAGAAACTAGGCAGTGATGGTAAATAGAACTGAACTGCAGATGCAGAGATGCAATGGGAGGAATGGTGGACAGAATGATGAAGAGGATAGCTGTGGTGTGAGGAGTGAGAGCTCAAAAGATAAAAGAAAAAACAGTAGCTCAAAGAGGGGATAAATAATGAACGCATACACCAAGAACAGAGGTGCTGGATCAAGTCTTTACAATCGTTACTGTATAGTAGAGGACCTATACATATAAATGTGCTACAAATGAGTGAAGCCTACTTTTTGTTGTCTCTTTGCCATTTCTCAGTGAGATACAAAACATCAAACTATGTCCTTTTTTATTAACCCGCAGTCAATTCATGTCACATGTGTATGGTCAAGCCTCTTAAGTCACCACTTCCAGCAGTGACTTAAGAGTTGGGGGCATCACTTTAGCCCCTTTTTCCATGTCCCTCCATCTTCCCGGCCTTGCAGGTGCCTGACCTTTAAGAAAGTGTTTGGTGAAGGGAAACAGGGGGGAGACTACAGGGAGGCTCAAGAGATGTGTGCACTCCCCAGGGAGATGGACAGACTAGTAGACATGGGTAGTAGTGGCACTTGAAAGCTAATGGGAATCGGTATGGAAATAGAGGTACATCAGACACTGCTGCCTTCGGGGTAGAGACAAGTTGTTTGGTGTGCACCACTGAGGTGGAAATATGCGTATGGCCTGACATAGTAGGTTGGCAACAGTGTTTTTGAAGTCAAAGAAAAAGCATGGCTTTGTCTGTGAAGGTTTCAACTTATAATTTGTATTAAAGACTCAGGGAGAGTGAGTGATGCTGTAGAGGATAACAGTTAATAGTTAGCATTTTGAATGCTGTGAAATTCCTAAATACTGTTTCTTGTACATCTGATGTATCAAAGTTTGAAATGATTCCATCTCTTAAGTTGCCTTTGAATAATAATTTTAAAAAATCATATGGACTGTTCCTAAATAGCCCATTTTTTATATGGGGTAAAAACATTCATTTTTACATCCTTAAAAATAGTTTCTTGTATATTTAATGTACCAAAGTTTAAATGATTTTATACATATGTTGCCTTAAAAATAATAAAAATATGAATAGTAAATAAAACATATGGGCTGTTCATAAATAGCATTGCAGTGAAAGATACCACATCTGCCATGCAAATTTGTGGTCATTCAAAATGTTTAGGTTTTTTTTTTGTGTTTTGTTTTTTGGCATATTCCAGTGAGACAGTTCAAATCTAAAATGTGGCTTCATTCTGATAAACAATAGAGCGTTCTCTGAAGCGCGTTCAACCTTAACTTGGAAAGACATTTACTATGCATTACTTGTAAACATCTGATTAACACTGACTGGCCCCAACACAAACAATATTGGGAGCATATTCACATCCATGCCATGTAAATACGAAATAATCCCTGACAAAGATGGCTACACACACATACACACGCCCACACAGAGTAAATATATCCTCTGTAATGTGGAAGGTGACAGCTAAGAAGCTATTCTAAAAGCAGACATTACTAAAAAGCAAGCTGATGGATGCATAGTTCCACGCCAAACAACACTACTTCAATACAAACATGCAACCTCTCTGTTTTTATACACTGGAGAGCAGCACACATCTTTAACAGTCGCCTCCATAATACACCCTTTTAAAGGAACATAATGAAAGATGATTACAGTGGAGTTTAAGTAGAAGGAACCCTTTTCCTTGTTGAAAAAGAATCTAAAGCTCTCATTATTAAAATCTAATTTCAGAGCCATCTGTTTCCATCAGCAGCATTACCCTTTCCCCGTAAAAGGGGTTATTGATTTGGATTCTAATCTACAAATAAATATATTGTTTGACTTTATTTTTTTTCCTCATGTTGTCAGCAATGGTAAAAGGACACAGCTCATCTGGCTGATGGATGGGAGCAAATGTAGCCCAGGGCCTAAGGGGTGCACTGGAAGAGAAATGTACCTTATAACACAGATACAAACACACAGATACACACATAAACAACCCCTCCAGATGGG
This sequence comes from Xiphophorus maculatus, assembly GCF_002775205.1. Lineage (NCBI taxonomy): Eukaryota > Metazoa > Chordata > Actinopteri > Cyprinodontiformes > Poeciliidae > Xiphophorus > Xiphophorus maculatus. The sequence goes on along the minus strand of NC_036446.1, from coordinate 22,470,718 downwards.
TCCCCCCTTGTGACTGCTGTGTTGGGTCCAATTATGTCTGTGTGTCTGTGATTGTGCGCAGTTGTTTGGTGAGTATGTATTGGGGGGAAAAAAAGGACGGGGAGGGGGACTTATGTTGCAATCTGTTTAGAAAACTATTACTTTCACAGTCACTTCCAAAATCCTCCAACTTTCAAGCTTGTTTAAAATACAAAGTTAGGTTGGGAGGAAAACATATCCATATTCAACCACTGTGTGTGTAAGTCACATAGTCAAGTTCAGTGTGTTTGGATGTTGTGCTTTATTGTTCAAATAAAAGAGCAGTGCAGTTGTTCAATCTTGCCAGAGAACTTAGCAGGTTGAGGTTTTGAGGCACTGATAGGGAAAAGCACACTATAACCAGAGGCTGATGCACAAGTGAGGAGCAGATTGTAAGCAAATGCGATAAAGTACAATTGGGGAATATGCTCCTTCTCTTGTTTGCAAAGCTTTTAGTGTCCTCACAAAACAACACAGAATTTATTCTGCAATGGCAAAACAATTTGCCACACTTGCCTGTATATCATTTTCCCCATTGTAATCAAAGGAAGTTGTTGTAACTCTGGCAAAACAGGTACGTCCACTGAGTAGCAAAAAAAAACCCTGACTAAAAGATCATGAACTGCTCCAATTTGAAAATAGATAATAGACAACCGAAATGGATCGCTGAATCAGAAATGATTTGCATTCAATACTTATGTTGTTTTGTAGAGTAAAAATCTAAATTTTACAACAATTTGACCCTATGGAGGGGCTTTAAAGTAACTCACATTTGTAGACCAGCATTTGACAAAGAAAAATACTGTATATGTACACTCATTTTTGTCTACATTATAGACAATGATGTGATGTTTGTGGAAATGTAAGCCTCAGAAGCCTCATGCATTAGTCCGTGCATTAGGCTTCCTTAGATATTCTTATGGAAATATCTCAACTTTTAAAAATTTTTTCAGTGGGGGAAGTTTGGTATATGCTACGTTCATCTTTTGGGCATATGTACACTAGTATGGATTCTACACAATACTCTATAGATGAAACCCCTAGAGACTCATGTTGGCCCACCTCAGTACACAAGTAAACACTAAACAACAGTTTGCTTATCACCATGGCATTGAACCTGAAGACCACCATCATCATGATAAGCTTTACCCACCGTCATCTGAACAAAGCGGGAAGCACTGTGAACGATCATGCTCTTTAATTTCACCAGCATATTTAGCACAATTTAACAAAGATGGAGACCTCTTGTGCCTCTGCCTCTGCTGCCTGGATCTATGACTATCTGTAAAAAGGACCACTGTTGGTGAGACTGAGGGGTCCTGTGAGTCATAATGTGTTCAGAAGAATAGCAGCACACCAATCTACTGTACTCTCACCTTTCCTTTTCACTGTGTATACATCAGACTTCCTTAAGATGAACATTATGGACAACACATTGCAACTTCTACATGAAACTGTGATACAGCAAAGCCAGCCCCTTGTTCTACGCTATTTACTTTGTCCTGAGTGTCTGGACTCTCAACTATTGAGAAACGCTAATCGCTAATGTTTGGCGATCACTATGAAGTTTACCAGAAATTGCCTGTGAGGTAAACAACCATCCCACACTGCAAAGAGAGAAGTGCCAAGCCAAAAGAGATTAGTTTTAATGTTAATTCAATACTTGGAGGTGTGGCCAACATGGACTGAATGGCTTTGTTCTTCCATTCTTCCTCCGCTGCCATTGAGGCAACTACAGGCTAAAACAGCTCAGAAAATCAACATAATCATTCACAACTTCTCCTTCTGTTCTCTGATTGGCCCAATTGAAATTCTATTTGAGGAATCAAAGTCAAAGGGACAAAGCCCAGACTGTCTGTTACCAGAGATTATAATCGAGCAGAATTGTGCAGGAACTCAAATGGCCAGGATAAAGCTTCTTAAGACCTGGTATAATATAGACCACTACAGGAGATCATTCCTGCCCACAGCCATTACCCTAAATGACTCTTTTAAAAAATCTGTTGTTTTTTTTTACATATTTGTCAAAACTGTCTCTGTGTTGTGACAGTATGGTATGAGACAGATACTATGTATTAAAAACGTCCTCCCTGAACTACTATAGCAATCATATAGCAAAACTGGACTCCTCACCACTCAAAAACAACCAGTCAGAGCCAGGAGGAGGGTTTTAGCACTATCAATCAGTCTTGTGTAAGTGCTGCTCAATGTACTAATGGTGGAGAAACAAATCAATGTTCGAGGAAAACTGTTTATCCGCAGTCACCACTGGCCAGTATTCTTGACAGGCTCTGCTGTCGGGAAGACCTTCCTCCTGGCTCTGCTTGGTTATTCCTGACCAAGCTGTATATTTCAGCTGTTTGTACAGGGAGCACTGGGAGAAGGCCAAGGAGCTAAAAATGTTTTCACAGAATATATATACTGATGGTGGCAACGGTGGTAGGAGTTCGTCCAAAACCCAGCAACCCACTAAATTAATCCTGCAAGTTGTGGCTGTCGGTTTGATTCCTGCTGCTGCTGTTGTGTCCTTGGGCAAGATACTTCACCTGACTTGCCTGCTGGTTGTGGTCAGAGTACAAGCCATTTACCATTTTACTTACACTCTATTGTCATGACAAAGTGATTGTTTTAATAAATATGTTAAAAAAAACTTGTGAAATATGAGTTTTACAACATTAACTTTCCCTGAATGATGCTCACTACATCATATAGAGACCTAAAGCAGGTAATCTAGTTTTGTACTTTGGGGTTATAAAAAGCAAGTAGTCATGAGGGTAGAAAAAGTTTTACTCCTTTGGTGTTCCTCCAGTGACTTGTGCTGAATATCATAAATTGACTGAAAAAATGTTCTTAAAATAAAATTCAAGAAGCATTAATAGAACTATAAAAAAACCACTTCTCCCTCATCCAGCTACCAAATAACACAAAGAGGTCGATGCTGACCAGAAATCCTTGTGGGAGTTCTTGTGTCCTTTAACCTTTCGGTGCTTCTTGCCGATGTTCATTCTCTGTAAGTGTCAGATGAAGACAACTAAGAGGTGCTGTATGCAAAGCTGAGGGAAAAAAAAAGTGTGAGAAAGGGAAATCAAGAAGGTGAAGTAGGACAGAAAGTGCTCTGAATGAGTGTGGTAAAAGAGTCAAGAAGTAGAATAGAAGGAAGAAGGTAGGAGGAGTGCAGGAAGGGAGGCTGAAAACTGGGTATGTGGAGTTTACAGGCAGGAAAGAAGGGGGGAGGACAAGTAGTGCTTGAAGAAATAATACAATGAAGGCAAAGCTGCATTAGCAGCATGTCTCAGGCCAATTACTCCCCTGCTAACCCTCTTTTCTATCTCTTCTCTGCTTTCCTTCTCTCTGTGTCCTCTCCTCCCACTTCCTTCTTCTCTTCCTCTCTCCACATTCTCTATCTCTGCTCTAACTATCCATGTGCTTTCAGCAGCAACAGATCACTATATGATACTGGTCTGCACTGGCAGGTTTTATCTGCCTCTGCTACAATAGGAAAGAAGGATCTAAGCAAAGATAAGATAGAACCAACCAACAGTGACAATGGGCAACCAAACCAGATGTTTTGATGCAGTGCTTCACTGCCACCTAGTGGTAATCAATTCTGAAAGACCTGCATCAAAAAGTACTCACATTTAGTTTCAGACAGTTGCATTATCATAATGTGATCAAAAGCTAATCTGAGACTGAGTTTTACAGATGAGGTGTTATGCAAGACTTAATGTATTAAATGTTAATGCTTCCTGAAGGACATGAGCAAAGGATTAAACATTTTCTCTGCCTTTTGCTCAGACTGAATTGGGAGAGAAGGCTCTCGTTCACTTTGCCCCCTCTTCGTAAAACTTACTACAAGAAACTTTTAGACCGACTGAACTCATTTCGTTTAGTGCTTTTAAATGTAAACTGAAAGTTCTTGAGGCTGATTCCATGATGTGCCCTGGTTTCATAGCTTGACATTTTCTTTCAACTGTGTACTTTTCTGTGTTGTATTTGTTGCCAGGACTCCCTTGAAAAGAAGTTTTTTTTCATCTCACTGAGTTTGTTTTCCTGGTGAAATAAAGAGTAAATAATAATAATAATAATAATAATAATAATAATAATAATAATTAATAATAATAATAATAATAATAATAATAATAATAATAATAATAATAATAATAATAATAATAATAATAATAATAATAATAATAATAATAATAATAATAATAAAATTACCATTTGTAACCACAAGGAAAGCTATTCGCAGGCACTAAGTTACATATCCACGCCCTGGTAGTGTCCAAAGAGATGAATGAAAATGATATTGCAGGACGGCCCTCTTGGTTTTACCACTTCATGCAATGCAACTGCTTCTCTACCACCCTGAATTTACATTGCATGCGTCTCCATTCTGCCGCTGAAGTGTGCGTGACATTGATGTGACAGCAGACTTCCAAATCATGGTAGAGGTAGACAGTTTCAATCAGTTTATTTAAAAGCATGTAGCTGTACACATGCTTAAGTATAGATGCTATATACAGTACAGACCAAAAGTTTGGACACACCTTTTAATTCAATGAGTTTCCTTTATTTTCATGACTATTGACATTGTAGATTCACACTGAAGGCATCAAACTATGAATAACACATGTGGAAATATGCACTAAACAAAAAAGTGTAAAACAACTGAAAATACCCCTTATATTCTAGTTTCTTCAAAGTAGCAACCTTTTGCTGTGATTACTGCTTTGCACACACTCTGCATTTTCTTGATGAGCTTCAAGAGGTAGTCACCTGAAATGGTTTTCACTTCATAGGTGTGCCCTGTCAGGTTAATAAGTGGGATTTCTTGCCTTATAAATAGTCATGAATATAAAGAAAACCCATTGAATTAGAAGGTGTGTCCAAACTTTTGGTCTGTACTGTAAGTATAGATGTTTATACTCAAGTGTGACTTACAGATGGGTTTTTTTGTCCTGTTCATGACATGTTTTTTGACTTCTACGTCCTATTGTGTGACCTATAGTCTGGAAAATACAGTAAGTAAGTTTAAATGAGATTGAACTGTGACATGCAGAATAGGCTGTTCATTGATTTAGTCAGAGTTTCATCTATGTAACTTGTTTATACCTATATTACATGACATACCAATAAGCAGTTCTTCAATAACTCCTCCAGGACAAGTACACGATCAATGTCTCACTTTGGAGAAATTCATCACTTGCTGCTGCATGCACTCTTGGTGCTGAAGTAATGAAGTCACAACTTCACACATTAAAGTATCTGACTCCAGACATGGTCTTCAGCAACAGTCCACAATGTTCACCACCATGGAGGTATACTTTATTTCTTTCTATAACAAATAATTTTTAAAATGGAGACTTCATGTTACTGTCTGTAAAACAAATGAGTCACACCTCTGTATTACACCATATGTATACCTCAGAAAAAAAGTATTTGTGGTTGGTTAATATTTTCTCAAGTTTTTTTATGTGGTGTTACTTCTCCCATTAAGTACCTGCATGTTTGTCACTCTTAAGTGTTTAAGAATACCAAACCAATTTAAGTTTTGTCAAAACAACACAAGTAAACACAAAAGTCAGTTTTTAAATGCATAAATGAGAAAAGAAGGTGCTCTGTGAAAAAGTGTGTGTCTTCAATGATTCAGACATTGAAGACACACACACATTAACATATTCAGTGAATGTGAGTGGCACAGAATGTTGAAAGCTAACCTAAAAATACCTACAAATGACTAATGATTGGAAATCAATGTTACTCCTATGTATTTTGTCCAGCAATTATGTTTTACAGTGCTGTGACAGACAAATGATGTGTTGACAGTGTTTTCCTGCTACTATCAAGTTTTAAATGCATGTCAGCGGTTTTGGATTTTGATACCAGGGTTTCTGAGAAAACTTCAGCTTTGACTCATCTGATTCCGACTTCAGGAGACCTTTATGTTCATTTTTCCATCTTGAAATATAATATTTTCATCTTCTGAGTAGAAATGTTGCACATAACTAAGATTATTCAAACAAACATGCAGCAACAGCACAAGATTCTTTTTTTTGCTTTGCTTACGTGAAGAGATACTTTTTGAAAAATATTTAGTATTAATATATCAATAATCCCCCATGTCTTCAACTTACTTAAACATCTCCTGATGAAAATTGTATTTCCTGATTAATGTTGTTCTCATCATGAAAGTTGTGTGCTTTGCAGAAGGATGTGGCCCAAGCTGATTTATTATGCGTTGCATAAGAACAATGCAAAAAAGGACATGGACACAGAGCCAGGCTATCATTTGTTTAATGGGATGTTAAGACTTTAACAGCTTAACGAATTTACATAGTATACCAACGACACTGAAGTCCGTAAAAGAATACTGTTTACATAGATTTCAGCAGTAAACTTTTCATCAGGAGATGTTTAAGTAAGTTGAAGACACGGGTTTCATCTCCAAGGGATGGTGAGCATTTGTATAGGTGCAAAGAGCAGGAAACAGATAAAAATAAATTCACAGGCCCACTCCAGAAATAACAGGACATCTGGTCCAGACATCTGGAGCCAGAGGACTTTTAGGAGCTTCCCAGCACCCTGTCACCTTGTGGGTAAATTAGCAAAGTGAGAAAATATGGCCAGGGTAAACGATGCTGACAATCACACAGAGGGGGGATAGTTGAGACAGGTTGCTGGGAAATTCATCATGTAGAGGTCTTTTTTTGTTTCACTTGAATAAAAGGTGATAAAGGAGGGACAATGAGAGGATTAAAATGTGAATGTGTGAGTGGGTGTGTGAGAGAGACAAAGAGGTATTTCAAAGCAGATGGAGGTGGTAACCACCTCATTACTCTTTGGCAAGTATTAGTCAATTTTCTACATTAAGCTAATGAATAAAAATATGTATCTCAAACTGGATTAATATTCCAGGTGGGCTATACAGTATGTAATTGACAGTTCTATTCTTCCTTCAGAGATCAATACAAATCTTTGCTTCAGTAGAGCAGCAAATGAGCTTTAATATGGATTCTTTTTAATGAAAGAAAAAGCTACAAAAACGTCTGTGAACTGTCACAATTTTCCAGATTGTCACATTGTATTTTGCTAGCTTTAAAATCAGCTTATGATGCAACCATGAGCAAAGAAATAGGTCGTTTTTGTTTAAATCTTGCAATGCAGATGGAGCATCCAGAATGCAGTCTGGTGTTGCGAGTGTGTTATGTGGACTGATGAGATGACATGCATCTGCCAGAGAAAAAGAGAGACAGCGAGAGAGTGAGGGCGAGATAGTGTCAGATGTGATATTGATGACAAGGCTGTGTGCTTGTTTCTTGTTTCCCCTTGGCTCAGTGTAAGGTCACAGTGGAAAGGTAGGACAACAAATGCCACCAAGTCGCACTGACAGCTTGACCCTTGGGAGAGAAAAAGTGCCTTCCTTTGGATGCTCCGTTCCATCCCAGCATACCTTCCACTTAATTGGTGCAATCTTTCTTCCCATCATGTCCAATTCTACTTAACCTGTACTTGCCTATCTCTAGCACCTCCGACTGTTTTGCCCCCTTCGTATTTTTTTCTTTTTATCTCTATATTCACTTATATATGCACACAGTATGACACCTAAGTAGAGCCTTCCCTTCTCCCTGGCAGTTTCCTTGGGCTCTCCATCTGATGTCACAAATGGGTAGTAAAGATGCCATCAAAAGGACACCAGAGGATCCACATTCTGCTTTCGTTTCCTCCCACTCGTAACTCTCCAGAGGGCAGAAGGACATACATCACCTGGAGAGCTTTTTGGCATAGAATTATGGTGTTTATAGCAGGCTGTTTCACAGTGATCCAGATGTGCAATCCTCCTGCATGGGGAATGAAAAAGAGGCGTACAGCGCAAATACAACTAATGCTAACCAGAGAGTGTAATCTAAAACATCAAGTAAATTGTATCTTAGAGGGGCCTGCTCAGCATGCTAACCACAGAGAGAAGAGAAGAAAAGATGTAGAGGACAGAAAAATATTGTATTTATTCTTCTCTTTGCCTCCTCAGAGAGTCAGATGGGCTGGGCTCGTAATGTTTAGTCAGATATGACCTTGAGCAAGTCCATTGTCTCATAGGACATTCGCTTACACTATCACATCAAGTCACTTCAATAAAAACAACACTAGAACAGCATTACAATGATGTATAACTGCACATCAGTTGCATTAGTGAACAGCTGGAGCTGGTTTGTCATTTTAGGTTATTGGAGCTGTACAGTACGCCGAGTTCAAATGTCCTCTTTGTGAAATCTTTATGACTAAACCTGTCTTGTCCTTGTATCCCCCTTAAATGGCATTATGCGGTATCTTCTGAATAACAACAAATATCCTTGAGAGGATAACAATGACTCAATGGGTGTACAATCAAAGCATAGCTTGGTTGGGCTTGACATAAACTTTAAAACTTAGAAATGTGTCATTTTTGTAGATGATAGGTTTATTTTAATTCCTATCTAGCAAAGATTCAGACCAGTCATCATTGTCTTTTCTGCAGAAAGGAGAATTGAAAGCAGACGCGACGAATCGCTGTAAAACACTGTCTGGGATCAACTCTGCCAGATCTTTCTCTGCATTTGGTTTTATTAGAAAATACAAGGAAGGAGGTTGGGCCTTCTCACATAGTCACACAAAGAATTTGACCAACGACCTTTTTCTACAGGATGTTCTGGGACCGTCTGTGGGCATGCCCTTAACAGTAGATTTGAAGACTGTGGTTCTTGACTCACATTGAATTTAGTGCTGGCAAACCGTTTCATAAGTTTTAACCAAACCGTGTTTACCACTAATTTGCATCACTCCTACAGATACTTTGCAGGTTTTGGGGTCATGAAGGAAGAAATTCTATGGACTAAAGAGTAAAATTTCAATGCTTTTTTTTTTTTTTTTACTAAAACGTTTCAATGTCATAATTTTTTTATGCTTTTTAGTGACTTTTCTTTTTCTTCATTTGGATTTTTTTTTATTGTGAATCAAATCCAAACCAAAAGAAGGCTGGAGTTGTTGCAACATGCTGAAAATAGATTGAACTACTGCTGTATTAAGTACATCTGTTCAACTGCTTCCTTAAAACTAGTATAAACCAATCAATCATATTCCAGTGACTCTGCATTTAGAAGTGGTGAAGGCAACTTGTTAAAGTTCAGCAAAAAAATCTAAATGAAGAAGATAAGTAATTTTAAACAGAACATGGTTGTTAGGAGCAGAAGTTGATAGACAGTCTTGAGTATTTCAGAAACTGCTAATGTGTGATTTTCACACAGTCATCTCTGAATAGTTTTGGGGGAAAAAGATCATTCCTTTTTGATTTCCAAGGTCAGAGGAGGATAATGATGAGGAAACACCAGTTCAAACAACCAATTGCTACATAGGTATTTGAAATATCAACTCTGAATATTACACATCAAGCTGTGAGGGGTTACAGTATCATAAAACCACATGAGTTGTCACACCTGACAGTTATGAACAGAAAACTGAGTCTACAATTTGCACATATTTATCAGCACTAAATAATACAAGTTTAAAAATATATACCTGGTATGAGGAATTGTGATATCAGTTAAAGCAACAGCTGGTTTTGTCAAAATCTGGCCTAAAGAACTTGAACACACACCATTCAACCTGTCCTTTTTCCATAGTTCAGACTGGAGTTTTTTGTTCAATGGTTTGGCAGATCATTTCTCTGCAAAAGTTTGGCCTCTTAAGATCAAATGAACATTTTGTAAACACCATATCCTACATTGTTGCTGGCTAATGTATGTCCTGCTATCCTCTGCTGGGTTTCACAGAGCTGAGGGTTGCAGCTAAGAAACAAAGGCAGGTATAGAACTGTTCACCCTCCTCAGATGACAGATGAATCTAGACCATACTGTCAGATTAATGAAATTGTATTTTTGGAATATAAATCTGTGTAATCTCCCCACTTAACTAACAATAACAATAATAACACTGCCCATCTTCAGATGCACTTCTAACAGAATATAGTGCCATGTCACAAAGCAGCAAGCAATACCAATTGTTTTCTTCACTTTGGTAGTCAGTTCACTCCACATCATTTGCCTCCAAAGTTACCAGGTCCATTGGGACACCTTTAAAGTTTTGACAGATACAGAAGTGTCTTTCACAGGACATTTTTAAAACACGTATAGGACAATTTACTCTCATGTCTCAGATTTGCATCTACTTAATTGAGGGTGTTGTAGTGACCTCTATCACTTGCATATTTTACACTTTATTTACTGTACTCTTACTTTTACATATACAATAAACTACAGCTGCTTCTGTTATGGCTACAGCTTCTGAAGAGGACAATGATATGCCTGATATGTATTCCTAAAATGGTCTGTGGGAATAATTTGAAGAAAAACAAGCATGTGATTATGTTTTTAATGCTAAACATATTCTACCATAAGGTTACGACAGCAACACTGCTCAGAAAAATATATTAAACCACCTCAGATAAGGTCACCCCAGTAATCTCCCTGATCAGAAGGTCTTATGTGGATATTTATTAATGGACATTAACTGAAGAGAGAACATAAATATCTCAATAAGTATTGTTTTTGTGTTTTATGTATATATGCTTCTGTTAATCTTTGACCATAGTGTGGATCTGATATCTGTGAATCACTTTGTTTTGCAGCTTTGCTTCTTGTCTGTTTTTTTATTTTGTGTTGCACTCAAATATCGTCACTGGTCTCCATTTAGCCTTATTTAAAAACTTCCTGGATACACCCCTGCTCAGCAAACTTAAGGAGGCATTTAATAAAAACATTAATATTGAAGCATTAATACCTTTAAAGATCTTGAATACGACAAATTAAATTAAAAGTCACTGAAGGGACAAACACAGTGGTTCTGACGCACATAAATGATTATCATTGTTATTAAAACTCTCAAAGATATTTGTTTCCTTCTGATTTTTGTTACTTTTTTGTTGTTCTGTAGCTAAAGTCCATGAACCTACTACTCTGTGCGTCACTGTGGTCTACACAGTATTGATTGTGTTAATGTGATCAGGACAGGTTTGCTTTTCTCCTTAGCAGCATCAGAACCTGTTGCACAGAGCTCTGAAATATAATACCTTGTATTTTATTATAAGCAGCAGCTGCAGCAGTGGTTTGTGCCGCTTCACTCCCACGTCTCCATCACAATCTGCTCAGCTTGGATGTGACGCTAAGTGTTTCATGATTTAAAGTCATGCAGCCAATACAGAAACCCATTGAGGAAAGCAATAACATGGAAACAAATATAAATCTTGAATGATTCAGCGCCCGTTTTCCACCTGAAGTCTCTGCTCCAAGACCAACGGACACAACAATTGCAGATTTGGTCACAATATTTAAGTTATGTTCAAAATCAGTACAGTGCATCAAACACATACAGACTGTTTTTTCATTGCAAGTGTGACATTTGTTACACTCGGTTTTCAATATCTTTTAAATGGTAGTATATTTACAAGGTTCGACTAGCATGTCAGTCAACATGTCCAACAGTTTAAAGACTTTTGTCAGACAATACTACTTCACGACAGTCTGATGTGTTTTCACAAACACTGCCTTTAGGGTATTGCAGATTGGAAATTGGCATCATGGATGTACAGCCAAAACATCTGCAGTAACTGTGTGATGTTATCCTGTCAATATGGAGCAAAACTGGAAAGATTATATTAATCAAGTCCTCAAGTGCAATGATTAGCAAATGTCGAATGAATGGCCTTATCAAAAACCGGCAGCATCCTGAACTCTTCATAAAATATCACATATAAATAAACAAAAAATGCATGGAAGTTTCCAGTACCTGAAAGCTACATGTTATGTTCAACTTGACATGTTGCACATGACTTGTAGTAAACTTTAAAAACTTCAAGTAGTTATTGAAGTTTGTGCAAATAAGAAGTATATTGACTGAACTGTTCTTTAGACTGGAGGACATGTTCCATGACTTGAAAATAAATGTTTTAATTAAAATGTCTTCTTTCCTGCATAAATGTAAAATTTGTTTAGCCACAGGAAAGGCAGTTGCATTTCAAAAATGTTTTCATATCTTATGGTTGGTTATTCATTTGGTTAATTTGTATGCCATGACAAACCCACTAGGAACCAAGTTCTCACAAAATTTCAAAAGCACTCACATTAACTTTCTTACAAAAAACCCTACCTCAATTGTACCTTAAGTAACTGGACTATTGGATTGTTTTGCACAAACATTGTCTCTTTATTCCTTCTTTAATCATCAATTCTATGTATTTCTAGTCTATCTCCTCCATTCCACTTTTTTCTTTTCTTTCTCAACAATTATATGCAAACTTTTAATGCATCCTATTTCTAATAGTAAACATTTTAATCCATCACTTTTAAGATTGCATAGACTGTGAATGTATATTAGGTCAAATTAAATGCAAGATTTTTAAATTATTATTATTATTCTTTACTGAAAGTAAAGATATGTGCATGCTTTTTTGCACAAGTTGTCTTTGTCACAATTGAGCTGAATACATTTTTGTGACTCAGTCATGGTGACTCATTTATCAACTGACTATATCCTTATGTGGTGAAAAGCTCATTAGGTTTTGTAAATGATCCAACAGCTTAAATCTAACTGAGCCTGAAAATGATTTTTAAATGTCTACAATAAGGACAAATAACTTACAGCTGTTTGTGTTGTGAAACTGAGGCTTCTATGAACATTTTTCTTTAGGCAGAAAGTTTCAAACACATTTTCAGCCTCTGAATTTACTGAAATCCCAATGTTGCGACCCAGTTTTTTGTTGTGACACACATAGGGTGCATTAGGGTTACATGTATGAGGAAGTCTCACAAGTCAGCTCTTCTATTAATGTAACTCATTAATAAAATTGCCAACGTTTCCTGACTGAAATGGTACATAGTTGCTTTGATGACTATCTTATAAATATTTAATTTGATTAATGAATTTGAAAATGTGAACTCTAATGCCCCAGTGAACAAATCCCAGTGATATTTGTTGAGCCCAGAACCATTCAGGTTTCAAGGCACAGTTGAACTTGTCATCTATACTGTGTTTTGTGCAAATTCTCGTAAGTCCATTGTGTTTAACAGGATTTTTTTTTTTTTTTTTTCATGTTTGACCTTATTGCAGTGGACTGCATTATAGAAGTTGAAGCACACCTGCCTGTTTTTAAAATTAGTTTTATGAAATAATCCTTTGTGGCTTCGCTAACCTTGTTTGTGCGCTGTACTCCCTTTCTTCTTGCTAGAGTTCGATTCATCATGTTAGTGTTCCTTCTCGGTGTTCTTGTGAAGTGTACTTAACAAGAACACAATGTTCAGCACTGATTAACTCAAAAGACCGAAAGACAGAAATAACATGAAAAAAAGGAGAAAGTTTGTTCAAAATCCAGTTTAATTAATCTGCAGAGACAAAACTTGCAGTGGAGTTAAAGCCTTGGCTATCACACAGTCTGTGTTGGTGGAGTATTCACATCATGTAAATTATCATGATTTTAGCTCTCACTCTGAACTTTGTCAAAAAAATATTTTGTTCTTCCTGTAGGAAATTTTAATATATTTTGAAATAATCCATTTTCCATTGTTCTAAATTATGATCAGAAGTAAATATACATAATTTACAGTGGGCAAGACACGCATTGCACAAATCAATGTCTCAGTAAAAAAAAAAAGAGGCTGATTGATAAATGAACTGAACATATATAGTTTTTCTAGTCATACCAGCCACTCAAAGCACTTTACAGCAGAGTCACATTTCACAAATCACACTGTCAAACGTAGATACTCCCATCAATAAGCAACTTGCAGTTAAGTGCTTTGCCCAGTTTGTAGTGTTTGTTTGTGTATTGTACCTCTGGTATTAATAAAGTATATTTATTCATTCATTCATTCGCACATTGACTTTTGATATGAGCATGCTGGAATCGAACCAACCAATGTCCCATATTCCTCGTTTAGCACCACTTACAGGTCTGGGGAAGTAAAAATTGTGTTTTGGGCCATTCTCTGTTTCTGTGTTGATAAAATATTTCTGAAAATGGTTCAGTGTGGACATGGCAGTTTTTGAAAAAGACAACATGTTTTAAAATATGTTGCGGTAACATGTTTTAAACAAAACAATTGTTCTCATGCGAACATGGCCTGAGAAAAATATTGATATGTACTTATATCCCCTGCTCTGTGTATGTAACAAAAGGTTTTTTTTTTCTCTACCACTATATTTCTTTGGAGGACCAACATATACATTTCTGCCTTTTGTTCTTAATTATGTCAGTTTTGGCCCTCTACATATACACGTTCCTCCACATATTAACGCTAACATATCTTTAAAACAAACTTCCTTTCATGATCTGCCTATTTTGTCTTTACTTCTATTTTTAATTGTCTTGTTTTTGAGTATCTGGTCTATAGGAAAACCACTGTTTTCTGCTCTTTGCTGACACCAGTGGATTGTGGTCCTCCACCAGAATGTCAAAGCTTGTCCAAGGTTCCATGTGTTGTGCATTCAGCACTTCTGTAACACAATGCCATATGTACTACTGTCACCTTCAAGTCAGTTTGGGCCAGGTTTGCAGTTAGCCTCTGACCTCTATCATTAACAAGGTTATCTGCCCACTGGTTTTCGGGATGTTTTCTGTCAACTCTGCACAGTGGTTTTTGAGACATTCATGCAGGTTGTTGGGCACACTTTTAAAGTCAGCATTGTTTTACTATACTGTAAATAAGACCCTATGAGTGTGTCTGTTTTGCGTCGTATTAGAGAAAACACAAAACAGAATCATTGTGCTTAAGGTAGTCATCATCTCTTCACATCAGCTTCTGTTTTAATGGGAGTTTCTCAGTGCATTGTGAGATAACAACACATATTGTCTAAGGTAGCAGTGATTTTACAGTAAGATTTATATAGTGTTACAAAACAAATTTCCAGTAAAGTGGGCACATAACTGTCTTTTGTGGTGTACAAATTTAAGACAATAATACATCCTTTCAATACATTTCCATTTTTAATGTGACATCCTCATAGAATGTAACAGATGGATCAACAAGTCAACTATGAGAAGAAATGTAAAGGATGAAGAAGAAGAACTGCAACACACAAGCCTTTTCTTTTAAAGGAATAGTCTAGACCTGACTAAAATCTTGCAGGAAATGTGTCTAGTTCCATTCAAACCAAAGCTGAACTTTGTATTTCCATAAGTTACATTTCATGGACAAAAACCCCACTGAACATTACTAAAAGAATACCATACCAATAGAGGTGGGCAGATATTACCAATATGGTAACATAAATACCAAATTGGTATCAGTATCACACAGAGCCCGTCTGGTGACATGGGACAAAAAAAATCTAAACTTGTGGCCACAACTTTACATCTAGTGGGAATGACTCATTTAATTTCTGGCCACGGCTTAATATCTTATAGGAACGACTTAACTATAATAATAATAATATTATTAAGTTAAGTCATGGCCAAATGTTGGTTTTTTTGTTGTTGTTTTTTTTCCATGTCACCAGTTTGTATTATCAGAGAGCTAGAATCAATCCTTTAGTTTCAGTTTCCCCCTTGAAATTTTATTTCACTTTAGTAATGTAGTTTCTCAAGACAATAAAAAAGATTTTGCACTGATCTGCTCTCAAATGATAATTTTTTACATTTTGTTTATGCACAAAGCAATTTATATAAATTTGTTTAGCTTTTCTATTGTTTCTGCAGTTCATTTAAGAATTTTTTAAAAGTATGTTCTAGATATCTACAAATTAGGTTATCTAAATTCTGTCACAGGATATTTTGTTGATGTGGATAATTGTATAAAATTATAAATGTCAATCAACTATGAGCATAAAACCTCAGATGTCTGGTAAAATGTTGATGAAGATAGATTTTATTTTTCACCATCTGTGAGTCCAAACTTACATCCACATCTACAAACAAATGCTTTCACGAGAGTAAAGCTAAAGTTTCACAACAGCCAAGCCAGGACTAAAGATGCAATATTGACTAAATGGGAATGTTGATAGACCAATCAGCCATTCTATATAGTCAGATTGTTCACTTTACCATTTCCTTTATTATTTAAGTAGACTTCTTTAGAAATCCTACTGCATGATCATAGGGGATTAGCAAAATAATTACAGTTGTGCAAATTGATATTTGAGATTAATGTATTCACAGAAGGGCCCTGAAATCTGTGGTGTGTGTAATTGTTTTTTATCTTTTATTATTCACACTTCCTAACACACTGTACAATATTTCATATTCTTTGCACTAACACAACCATTGCATATGTCTCATGAAAATAACCACAAATGTAAACCGATTTCTAAAACTTTGATAGCACCAACAAGACATGTTACTAATATCAAATTATTCCAGCTGTCAAATGGTTTGGAATGAAACTAATTAAGTGTCTTCACAGTTCTCACATCTTTTAGCTGTAACTGTAACACAGGACATGAAAAACACTAGTGGAAGTGGGGTATTGCATAGAGATTAATTCTAGACCATGGGTGAGATTGATTTTTCTCACCCATGTGAAGCAAAAAGGGACAAGAATTTGAGATATGGATGCATTAGAAGTCACCAAGCAATTATTTACCATCAACAAATCGAACCCCTACCCAAAACTCAATTTTATACCTTAAATGATGTACTCAAAAACCTCGAACTGGGGCTCTGAAAAAGTCACACTGTTAGCAGGCAAAAACAAGAACCTGTGGTGGGCCAATCGATAGAAACTTCATTACAAGGAAGCCTGGCTAGTAATCTCTTTGGCTGCAGCTGTGAGGGCATACATTCTACCACAGCACCTGTTCTCAATAATGTATCCAGCCTGCACCTGGAGGAGCACAAAGGCGCATTCACACAACTGCGTGGATTAACACTTTCCATCTTTTGTCCCTGTATCTGTCTGCCTATCAAATGCAAGCTCACAAGGTTTCTGTGTTATTTCGTACTCTTACCCTGTTTCTGTCCTGCAGCTCCGGATGAGCTTTCACACATTTTTGCTAAGATGCGTTTTCAGCATCTTACAAGAGCATAAAGGGAGGAAACTATGGGAGCAAACAGTGAAGGTGAGGAGCACCAGCCGGGAAAGTGTGAGGAGAGAAAAACAGGGTAGATGAGGTTGGGTTTTTTCTTCCCTTTTTAGCTTAAGATAAGTGGGGCATTTGGGGTTCAGCTATTGTATAATGTGTTATCATGTTTGAACAGCTCAATTTTCCACCAAAGTAAGCCCATAAAGGCAAACCACAGCGACATTTAAAAGCACTTTGCCATTGTAGCTTTAAGAAAATTGGGTCTCTACAAAAACAAATAACACATAATCTGGTTGCTATGTTTTCAGCCTTTGATTTAACTCATAAGATCTATAGCAGGGTTAGGCAGCAAAAGGGAAAATGTCATATTGCAAAATTTTTAATTGATCCCAAAATACATTTCCGGGTCTCACTTGAAGCTTGCGCTCAAAGGAGCTTGTGCAAGTAATAACTGAAACATAATTGATTGTGTGTATCTATTTTTTATGCTAATCCAACCAGTAGATGGCAGTGACAGAGCAAAAACTAGTGACATTTAAATCACCACAACAGGAGTGCTTTATACACAAAAAAGTATCATCATATTGCCCCTTAAGATAAATAGAAAGTAAAGAAAAATTACTGCCTTTAATTTGAGAACTCTCTTATTGTAGGTACCTATTAACTTGACAAAGAGTTATATGATGCCCATTGTCAAAAATTTACATTTCATTAAAAAAATATGCCAAACAATTACAACAGCTGGGTTTGGTTTGTGATAAGACACTGTTTTAAGATTTAGTCTATAGTCTATATTTCTATCAGGAATATAAAAGGACACCTCAATAAATCTGAATAACATTGAATCTGTAACTTATTTAATTAATTCAATGATACTCACATTCATTACACGGAGATTTATTCCAAACATGTATTTGTGTTAATTCTGATCATTGTGGCTTTAACAAAAACTCAAATTTCAATTTATCAAAAAAGTCAAAACATTAGTTTTAAGGGGAAAATGCTTTGGCTCAAAGATTGACAAAGATTACTGATATAGCTCTAGTAGGGTTGTCATGATAGGAACATTTCAAACTCTATACCAAAACTAAAAATATATATATTCTTAATACTATTTTTGATATCATTGCATTATGTTTGAAGGCACAGGGTTCTTCCAGGAGCAAAAAGTGTGATTAATGATAAATATTTTAACCTTCTTCATTCCCCTCCTCTCATTCAGGGACTCCTAAATGCTTGTTCTCACCAAGCGTCTCCTATTTCCACAAAGCTGCTCCTTGCAGCTGCAGTCTCTAGCCAAGCTTCCACCTCACAAATTACCTCTCCCCCCGCGATTTCCATTTCCCCACTCAACTCCGTCAGACTAGCGGCAGCAATTAGTAAACACCCGGTGGACCTGTTCATCTGCTAAGCTCCTCATAGAAATTACTTCTCAATCCAACACTCCCAAGAACAGTTGCAAGGCAGAGTGTCAGGGAGAACAGGAACTTCTTAAAGAGACAGAAGCCAGTTTCTAGGCGTCAAATTACGAAGTAAAATTTCTTTTAAGCCATGTTTGATGTATATACAGCATTTTTATAACAACTGAAGGCAACATAGCTACTAGATCGCGCTACAAAAATGGCAAATGTCAAAATGGCACGTAGTACCCTTTTGCACTACGTGCCAAAATGGTACGTAGTACATGGTACATTCAGATGATCAAGGATTCCTGGAAAGTTATTCGAAACAATATTGCTCGTACCAAAATGGTATGTAGTACATTTCGGCACATAGTACAAAATGTACTACATTTTGGCACCTAATACCACCCCTTTAACAGAAATCCCTTACCACAAATGTACATTTAACATAACAACAGTTCAAATTAACTGCTGAAATAAGAGGGTTTACTTTAAAAGCATTCTTGGATGTAAATTACAGGATTATGCTATTACAAACAACCCTGGGATACTAATGTGAACCCAAGTTACAACAGCAATGTTAAACTAAAGCATCATGAGTAATTATATATATTAAAAAAAGGTATATACACTGCTCAAAAAAATAAAGGGAACACTTAAACAACACAATATAACTCCAAATAAATCAAACTTCTGTGAAATCAAACTGTCCACTTAGGGAGCAACACTGATTGACAATCAATTTCACCTGCTGTTGTGCAAATGGAACTTTGTACAGAACAAAGTATTCAATGAGAATATTTCTTTCATTCAGATCTAGGATGTGTTATTTGAGTGTTCCCTTTATTTTTTTGAGCAGTATATTACGGTCATGTTTAAAGGACAAGGGGAGAATAAATATAATCTCAACCACTTCATCACACCCTTTTAGGAATTATAAATCATATGCTAACTTTAGCTTATAACAAAAAAAAACACTTGTAAATACAATGTAGCTTAAAAGTAAATTAAGGACCTTGTCAAAAAGGTTAGTAATCAGGGTGTCAGACCCTGGAAATTCATTCAAAGATTAACAAATTTGTTTAAACATTTCTTTACCTATTCCCATTGAGTGAGCTCATTGTGGTGCATCAGCAGGTAGGTTCCTGTTTTCCATTTTTAGCGCATTTGATTAACAGCAGTGGGATGTCCATCAGACTGTAAAACAACAGATTCCAAAGGCAGGAGAAACAGATGCTAATTAGGGTCGCTAGCCATTGTGGTAATTTTTTTATTCTACCTTTTATTTTCTCCTTTTGTGATCAGCACCCCCTTCAGCAGTTGACTCCCCTACGCCAAAACCAGTCCTGATTCTCTATAATATCTATGATATTTTAGGTTTCAGTTATTGAAGTGATTTACTGAAATAAATTCACCATTCAGTTAGTTTATAATATTCTTAGAAGCATCTGTTTGCAATCTAGGTATCACAGAGTTAATGAAACAATAGAGCTAACTCTTCAGTCAAATTCTTGCCTCCATCACAATGAAAATATGTGGACCGATTAGATTTCTTCCTTGTTGACTTGACCTACTGACTCGAACACTGATATCTATGCAAATTAAATGTGTGCTCTTTCAAAACATGTGACACATGTTTGGGTAGTTCAAACTTAAAACATAAGCATTTTAAATGGCATTTGCCAGCCTTGAAAATATTTATGATGGTTGTAACTTGAAGTGGACATGATAAAATTGCAGTGGCTTCAAGCTGTACTGAAGTTAAATATTTTCTGGCTTGTTTCACTCTGGGAATATTAGTAATTAGGGTGTTTTGTCCTCTGGGTTTATTTGCATTGTATGAGACAACATTATTTATCAGTCTTTATTATGTAGGGAATAGAATAGCACTCAAACATTTTGAATCATTACACGGACTTAAACTGAGTAGCTCAAAAGTAAGACTAAGCTTATACTGACAAAAAAGTAATTGCTGTTACTTATTCTTAGATAGGCCATGCATGTATACCTCTACTACAGAATTGCAACTCATTAATAACATCACCTAATCACATCCACCAGTGTACTAATTGTTTACCATGCTATTCCCAGATGGTTAATCAATCATTTAATATAGGAGAACAAAACTCAAGATAGTAATGTCGTAAGAAAGTAATACATTAAAAAATGATACAGTAAATCAGAGTGAATTTTATGCCATTGATCCCAGAATTTATAATTCTGAACATGAGTGTATCATAAGCATCATATAATCTTTAAAGATGTGATGAGACTGGATGTATGACAATCTCTCCTTCATTGTCACGTTTAGACACAAGGAAAACAGCACAGTAGATATCAGGGAAGTAAAATCAAGAGCAGAGCTTTTAGTTATCAAGCTCCTATCCAGCTTTTTGTTTTATAATTAAAGGTTGATTCAAAACTAAAATCCCAATAATTTGGTGTGGTGGAGTCCATCTCACTTAACATGAAGCTGTGTCACTGTTATCAACATAGCTTATGAGCTGTTTGATTAAATGTAAAGACCGAGACACTAGCCAGACATCTGTTAGGAAATCTGCACAGTGATTATACTGCCTCATCTCACAGAGACTCATAGCAACAAATGATGTAATTAAACTAGAGTAATACTGCCTCTTGGCCTTGGCTTCTTTCCTTGTGTGGACTCCAGTTGTGGTATTTATTCATGTATCCTCTAACCTTATATATACAGTATATGTATATATGAATGAACATTTCCAAATGCTGTAATTTATTTCCATCAGTCTATTCTCTGAGCTATGGACAGCCAATGTAAAGACTTAAGAATGGGGGTGATATGATACAAATGTAATTGATTTATTGTATGTTAACCAATGATGAGAATTGTTTTCTTTTTATGTTTTTTCTTTTCTTGCATATTTATAACAGCTCAAAATCTTTAGTAGGGGGTTCACTCAATCTAAATTGCTATTAAAGTATAAAAAGCATCACGTGTTTCCCAGCCACACAGTACTACTGTATTTTGTAGCACAATCAAGTAACTATGTTACCTTCAGTTGCAGGTGACACCTTGAAATTGGGCCTCTGTCATCGCAACATCGTTCCTCTATTAACCCTCTTTCATGTTTTTACCAGCATTTCACTGATGATTAGCTTGTATAATGAGCTCAGCAGATGTGCAATTCAACCAGGTGTTTGCCAATTGCTGCTATCTAGTCTGAAGGAGCTGACTAGATAGGGAGGGCTGTTCAGTGAAGCTTGGAAACTGCAGCTCCGAGAATGAGCTTCGTCCTTGAAGGCAACGTTCGGCCCCCAAGCATTTTGACCAGCTGAATGATTGAGGGAATAACATCTTAACATGATTTGAAGCTAAAAAAAAAAAAGAGCTGATTTTACATAACACTGCCACTTTAAATTCAAACTCTCCCTGACCTGCAGCTTTCCCACACTCCAAGGCCCCCTGGCCTTCCTTGCCTTAAGTCTTGCTTTGCAGAAATATGTCTTGGCTCGCTCCATGGGCAACAAGTTTCTAGATGCAGAATGAAAGATGTATTTGTCATTAAATCCTATTTAATATACTCCTACCTCTGTTGTGATAATGTAATATGTATTTTAGAATCGTCTCCAAACTCATTAAAAGACAATGAATAGATGCAACACTAAGTTTAGATTTCAGTGTTTCTCCACCACAGGCCTCCTTTTATGGGTAATGGTGGAAGATATTTAGCCCACTACGAAGCAAAATAAGTGTGAGTTACAGTTTCAATCCGCCCTTGTCTAGAGAACTTCAATCACTCAATTTCTCTGAGCAGTATGCTTCCAATCCCACCAAACAGCTGGCCTGGCATTTAGAACACATGGGGATTAGGGGCTTGATTTAGTTAGAGGCTCAATCCAGAGTGAGACCACACAAGCGCTTATGATGCCACGTTCTCCTCTCTGCTGGCTTTGTGATAATGTCCTTCTTTTTGTTTTGCTTGCAGGCATACAGTATGCCACAAATAATGCCACATGTAAATTTCTTATTATCATTGTAACACACCTTAAATATGCTTTCCCCCTTTTATTATGCATATATAAAAAAGAAACATTATAGTTGTCAGAGGCTGTTTTTAGAATATCAAATATTTCTCTTGGTACCTTGGACACATCATTTTTCTATCTATGATATTTTTAACTACTGCTGGATTTAAAATAATCTCTTGGCTCTTGATATTTCCCATCTTGCCCAGTCAGTCGTGCCATCATAAGCCCTGCTGATAATCATATGCTTTCACTCTGACTTAGGAATGCAAGGTATGCAACCTTATGAAAATAATGCTGCTTGTCAAAAGTACAGGTCTGCGTCAGTGTTCTTTGACAAGATGTACAAAAGAGGAATCTGTCAAGTCAAGATTTCCCACTGACTATCACCTCTCATTGGTTAGTACAAGGAACTAATTTGCATGTGGTGGGAGTGTCCTGAGCCAGCACTGAGATGAATGACTTGTTCAAGTCAGAGAGAAATAAGGCATAGCACTCGGCAGAGGTCTGCTCAGCTCAAAATGCCTGAGTTACTTAAGCTGCCACTCTTCCTGCTGTAAGTGGAAAGTGCTGGACAAGGACATAAACATGTTCAGGAGCAGGTACTCCAGCAAAAGAGACAGCATATGGGTAAGTTTTCAGGTAATTTCTATTTTTTCTAATCACTGCAACCCAACAAAAAACTGTCTTGCTGTGATCTAAAAAAACAGAGTGACTTTTTGTACCATCAACATGGATACATAAAGTTCTTTCTGTTGTTATGCATGTTTACGATGGGAACTTCTTCAATATAAAATAAACTCTTTGTAACAAATGTCATTTTAAGCCATGGCTTAGATTTATTTTCTTAACTGGTGAGCGTAGTGGTGCTTGTAATTATTATACCACTAAGACTTCACAACATAAAACAAGAATAGAATTTCATACAGAACAAGAAATGCTCAGTTTCACCAAAATCATAGTTTTCTGATACTTTGTTGTTTTAATCAACCTGAAATATCTTTTATTTTCTTGTATTACAGGGTTTCTACATCCTTATGTTGTACACAACCCCCCTCTCCTGTCTGGCAAATTTCAGTCAAGCAAAAGAGCTCATCTATAAGATAAAGGAGGGATTACCCAAGGGGACTTTCATCGGGGCTATTGGAGTGGACTTACGTTTGGATTTCACAGTTGAGCCCCCCTTTTTATTCAGTCTCACTCAAAAGAAGGTCAGTGAGCAGTATGTGAACATAAATAATACTACTGGGGAGCTTTACACATCCGCTGCTGAGATTGACAGGGAGACCCTGTGTCCTTACAGCTCTGAGGAGCAGGGATGTTTCCTTTCACTGGACGTGTTTGTGTTGCCTCAGCAGTACTTTCAGCTTGTCAAAGTAAAGCTTTTAATTGAAGACGTGAACGACAACAGGCCAAAGTTCCCCACAGATGAAATCTGCATGTCTATCCCAGAAAACACACCAATAAATGGCCGCTTTGCAGTGGAACTGTCTGCTTTTGACCCGGACCTGGGGATTTATGGAGTGCAGACCTACTGGCTGGTTAACGACTTTGGTGTGTTCACTCTGGATGTAGAGGAGAATGATGGAGGTGAGCTGACACCATTCCTCATTGTGACAGACTTTTTAGACAGAGAGACGCAAGCTGAATATGTTACAGATATCATTGCAGAAGATGGAGGGACCCCTCCCCTTCTTGGAGCAGCAACTTTAAAAATTGCCATCACAGATGTAAATGACAACTGCCCTAAATTTACAGAGTCACAAATTAATGTCACTCTGCAAGGGAATACCAGCAAAGGGGCACAGTTGGCACGTTTGCATGCTTTTGACCCTGACCTTGGTGCTAATGCACAGATCAGCTACGCTTACAGTGAACGTGTGCCAAAGAACACCAGGAGCTTGTTCCATTTGGACAAAATTACAGGGGGGATCAAGCTAGCCAGGAAACTAGACTTTGTCACAACCACATTTTACAAACTGACTGTTCTGGCCAATGGACCTGGCTGCATCCCTGCTGTTGCAACTGTAACTGTCTATATCATCAAAGTGGTTACAGGACCCCCTGCTGTCATACCTAGATATATTGCACCCGAGAAGGATGGAGTGGTGACATTAAAGGAGTCTGAGCCAGCTTTTTCTCCAATTGCATTTTTTACTATCAAAAATATGGACAAAAGCCAAAAGGTGGACTGTTATTTGGAAGGCTTTGGTCCCTTCAGGCTTGTCCCATACCAACAGTTAGAGAATGAGTATTTACTAGAAACAACAGAGACATTGGACTATGAGAGGACTCAGGAATATGAGCTAATTTTGGTTGCTAACAATACTCAAGATCTAATCATAAAGACGTTCCTAAAGGTGCAGGTTTTGGATGAGAACGACAATGCACCAGTGTTTCAACAGTCTTTGGTGGAAATATCAATTGAGGAAAATAATTCACCAAATACATTTCTAACTCAGCTGCAAGCCTCAGACCCAGACAGTGAAAGTCGAGGGGAGGTAATCTACATCCTTGGTGGTGATACTCCTGGGATTTTTGTTGTGGATCGTCTGACGGGGGTTCTAACTGTTGCGACATCGCTTGACAGAGAGGAAAAAGAAAAATATCGGTTCATAGTTAGAGCAGTAGATCAGGGGACACCCAGGAGGGAGTCAATTGCTACGGTGGTGGTGACTGTACTGGATCGCAATGACAACAGTCCATGTTTCATTAACAAGGATTTTACCTTCTTTGTGCCAGAGAACTTTCCTGGGTATGGGGAAATTGGTGTCCTCTCTGTGACGGATCCTGATGCTGGTAAGAATGGGTGGGTAGCCCTGTCCATCCTTAATGGAAGTGACATTTTTATGATAGACACTGGCCGAGGTGCACTGAGGGCCAAGACATCCCTAGACCGCGAGCAGCAAGGAACGTACCAGCTGTGGATTGAGGCCGCTGATGGTGGAATGCCAGCGCTTTCCTCTGTTACTATGGTCACTGTTCTCTTGTTGGATGTGAATGACAACCCGCCAGTTGTTCTTTTCCCTCAGTCCAACCAGTCCTACATGCTGGTACTACCTAATACAACACCTGGGACATCAATAGCAGAAGTATACGCAGTGGACAAAGACACAGGGATGAATGCTGTGATTGCCTACAGTATCATTAAAAGGAAAGGGGGTGAGCCAGGGTCATTTGCCATCGACCCAGAAACAGGAAACATAACATTGAAGAGAGAGCTCAGCAACAGGGGGCTTTACAGCCTTCTAGTGAAAGTTAGTGATCACGGTCAACCTGAACCGCTTTACTCAACAGTTATGGTTAACTTCTTTGTCAATGAAACAGTGAGTAATGAGAGTTACATCCAAAGTCTGCTGACCAGAGACGTTGACATAGAAGTTGAAGAGAAGCCCTGGTACATCAGTCAGATGACAGATGGGCCAGAGAGGTATGAGCTGTTCCCCTGTCGGCCCATCCTCATCAGTCTTTCAGTGGCGTGTCTCGGGTTGTTTTCCCTGGTTCTCATATTGATATCATACATATGCTGCAAGAGATTCAAAAAGATAAGGAAGAAAAGATCAGAAGTGGAAGTACCTTTAAAATTGAAAAATGGCTCAACAAACTTTCTGAACAGAAAACTCAGGCAGATGTCAAACATCTGATCATCAGTTTTGTACATATCCAAAAGCTACCACTGTTTACATGAATGTTTACAAATATAAGAAATACAGCTCTTACATAAAGTTGCTGTTTTTGCTTTGGTAATTTTAGTGTTATTACTGCAATATACACAAGAGGGGAAGAGCTAAGTTTAAAGTTCTATTTTGTCATCTCCTATACGATACATTGTATTCGTGATTCTTTTCAATTAATTCAAATGTGACACATTAGAAAATTATTGGCAAGAAAGTAATAATGGCATTATAGTAAAGCAACAAGAGCAACTGATTAGATTACAGTTATTTTGTACATATTGTAAAAATTGTTTTACTATTTTATGTAACACTTTTGCACTGGTATAAATAGAGACGTTTCACCATAGGAGGTTCGTTCTCTTGAATCAATTTAAGAAAAAAAAAATGATCCACTGAGGTTATCAGTGAAAGTTAGAGAAATTTTAAAATATTTACTTTTTCAAAAACTGTCCATGTAGATTCACGAAGCAAAAATCTAATTTCTAAATCTGAATGTTGTGGAACAGACCATGTGTAAAGAAATCATGTGCTTGATTAGCACATTTTTAAAACCTACATATAGAACAATCAGCCTCACTGTATAGCTCTTGATCAGTTACTTTGGACTGGATTGAGTTTTGTCATACATGTTAAAAAGACCCCAGAAAAAAAGTGTGCATGGAGTCCCTGTCTGTGTTTTTGGTTTATTTTTTAATCTTGTCTGAGCACAGTGTGAGTAACTACAAAAAGACTTCCACAACTGAAAAGTACCTGAAGTCATATGCAGTCAAACATATTTAACATAAAATCCCTCCCAATACAGCTAATAATTTATCAAAGATGATAAATGAAACAATTTCCACTATTTTTTGTCATTTATGTGCTTGATATGTCAATCTAATTTAAAGAATCATGCCATTTTTAATGTCTGTAAAATAAACTGCAAGTGTATGAAAGAGAAAATCTGATAAACTATTAAAGATATTTATTTTTATAATATATTTGATATCATCCTATGTCTCATATATGCCATATTTTTCAAACTGTTTTTCTGTGAAATGCTTTATCATATGAAGAAAGATTCAAGATACTTTATTTCACCTCCCTGTTTATTGACAGGTTGTTTAATATAACTCACAGATTCAAGTTCGCATTTGTTCTTGTTAGCTTGTTTTTTAAAATATTAATAATGTATAAACAAACACACAATGCATTAATTTGATGTGTGTCTTTAGTAAATGCATAGATCTTACCTGTCTCTTAACCCATATGTACCAATTATGGGAAAAATTGGCTTTTTAGAACAAAGTAGAATAATTTGATATCAGTTAAATTCACTAAAATTTAGATACAGTTTTCTGATCTAGTATGGAAATGGTTAATTAAAGCACTTTGAAATGCCTTGCTGCTGAAATGTGCTATACAAATAAAATTTGATTGATTGATTGATTGATTAATGCATTGCACTACACACAATGCAAGTGCCAGAAAACAGTTGAAAAACAGCCTGAGACCCTGTATCGCTGTCAACACCTGCATGGGTGTCAGAGCTGGTACAGTAACACCCAGAGTAACACTTTAAAGGTAAAACATTGCTCTTGTGTGGAAGGTCAAATCAACTTTCCTCACCTTTTTTGAGTTGCACTGTACCACTATTACTGCTACAACCAGTACAAATTCATGAAATATCACCCATGAAATTGTGAAAGTGGCTGTGACACTTTCTCCTCCAACATACGAACACCTAATCTTCAGCTTTATGAAGGTGCCGCTTCCCTGCGCAGTGCTTGTTTGTGTTTACTGTGAAAGCTGTGCAGACACAAAGCCTTCAGGACTCTGTGTTTTCTTGTTAACGGGATGTACACTCCCCAGAGAGGAATTCTGTTGTATTAAGCACCACTGAAACCTGTTTGGCTTTCACAAAGCGGCAAACATCCAAACAAACCTGTGCTCACAATGTGCTCACCCAAGCAGCTTCTTAAGTGATCACAGGCTTTTCAGGACGGAAGTGTGCCATGCAGGCACAGAGCACATCAGGAGCTATCAGCCTCAGTGTAATCCTCAGTAATCATTACTGGCCAAGCTGTGCATTACACAAATAGGCTGAAATATGATACATAGCATGCACATGCTAGTTGTGTGTATGATCACAGGTAATAATGGAAGGTGCTTTAATAAGAACAAAATATCTCACAAGGCGTGACATTAAGGGAATGCATGTGATCTGCCTTATGCTCCAAGACAAGTATAACTGGATTCAAATGTTTTTTTTCTGCAACTGTGTAGCTATTTTCTTAAAGGAACAGCCAGGCAAGTAATGTGTTTCTTAAAAGAAGCCCTCTTGCTTTTGTCAATAATATCACTCATAGTTTACTGTACCACATATTACAGTGCCTGCTTCAAATGTTGTTCACCCTTGGAAAATTAGGTGCTATGTCTTAACCTCATTCATCAAGCAGAATTCTCGCTCAGTCAATACCCTGGTGACGCATTTCAATCAAGGCTACACCAAAAAAAAGCTTGCAGCCAAGTAACCCTTAATTTGGTATGGTGTCTGGATAACTTTACATTTGTTTTTCACACTGTGCAAACACTTGCAGGAACGTGATTAATTGCAGAAATAACAATGAAGGTCTTACTTCACTATGTCCCTTCTCTCCCCCTTCCAGCATTTAGTTTTTCAGTGGGCCTCTTTTTTTGCCTTAACATGCTGGGACAGGAAACAGTGATACCAGACTGTTGGGTTATTATATCACTCATAAGCAAGGTACTTAAGAAACACTAAAGTTGATAGTGTACGAAAATGTGTTTATTTGCTTGATTGAGTTCAGTCTTTGTTTTGCTAACATGTTTCTTTTGTATAATCAGTTAGATTTGAAGCAGTTTAAGAATAATGACAAATATATATACAAAAATAACATCCATGCTCCCTTTCTTTTTAGGATGCTTTCTATTCTTCTTGAGTTATTTCTTTTCTCACAAGGTGTTGTAGAGGAGCGCCAGAATTGTGTGCAGAAAAAACTAAGTAGAAATATTTAATAACTTAATAAGGAGGTTATACAGACTCCAAGCAGCTGGAATAAGTTACCTGAGCAGAATATTCATGTCAACATGCTCATACGAAATACCAACTAGTCCCTCATGTTTGTCGCACTAAAGAAAATCAGGATGGAAGATACGATCACAAGAGTACTTTAAGCTTGTCCCTCAAGCAGGCTGGACTTTATTTGACAATGCATTTCTAAATCAGGGTGGACAGATAGTTATTGTCTAAATGGACGTAGAAACATATTTGTATTTGGTTAAAAGAGTTGCCTCAAGTTTTTTTTCTGTAAGGGTATCTTAAAAACTTGGAAGTTGGAACACCTTTCCTGTATATGTCTAGAGATTAATTGAAAAGCATCAGTGCATATCCAATATCAGCTCTTCAAATCACTGAGAATTGTGACCAATTAATTCAGTCTGTGTTTAATCTAAAATGTGAATATTGCTTCTTAACGAGTGTTCCTGTCAAGAGTTTTGTGGCAAACTCCCAGCAGGTTCTCTCTTTACACCAGGTTTAAAGCACCTGCATGGCTGTGTAGGTAGATTTGCATTGCTAAATTGCTGCATCACACCTGCTGCTGTGCATTCATATTTTAAGCCTTTGTGCCACTGTAAAGCTGTGATGCATATGCTCCCTGAGCACTCTTTTTCTTTTGCCTCTGGTGATAAAGAAATCCTTTTGTGCAGTTTATGATTGATTTTGTGCAAAAATCGCACTCCAGAATGAACCGGTTTTGCAACAGAGAGAATCTTGAGCAGGTGTGGGTGCTGTAATCTATTAGCATAAATTTCTCCACTGCTGGTTTGAAGGTA
This sequence comes from Xiphophorus maculatus, assembly GCF_002775205.1. Taxonomy (NCBI): domain Eukaryota; kingdom Metazoa; phylum Chordata; class Actinopteri; order Cyprinodontiformes; family Poeciliidae; genus Xiphophorus; species Xiphophorus maculatus. Next base: position 22,440,738 of record NC_036446.1, on the reverse strand, counting down.
CCTTTATTGCTAAATATGCACTTATTAGTTTTGACCATGGTCTTGGTGCTATTCTGGTCTTTACTTATATCTTGTAACTACTGGGTAGTTTACTGAAGATTTCAGACTTATTTTAGTAAGAAAATGAACATAACACTGATTTTTTAAAACCTATTAAACATTATAGAAATCATCTTTTCTTCCGAAAGGGTTCTTTGTACAATCATATTCTAAACATCAACTGAACTCAGTTATCCGCATACTGCAACTTTGCCCTGAACTATACAATCAGCTGTAAGATCTTATTGAGCTTAACTTGATCTTCGAGGGGATGTTTTGTTAAGTGAATCCCGCTCTGGGTTTTACAAGGATAGGAACAGCTGGGAAGGTGGCAGTTAGAGACACTTCACAGCTTTTCCACATGACTGATCCCCATCAGTGATACTTCTGCTAAAACCATCAAAACAAGGGCAGAACAGGCTTTTGAAAGGTGACTAAGTTTATTTTAAGATAATTAAACACTGCATAGACAGCCAGACACAGACACATCTCAACCTTTGCCCCTGCATACTTTCTCTGTTTTCTATTACCATCTGGGCCTTTTACCCCCCTTCCAGGAAAGTCTATCTGAAATTACATTAAATTCTTAATGGTGTAGACAGCAGGTAATTATCGTCAGTCACAGCCTGATCCCATTTCCAGATTGGCTTAATTGTAGGTCCCTGCCTTGAAATCAAACAAATAAAGACACAATGAGAGGCCTAGGTTAGGTTACACAGCTCCAGTGAATGGAGGAGGCTACATTTCCCAAGTTATGACATCAAATACGGCCCTCTACCACAAGAACACCAACACACACACCCCGACACACGCTTTGTTTAATCTTCAATAATGTATCTCCATATTCTCCCAGTGAAAATCACTGCCTTTGATCTCAAACATCTTTCATTTGCTGTGATGCAACAACATATAATCCAATCGCGCTCTTCTGATCCTGCTGTGGATTACGTTACTAATTTCCTTTATTCCTCCGTCCCCATTTCTCTCTCCGTTTCATTCCAGCAGAAATATAAACAGGAGTTCAGGGAATTAACTGTGGCAACTTGGTTCTAAGCAACTTATTTTTTCCCACAACTGCGCTCTGATGATTTATTATAATGTCATGCCACTGGATTTATTTCCTTTCCTAACCAGTACAGAAGACCTTTTTGATATTATTATTTTATTTTTTTTCCAATAACATTTGTAGATAAAATATATGTTAGATTTCAATCACATTTAAGGGGTGGAGACTATCCCAGCAGCTAACGGGCGCGAAGCAAGACCCCAAGCAAGAGACTACCCCATGCTGAAAACAAATACCTACACACACACCTACACACATAGGGGCATCTCAGTTATCAAACAACATAGCTTGTTTTGTTTCTCACTGCCTGAAAAAGCTGGGCCACCCAGAGAAGACCAAGAAGAACATAAGAGAACATCAAAACCAAATCCACAACAAAGATTGCCAGCGACTTTGAACAATATGTATGCTTATGAAAAATATGGCTTAAAAAAATGTTGAAATCATCTCTACTTCTTTGTGTAAAGGGATGCAAGCAAATGACAACACAACTAATTTATTTCCTTAAGACATGCTGGCAGTCTTGATTAACATCTTTTGATGTTATTTTTTTTAAAGAGAACATTAACAATTTACTCCATAAGTTTATTCTGAAAAATAACTACATTTCCACAGCAAATCTGTCGTTTTTCTGAATTACAATTGCATTTCAGTGTTAATAAGCTCCTAGCCCTAATAGGATTGACTGCACTGTGAATGCAATTGAGTGCCAATTTTTGCTAACTACTGAAGTGGGTTTCTATGTAGTTGATACACTTTATGCTTGACTGCGGGTGCTTGTGCTTAATTAAAGCTGCAAAACTTAATTTTAAATTAAATTTAATACTCTGGTTACCAAGCAAAAGAAGGCCAGCTGAATCATCAGTATTTGTTACCTAAGTGAGTTCAGAAGCAATACCATTAGAATTTTAAAATGATCAGAAATTTGATGTTCTTTTGTCCTACAATTAAACAATATGTCTTCATAACTTGTACAATAAGACACACTTTTTTATGGTCTGACTTTAAATAAGGTAAAGCTATTCATGTTTTATGTCATTAATATCACCAAAATGACTGCTTTTTACCCAAAACTGCAAAAGTTTAAAAATATGTATTTTTTTGAAACGTTCTTTTAAGTTAAATTTTTTTACATACATTAACTTAGTGATGGTAAGTCCAAAACCTTGGTGTTCTGAAGTCACTCTTGGCTGAATGATTGAGGGTCATTGAGATGTTTCAATATTTTCACATAATGTCAACCTCTCAGAAACTAACAAAGCTAACAACATTATTTGAGCTTTCCAAAATTCGATAATATACACAGAAGTTTTATTGTATGTAAACAGATATATGCACTGAATGTAATAACTTTAAACTATATTTCATCACCATGGCCTTGAGCAAATATAAATAATTTTGGAAAGAGTGTTTTTATATAGTGTATGTACAACTAATTCAAATGCAAATATTATCAATTTAATATTATCAGTTAATTTATTTTAGTAACTCAATTTACTACGTGAAACACAATATGGATACATTATACACAGACAGATCTATTAAAGTCTTTACTTCTGTTAATTCTGATAATTTCTTCATGCATAGCTATTGTAAATATGACATTTAATCTAGAATTTTGCTCAAGACGAATAAATACAGAAATGTAGGCCTATTGAGAAATTTGTTCAATATCTGTCTACAGGTTGTTAGTCTTAAAAGGTACAATTGATCCAAAAAATCAATACATGTATCGCATAACCAATATTATGCCCCTCTTAGGATTCAGAGACACAACTATCTCAGCCATTGACTCAATGTTTTTGCTTTAATCTGCATAATACTCTTTATACACCTTGGCTATACAACCCTGAGTTCATTGTAAATACTACCATGTGTTGTGTGCTGTGAGTATCTTCCAAATAAACCATATTATTTGTGTTCTTTTTGAAAAGTCTAGGCGGGCATTTTCCATTCGGATAAGTAATGTTCATCTTCTCACATGTACATGTCAAATCGTTAGAAAAATTTTTAAACTTTTGAATACATAATGGCTGACCCAGTCTTTAAATGAGCAGTATATAGAATATGATGTAATTCCCATGTACGGAGATATTGGAAGTCTCCTCTCTTGATCAAAAGAGTAAGGTTAATCAAGGCCTTGGTGTCTTGATTAATTTTGCCTCAAGAATTGAAAACACCATCTTTGACTACTGATAAATTATAATATTATGTTTATATTTAATTTACTCCGTACACACACCAGCTTTATGTAACATCTAGTTTCCAGACCTGTAGGTACATGTCAACCACTTCAGTGTTGACATTTGTTCCCGCTGTCCAATTCTGTCCCCTGTATCTAACTAATGATCAACACTAAACTTTAACTCGTATCACATATTAGTTCTGTAGTAATCAAATATTTTGAGAGCAAACATGGGAAAATGAATTACTAAACCATTGAAGAGGGTTATTCTGCTGATCCCTGAGGCAAGTCATAAATGTTGGCGTGAAAGGAAATGAGTGACAGGACAAGCACATTACTACAAACAAGTGCTTATTTATGGCCAATATATTCCATCTTTTATTGGTTGGGCGAAATGACTATTAAGCCTTTGCTTTAAATTTAACTATTGTTTGCTTAAATTTAACCCAGTAGCATGTATGTTTCTAATTAACTGGCTGTGGTAATAAAATAAAATTAAATTAAGACTTACTCATATTCTCCATTGTATTGTGTAGGTCAAGATTTGATAGGGTAGTCTATATGTCAAGGGTCAACTGGTTCAAAAGAAGTTGACTGTTGAAGTGGGTTCTTTGAAGTAGTTGTGAGTTGTTATCATCTTAAAGTAGGAAGAGGTCAGTGGAATGAACTAGAAAACATCTTCATACCGCAGAAAGGTAAATATTGGTTTGAGTGGAGTCACTTATGCATATTTTAGAAATACTGCATAATACTGCAAATTATGTCATTGCAATGCACAACAATATTATATTGTCTGATCCTTCTCCCATATGCTCATTTATTTCTTTAGTTGGTTGTTGCTGCTAAATAACATGCCCTGGGGCTGCTTGTTGGCTGAGACACGTTATTTTGCATATATAAGTCTGCCAATATGTTAGTAAACCTTCAAATTTAGTCTCTTGCGTTTTTTGTGTTATTATCAATTTACTTTTTTAAATGAAAAAAATAAAACTTAAGTGCTTGGAACCATTCCTATGTGATACTGCCTGACTGAAGCACTGGCATCCCTGTTACACAGACAAGTCCTTGCCAAGCTGAAGACATGCCAGTATCAGCACACAGGATGTGATGGTAACAAAATAGTTCTCTCCAGTTTCTGCTCTCTTTGGAGTTTCAACAACCGCAATCTCTCTCGCTCTCTCTCTCTCTGCTCTTTCTCCTAACAACAGTTCCTCCTCTGTATTATCTGGCTCATACAGATATGCTCCTGTCTCCCCTGAAAAGGCAAAGTCATCTTTGCTGCTGCAATTGCTTACTATCCTATCTCTGGCTGTTTCAAAATAACACCAGCAGAATGACTGTCTCACATGATTGGATGATTGATCTATTTTATGTAAAAGAAAAAAAAAATCAAAAATCTTGAATGACTAGCCTTACTCCAGAATGAAATTGTCTCTCTCTTTCTATGAATTCAAGTGAATGATTTTGGTGCACTTGCAGGTAGGTTAGCTATTAATCCCACTTTAAAACTCTAGAAATAAGAACTCTAAATTATGGATTCTCGTTTTAAAGGCAGAAAAGGAATGAAGGCAGAATAAACTCCCCTCCCCCCCCCCTACAAAAGTGGCCCTTTTTTCCATCTGAAGAAAATATCAGACTTCAAAGATAGATGCCTTTTAGGGTCAGTCTGTCTGGCTGGCCGTCTGAGCTGTGGCAACATACCAAGTTAATGGAGTGCCAGATGAGCTTTCCTTATTAATATTGGCCACTCATGCATCACAGTAAGTTGTTTCTGTTTCTGTCAAGGGGAACTAAGCCTCCTCGCTTAATTTGGTGAATAAAATGTGTGAGTGCGTATGCGGGTATGTGTGCGTGTTTTCATTTGTGTGTATATTTTTATTCCTCTCATTTACCTCCTGATTGGATACATTATAACTTAGTTCCAGCCATGTTTGCACACTGGTCGAGGACAGTCAGAGCATTTGCTCATCACATAAACATGCATGCTATAACCTCAGGGACTAATTTGTCCTTCCATATTTCAGTATTGTATTTTATGATGGTGAGACAGACACTTCACCTGAGACAAGAGAACAAAGTTATGCTTTGGTCTACATGACAATCATAGGGCAATGGGGGAAGAAAGGGAGAAAAGAAAACCCACCTAACCCCAGAGATTATTTGTAGTTTCTAAGCTTACAGCCGCAGGCAAAGGATCACAACAAAAATGCAAACACAAACGCAGACAGGCACACAGAGCAGGTTGAATAAGAACAGAGAAAGAACAGAAAAATAAAATCCTGTGGGTATTTGGATGTTGATAACTGAATAAGCCTGTAAAAATAAAATTTAAAGTTATTTTCAACATGTTTTATACTAGAGATTAAATAAGTAATAAACATGCCACAGTTTCTTAGTTAATTTTTTTTCTACTGGAGTCATTGACGTGAATTTCACACCACAGTTTGTGCATAATTATTAGACAAGTAATGTATTTTGACAATGTCATTAATTGTAGGCATATTTTCTAACTACAAGCTGGATAAACCTGAGTCCTTAACAGAGATATGCACAGCAGGTGATATGTACAGTATCTATGTATTGTGAGAGGGGATCGCATAAGAAGGTCAATATTCTACATCAAGGTGTACATAATTAATAGGCAGCTTCTTTTCTTTAGTTAAAATGACCCAAAAAGAGATTTAACTGGCTCTGTACAGTCAAAATTACAAGTCTCTCAGAAGGATGCAGCACTTTTGAAACTGCAAACATATTGGTGTGTGATCACAGAATCAACACGTTTTGTTAATAGTCAACAGAGTCACAAGAAAAGTGTTGAGAAAAAAATGCACAAATTAAATGCCAAGGATGTAAAAAAAAAAAAAAACAATCAACCATGGAGCTACCAGGAACTTTTAAGATTTATGTGTCAGAAATCTTAAGAGAGGGGCATCTGGCAGTTTCTGCTTATGCTAAAATTATGCTAATTCAGCTTCTGGATTTTTGGGTCCAGTGGTGCTAATTGGGATATTCAGACATTTAGAAATGTAGCTGTGACCATTACTATTTATAGAGTATGTTCGCAAAAGTAAGACTTTTTTATGAAGATCTATTTGCTTTCTCCAGTGATTTGGCCACAGCTCCTGGAATACCTTTGAGATACTATCAGATTTAAGTTGGTGTCTCGGCTGACTATGGTTTTGATACATGCTTTTCTTCATGTGTACAATACTTTTCCCCTATACCATTTAACACTGCTTATATAGCGTGAGTATAGCAAACCTTGACACCATCAACTGTGTTATTGTGTGATCCAATGTCATCGTTCAGTCCTTTACTTCTTAAATGAAAACAATTTTATGACATCCTACATCTTCCTCACTTTTAGTGAACACGTAGAAAACCACTCAGGAGGTCACTTTAATTTCATAAAGTCATACACAATATGCATAATTTATAGGTGCATTAACAAAGTGTATAAAATATTCAAACTTCAATTTACATGTTGTAGCCATGAAAAATTAAGTAGTGCCACAGAAAATTGTTAGGATTTATAGGAAAAGTAGCAAGAGTCACATTGTCTTGTTTTGTGTAAAAAGTTTTCTGTCTTGTCTCTTCTTTGAAGGGACATTGCTCAGTGGTAGAGCATTTGACTGCAGATAAAGAGGTCTTGTTCAAATCTCAGTACCTCCTGCTCAGATGCTGTGCATGAATGACGCCTCACTTGCTTTTGAACTTTACCAAGGCATAAATGGGTTGTTTCAATAGAAAGAGCAAAACACATTCATCTTTATAGACTATTGAAAGTGAACAAAAAGACATGTAGCCAGTTTGTTAGTACTCATTCTCTCATCATCTCACCTTTTTTTCAAACTTATACTTGGATGAAGGGCTATGTTTGTCCCGTTCTGATTCAGTTTTACTTAAAACTTATCTGAATCTCTTCTTCTCTTGAGAGAAGTTGGATCGCCAATTTTGTGTATGTGTTGGACATATTAACTTGTAAATTTTTAAAACTCTCAAACTGTAGACTGTCCACAACCTTCAAGATGTAGCTCTCTATAGTAGTTCCTTGGTTCATTCTTTTGTCTACAAGAATTTTATGTTTTGTCCATGAACCATTGCAACATCATTGTGGGGAAAAAAAGAAGAAAAAGCTGGAAAAAACATAGAAGCACAAAGTATGCTGTGCTTTCAGTAATTCATTTTTTTAGAGTATTTCATCAGGTAAATTCAAGGTTCTGTCTTATTACAGTTGTCTGGCTCCAAACTGATGAAATACATCAGCAGGAAGACAAAGCTTAATCCCCAGAGGACGACTGACTGAAACAGCACCTACAAAATGCAGTAGGTGAAATCAAGACTGTTTGTCTAGAAAGTTTTAGACTAGTTCAGTGGTGGCACATTTGACTGCAGATGGAGAAGTCTAAAATTCAGATCTGAACACCTGAGTCTGGGTAAATATTGTGTTTCAGATGCTCACTACCTGCAATTCTCCTTCATACTGTATTTTAACAAGCTTTTTACAAGCTAAACAACAGTTTAGCTGCAAGTAACAGGTTGTTTTCATCTTGATTATCGTTCTGTTTTACAATAGTCATAAAACAGGGACAAATGTGTCAAACTCATGATAACTCTTGAATTTAAGGTTTGTGAAGTTTTGGTCCTTCTGGTTTTGGTTTCCGGCAATTGTAGTTAAATCACTTGAAGAAACACAAAAAGTGTGCTGATGGGAAGAAAATGCTCAATACAGGCTTTACTTTTACTTCATTTTTGTCTATTTTCTGTGTTGCTACATGTTTGCTGTTCAGGCATCTCCTTTATGTTGTTACTCGGTTGAATGTGAGCACCCTTTACACATCAGTTTTCTTCCTCAATCTTGTTGAAAATTTTCAGGAATTCTAAGAAAGAAGCCAAAACTGAATCTACTGAAGACAGATTGGAAAGTAGGATTGATTAGTGAGATTATGTTGTTTGTAAGCAGCAAACCACAAAAAATGCAAATGTTGTGGTTGATCATTAACTTTATGCCAATGGTACGCCTTGATGTAGGGGGCATAGCTCAGTGGTAGAGCACTTGACAGCAGATCAAGAGGTCCTCCGGTTCAAATCTGGATGTCCCCTGTGGAGCAATTAAATCCCATGAAAGGTTAACACTTTTCAGAACTTGCACCCTGCATGAAAACTAGAGCTGGATGTGATGAACTCTGCACTTCTGACCTGTATATTCATCTGTGCCTTCCCTGTTTCTCTACATAGAACAAAACTAACTTGTGCCTGGTTATTTCATCTTTATGATGTATTAATTTCTGCTCATTACTGGTTGGATTTGGCATCAATGTTGTGCTTGAAGAACTTTGTCTCTAGACACAATGCAACTGTTAAATTATTGAACCAAAAAACTAAGATATTGGCAGTTTTTCTCAAATGCTTTAGTGCATCAGAATTAAAATGTTCACAACTGTTAGTTCAACCTTCACAACAAAAAGTTGTGAAGTCATAGTAGCAGTTTCTCATTCCTTCCAACAAATTGAGAGTGCTTTTGACATGCATCATTTACACCAACACAATTCTCTGCTGTTTTAATATATTATCATTTATTTATGTCACATCAGTCAAAATGAACTATGATACTTATGAATATACTGTTAGCTATAAAGCTAATAGTCATTTCATTTCTGAAGTCATTTCAAGCAAAAATGTTGAAGTAGTTTTTAAAGTGTGTCAATTTGATGTGGGGATTTTTTCTTATTCTTTCCTGAAAATGTTTCTGAATTTGAAGAATTTTTGTCTGGCAAACATCAGGCTTTACTGATGACAGAAAAGTTTTACCCAGTGGTTGCTTCTTATGGTTGTTGTAAACAAGATCGTCCTTCGCTTTCACACAATTCTGTGAGTACATTAGGCCTGCAAATAGCATGTGCAGGAAAAACGTGAAGCACACACATCCTGTAGTCATTTCCCTCACAAAATACAGATTGTTTTTTAATTAAATGTAGATTTCTAATGGCTGGTCAAAGAGTGTATTGCATAATTAACATTTTCAGGTAGTGTCACCACAATCTGAATTTTTTGCATTGAAAACACAGAGTGAACTGTCGTAGTGAAAGTATAACAAAGCCATTTGCTGACATGACTCCTTGATTTTGAGGAATCCAGTTTGTCCAAATGGCATGCTTTCGAAGTTTGTGCTAATAGTTTTTGAAAAATGCACTCGCTCTGAAAATGTTAATAGTGAAGAGAGAAACGCACCGAAGTGACTTACAAAAAAACTGTAGAAATACAACCAGCTGAAATTAAATAATATCAAAATGTGTGCTTCCCTCAATTACTTTTCTGACCACAACCAGCTGGGTGGGAACTCACCAATGCTGCCTCACCAGGGAAATTACATTTCCGAACTGGTGTGAAAGCTACTGACTTCAGCTTTTTATTTCAGCAACTCTGAGAAGGAAAACTAAATCCGGATGGAATGATGATTGGTAAATGGGAACTGCAATGATATCTGGAAAGTTACTTATTGTGTGGGTGTATGGAGGTAAAGGAGACAGGGCAACAGTGAGATGATATGTTGAGTGTTGAGAACAAACAGGTTCGGGGCTACACACTGTGTCTTACTGACATCCCTCAGAATCCTCTCTGTTCCTGTGACAGAGAGCAGTAAACTACCTAATTCAGCTTGTATCATCATTGTTGACAATTTTTCACAAATCAGCCATTTACTGAGCCAAGTTACTTTTGGGTGAATATGAATGAAAAAAGTGCAAAATGTCTACCAATGCCACTTGCATTTCCAAATGTAGTGTTATGCCGCAATGACAGTCTATGAGAGAAAAGAAAAGCCACCCACTCTTGATTTGGAGCAACAGAAAGCAAAAGAAAAATAAAATAGTGCACACTGGTTGCTCTTGTTCACATTCATCATTATTTGTCATTAGTCCTGCCATTTCAACTTTTATTTTAAATGGGGATTTTTTTTTTCACTCAGAAATAATGAGGATGTTAGTTTCCCTTGCAGGCAAACCTTTGGCCTTTGTCATACTTGGTAAGTGAACTGTGAAATGATTGTAAGCAGAAACAGGTGGGCATTAATAAATTACTGTGACTAATAAGCCACTTAGTGGAAAGGAGGCCTTATGGCACTCATCTTCTGTCGGGATCATGATTTGTGGCCAAAATGTAAATCTTGTTTGCTTGCAGGTTAATCCTGGGTTTTAAGGGGATTTTGCATACTTTATAGGTCAGATTTAGCTGTGATGAGCGATGACACATTGGATACTAATTTGATGACTGTGTAACAGATCTACATGTAGACTCTATAGAGGGATTTTATAAAACTTGAAATTGGTTTATGTGGACCTTTAAGTGACTGGTTCAATTTTGCCATTTGATTTTCCTTTCCCGATTAATGTACTCACAAGTCTATGAAGGCATAAGTGTGATTAGGATATGATCACACTAGATGCTCCATTTCTTCAACTGCATCATTTAGCTGCATCAGTTTTTCTGAACTGATGCTCCCAAGCCCAAGCTCAATGTGTTCTACTTGGGCAAATTTACTGTATCGATATCATACCCACAACTTGCTATCTCTTTTTCCGGCACGGTCCCGACCTCTGTTTTCAGTGTGCTGACAATGTCCTATTGCAAATTACAGAAACTGATAGTTACCAGAGGAGCTGTTCCCAGCATTTTTCTGTGGGCAGAAATTTCTAGGTCAAAGAGAGATCTGTGTTTCACTATTTACCAGCTCAAAAGCATACAACAATCAGCTAGTTTGGAAAGATCTATCTGAAAATCAAATTTGAAGACAAAATAATTCTGATGGATCTGATTTCTTTGTTACATTTGAAACAAACTACCCGACATGTCTTATTTGAGGTAGAAATATTATAATCTTAAAAATACTTTAAATAACATCATGAATATTTTTATTGATATATATATAAATTTAAAGTGCATAAGTTCTTTTCACAGCAATGTGCTTTTTGCTTTAAAGCTATGCATCTATTTATTACACTACCTATTTTAGAGATAAATGCTTTATTTATTGAGGACATTAAATACTGAAACAATGAAAATCTAAAGACAAATCCCTGTAAAACAAAGCAAAAATGTACTTTTGCCTTCCAAAAAAAAACTTTTTAAAATTTGATTTAAATACAGTTATTTATGTATCTGATTAATTGTTTTCATTTTGTAATAATAAATACTAGTTTTGTCTGAATATGAAGGTGAATAAGTATAGCTGCATTATTTTACATAACAATAAGTTAATTATGTGTATGCAACCTGAATCAGTTTTGAAAAAGTTTTCATTTGCATCTTAGCACTGTGATAAAAGGATAGCAAACAATATAATACAAATGTTGTTTTTTTTAATTACCCACATCACATTTACTTTCCTGCAGAAGTACCATACGGCTTTGTTGTAACAATGGCTGCTAACAAGTTCCAAGCTGTCAACATACTGCTGTGCAGCCCCATGACGATAAAGAAGAAAATATATTTCTCCCACAGTCTGACAGCGGCCGGAAAAACTATACAAACAGTGCTGCTCCACACTGTCAGACGGCTTTGATCATAGCTGTCAGTCATTGATCAGAAAGTCATGCCTCGTGTGTTCTTGGAACTTTGTCTACCAGGAACAACTGGATGCTCAGCTTTCCAGTCCAACTCTTATTTTGGAGACACAGGTATGTGAGCAGCAACCTGTATGGTATGCAATGTGAAATATCAGCCATTATAACACAAAAACTGCACAGCAAGGTATTTTGTGAGCGCCAGCAGTTGTCAATTTACATCAGTTTCACATGCCATTTACACATGCTATGTTGCCAAAAGTATTCACTAGCCCATCCAGTTCATTGATTTCAGGTGTTCCAATAACTTCCATGGCCACAGGTGTAATAAAATCCAGCACCTGACCTTTCAGTCTGCTACTGGAAATATTTGTGAAAGAATGGCTCACTCTCAGGAGATCAGTGAATTCTAGCATATTATTGTAATCCAATGCCAATATGCATCAAGTCCTTTCATAAAATATCTTTGCTACTAAGTCTTCTACAGTCAAGTGATACAGCTATTACAACAAAATGGAAGCAGTTAGGAATGGCAGCAACTCAGCCAAGAAGTGGTAGGCAACTTACAGGACAATGGAAACATCTCTGAAATCATGAATTGTGCCTTTCGATCTGGCAATTCAGTAAATGGGTCAGTTTCGAGGAGAGGGGTACTTGCCTGACTGCACTGTCAAGTGTGAGAAGTTTGTTACAGAAGGGGTAATGGTGTGGGGCTGTTTCTAGGGAATTTGGCTCAACATTGTAGTTCCTATGAAAGAAACTCTTAATACAGTATTTCAACATCCCAAGACAATTTTGGACAGTTTCAGTAGTTGTGAGAAAATATGAAAAGGTCTAAGGGCTAATTGAGACAGTTTATGTAGCATCCACACATATTTTAGCATCCAACATGTACCAGCAGAATGCTGCCTTGTAATAATAAACCATAATGTATATAGTAGTATTTATTTAATCTACCATGTGTATTTCAAATAAACAAAGACATTGTGGGGTTTCCGAACTGAAAAAATAATTTATTTGCTAACAATTCAGCCAGACAAAACATTCAGCACTTGCTACAGAGAGAGTCAGACTAAAGTTCACACATTATCTAAACTTAGTTCTTGTCCTTCTTTTTATATGCCATGTAACCATTAGATGCTAACTCATCATCATTTTATGGATGAGTTCATAAAAGTGACAAAAGGCTCCTTTACCCAAGGGTTACCTTCCTGCTTAGATCTATACGTGGTAATGGCAAAGATCAATAACTGACTGCTGACTCATCATTCACCCCTAGTCCATGTTGTCTCTGGTTAAGCTAACTGGCCCCATTTTGACCATTAAATTGTCATGTGTTATGAGTAGCACAAGGGTGCCTGGCAACAAATGTTTGGCAGGATGTTTGAAGAATGACACGTACAGTGCACGGTCTGCTGCACACTGAAAACAGTCATTACCACTGACAAGTAGCACCTATCTTCCTCATTAAAGGTTGAATCTCCGAAGTACAGTCTAAACCCTGCCAGCTTTTTATTTTTAATAAGTGTATAGTAGTGGTGTGAATATCTATCTGTCTGTCCATCTGTCGTTAAACAAAGCAAAGAGTGTTAAACTCAGCCTTTCTAAGAGCTACCTGGGTCAAAATAATTACAGCCATCCAGATGGTGTTAGGTCATTCGTCATTCTAACACAGGCCCAGCTTTGCTCCTGACTACTTTTGGTTATCTTTTAAAATCTTCACATATCCTTCCAGTAAGCATAATCTACTATCAGACTGTTCTTATCATACTTCAATCTGACTTAATCTGGCTTCCTCTTTTTCCTCCAAACTCCATCATTTTATTACCTTATTATCTTTTGAGAAATACATTAAATGTCGCCTATCTAGAACATGTTTCTTAGTTGAAAGTAGTTTTTCATCAAAATCTTCCAGGGGTTGCTAAAAGCATCACAAAGTTTAAGCTCACGAATGCACAATGATGTTTTGAGCTGCTGCTCATAAAAAAGGTCTGTCTGTTCAGAGGGACAATAACTCCAACCTGGAGTTTTGTTTTTTGCAGTACTTTATTATTTTGGAGCACAAAGTAATGTAATCTTAAAAAATAAACCTGGTAAATTAGAGAAAGTCTTGTTCAAAATGATTTGCCGCAAGTTATGGCCCTAGGAAAAAACTTTTTAAACAATTACATTTCCATGTTTGCTAATACTTTTTTCCCTCAACTGTATGTCACATATATGGATGCCATACATATTTATGCTCCAGACTAAAACATTTTCATCCTTCTTTATGTGCAACCCACATTCAAAATCCCATGTATTCAGGAACCATGTCCTTGATTTTATGTAAAGGAGGTGGCATTCCCCAACACTCTGGCTGTCATATTTTCAAATCTGAAAGTTAGAACTGGGCTTTGCAAGGCAAATTTTTATTTGCTTAGAGATTCAAACAAGGCATGAAACCCATTGCTTTGCATATTATTAGTGCAGCCATTCACCAGGCCGGTGATCATTAAATTCCTGATATTCATTGGTGCAAATGCAAACAACACTAAACATGTGGAGAAAACATCATCAGGGTACAGAAAAATGAATAAATATTTCCAGTGTATAAAGTGTCAAACATGGTGTTTTTAATCTCTCAGATGTATGTTAATCTAAGTTAAATGTGTAATGTCTGTCAGGTTTAGGGTTCAAATCTGATTTGATAAAATATTCTGATGTTTTGTTTGATCCTTGCATATTATATACAGTTAAGTGTCTGAAAAATTATTTTCAGATGTGTTACAAATTTGATTAGTATTAAAGAGACCCATTAAGGATTATTTATCTTGCACCAAATCTCCTATTTCACCAAGAACTTTGCAAAGAAATTTGCTCTCAGAGAAGTCATTTTCAAATGGCCACCTTTGTTTCTCCCCATCTATAAAGCACAGAATGGATTTGTTTGTTTGAGCCGATGCAGAAATTATGTAAGAAAAAAAAAATGCATTTAGCGGGATCACAGGGTTCAGATGTCATCATTACAAAGGTACCGCAGTGGAGCAATGGAGGGTGAGGGGTCAGGTAGGCAGAAAGACAATGGCCAACAGCTGGGAATGGGGAAGATGAGGAGAAGCAAGCAGGTGGGAAACGGAGCACCACAGCAGAGGATGTTAATGTGGGAAGGAAGGCTGTTCCCTCTCAACAAGTGAAAAGCATTCCTCTTGTTACTGAAGGTTATCAAGTTGCAGTGTGAAAGAAGCCCAAAGAAAGCCAGAGCAAAAAATGGAAAGACTTATACATCACGATAAATGGTACAGACTGGTAAACCTGGACAGACTACAGTCATTTCAGAAGAATTATCCTTTTATCTATGTCAGTATTTATGTGAGGCTTATCACATGCTTTATACAAAATAAATTCGCATAGAAAGACCATTTCACCGATTCCAGTATCGTTTGTACCATTAGAGGAACATGCTCTGCAAACCAGCACGCTGAAAATCTTATGTTGCAAGGAGACAGTGCTAACCATGAAGAAATCATGCTGCCATCTCGTAATCCAATATAAATGGAAATGCAATCAAACTTAGGCTGACTGTGCTAAAACCTGTCAAGCCCCAACATTAAAAAGTAATTTGCTGCCCCAATACGTTTCATTTTGACTGTAAATCCAGTCATGTAAGATCCAATCATAATCTAAGGCTGTTTTGTTGTGGGTCGTATACTTGAGATCATATCCAACTATTAAAGGCTCTGTCACAAAGAAATATATATATATAAAAAAAAAACTACATAAACAGTATTCTAAGCTGTAGATTTACTTTGATCACAGCAGCCAGATAGCATTCAATGTGTTGTTATATAAACACAAAAATATCCAGTCAGCTGTCACTACCCTGAGTGAAAACTTTAAAACAACAAAACAACATGTAACATCAGTCATGAGAAAAAAAAATGTTTCCATGTGTGTATTGAGTGATTGTGTATGAACACGCCCACATACAATCATATCATGACACTGACTCACCTATGAACTAGTACCAGCAGCCTCATTAATATAAATTTAAATTTTAAAACATAAAAGTGAAATTTCACTTGTATGATATTAAAAGCAAAATTAAAATTCACTTTTAAAACATTGCTTAATTATGTTTTTAAGAGGTACAAGGACTACTGTAATAAGAAGTAACTTACTTACTGTAACTATGGCTACAAATCATTTGGGATATATACTGTATACATTATATATATATATATATATATATATATACACACACACACGCCCCCAAGTGTGTGGTATTCAGAGGAAAGCTGAACATTTATTGAATCCACCAAATTACTCCACAACCTATAGGGTTTAGAACTAAATCCAGTGTGAAGGTGGCTTAGCTGTTCTACCAGAGTATCACCATTTATCTGATTGAAAACCAATCCCTTATTATTTTCCAGCCAGCATGAGGTTAGTCCCCTCAAACACTTTCAATTCCTCCCTTGCGGATGGGTTTCCATATTACCCGCGGTTAATTATTCATGCACGCTCGCTTGGCGCCTCACTCGGAAAATAAAGCAAACCCTTTTGGACTCCCGATACAGAATAACACTGTGACCTCTCTGCTGAACCCAGCTGCATTGTTCGTTCGTCTCCTGCTGCTAGTAAGAAAGAAACTGGAGCCCAGGTGGAGATCATTTCCTTCATGTGTAAAACTGCATCTCTCGCACAGCACACGCCTATAAACAGCCAACAGAGTGTGCACAGAGTCTGAAGAGCTTGGTAAAGTCCCTTTTGTAATGTGCAAAATGATATCTCTGCAGTGTAACAGTCTCTATTACAGTGGGGGAAGAGATTGTCTTACCCTCCGGATTTGCTTCAAAGAACACAACAGATGAGCCCAGGCTGCTTGCTATGGACTTGTAGAGCTCATGATTATCTACAAGATGAGAATTGTAACAGCTAAACTAGAAGATAGAGGCAGGCAGTGCAGGCTGTGAAGCCTGCGTGAGGTCTGAAAACAACACAAATTTACTAAAAAATAAAGTAAAAATAAATATACTTGCTATATTTATGAGAGCATTTGTTTTTACTCTCTTGTGAGGCTTCTCTAATCCATCAAAATACATCTCTCCTCTTCTTCTGTTTTGACATCCCTATGATCTATGTAAAAAAACAAAAATACATATTCCACATTAAAACTGCTCATATTATCCTAATCCTTGAACAAGCTCTTGCACAAAATCTTTGGTCCTTTTTTGACAACTTTTCAGAAAAAAGCCAAAGCAACAATAATGATATCTTGATGCATTTCTTCTTCTCCTGCCCTGTATTATTTTATTCTTAACCCAAGTTGCATAGTTGGATAAAATTGACAAAACATAACCAACCTGCATTTACTATTAATTAGTTGTTTATTTTTGATGCATCCATTTAACAAATCTTCAAAACATATACAGTAGATATGTCCTTGACCAAAAAAACAACAGGAGTTTATGTGTTTTTTTAATTATTATTTTTGCATTATGTGCAAGCCCTTTGAAAAGTTCTGTTAGTCCGTGGGATGTGGACATTTAAAAACTTCAGGAAGCACTCTGGATTCTTGCAGAAAGTTGAGGCATGGGGGACGATCACACTGAAGAGCAAAGAGAAAATCTATTATTAAATTAAATTAAAAAAAACAAAAAAACACTTCAACATTCTTTGGGCATCTTGTGAAATCATCATTGACCTTGTGAAATAGTGTGAGACATTGCATCGCACCAATGGAGAATGTAAAAGTGATAATAAGAAGATATATCCTTTAATAAGAAAGAAAAATGGGAAATAAAACAGAAAAACCACTTCAGCACACTTTCTGACGCAGAAAGAAGGAGAGTTGAATGAAACAGTCAAAAGTCACAACGTTTGTGTGTAATTATTGTCTTAAAAAAAGCTATTAATTTACCTGCCAGTGTAAACACAGAAACATCAATCACGCGCCCGGGGCGGCTGGTAGTACTGCTGCGTGGGCCTCGAGCGTCTCGGCTGTCCATCACCCCCACGGCGAAACTCCAGTGAACTGTCATAGTAACCGTCATCTTCCTCCTGAAGATGCAGATTTGACATAATTGTGATATGTCACTGCTTGTAATCAGACTAGACTGCATAAACATTTCATCAGCTTTCTGCACATCACAGAAATACGATTTGATTACTGTTTTTAAAAACAGTGCTAGCTCGGACGCTTATACTGAGGATAAACTAATAATAAAAGTATACCGGTTACCATCATGTCATCAGGAACAGGTCTGATGTTATGCAGGAGGACCTCTTCACAGTTTCCATAATCACTAAACACGACCACCGCTGTCAAGCCAGAAGGATGCACAGCGTCTATCCTGGCATGGTAATACTTGCAGGCACAATGAAAGAAAAACAAATGAAACCAAATTTGAATAGAAAAAAAAAACAACTTCCATATGCAAAACATTTGCACCATTTACTTAATGACAATCAAATAAAAAAAAACAATGAAGGATTCTAAAGATTATTTTTGGTATCAAACAAACTAAAGAGAAAAGAAAGATAGCTTCAACATCTTTTAGGTCAGTTAAAGCATGCCATACCTTGTTGTCTTCCCAGTACAGAGCCAGGCATGCGTCTCCAGGTTTCCATGCATGTTCAGTGATGTAACCTTTTTCTGTTCCTCTAGGTCCCTGACCTCGGCCTTGCCCTGTCCTCCTTTTAGATCCCTGGCTGTTATGAGCGTTCCTCTTGGCCTGCTGCTCTCTGTTTTGAGGACAGGGTGAGTTTATTGGCTTGATGGGCCCAGTCCTTTTATGTTCCAACTCTCCATTTTGGAAGTGCGAAGGATCCCCCGTTACAGTTCGGGAGCCCTGTGATAATCCCACTTCCTGTGAAGTTCCTGAGTTTCCTCCTCTTGGGTTAAAGTTCAACGGCCCACCGTCCCTCTGTCTGTCAAAGTGGTCAGAGTTTGGCCGCTCGGCTCTACCCTTCCTCCTGTTGTTGCCGGCTTCCTCATTTCTTTCTGAGCGTTTATAATTTCCTCTTCCATCTACTTCCCCTCCTGCAGGATTATTGGGTTTAGAGGTGGGCACATTTTCTTTTACCCCTCGCCTGTGAGGCGGTCCAGACATACTACTGCCATTCCCATTTCGAGACCGTGGGTGGTAAGCCCCGCTAAATTCAGTCTGCTGCTGAAATTCTTTTAAATGTGTGAGAGGAGACATAATGGTGGCGGGAACATTCTGTTCGTCTCTAATTTCTCTCCTGTCGTTCTGCGCTCGGTCGGATGTGCTCCGGGGCCATTTCTCCTGGCCCCTCCACTGCTGGGCAGGAGCCGACATTTGAGGTGTTCCCGAGTTTGAGGCTGCCTCCTGCCCAGGTTTGGGGAAATCTGTGTCCTTATGAAAGCGGGGTGGCCTGTCGTTCCTCTGTTGCCTGTGGTCACTATGTGAGAACTTGGTCTGGGATGCATCTTTGGCATGATAGTTTGAGTTGGAAAAACTAGTTTTGTTCTCATACTGCCGCTGTGTTATCTGATTCTTTGGCTCTGAAAACAAACCAAGTAAATAATCATTGCATAAAAATATTTACAACTCAAGGAATGCTGACAATTCTCTTCTGCTCCAGATTTTTAGGCATTTAAATTCATGAATGAACTTGTTAGTGAGGAGGGGGCATTTTTTTAAACTTGTGGTTAGTGTTGAATGAGAAAACCAGTCACCCACCATCAATGGAGAAAGCTCCCATCTTGGACTCGAGAAAGTCAAATAGGGTGCTTGGTCCAGAAGGTCTTCCCCCTGCTCCGTCCTCCTCGTCTTCATTTCTCGACCTGCCTCTCCCCCTTCCTCTGGCTGCAAACAAGATCATACAGCAAAAGTTAAAATTAGTTTGAATCATATAATTTGAATCTGTTATACTTTAATACTACAGGTGCACTGAATGCAGTTTTCTGACTGATCGCCGATTCCTGATCTTTAAGAAGTCTGACCTGTCGATTCCGATTTTGGCCGATACCATTTTTTTTGTCTGAAATGTCGCTAAATATAGCAAGAAAGTCGCTGAGTTGGCAACAGTGGGATGACTATTAACTGCAACGTGCAGACATGACCTGGTGGGCCTGTCTATCCGTCAAACCTTTCTCATGAGAGAGCAAAGGAGGACAGTGGTTGATTTTAAGACCTTTGCTGTGGTAGATAAGTTCGAGAGATAAGATCGGCTTCACATGCAAGTATCGGCCAATCACAGGTCTCCAAGAATTAAGGAAATTGGCGCCGATAAATCAGCTGGCCGATAAATCAGCTGGCCGATAAATCGGTGCACCCCTATTTTATATGTTAACTTTGATAAATATGTCAGCTACTAAACCACATCTTCCACAAAAGAAAATGGGAGTAAAACAAAAGACCAATGTGTTTGATTTAATACATCTTATGGTCCTACACAATCATGGGGGAGACTGCTGCCCTGTCACAGACAAAGTCAACAAGGAGGCTGAAAAACAAAAATCATTGCTAAAGAAGCTGGTTAAACACGTCATATTCAACTATCTTAGTGCAAAATTGAGTGGAAGGAAAATGCTCAACACAAAAATATATGTCACATTACAGTAAAAGCTTGTGCACACTTCCTAATGACCTGGAATGCTTTTCATTTTCATTTCTTCCATCTGTCACAGACTTGCACTGACAGCAATGACTGTCAGTGCTTTGATTTTTAACTTTTTTACCATTATTATCATGACTGATATGATACATTCCAGCCCTACTCACACTGAATACCACTGACTAATATCTGGATTAATGACTGTGTTATAACTGTGCTTTAATAGTTAGCAGACTGTACAGACACAAAACTCTGAAAATCTATGGGGTACGGTCAAGATGAAGAGGAAGAACACAAGAACCCAGAAGGCAGGAGAGCTGAAGCAACCTGAGCTTCCTTCAACACTTTAGCAGAACCACAAATTGATCGCTTTCATGCCACTCAGGAAAGATGCAGTAATTCATGCAAAAGGAGCTCCAACCAAGTATTGAGTGCATCTACTGTACTTACCTTTCAGTAAGCCAACAACTCTGCATTTAAAATCCAGTTTTCATTGGTGCTCTGTAATATTCACATTTTTTGAGAAACTACATTTTTGCCTTTCAATAGCTCCAAGCCATAATTATCAAAGCTAACTGAAATAAATGCCTAAAATACATCATTCTGTGTAATTTAATTGGGGAAACATGTTTTTACCCACATAATGTTTAAGACAATGTTCATTCATTTATTTAGGAGTTTTGGAAAGGGTCACAGGTGTGTATATTTATGCAGGTCTGTGAATATGTATGGTTTGTGTTCATTATAAGACTTTGCCCATCCTGACCAGGCATGATAGCTTTGATCAGAGAGAAAATCCCTCTGGACTGATTATGATTTATGTATGAAGTAACAACAATAAAGTTTTTATAAGAAGCTTAGGATGATTAAACAAGTTTCACGTTGCTGCAGGACGATTTTTAGCACGGAGAAACATACATAAAATAACCGAGGTAAAACAATACCCAACTGAAACCTTATCGTGTGCTTGGGGGGGGAAAGTCAGCATTACAGCAGTTCTTGATAAATGAACTAAAACCTGCAGCACCGCCATCGTGGACCGTTAATTAGGCTTCTGGTGATTTTCAGCGCATTTCAGGGACCGCCACGTTGCTACCCAACCTTTTCCTAACCTCTGCCAACTTTGTAGGTCCAAGAAGCACTGCAGGGCATGGAATGTTATCTGTGTTCCAGTGTGTGGGTGTGTGTGTGTGTTTGAGTGTGTGTGTTTATGAACCTCTAAGTTGTGGCTTGTTAGGCTCAGGGACCACTGAGCCAGGTCTGCCACCGGAAGATCCGGTCAGTAGGCTGTTTAGTGCTACTTCAAGGTTGTTATTGTTATCCATCAGAGCTTGTCGGGCAGCCTCCCTATTAAAGCCCATCTCCATGATGTCTCTCAGAGCCCGTTCATCCACCTAGACACCATACGTAATGAGAGGAAGAATACATATGAACTGGATATACTGCATGGACAACTCACAAATGTACAAACCTACATTTGCATAAAGCTAAAATACTAGAATAAAGGGACAAAAACAGATGGTTCAGGTTTTGTATGGCTGTGGATTTAAGTTTCAAACCAACCATCTTTAACATACTTTGAAGCCCAGCTTAATCACATCCTATTCAATTCTACTTTCTGTCGAAGCCAAAGCTGTGTAACTAGAAAACACTAGAACAAGAAAGAAACCAAGATAAATTGACCGCCACTTGAGTTCATTTACCTTCAGTTCATTTACATTTTTTCAATATCCTAATCAATGTCTTATCTAGCCTCTGGACCATAAAATAGAAGCTCAGTCAAAATCAAAGAGTGAAAAAAGAAGCACAAACCAAGTTCCAGTGGAAAAAAAAAAAAAACAATTTGAAACAATCAATGCACATTAACAGACATAGGGTTGTTTTTCAGGACCATTTTTACATAAGTCCAAATTATATTTATCTTCCCACCAGCTCTCTATAGTTTCCATCTTGTCTGCTTTCTGTTCTTTCCGGCTTGTCTTCTCGCCTCCTTTGCTGGTGAGAGTCTCTGCTTCGAGAGAAGGATGCTGCATTGGATAAATTACTGCCCGCATTTCCTCCACCACCAAATGTGCGAGGGCCCTGAGGAGAGGAAAAAAAGAAGAAGAAAAAACACATTAGGGACAATGGAGTCGCAGAAAACCAATCAAAACATAAAGCTTTGTAACTGACGGTGAAATTATGACTTTTAATTCAAAGAGTCGAAGGAACAATTCAAGTTAACCTGAATGTCAATAAGTCCCATGTACTTTAAATGTAGAACCAATTTAATAGCTTGCACTAAAATTGCAATCAATATGCGATACGGTGTGATTTCCCAGCATGTGAAAAACAATAGTAGAAAAAGCCTATGTTTAACAATGGAAGACAAATGGAAAGGTGTTAATTAGTCAAACAAGAACATAATTACAACTTTATGTTTTAGATAACTAGAATGCAGAGTAACACTGGTTACATACAAAATTTATGGTGGGGTTACTCACTTCTTTAGTCTTCGAAACTTCAGCTATAGCTGCCGTCCGCTGCTTTTCGAACTCGTCGTTCTCGTCTGTGCTTTTGATCACATTTTGAGTCTGCAGGGTTTTCCTCTGATCTAGTTCCCTGCTGTCTACGTCATCCTTTCTTCCACACTTCTGTAAGAAGGTTAAAAACACACGATCCACATTTTAAAGCGAAATAGATGAAGGAAATAGACACTTAAATTGCAAATGTGTTTCCATATGCAAGTGCCAACATGAAAAAATTTACTTTAGGACAAAAAGGAAACTACTTGGGGTGGAAAAAAAATCAAATTTAATGCATTATTACTTCCAAAATGAGATCCAAGCAATCAGATTCACAATACTTATGCTGGTGAGGATGTAGCAATAAAGATTGTATTAATATCTAAATAATAATAATAATAATAATGTTAGGTGTAAGTTTTAAATTAAAACAACCTAATCTTCCCTTGTAATGCATAGTTCCTCAATAAAGTATCATTCCACTTAAGCATTTTAACATTTTGTACATTTCAAGTGGCGCTTCTATGAATTTCAGCAGCAATTCAAGGCTAGAGATGCAGCTAAGACCACAGCTTTTATATATACACTTCTATACCAAAGCTGATTTCTTTAAAATCAGCGAGGGGCTTTAAAGATTTAAAAAGACACAACTGTTCCAAGAGATCAGAGAACTTTACTGCAGATTTGTTAAGACATGGGTTTGCCAGTGTCCATCTTCTTCATACAACACTTAAGAAATTAACATCAAATGTTGACCAAATAAAATAAAAGAGCATAAAACCAAAAATTCATGTAGGCCTCGTTCTCTACATAAAGTTCTAGACAGGAAAGAATAATAAGACGCTGTAGTACAAGGTGAGCTTTTGAACATGTTTGGCTAAACGTCTTTGTTTTTTGTTCTGGATCATGGGACGCCCAAAAGAAACTGGTTGATTGATAAAAGTGCTCTGACAGGTGTGTGAATGTTAAGAAGTTTGTCCAGCTAGGTATGATGGGTTTACCCCATTTAAAGCTTTAAAAAGTTAATAAAATGTCCAAATCGGTCTAAAAGCAAAACAGGAAGCTATTGGCGAGATGACAAGTCTGGAGTTGATTATGATTGTGTATTTTTGTGCCCATTAAGAGACATGCTGCTTCTCTCTGAAAACTATGCAGAGAGAATTAACCTAGACCAAGATAAAGATAAAGAATATACATTAGTCTAGACGAGACATAAAAGGGCATGAATATTTTTTGCTCAAGGCTTTAAGATGAATATATGGTTTCACCTTGGCAATGGTTCTTGGCAGGCAAAAAGCTGATTTTAAAACTGCATTTATCTGCTTCTGTAACGTCAAGGGGCTGACAAAAACAGAATCCAGATTCCAGGCAGCAGGTCAACAACTAGGAGTCACAATTAATTTTGGCAGTAAGGTTGCTCTGAAAACTAAATTTGCCGACGTGTCTCTGCGGACTGTTTAAATTTTAAGCACAATTATTCCAAACAGATTCAACAATTTTGTTGTTTGTATCAGGGCAAAACCAGTTTTCAAGGTATGATTAAAAAAAGATGAGGTGTTGTCATTAGCAATGTCCCTCACCTGACCAAATGGCACGAAAGGTGGAGGTCCACCTTCTGCTCCAATGTTACTCCTGCTGTGTTTGGCCAGACTCTGCAGGTTGAAGGAGAAAACAAACTCATCTCAAAATGCAAAAGACAAGCACAACTCCAAAAACATCGACAGAACAGACACACGGTAGCAACTACACAGTTAAAATAATTCAAAATATAATGATGGCTTTAGTGTTTAAACACAAAGCTGAGTTTTGGTTGACCCTCACCCTTTGTAGCTCCCATTTCTCTACCATATGATCCACTTCTCCCCCAAGAACGTGAATGTTTGAGTCATCGAGCAGCAAAATACCATTTTTAACTTGGATTGAACCGATAAGCTTCACCTTGGTCCCAGGAGGTGTATTCAAACTGAAAGACATACAAACAAAAGACAAGAAAATTGGAATAAAAGTAAATGAATAAATAAAAATAAACAGCTATGAATAATTATTACGCCCACAGCTCAGATTTCAAGGGTTTAGCACATTTTAACTGTATCTACCAGCTCTAACACCCTATTGCCTTATCACTCTGTAAATGACATGGAGCAGTGCCAGCAGATGGGTGGCAAAGCTAAGAGAGACTATTAATAATCCCAGCTGCTCACCCATCCTCATGGTAAATTAAAAGCGCCTCTATCTCATCAGGCCTGATAAGGCCTCTGCCTCTCTCATTAGGAAAGCACAGGGACTTGGAGGGATTTCCAGCTACTGATGCTGGAAGCCAAAGTAACAATTAGGGATTTCACTCCAGACCTGTGGGATAGATGGTGTTCTCATGACACCGGCATTGTAGAAATGAGGTGCAGCGTATCCCTAATTCAATCACAAACACACTATTCAACCTCAATAGTTGCTTCTTACTGTTTAATTGTGCTCCCTTTATATCACTGTCTTACATAGTGAACAGCTCGGTAATCCATCTCATCCTTCTTTTCCATCCACTTAAGGCCTCCCTCACACTAAAGCGAACACTTTCATCAGAAACATTAAGCGCTGCTGTCGGATGCCCGCGTGTGTGTGTGTGTGTGTGTGTGCGTGCGTGTGGGTGTGTGTGTGTGTGTGTGTGGCGCTCATAAAGAGGGGATTTGTTCTGTTCTCTCCTCTCTTCCCATCAGGAAGTCACGGACTACATTCTGGCCACTCCACCTGTACAGACTGGCTAGTCACCATGGCAGCAATCACCAAGGCCACCGTTGCTTGGATGGAGATGTAATTAAGGCTGCGAGTTGTTAAATCAGCTGCTGCCACATGGAAATTGCAGATAAAGGAGAAATTCAGGCACACGGCAGGGTGAAAGTGTTGACAAGGGGGTGAAAGAGGAGTGTGTGCAGAGAGGCCTTACACATTAGCTAAGAATATGAGGAGGTAGCTAAATGAGCACCTTTCAACATCAATTTTGCAAGAAGAAATCAAATTCATAAAAAGAGAAAGTACACATGAATTCACAAGGATACTTCAGCTTTCATGTAGACTCTGTGACGCAAGCTCATTTTATCTTGCGAAAGAAAAATACAAACTATCGACCCACATATTGTTATAAATCAAACCTTAGAAATAAAAAATAAAACATAAACACACTTAAATCTAATTTCTATGGCAATGGTTACTTTCCTACAGAAATATTAATAGATGTGGACTTTTCAAACAAATACACTAAACTGCACCTGCTCTTTTGTACAAAAAAAAAAAACCTACCTGATTTTGGACAGATGTTTAAACTCCAGTCCAACACAGGTGGTGTGCCCATCTGTCATTTGGAGACGCAGCATTCTCGGTGCTCCCTGGGACTCTTCATGGTCTTTGGGAGACGAGATGTTTCTCACTTTCTGCACCTGGAGGACACATGGACCCTCCAACTGTCCATTTGCAAAAAGACAAACTAAATTAGATTGAGAGGAAAATGGGCAGGTGGTGCAAGCAAAAGCTCCAGCAGTTGCAGTGCAAGATGCACTGAGAATAAATTACGTTTTTTGAAGCATGACATGGGTAAATATTTCAGTTTAAGAGGCTAATGACAGCACAGGTTTGTTTATTCCCCAAACTGCTCCACCGCTTACATTTGGATTTAGTCAGCATTTTGTATTTGGAGAGAAGAAGAGCTAAGCACACAAAAGAATGTTTGTTTTAATAGCTGGAACATTTTCTCTGCAGTTACTCAGATTCAGCATCACAAGCAAAACAAAAAGAAAAAAAGGGATTTGTATTTGCCAGTCTGTTAGCACCATCTAGTGGAGGTTCTGAGAACTGCATTATGGATGAGAATAAAGCATTGATTTTCTTCTAAAACCCCAAAAATTGGTTATATTGCATAATTTTTCATTGAAGAGGATCCATACATTGTTATAAAAAAGTATTTGTTTCCTTACATATTTCTGCTTATGACTTTTGTCACACTTGGATGCTTCAGATCAAATGCATTTTAATTTCAGACAAAGATAACCTCAGTAAGCAGGGAAAAATCTGTTTTCTTATTATTTTCAGGAAAAATAGCTACTCAAAACTAACATGTTTTGAGTAGCTAGGGATAGTTTAAATAATTATCCCTAAAACTAGAAATTGGTTGAGCCATCCTTGACAAAAACTGCCATCAATGTGCAATGAACATCAGTGAGCATTACACAGTCTCTGTGGAATATACTAGCCCACTCTTTTTTTTCCAGAATTGTTTAAGGTCAGATGTACTGGAGGCTTCTCCAGCATGGTCTTTTTATGGTCATTCCACATCATCTCAATCAGATTTCCATCTGGCCTTTAACTAGGACACACCAACACCTTCATTTTATTTTGCTGAGCCTTTTAGAGGTGTACTTGCAGGTGTGCTCTGAATCATTTGTTCTGCTGCATAACCCAAGAGTTCTCTGGGTCACAAACTGAAGGCCGGACATTCTTCTTCAGGATTTTCTGGTACAGAGAAGAACTTATACCTCCATTAATTACAGAAAGTCATCCTTGTCCTGAAGCAACCCCAAACCACACTACCACCCCCATGTGTGAAATTCTATGTGATGCATTTTTTTTCTTCCTGAAATGCTGTGGTAGTTTTGTATAAAAAGTAAAACTTTTTTTTACTTCAATTCACAGAACATTTTTCCTAAAGTTATATTAAGACATAGTATGGCAAATGTGAAATGGACCTTTGTCTTGTTTTTGGCCAAAAGTGTTTTTATCTCACACTTTTTCTTGTTGTATCACGAACACTGACCATAAGTTAGGCAAATAAGACCCAACACTGCTTTAGATGTTCTGTGTTGTTTGTGGCTACCTGGATAAGTTGTTCACGTTCTCTTAGAAGAACTTTGGTAGATCGACCAATCCTGAGAAGGTTCACAATATTTCCACATTTTCTCCAATTATGAAAAATAAACTGTCCTTTGCTAGAGTCCCAAAGCATTAGGAATAATGTCTGTAGTCCTTTACAGACAGATAGATGGCAGTGACTTTGTTCCTACTTTGTTCTTCAATTTCTTTTAATAAGGCTGTGACATGTGTCTGTAAAAGTCTTTGACCCAACCTTGTCAGGCAGGTTCTATTATAAAGATTAATTGGTTTACAATAATCAGGCCTGGGTGTGGTGGAGAAACTGAACTCAACCTTCCATAAAATTGTGGTGAACAATGGGGATGATTAGTTTTCACATAGGGTGAGAATAGGCTTTTTGATGAGTTATAACTTACTCAGTTATAAGTTCAGTTATTATAAGTGAACTCATCATTTAAAAATACAATTTGCTTATACTCATGTTTCATTCGTCCCATGCTAACATTTGTTTCACAACATGAAAAATTTATTTGTGACAAAAAAAAATTAACAAACGAGTTTTATAAGGTCACAAAACCTTTTTAAACCCACTTTGTAGACATGAATTCCGCTTACCTTTTCAGTTCTTCCACTATTTATATCAGATGGAAGAACCTTTTTCCCAATAGGCCTAAGATCACTCTGTAAAGGACATACTGCATCATTAGAAAGAAACAACACATATCACAGCAGTCATAAAAGACAAGAAATGAAAATGACATTATGAAATACTGCTAAAAAATTATATTACAATTCACATTTTGATGAGCATCTATAAACAGAACACTCATTTCATCCACCGAGTTGCACAGCAGAACACAAAAGCATTAATGTGGCAACAAATAATATGGTTAAGAGAAGGACAAATAGATTACTAATAACATTTTCAAATATTTAACCAATCACACCACACTAAATCTCTCATCAGGTTTGTCTATATTTAAATACAAATCTCCAATGAATTAAATGAGAAGCAAATATACTTTCATCTTATATTTGGTGCAAAATACATTTTGTCTTTTCATATCTGGGGTCAATAAATGTGTCAATACGGCAAATAAAACCCCAGGTTTTTACTGGCTTTGTGACTATTTTAAAGTATTCCCTCGATATAGAAATAAAAACTAAGGGCTTTACTTCAAAAACGATCCTTTCAAATTCTACCATTTTTTTTCCTCCATCATACTTTTATTTAAAAACCAACAATAACCTTACTCTTTTATATTAAGAATATTAGATTTATTTTAAGTTTCTTTGAACTTTAACATGTTTTATGAGTCTACTATCTCTATCTTAAAGTAAGAAAGGCTGGATGAACCTGCTGTGCGGCGATGTGTGCAAGTGCTGCTTTAGATCTTTTGGCAGCACTCCAGGCTGAACCGTAAAGGTCAGAGCTTTCGCAGTGGAGGCGAACATTCTGTGCTCATCTGAAACTACAGGTAAGATGAACTGCCTTTTTGTCCTTCTGAAGACACAGAGGGGAACGCTCCCCAGTCTGAGTATGTTAATGATTTCTCTAATACATTCAAATATCTTTTAAGTAATTGAGCCATCTGAATACAATGTGCTTTATGAAAATACACATCGAAATGAGAAATCATACCAGCTGCATCACTGTAATTACACACATCATGAAAATGAGACGATCACTGACATGTCCTAAAAAAATTATATATTGCTAATCTCACTTCCACTTACTGACAGAGGGAGAAAACTGAGAAGTTGATCAAAGAGAAATGAGGTGAAGAGAAAGTGTTACTCTACATGCAGGGAAATTACAGCCAATGCAATTTTCTTCCCCAATAATAAGTACCAGATTGACATTAAGATTGTAGTCATATGCCATAAGGACTGAAATGCCATTTAAAATTGTGCTAACAGCTTTGTTGTTTTTTTTAAAATTACTTTTCTAAATGTAAGTCAGACCTTTAGAACTTCTAGTACCCAAAGCAGTAAAAAAATTGAATATTAGATCATATCTGCAATTTCCCTGGGAACTAAAAAACAGAGCTGTCGGATTGCAAAAATGATCATTTAAAACTTAGAAAATTAAAACTCACATCAAGAGCAATGCGAATAAGGTCACTCGGTGTAACTTTCTCTGCAGATCCTTTCAGTTCCGCTATGCCTTCATCACTGAGGTACCTGGTTGATACACATTGTGGAGAAAAAAGATGATGAAGGTGAAAAGGAAGGAACAAACATGGATTTGTAAACATTTAAAAAGGTTAACTTTTTCAAAAGGTATAAATTGCTTTACTATTACAAATGTTACATAAAAATAGTTTGAGAAAATAATTACCAGCTTTTTAAAAAAAACCCTGATGATGCATTGTTCAAGCAACAAACAATTATATCACATAATTTTATTTGTTAAGGGTAGATCAGTATAATAAGTCCTCAAAAAAATCTTCTGTCCATCTACTGGGAAAAACCATTTAGTTAAACCACTGTATTTGAGACCAAACCCAATAAGAATTAGATAATAAAAATAAACTGTTCAATTCCATTTTAAATGATGTTCAGAGATTTTATAAGAGAGAAAAAAACTCTCTTACGTAGAGCCTGGAGAGTAGGACGTGAACATGCACTGCTGGACTAAATATGCTTTGTCTTCTTTATTCATGCACTTCAACTTTAGTAAATTAGTGAATGGAGCAATGCAAATAAACCCGTGAAACAAATTGTCTATTCTATAGACAAGTACTGACAGAAACGCAATAATAGCATTGTTTTGACCTCTCGCGATGGATGATTTCTTAAATGCTGTTGTTTAAATAGAGTGAAGTGTTTTACACAGAGAAAATGATGTGGAAAATACGAAGAGGCAAAAAATGAATCATGCTATATATCGTTTTGACTTTTGCAATCACTCAATGGCTAAATAATTGTAAAAATGGCATCAAAAACAATCAACAGGAAAACATTTCCCTATTAAGATAAACAACACAATGCTGTTTTTCTGAAACTCACCTCCCGCCCCCACCTAAAAGACTGAAAAACATACTAAAAATACTAAAATGTGGGTTGCTGGTTATCTGTTTTGTTTAATATGTTTCAAATCTTAACATTTAAGGGGATTAAAGCGAGTAGTGATCTATTCAAAACCAAATTTTTCCCTCAAAAGTGCTCTAGTTCAAATATACAGAAGCATGTGATTACTGACACACATTATTACCCAGTAAACGTAAAAATGACATCTTATGTCTGATGGCGTGTTGTATGGAACTGCAGTACAGAGTGGATTCTACAGACTGTGCAAAACACAGCACTGCTAATGTCTGTATATTATACATTTAAGTGTAGTTCAAGAATCTCATTTAGAGGTCTGTCTTCTCATATCAATAACCGTATCAACAATATTGTTCACTGACGACGAGAAGAAGCATCTGTTTGTCTTTAATGCTAAGTATGCGCTAGCTACCAGAAGCGTCTTTTGCTATTCTGAAGCAGACAACAAAAAATAAGTTATTGAAAGTATAATTTTATCCTCCCGAGCACCATATTCTCTGGTTTATGTGTGTAAGTCTGGCTGCCGTCGGACTCTTACAACACTCTTATAGGAAATCAGCAGACTATTGATTTTATCCAGCAACCTATCTGACATCTCAGCATAACTGCTGCTAGCAGCAACATAAGCTAACATGCTACCTACCAGCCTTCTTTGACCAGAGATTCTGTCAGATCGGTCATTTTTGTCCAAATTGCAGGTGTCTAATAAAGACAACAGCAGCTTTAATGAGTGACCAAGTAACAAACAATTATCTGGTACTGTGTTACATAATATTTTCTTTCAAACAAAGCTCGTTAATGTGAGCACTAAATGACCCAGTCGTGAATACGTCACCGACTGAGACGCGTAGTAGTACGAGTACGGAGTGCCGAGAGGATCACAAAAGAGATTTCGCTTTTTCTTTTCTTTTTTTCATTTTACAAACGGAACTGTTTATAAGTACGTTCTTCTTTTATGGATATTATGAATAGTAAACAAGAACACTGATGGAGTTGCATCAAAAAGAATAATTTATTCCCCAAAACATTCACTGTTTTGGAAATCATACTGACTTGCTGTAATAACAGTGTTTTCTTATGCTGTATTTTTGCCCTAACTGTGCAGTTCTTCTTACTTCTGTTTTTCTATTATATGTCTTTGTATAAATCTAGAAGTCTTGATATCGATTTATACATGCTGCCACGTTGCTGCTTGTAGACCTGAATTTTACCAGGTGATTTCTAATTTCTAATTTCTATTCTATTCTATTCTATTCTATTCTATTCTATTCTATTCTATTTACATTACAGAATGGTTATGATCAGTTTATACAAAACCAATATAACAACTGACCTTTCTTTTAACCTGTTACCATAATCTGTAATCAAACTTTTATCTTTACAAACCTGTTTAAACCTAGGATTGCTGTGGAGTCATAACTATTTCATATTTTCAAAAAACTTTTTGCTTTATTAAAGTCATTGTAACTTTTATCATTATTATTGCAAGCCTTGCATTGAGTAAGAAAAGTGATATTGAGTATTAGTATATTTTTTCACTGAAACCTGTCAAGTATTAAAGACAAAAAATTAAATTTGTAATAGATGAATGTTATATAAACACATCTGGTTGTTTATACAAATGTATCTGATTTTTTATATTGTCAATTGGAAAATCGGAATGGCAGCCTCTGACTTAAGAATCACAGCAAAATAGAGCAAAGACACACAAAATATGTAAAGGAAAAATCAAACTAATACTTCAATATAAACAAAGAAAAGAAGAAAGAAGGACAATATAAACATTTACTGAATAGAAATATCTACAAAAAGCATCAGTAAACAATACTGGATCCCCGGATTTCAGAGTTCTGAAAGGTCACTGCATTTGTGCACCAATGGCAAAATGAAATCAACACCCTTTGGCATGAATAAATGACCGTTATGTTTTGCTTCAGGCAGGCTAACATTTTTAACTATAATGTTCAACTAGAATCATGTCATCTATTGAAGAAAGCTTTTTTTTTCTAATTTATGTATATGATATGTCTGTACTTCTGTTATGGAAACAAAAACCTCAAAAGAAAAAACTGCCTGCAATTCAGAATCAGAGAGGATTTCGATTCAGGCATAATGGAAATGCTTAATCCAAAGCATCAAGCTGTATATTTTCAAAAGGCACTATTAAACTAACAAACATGATTAATCAGAATGCATGCTCAAATTAATGAAGATAACCACCTTCAAGCAGGAATCATACATTTTAAAAATTATTCCACATTTTTGCATAAAGAAATTAAATGTTAAAAGTTTTCCTTAGCTGTAAGAAGAGTATGGAGTATGCCCAACTTCTGTCATGGTTTAATCCAGCTGCAAACGAAAACTAAAAATCATGCTCTGGTTTTGTAATGTACAGCTAAAAACAGACGATGGCAGCATAGGCCCACTAAATGGAAACTTGTTTTCCATTCTGATTCCCCCAGCGATAACATTTGATCACAATGACAATAAAGCTTATGGCGAGCATTCCTTTTTTTTAGGTAAGAGTCTTTATGCTTAATTTTGAAAGATTGTTTTTAAAACTCAAGGAAAAATTACTATTTCACACAAACCAAACAGTATTTACCATTGTTTCATAGCATTCTCCAATATCAACCTCGAGACTTTTTAAATGTTTTCCATTATGACAAAGCGTCTTACATTGTGGGGGGTGGGAGGGTTGTAGTTTGTTTTTTGGTTTCTTGAAAATAGTAAAAATATTTAAAATATTTTTTATATCATGTTGACCACAATATAAAAAAATAAAATAAAATAAAGCCCACTATTTAAAAAAAATAAATAGAAAAAGCAAATTAAAAGATGGATCTGAAATCTATTTGGAATGTTTTCTCAAATAGCCTTAATCAATGTCATTACCATGCCAGAAACTTTGAAATTCAAATTCTTTGACTCTTAAAGTGTTTGTGTATATCACCCTGTGGCAACCAATTAGAATGGCTCGATCAGTGTCAAAGAAAATTAAGGCTCAGGTTTGCCCAGACGAAGAGCGTTAACATATTGCTGGAAGTCCTTTGGATGGCCTTCATGTTATTTAAAATCTTTGAAGATAACAAGGCTTTGAGAAGCTTAATCCAAGGAGCTTCAAATCTGATGTCATGGCTGAAGGTTTCATTCATTTGAGTTAGACTTAGAGCTGATCCTTGTACAAAGGGGTGACATTAGTATTCAGAATTCATGTGCTAAATTCCTTTTCTGAAAATCTTGCTGATGCTTGGACAAATACCTTTCATTTATTCATGAGTGAGAATTTTGTTTGAGCCTTTTCCCTTTTTACAGAATGAAAAAGCTAATGGAAACATAAGTACTCAGTCATTACTGGACTTTGAAGACTTATATTTGAAATACAAAAGCAAATTTCATAAATAAACACACAGTTTGAAGCCATTGTATTTTATGTTGTGAGTTGGAGTTATTTTTCATGTTTTTCTCAATTAATGTTTTGATTATTATTAATCACCATAGATAAACTAAACAAGAAGATGTCCCTGTTCCCTAAAATACCTTTATGGCTTAAAACAAATTGCTGTTGTCTTTAAAGGTTTTAGCTTTAACTTGGGAAAAATATGCATGAAAATATAAAATAAGAACACAATGTAAAATATGGGCTGAAAAGGAGAGTGTTATGGAAGGAAAACAAATGATTATATTCCACAAAGACAAGTAACAATTTAACATATGTAATACACTAAATAAAAGGACACCGCAGTGAGGGGAGATGAGAATGTCAGTGCAATATCCCGACCCTTCGGCATCTGTTTCAGAGTCGTCGCATGGATAGGGTGCTGAAGACTGTCAAAGTCTCCTCACAGCTTTTCCATAAACTTTTTGAACCAAATGATTCTGCCACATCAAAAGCCTAACCTCGAAACTGTTACACAGCTTTCTTCTTTAAGCTGCTGAAGGTGCTAAAGTGCAGTTGAGATTATCAATTTAATATATTTAATTTATTTTCACTTTTCCCTCATGTTTTCTATAATCTATCTTTCCAACAATTGTTCACAATAATCTGTTGCACATTGTTGTTTTTAATTGTCATTTTAATCAGTATAAAAGTGAATGACAAAAACTGATTTGATTTATTATACCTGCAAAGGAACACAGATGAAAATGAGCTTTCACATCTAAAAAAAACATAATGAAAAAAGATATGTAGTCCCTTTTTAATGAATAAACTGGAAACAATCAAAACATACCCAAGAATGATATAACTTATTTTAGAAAACAAATTCTTGTTTAATTTAACTAGCAAATCCATTAGGAGAAAACAGATGTGATGCCTTAAAAACACAACATAAAGCAAAACATAAAGAAGGTTCAACCAATCGCCACCCATGGGAGACAGAGTAACTGCCCTAAAGTTACGAAAGAAAGATTGACAGTTCGCCGCGGCCAATAAATTTCATTTTTTAGCTTTAAAACTTTTCAGCTGCACCAATCAGAAGCCGCAAATGCAAAATCTCGTATTCTATTGGTTAGGTTGAACATACGGAAATGACGTTTTACAGCGCGGGTCTGTCAAAAACTATCAGCCGCTACTCTGTAATATTTTCCAGGAAGCGCCTCAAACCTCGCTTGTAATGAGTCTGTATTTTCTTATTAATTGGCAAATGTAAAGGATCTGCAACATACTGTTGTGTTTTTTGCAACTGTTTCCTGGTATTGTAATCTTAAGCGTTACGTGACAGTTCTTAAATTGGATTAGCACTGAGTTAAGCCAGTGTAAAATAATGGATGTAGCCTACTTCTTCCTTAGCTAGGCTGATAGCTGGAACTTGGTGCTAACTACGTTAACCTTTGGAGTTCTCTGTTTTACTAACTTAGTGGTAGAAATATGCCTCGTTTGCTGAATAACTCATAATTAGCTAGAAACAGCTGTGTGATTCCTGACGTTACAGACATTCAGTAACTTCCTACTGTACTCCAACCAGTTCAAGGAGACGAAATTTAGTTAACATGGAAAGCCACAGCAAAAGGTTTGAGTCCACCACAGGGCGAGACAGTAAGCATCAAAAGAAGAAAGGTTCTCACAACAGCACGTCCGGGTTTGATGAAGGAGACCGCAAACCAAAGTTTGTAAGTATAAAATGAATAAGTAGAAGGGTTCAATTTGTTCTAGCTCTGTGGGAAATAAAGTAAATATGAGTCAGACTCAGACAAACTGAGATCCTTTCTCAATCTAACGTCAGACTTGTTTTGTTAGTGACAGGAAAAAACTAAATCACCAGCAAAAAACAATAACAAAGGGTGTTAATGGCATCTGTCATGTGTGTTTTGACTTTGTTTTAAATGTTTGTAAAGAACGTATTTTTTAAATTTAGTTTAATGTCTTTTTATTTAGTTAACATTAAAAAAAAATTGTTTTAAAATGAACACAAAACCAGATGCACAAAAACAACAGGTCAGGAAGAAGACACCTGCAAGAAATATTTTCTTTTTATAGACCTTTCCTGGCTCACACATGTGAATTATCATATTTAAGATGGCAAATTTTGTATTTGCCTGAATTGTCCATTTTAAATGTGACCTTGGCTGTTTTTTTGACTTTGTTGTTGCATGTAAGGACTCGAAAGTTAAAATTAGCACAGGGGTTTAGCCAGCCCTAATCCATGTGTTTCCTGCTACTACAAACCAATCAAGGCTCTGTCTGCTTCCATTCACTAGGGAGATGTTAGTGTCTAGACAAATCGTCATAGTTGTTGGCAGGCGGTGGGGGTGGTGTTTATTGTTGCACACACGTGACGGCCTTGTAGCCAGGAAAGTTGTTTATCACACAAATTTTGTTAATTTCTGTTTGACCCCAGTGTTTTGACTGCGTGAGTGCAAGTCAATGTCATGGCCATATTCAGAGAGTCTAGTCCAGTCCCATCTAGTCAGCTAAAGGAAACGTACTGACCCTCTGTGATTGGGGTTTCCTGGGGATCTAAGAGGGGCTGCGAAGTCAGGTTGGTAGACTGACCTTGAATATAATTACATACAGTAGAAAGAAAGCGATTCATTAAGTTTTTTGATAGTGCTTTATTCTATTCTATTTAGTTTACAGAAACTGTCTGACATTTATGTATAGAAATGGCCTAAATCAGGAGTATTGAAAATGGATCGCAATAGCGAGAAATAAAACATTACACAAGCTTGATAAAGTCTTTTCAGGGTCCATTTTTGTGTATCAAATCATGTTAAAACTTATAATAAAACAACTAAAGCTGCTAAAAAGCAAGAAGGTGAACTTTGTGGTCAAGAGTTTATATTCCAATAAATATACATAATAATATAACTTGAACACTGTTAGAGATGTAGTCAGTAGGATGATATGAAAAGATTGTATCTCCTTTTTATTAAAGTACAAGTCATAAGTACAAGTTATATTGAAGTGAACTTTGAATTTTGAATAAGTGACATGTACCTTGTATTACAGTATATTGCAATATATTGTGGAATTTATTGTATTAACGATAAAAGCTACAAAAAAATAAATAAAATGTACACGTTTAGAAATTCATCAAAGTCCCCTCACTGGTCAATTTGTTTCTGGATCAGACAATATGACAAAAAAAATTAAATATATGTATGAATACTAAATAATGCCACTTACATTTAGTTATTACACAATCATAACTTTTTTTAAGCAAAAACAGCATTTATTGATGACCTCTTGGCACAGTCGGTGGAAAAATAGTTCAGTGTTTCAGAAAAAAAAAAATCCCACTCATGTTTCCAGTATTTGCTGTTTGCAAGCATCAATAATTTGATTTTGTTGTCATCACAGGATAACGGTAATTTATATATCATAAGGTATTTATCCACCTGGTAAAAATGTACTTGCTTAAAAAGAAAAAAGATTTTTGGAATTTTGCCATTTAATTTCTAAATGAAATGCTAGACAGATGTTAAGAAGAAATGCTACAGTAATTTGAGCAGGTTTCAGCCTTATCAGTGGATAAGTGATTTTATACCAAATCTGCATTAATTTTAACTTAGTCTAGATCATTTTAGACTCCTTTACAACACTTTCAGTACTCAAAAAGCATATACTAGCGACCAAATATGGATATTTATGCTGTTTTCCTATTTTATTCTTGAGCCTAACTAAAATATTTAGAGATGATTTTGCATACATTTCACTGAAAATATTTTATATTTTTTGTTATTTTATTAGAATAGTTTTTCAGAGCACATGCAGCTTCCCACGATGTCTTCAGAATGGCATAAAATGCAACACATAAAAAAGAACGTCTGTGTCAATTTCCATATAAAGCACTTTATAAATAATCAAGAATTTCTCTTAAGAGTTAAACAGATATTATCCACTGACATTATCTACAGATCTTATTTAACTCTGCAAAGGTCTGAAAATAAGCTGTGTCCCCTTTTGATCCGCTGTAAGAGAGGGCTGACTGACAAACCTGCCCATCAAGCTTATTGTTCAATATTTTTTAAGAAAATAAGATTGAAATATTGAATGTGTATTGTGACCTTATATTTTAATACCTGACTGTGTCAGTAATAAAATCTTTGTTGGCCAAAATTGGAATCAGCAGGTCGGCTTTTTTTAATCAATCGCTCAATCAATCTTTATTTGTGGAGGACTATTACACACAATAAAGTGACCAAAGTGCTTCACAGGTAAAATTGGCAAAATAGTGAGATAAAATAAATTTTAAGATCTGTAATCGACCAGAAAGCTGAATTTGGTGCACCTCTGGTAGTTAACAGTTTTGCCATCTTTCACTCATTTTGTATCCACAACACCTAATGTGATTTATTTGCCATATTCTCAGTGCTCAGGCCAGAATTAAACTCCTTAAGACCTTGCAACAGTCGGTTTGTTTGTGACAACAAACTTTTCAGTCTTCACTTTCAAAAGTTTTAGATTTGTTATTTGTCTGTCTCCAGGTGTGGATTAGCATTCATCATTTTCCACTAGCAATACCAAACTAGTTGGTCGTCAATTTGTCTTATCTGCTTTATCTGTCTCGCGGCTTCGCTCTTCTGTGCCACACAGTCGCTTACATAACAACACATTTCAAGGATTTTTTTTCATTCTCAGTACAAAATGGAGTGAACACATATTATGGGATTAGTCTCTGGTTTTATTATTTATTAAATGTCAGATAAAGGCTGCCAAGTGGCATAAAAATCGCAAGCTGAAGAGAGATTCTTATC
The DNA here is from genome assembly GCF_002775205.1 of Xiphophorus maculatus. Taxonomy (NCBI): domain Eukaryota; kingdom Metazoa; phylum Chordata; class Actinopteri; order Cyprinodontiformes; family Poeciliidae; genus Xiphophorus; species Xiphophorus maculatus. The sequence goes on along the minus strand of NC_036446.1, from coordinate 22,401,717 downwards.
CCTAATTTGAGATATTGCAACATTTTTTTGAGCTATTGTAAGTCGGATTGTGTCCTGCTGTTTAGAAGTGCGGCCTTCTAAACAGAAGGACATGGTTAGGAATATTTGCCTTCCAGAGGATGAAGTTGATTTATGTCCTGAATTCTTTCTTTGTTTTGCTCCCCATTATAGAACTTGGCCTTTAGAAACCTCACAGATGATGTGGTAAGATATGAGAAACTAGTACATGTTCTATTGTCAGACTGTGAACAATTTAACATAATCCTTTTTAAGACTAACTAATCCATTGATGTGAAGTGGAATTTAGTTTTTATTGTGATAGTTTAGATTTACTGACATCTGGGTGGAGACAGCTGCTTTTCTCACTAACAAATAATTTCCTTGTCAACTTTTCATTAAGGAGTAGAAAATGCTTTGCACTGTATTTGTCAAGCAGAGTCGGCTTGTCTTCATACAATTTATGCACAAATTAGTGCTGTTTGCCTATTGTTCAAATTTTGTCTTCTCTATGTAAGAATTTCTTAGGTGTGTTTATAATCTCTCATGTTTTGTTTATCTTCTCTTGCATTAATATATTCTTTCTTTTCACACATGAACACTGAGGTTGTGCTGAAGCGCATTCCAACTGGATCCAAAACATTCTTCTACTAAAAGAAATTATTTCTCTTTCTTTTCCACAGCTGGACAGATTTGCAAGTATTCGAATTCCTGGCAGCAAAAAGGAGCGTCCACCCCTAACGCTATCGAAACATAACTCCAATGACTGGTCCACTGCTTCAGCATCAACCCTCCATCATTTTGAGGATTTCTCTTCAAAGATCACCTCGGAAAAAGAGATCTTGGCTTTGTTTGAAAAGATGATGGTATGTCTTATCATTAAGCTAACTTGCCTTAATTCCCTTTTTTTTAATTTAAAGCATTCAAGCAAAGCCAGTTACAAAGTTATAAAAATATCAAAAAAATATTTTAAATGATTGCTCTATCCGAAGTTGATATGGTGAAATCTTCATTTTCAGAAAAAAACTAAACATCTACAAGGTTTAAAACTCTGTAATGCTTTATATTGTAAGGAAACAGACAACTTAGCTTGGTTTTACTCCTGCCACATTGACATATCTGTACAATTGTTTTTTCCTTTAATTCTGTGAGCCCTGCTAACTCAGATGCAATCAGTTGAGTCACTCGCTAAAACAAAGTGCAGTATGTGTATTAAAAATTTGAACATTTTGATTGTTTTAATTGGTTAATGCTTGAATCAAAGGCCAAGCTCTGTCCACTGTGTTCTTTTTTTTTTGTTTTGTTTTTGCTCTTTTTGAAAAAGACCACTTTGGTGTAATGACTGCTGATTTAATGGGTTGCATCTGCACCGCTGAGTCTCTTCAAAAAAGCAACTTAATTAAAAAAGAGTAAATGAGATACAGGGATAAAAAAAAGAAATAAAGCTGATGGCATTTTCCTTTTGGTGCACAGAATGCACATGCTTTGCATCGTGCAATCTTGAAAATATTTTCTAATAAAAATGTATGTTAAAGGTCATCGTGAAATATCTACCTTGCATTACAATAACTTTTCAAAATATGACAATAAATGAACCAAAACAAGTGCACATGCTATTAAGTGTGATTAAAAGTAGCTTTAGAATCTACATCGTCTCTTTTGGTTAGTCAAGACGTTGTCAATTAGAGAAGCTGGGTGAAGCAGGAAAATGATGTGAAACCCAATTAGAGCTTATGATTAATTTTTTCAATAATATCAGTAATTGGCAGGAAGGATTGTTTAGACCATGTTAGTTACTCTAATTAGGACCAAGCATTGCCATTAAGAGTCAAACTGGTAAGCACCCATTCAAACACCTGTAATGGCTGACATCGTCCCAACTTGCTTCAGATCACAAAGCATCTGTATTTATTCATAGCGAAAAGTGCCTGGCAGAACAGAGAAATCATATATTTATAAACAAACTACATGCATATAACCCAAAGGAAACGTGATGCTGCTATTTCTATTTGCCTAACTCCATATCTTCTTTTCAACTGATAGACAAATTGTTTATTGTGTTAAAAACAGCTCCTCATATCATGTCACAACTTATGGTTTATGTGGTTTTAACAACAAAATTGTCATTTTGTTTGTGGCGGTTTGTATTTGTCTTTGAACAAACATCTCTCACTTTTCTTCAGGAGGACATGAACTTGAATGAGGACAAAAAGACTCCTTTGAGGGAAAAAGACCTTAATACAAAGCGAGAAATGGTCCTCCAGTATGTTTTTGCAGCCTCAAAAGCAGTGAGTTTTTTGGCTTACAAGTTTACTACCAAATGTATGTTTTTCATCTAGTTTGTCATGTCATTTTTTTATGTTTGAGGTATACAATTCAATTAGAAAGAAATCAAAAATGGACAATTTTCCTTTATTTGTCTGTGAACATTAATTGTCAGTTAACTGCCAAAAACAATTTCTACTGAGCAAGTGGAGCAAAACTACCAACTTCCAACTGCTGGGATATGCCCTTTGAGTTTAATGAACATTTTTATGGGCATATTCTTTGATGCCTGCTACATCTATCAGTGAACCTGATGGGTGTTTTTTTTGTTGTATCTCTTGGTAAAAAAAATATTGAAGTTGATAAAAAAAATTGGCAATATCTGGTCAGACTTCAAAGAAAATCAGAAATTGGTGATGGCTGTATGGTGCAGTTTTTCTTTTAGCAGTTAACATCTGTTGGAACAGGATGATTACTGGTCAGAAAAGTATTATGTGGTCACTTTGTGGGTGCAACGTAATAGCTTTGATGATCTTTAATCTTATGATTGTACACCTCATCTTCAATGCTACTTATTCAAATGCATTTTGGCCTGCATGCTGACTCCAGTAACGATATACAGTATATGGCGGGTTTAATGTTTGGCTAATTAGTAATGTGAACATTTTTACATGCAATGAGATCTTTTTAGCATTTTAGAGGACTACCTTATGAACATAAATCAAATTCTAGATTATTTTTCATGAATTCAGTGAATTTATTCAATTTTTTTCTAGCTTTTATATGAAATCTTAAAATGCATTTGTTTTAGTTTCATCCTGTAAGGCAACAAAGGAAAAAAGTCAAATAACCTTTCACAAGGCACTGTTGTATGAATGTGGTACATGGCCCTCTTGAGAAACACTTTCCATGTGAGCTGTTACTCAAAATAATTGTTGACCTTGGACTGTGTGTATTGCAGTAGTTGACTTGAACTAACCATTGTATTTCTCAACGACCCCTAGTTTGATTTTTTTTCTGGAGTGCCCTTGCTGTGCAGGAAATTATGTTTTACTCAGTTTTGTCTTTGAAACGCCAAGAATCTTCAGAGATCCCTTTAGTTTTGTCTCTCTGAGATCTTTGAAATTCAAGTCAGACTTTGCTGTCCTTATTTTCAAATTCTTATGGAAAAAAATGTACGCACGTTTTCATAACTTTACTGATTCATGCAAAAAAGTAATTACTCTGTAGATTGAACTTCATGGAGTGTTTATTTAGAGACCATCAGACCCACCCTTGCTTTGTGTTGTGCTTCAGGGAAGTGAAAGCTGGAGTACAAAATATTTTCCTGAAGCACAGAAAAATCTTTTGGAAAGGATAGAAATGCATTTCAAAGTAGCAATATTGCTACTTTGAAATGCATAAATCTTATTTTCTATCCCAGTAAAAACATCACAACTGGCATAATTTAGTGTAGATTGTAAGGTATATTCTCATTTACCCTTTGAGAATCCCCCCCAAATTTTTTAAAAACAAACCAATATGAAGACAGACATAGATTTTGATTATACCATATTAAAAAATATCTCGCTTCACTGATTTTCTTTTTTGTTGCAGTATATTAACCGGTTCAAGGTTAATCTTCATGATCTTATTGCAATACTGATCACAAATAAGTACAGCAATAATTACTTGTTCCTAAAATATTTCAGGGATACTGTATTGCCATTTAATATGATGCAAGTAACAAAACATGTACAGCAAAATATTTGCCCTTATTTAAGGGCATGAAAATAAACACAAAAAATGAAACTTGTCAATATTTGTATTCCGTATAAGTAAACAAACTTTCAATTCAAGAGGGAAGACATATGCAACTTCGCAAAAAATGCTTGCCTAAAAGATTTTATTTTCACTGTTCGAAGAGGAAAAAAAGGGAAATGAATATTTAGCAAATTGCCTTACCACTAAAACCTTTGCATATCTGTCAAAGATATTTTTCATCTACCTTGCAAATGTAGGTCAACACAATCTGTTGCATAGTTTTTACTATGCAAAGACTATGTGCATTTCTCTTTTCAGGCCTATTTGGAATTATGGCAGGTGTTTTATTTTATGAACTTGAAAATATGTTTATCTTTATGTGTAGAAAGCTGAAAAATCTAGTTACTGACGAGGCCTGCTTCTCTCAAAGTAAAACATTTTTTTTGTAAGAAAAACCTCAAGGATAACAGCAAATAAAAAAAAGCAAACCTCAAATGAAATCCTACAAGGCTTATTTTATGGTTAATGTCAGAACAATAATGACGTTATTTTAAGGGCATTATGAAGAAAGCTCATAGTCTACAGTGGAGGAAAAAAACACATTGTGACACATGTGAAATTGTCAAGTCTTCCTGCTTGCTCTTTTTAAAAAGTAAATTAAAAAAAGAGCCTCAAAAGACCGCTGATGCACTCACTAAAACCTTAGCCCTGGTGGAATTTCTACCTGAGGCCAATGAAAACGTGGTCTTCAATAGTCTTATGTTTTTAAGACAATTTTGGGCATATATTGTCCATTGCTTTGTGTGTTTTTTTAAATTTATTTATTTTTAATAAAAACTAAATGTACATTTACATTTTAAAGTACTTTTTTATGGACTGTTAAGTGTGCGTGCACATTATGACCACAAGTTAAACCTAAAGACCTTTTGTCTTGGGGTTTAGTTTGGGTGGTTAAAGTAGATGTGTTGTTCTTTGTATCAACTGGGCCCCAAGCATTCTCCACACAGGCAAAACACACTGAGAAATGTATTATTTGCAGTGGAAGTTACCCTATGCTCCCACAGCAGGTCAGGTCAAAGGATGCCCCTGTGAAGTGATGCCAAGCAGATATCCTTTAAAGTGAACCGAATGATATTTTGAGAACTTTTGAAGTTGCTTTCTTATTTCAAAATTATAACAAGCTTTTGTTTCTTGATATAGATTCTTTGGTCACTTCTTTCTGCTTTCTTCAAAAGCATGTTTTGACATTTAAAAAAGTCAAACTTGAATGATTTATGGTTGTTTTAGAGGGGGGAAAGCTTATGCAGAACCATATAACCTATAAGAAGTGCTGTCTGTTGCTCAAAGTCATGTTTAAGCTTTTATTTTCTCTGCTGATTGCAAAATCATTATAAATGGATTGGCATTTATATCTTTACTGAGCACTTTTATTGCTATTCCTGTATATAAACTTAAAAATAAATATTTAAATAAAGGTTTGAAAATCATATAAATAGGGTAGCCAATGCAGCTTTCTGAAGTTCTACATACATGATGTCTTTTATCACCAATCTTGTTTGATCAATGTTGACAAATGAATTATGCCTTACCCACATCTGGCTCTAGAGTAATATATCTAGGGGGTTTCTATGGCTTATTTATTTATTTATTGAAGTGGGAGGCAGTAAGCAGGCTTTTTATTTAGTAAAAATACATTAACAAAACTTTGTGTAACCTTTCAAATGAAAGAATAACCATATTGTTTATTAACACAAAATAAACAATAGGCTAATGACCTAAACAGTAACATTTAGGGGTGCACCAATTGCAGTTTTCTGGCCCATCGCTGATTACCGATTCCAATTTTGCCCTATACAATTTTTTTGTCTGAAACATTGCTCAATATATCAAGAAAGTTGCTGAATTGGCAACAATGGGGTGACTATTGTTAACTGTAAATTAAGAAAATTGGCACCAATAAATTGGTATATCCCCATGAGTCACCAGAAAATCTTGACTAATTATTCTCAGATTAAGATAAGCATTAGCTCATAATGTTGCGGATGTCTAAGAAACTAATATTTCCAGTTATGGGTGCACCGATTTATGCTTTAGAGATGATCTTATCCTCCGATCTTATCTACCTCAATAAAAGTGTAAAATCAATCACTGTCTTCTGCTCTCTCACAAGAGAGGTTTGACTGATAGATCGGCCCGCCAGGTCATGTTTGCACATTTGCAGTCAACAATAGTCACTCCACGGTTGCCAACTCAGCAACTTTCTTGCTATATTTAGTAACATTTCAGTAGGAAAAAAAAAACATAGGCTAAAATCAAAATCGCGTCAGGCTTTTTAAAGAATGGTAATTGACAATTGGTAAGAAAACTGCAATCAATGCACTCCTTTTACAATCTTTGAATTATACGTCTTTAAATTCAATATCAGACAATGATGTGTGAAAAAGTGCAAGAGAAACAGAATGCTGCATTCTTTTTTTACTGAATATTTCAGCCATGGTCTGTTTTGGTACCATGCAAATTATTCATCTCCAAATGGCACAATATGCTGAGCAGACAGACAATAACATTAGAACAACAAAGTGTTGTTTGTCTGTGTCTCATACATTTTTGATTAAAATATGTTTGTTCTTTCTTCGTTGAAGTTTCTTGTATTGGATAGAGTACTCAGAAATTTATTCAAGATTAACAATGGTTCATAATAATAATATTCAAGAAAATTTTACTGAGTAAATGTAGCTAGTTCCTACCTATCCCTGAACATAGTACAACAAGAGTAGTATTCTTGCTAAAAAACTTAATGTGAAATATCGGCAGATTAACCAGTCATCATTTAGCTAACATTATCTGCATCCAACAGCATTCTTCAGTTTTCTTCGTTTGTTTGGAAATAAACTGTGCAAAGATTTTTACCTGTTGCTGGGTCTGACTGGTTTGCACACCATGAACATTGGTACACTTATAGTGCATTTAAAGAAGCTTAAACACACTACCGCTTTTTAACAACTAATCAAACTGTTGTAATGGCTGAAAAAATGTGTAGGAGATAAAGGATATGAGAAATGTGTAGAATATGTCCCCCTCGTGTTCCCCCGTCTGTTGCTGTGTGCCATACGTTTTGTGCATACTGCTGTTGCCATTGGGTGGTAAAGGATCTCACACTAATATCATGGGTTGAACTGTGGTGCCAAATTCTTACCCACCAGGCCTGCCCACTGGCTGGCCATACCCATACAAGGACCAATTAATGTTAACTTAATGTCATAATTGGTTTTTATTGTATTTTACTTTAAATTTGAGTAGACATATAAGGGATTTTCTTTTTCTTCAATTTTTCAGGGTAGCCTGAAGAAAAGCCATCAGATATCTCCGCAGGAATTCCTCAGTGAGCTGAAGTCAGGGGTGATGGACGAACGTCTTTTTGCCTGTCTAGACTCATTGCGAGTGTCCCTGACAAGCAACCCTGTGAGGTACAGATAAGATATTAAGGTCTAATAATGGTTACTAAAGTTCCCTCTTTAGTTAAGTCACTGTGTATGTTGCCTGTTTTGTAATTATACATTTTAAAATGTGCTTTAATTCAGATTTTGCCTTTACATTTTAGTACTTTGTTTAAATTTATTCAAATGTTTAAATTAGAACTCTGAACTGCTTTAAGGTCTTTCAGTTCCAACAGATCTTAATAAACTTGAATAAGGGACCTGAACTGTGTTAATGAGAGAGTTGGTCGCTATGCTTTTTGCTGTAATCGAGGCTCTTTTCTCTTTCCTTTCTGGCATTTCACATTAACTTTTAACATTAAGAATCATAGTCTTAATTATGACATGCATAGTTGAACTGTATTACTTAAAAACTTATCTTAGTTTAATGTATATGAGCTGTTTTTTCTCTCTCTTTGTTAAAGCGGCTATAAAAAAGGGCCTGCTTTCTAATGCGGCATATTAGGCATTAAAAGGTTCTATTCTTTGACACAAAATGTCTCATTTTCCTTAATCAAAAGTGAAGTAGCATTCAAAGGAGCTGGCTGCTTGTGTAAAATTACTTTCACATATTTAGTTTGGCAATCCTGAGTTTGCACATCAATGATTTAGATAAACTAAATAGTTAACAGTTTAGTTTAGCGGTTTAAAAATCTATTCAGTGTTTAAAAAGGTCAGATTACATAATCTGATTACATTATGAAATTGCACTAATTTCTGAAATGTTTCCAACAATGTTGTTTTTTAGTTTGCAGGTTAACCTTCAAATTGTTTCTAACTTGTTCCTATGGTCTCGGCAAACTGAAACATTTAGGCCCAAATTAGTTTAGACACCTGGGAGATTACAAAATGTAAATCCTTTATAGTAAAATACAACCTTTCTTAGTTTTCATTTATATTATAACAAAATGTCAAAAGTATTTTACACTATTTTCAATAATTAAGGCAAAGAGCCTTTATTGGCATTTCAGCAAATAAACACTTATCATTACTGACAGGCTTATTGCTTGTTTCCAGTGGCTTTTCAATAATTTATCTTTTGAGATGAGCTCCAAGTCCTTGAGGCTGAGCTTGCCATCACTTCAGTCTTTGGGTCTCTCCACAGATTTTGTGCCGGATACAAGTTGGCACGCTGACTGGGCAAATCCAAAACATTAATATTACTTCCTATCAGCAGAGACATGTTGGTAAAATTACAAGATTACTTTAAATCTAAGTCTGAAATTGTCATGAATAATGCTGGGCTCAACTATTTCTACTTAATATGAAGCCATGTGTACAGAGCATGCTGCTTAACTCAAACAATATTTTTCAGTAACATCAACGTATAAAAATACTAAGCTGTTATTGTGTCAAGTAACACAATAACACAGCAACATGCTGTTAGGTTTTTTTTTTTTTTTTGAAGTTATTTTAAAGCCTTTCCAGTCTTTGTTTAGAGTCTTTCAGTTTAGTGGATAGATATTTCTAAATGTCTTCCTTCTTTTTTATGTTGCAGTAGTTTCAGTAAAAGTGACTGTCAGGAGAAATGTGGCTGGTAAGCTCTGGTGTTTGATGAAGGGACCACTGATCAGACTGTCAGACTCAAGCCTAATGACAAAAGTATGGACTAGATCATAAATCTGGCTTGGCTAGAAACGGCATCAACCTCTCGCCTTCTAATAGCGCCATTAAAGTCCTGAGTTGCTGGATTGATTTGGAAGTAAAACCTTTTTGTCTGCCACAGTTTTTGGATGCTGATCAGTGTCACTTTCTTGGCAATGATGCAAACAGCTCCCAAGCATTTCCTCAGTGCAGTGTGTGTAGCCTGCAAGGGGAGGCAGGAGGATATATTTTCCCATCTGGATCTCTCTGGTAGAGCAGACCAACCTAAAGTTAATTTCATAATTCTGACACTCGTCTGACTCTTTTATGCGTTACCTCAGCATCTTCAGTTCTCTGTCCCTATTCATGAAAAGAGGCCACAGCTTTAACTTGTGGGTTCAGCAAGGCCACACAATGTAATTGTATAAAATGGATTTGATAAATGGATCTGACAAAAAAGTGGAAATTGGTTTTTGATACTGTATTATAACTGACCTTCATGTTTAAGGCTCCACAGTCATTTATTTTTAGTTTAGCTTCCACAAAGGTAAACACTCTTGTTTCTTACTTACATCATACCAAAAAACAAAACCTTGGAAGCCATTTCTGCCCCACACTGCCATGAACTACAAATAATGAGTCATGCTTCCTATGCAGAAGGTATTTTTCTAAAGAACTTTTCATTTCAACATTTGTTACATATCCTGTGGAAATATTTCTTCTTTTGTTTTAGATTTTTAACATTGCTATAACTTTAGCCTCCTGCTTTATCTCACTTTAAAGACCTATGCTCTCATTGAAACTATATATTAAAAGTTAGTGTATTTCTGTTTTGTGGAGTGCAAAACTTTTGCTGACTTCTTAAAACTCTAAGGATTCTCCAGGGATTCTAGCTGACACACCTTAACAATAAAGTTAAACGGATAAGGCCTTTTCTTCAGCTCAATACTATTTGCTTCTCAGGAAAGCTTGTCAACTCTTTGAGATGACAGCCTTAATTTTTTTCCAATATTATGCGCTTTACCAAACAACCTTATATTTGAGTGAAAATTATTTGTTTTTCTGATTATTATGTAGGTAGGAAATTAAAACATTTCAGTATCTCAGCTAGTGCTTACAATCTTTATAGTGATTAAAAGATTAGGAGGTCCATGGGAAAACCCAGACATCCCTCTCCTTGGCGACAGTTTCCTGGTCATACAAGAAGATACCATAATGTAACCAGGCCAGAAGGAACATATGAGGTCCTCCAGCCTGATCTTGGTCTCCCTTTGGGGATTCCTACCAGGATGACGGAGCCAGAAAACCTCCAAAATGATCTAAACATCCAATGATGATCTGCACTTTTGGTCTTATAAAATTAATTGAGCCAAATATTATAATATATGTTGTAAAATCAAAATAGTTGCAACATAAAAATATGCTATTTTCTCAATTTTCTGTTTGTTGGAAACCCACCCCCTCAATATCATAGAATACATTAAATTTATTCAAGCTACTCATAGTGGTCATTATATTAACATAGATTTAATTGTGAAATAAATGCAGCTTTTACCTTTTTATTCTTGTATAATTATACAAAATGCTCACATAATGTCATACATTAGAAACCCTGATGCTGGATATCACAAAAAATATTGTACCATTTGTGAAGTTACTGTAAGTGAAACTTTTTCCCTTTGTTTCCAAATTTTCTGAAACAATTATTTTTTACTGACTCAATAACTGTACTCGTTTTCCTTTCCTACACACTAAATAAAGAAGTGGGACAGCCCACATCCTCGCACTGAACATACAAAGCATTGTGTTTAGAATAAGAATGAAGTGAAAGACTTTGCACAGAAATTAGATTTTTTGTAATTCGGCAATGAACAACACTGTTCTAAATCAGACCTCTTCAGGAAGGTTTACTTGTAAAATTATCTTGGTGTTAAAGCACACATAAATTCTGTGTCTTCTCTTTGTCCTTCTAAGCGGCTGTGTGAACAACTCAATGTAAATCAGCAATGTATTTTCACAGCACTATGATGAGTTGTGCTCAATATGGCTCCAGACCGAGGACTTTCAGGGAGAGAATGTAATTGAAGTTTTCTCATTGGGGATGTGGGAGGGCTGCCAGATGCTAGGAACTAATGAAACCCAAGGGCTGGCAGAGTATGTTTGATAAGCAAACTGAATATAAAATACTTTAGTTGTTTAGACAGGCTGTATGACAGATAAAAAAAACACCTAATTGCTCAAGGATTAGCAGGCAGGAAGACATCACACAGATTTAGTTGTGTTTTATCCCTAAATTGGTCACCTGTGAATAATTCTGTAAGTCTCTGTTTGGCTGCCGTTCTTGTTTGGTCGATGTCCTTATTTGGAAATAACTAGCAAAACCATATTGGATAGACTGTAATGACTATTGATGGATTTTTTTCTGAGCTGTCTAACAGATAATCTATTTGCATGGTTTCATATCTGCTACACTGGCATTTGCCAAATGAAATGTGTATAAACTATTGTGAACTTTAGTATAAAGTACACCAACCCCAGGCTTTTAGGATCATGTTCCTTATTTGCGACCCAACTCTGCTGATTCAAATGGCTGAATTATCGTCTCAGCATCTGCTAAAAAAAAAATCATTGGTTGTTTGTCTTAGGTCTTTTGAACCAGAGAAATGGCTAAACCTCCCCCACCCCAAACTAGCCTTTGTGGGGTGTTTTTGAGTGCTAATAATGCATGTATCCATCCATCCATCCATTTTCTGTACACCCTTGTCCCTAGTGGGTTGGGGAGGGCTGCTGGTGCCTATCTCCAGCTAATGTTCTGGGCGAGAGGCGGGGTTCACCCTGGACAGGTTGTCATTCTATCACAGGGCAACACAGAAACGGGCAGGACACACAACCATGCACACTCACACCTAGGGAGAATTTAGAGAGACCAATTTACCTAACAGTCATGTTTTTGGACTGTGGGAGGAAGCGGGGGGGCCCGGAGAGAACCCACGCATGCACAGAGAAAACATGCAAACTTCATGCAGAAAGACCCCAGGCCGGGAATCGAACCCAGGACCTTCTTACTGCAAGGCATGAATCTCTACCAACTACTCTACCAACAGCTCTACCAACTGTGCCACTGTGCAGCCCAATAATGCATGTAGTGGCTTTCAAATCCAAATTATTCACTGTTATTAAACTTTTTTGATGTGAAACAAATGAAACTAGGACAAAAATCTATTAGACTTTTTCCACTTATAATTTTTCACATATCCTATACAATTGACCCAAAAACAGAGATTTATTGGTGTGGAACCATGTGTATTATTAATATTAGTAAATTTAAAATGAATACTGTACCTGGTAAAAGTTCAACACATCTATCAAATTTAGTGGAGCTCCACTGTGCACAGCCCTCTGCAGCTTATCCATAGACTTTTTGTCTGGTTTACTTTGGTTGTTTACTGTCTTAATTTGGATGTGACTTTTTTTTATCTCACTGTAAAACTGAAAAATTAAACCCCTCTTCATCTTTAAGTGGGCAAATTAATGTTTTGGGTCGAAATTAACTGGTGTTTGGATCTGGTTGTGATTTCATCTGCTTTGAAAAATCTAAACAAAAAGGCCCTAGTTTCCCCAGAAGAAAAGGAAGCCCAGTTCATGATTGTACTATTGCTATGCTTTAGTGTCAGTATTGTGATCTTTTGCTGCTACACCCTGCTGTTTTTGTGTCAAACGTGCATCTTTGAATTCTTGACCTAACATGTACAGACCAAAAGTTTGGACACACCTTCTCATTGTTTGGACACACCTTCTCATTGAATTCAATGAGAAGGTGTGTCCAAACTTTTGGTCTGTACTGTATGTTTGATTTTAATCAAATTATTACAGATTTCACCACACAGTTTTCAAAGATTTCAGCTAGGCTTTGGCGTTTTCTTAGGTGAGTCATTTTTTGGCTTCTGCCTTCATCTTCCTACCTCTTTGTCCAGACATATATGGAATGTAGGACATTGCTGTCTCATTTAGAACTTTCTAATCTTTACTACTATTTACCTCTGGTTAGCCTTGATCACCAGTTTCTATCAAATCTTTTATCAGTTTTGGAGAAATTGAAGTTTTTGTAAAGTCACTTTTGTTACACAATTGCTCTAGTTGTGGATGACTGTTTTTACTACCATGATATTCAGGTAATGCTATGGATTCTTTTGTGCCCATCTCCTGACTGATACATTTGTTTAATAATAAGATCCTTTACAACCTCTCTGCAAACTGTGACCCACTAGGGCAGCTGAACTTTCTTTCAGGTTAAGGCCTGTATTCAGGAAGATGAAATACTGAAATTGAAGAAAAAGGAGCAAAGAGCACAATTATCTTAAGACATTTATGTAACCAGGTTATATGCAGCTTTGCTATATTTGGCATTTTTTCACAGGTCTCCTTTTTTTTCCAATTTAATTGTATATTATGTATATAATATTAAGGTTCTAAAAAAGTCTGAATTGAAATTTTATCAACAACCTGCCAATTTGAAAGGGAGCGCTTTTGAGTTCCACTGCACATGTAGTGTTCAAAAAAGATTTGGAAAATTCTGTTGTGTGATTTTTTTTTTTTTTTTTAACTCCTCTTACACATTAAATAAATTTGCACAGTTTGCAGGTTCTGAAAACTTGCTTTATTTGTCTTTCCCCAGCTCTCTTTGACCTTCTGTAGAGAAAGAAGAGACACCCTCCAATTATAAATGGACTCTGCACAATTGTTCTTGCTACTGAAATCTTTTCTCAGGACATGGCAGAAAGCTATTACATTGCCGGTTTCTGACCTCCAAGATCTTCAAAATGTCTAACGGCTTAAAACTTCAAAAAGCTTTTGAAAGCCGATTTGTCACCTCGATCCCTTCCACTTTTCTCTAATGTGTTTCAAGGCAAATTTAAAATTTATAGCAGCAGATCCTGATGGTGTAGGCTTGTTGGTTTCCGCAGCAATAATTCCTTCCATAGATCATCGGATTATTTTTCTTTTGCTCTATGCCTCACCTACTGATGATGAAAAACTAACATGCAATTGCCCCTGAACTATGCATTTCAATGAAGTTGTTGCTGTGTACTCTATATAACCAGAATGGCCTGGGCCATGGCACATTCAAGAGTGAAAGCTGAATTGATTTTTTTTTCTTTCTTCTTTAACATGAAAGCCTCATTCCTCAGATTCCTTGGCAGCAGCTTTCACAATCTTCATCAAGGCTGTGACAGGTTTTGTCTACCTCTTCCCTCCTTTTTTGTTCTGACCCTGTAACACATTCATCCTCACTCAAAAATATCTCGAAGTTGCTCAATTCTAGTCTCCTTCTTGTCTTGTTTTTCTAAAGAAGGAATACAATTTACTTTATTCAGAACAATTTACTTTATTCAGAACTCACCTCAAATTCTTAAAGGACGATTAAAGAATTTGTATACAATTTATGTCCTTAGCACACCTAAGCTAGTAGATAAAGTTTGCCACTGGATTCCTGTTATTGCAACAAACATTTTTAAATAATAGTGTTTCATCATCTATTTAGGCTCACAATTTTTAAATCACATTTCCATTAATGTAGATGAAACAATAGAGCAACAAAAAACAGACAGATATACCTCATGGGCACACCATAGCTTTTATCTCATCTCAAGAAATTCAATTCAGCTTACAGCTTCTCTTTCCATCTTTCCACCTTGAGAATTTTGTTGATTTGATGCTTGAAAGCATGCTATGCTGCTGGTTAATTAAATGATCATGAGTGAATGCTAATGTTCGAAGCTTATATCCAGGTTTATTTGAGGGAGGTGAAGGCACAAAAAATGTTGTATTTATTTCCATTTTCACATTCTGAATGTAAAACGTTCTTTGATTATAAATGTTGTACTAAAATCTGGAAGTTTTTGCTGCTTTTGTCTGACTGTAATTTACTATTATGTTGGAAATTAAATTATTAAAAAATCAGTATGATTTGAATTTTGGAGACTAAATCAAATCAGTGGTTCATAGGATTTAAAAGGACTGTTTAAAAAATGGTTCAGTACATCCCTAGCTTAAAAAAATATATGTTTTGTTTGAGATTCCTTACAAGTTAAGGTCAGAGATGTACTGAAGAGAAAAGCTGGAGAAAATAAACCAACCTTAGATTTAGTTTTATTGTCTTTACTAACTTCAGTGTTTATTCTTAGATACACTTTGTCTCTGACAGATATAGCTTTCAGCAAGAAAATACATCTATATTAGATGTTAGTTCTGTTCTTTCAGTATTACTCTTTAATAAAAGGTATTACTCACTAAAACTCCCTAAGGCCCATTTTCTCTAAGATGTGTCCATAAATTCAAACAATGTGGAGCACACAAAGACAGTCTTCATACAGGTAATTTGATACATCTTTTTTTGAGGGAGAGGCTTGTCTGACAATTGTGAAAGGGTACCTTCTATAAGAATTGAAATCGTCCCTTTGCCCAAAACTGCTTTCACTGCATATTATCACTATTAGGATCACTATTAACTAGGTATTGGTGACCCGATACCTAGCCCCTGCATTTTTCATAGTATGAAAAAACATTCATACAATGTTTTTAAAACATTGTATGAATGTTTTAAAAAGGTACAGTAACTGGTAGAGTTGCTGCTGAAGTTTTCCATCATGCTTTTACAGTTTAAATTCTTTTAATAAGGTGCTGGTGTGACTTGTGTTTGCCCTAGCCATACTGAACATATAAAGTTGGACAGGATTTACCCTTACTGTATATCACTGGTCAGCTGTCTGAGAGAAGGTCACTACTCTTTCACCTTGCTTGCAAGAAATACCAAGTTGGCTGTCTCAAAATAAAGATTTATCTGGCTCCCTAAGCAGGCAGCTGAACTGATTATCTAGCTAATATTTGCCTGTCAAGCTGATGTTTGGACTTGGATATTAACCCATTTAAGGGAATGGTCAGTGGATTTTTTTATGATGTGTTATCTCTGGGTAGCCTTGATCACCAGTTTCTATTAAATCAGTTTTGGAGAAATTGCAGTTTTTGTAAAGTCACTTTTGTGCAAAATTAATTTTGCACTCCAAAGAAAGATTCAATGATTATTAGTTTTAAAATATTGTTAAGGCTATTTTTATTTCATAGAAAAATATTTATGTTGCATCATAAAGTTCTGGACTCTTTCAGTGTGCCTTCGCTTTGTTGTTTCCCCCTGTCTGAACTGATTTAGTGAAGCCTTTTTTTTTTCTCAGGCAAGAACTGCAACATTTATAACTGCTGCCTTTCTTCTCAGCACAGAGTTTGGATTTCTGCTTGTTTTTGTGTCTAAAAACTTTGCACGGTGGTTGATGAGTATGAAATTGCTCTTGTCAGATGTCAGTCTCAAGCTGTTGTGGTATTGATTTATTGTATTCTTTTCCAGTTGGGTGCAGAGCTTTGGGCATGAGGGCCTTGGACTACTATTGGACATTTTGGAGAGGTTGCTTTTCAAGAAACAGTAAGTTTATATTCAGTTCGTTTTTTCTGTAGTGGGCTATATATCCTCATCTTTATTGTGTCATATCCACAGGCCGGAGAAGATTGACAAAAAAAACCAACATAAAATTGTCCAGTGTCTCAAAGCCTTCATGAACAATAAGGTAATGTCAGTTTTCCACCCTTTCCTCTTGAAGCTACAAATGATTTAATAAATTGCTAATACTGCAATGAAATGGTTCAACCATTAAGGTAATAACATTTTACCAGTGACTGTCAATCAAACACATGAACTTGTTACCATGTTCTCTTGGACTATAGCACATTCCACTATGTCAAACTTCAGCCATGGATGCCACTGTTCCACAACTTTAGATGTGTCTCTATGTCATCATAACTCAGTCGCATTACCTGGAGTATGTAGAGTTCCTGAGAGCATGAGAAGTTAATTCAGTCATTTGATTCATGTGTCTTGGACTTGTGACATTGCAGAATACCATCTCTCAAGGCCTAGACTTTGACACTCTTTCACTAAGTGATCTGCCTACCAAATGCCCATCACAGTAATCAAATAATATTTATGCATATGTTAGATCAAGAATTTGCATATATAAAATAATAATGTTCTAAATAGAAAATATGTACAATAAACACTGCATTACATGTATTCTTGAATTATTGAATATGATATCTATTTAATGTGTCTGTTTTTGATTAGCAAACTTGAGAGGTAAAGAAACCTGAAACTATTACACTTTAAAGTTGTTTTTTTTCTTTTTTCCCCAAAGCTTCATTAACCTAATAACTTATGTTTGGTTTTATTACATTTTAGATGGGTGAAAAATATTACATTACTGGTAGATATTAAATTATTTATGTTATGCCTGTACAAAGTTTACTAATTATTTATATATTATTCATTGTTGTATCAAAACTAATGATTTTTGGTTGAATTGCTTCATTTAAGATCTCAATGAAAGTATAAAAGCTATAAAACGGATTTTTTAAATATATATTTATTAGTTTTTACATTTTTAAAAAAGATGCAAAATATGATCCCTTGAGTGTCATATTGAATCAGCCACAATGTTCTATTGTGAACACTATTTTATAAAGCCTTTTTTCTCTGCTGTTAATTCATAAGTTACTAAATAGAAAAAAAATCCTCATATGAAGCTAAAAGCCAGCAGAGACAGATATACAACCCCTCTGGCATAAATTTCGCTGTAGGGTCCCTTGTAATCCTGCGTCTCAACAGGCGCCAGACACCAGCATTTACCTGTAGGCCTTTCTGTAAGCCCAGACCTTTCCTGGGCTGGAGAGGCATCTTGGGACAGCAGGTACCCACTATGCCAAGAAGACAGGTGTTCTCTACCAGCTGTCTGTTGAACCTGTTTTTTTTCTTGTTGCTTCGTCTGTCAATTCCCATTTTTGCAAATTTTCTGTTTTTCTAAGCAGTTTTATAATAATGTCCTAAAAGTTACATTAAAAATTTGTGCATTGAAGAGTACAACATTTTTTTCTTTTTTCTTTTAGCTAGTTTAAGACATTTTTCACAAAATATAATTCCTTTTCTGTACTACGTATTTAAAATATGGTATATTCAACAACGTTGACTACTTTGCTCTTTCAGAGCTACAGAGGGATAGTTCAGTTTTACAATTCATTTTAGGTCTTGAAAGTCAAGAATTGTAGACAGTTCCTGGATTAAAGGACTAAATTAATACTAGAGTTGTGGTTTATACATGGTTGACTTGCAGCAACCTATTAGGAAAATGACAAATTAGGATGACTGCAAAATTGTTTCATTTCTGTGCCATTATTGTTTGTCATTTACTTTTCTTCGAAATTTACAAGGCTCATGTACAGCTTATTGCACAAATACATTACCTGGCCAAAAAGGTTCCCAGCTGGATGTAACAAAATAAATGGGTACAAGCCCTTTATTGGATAATCACTGCATAGGTGGTTATCTTTATGGCAGCAAGTTATTTAACCCCAACCGATGCTATGAGTAGCCTCTCATTTCTTAATCAAGCATGTTGACAGACACAACTTGTGGTCGCTAAAAGATTTTAGTCTGTTTTAGAAGAGTCAGCTCATTGGCATCGAACAAGCAGAGGGGACATCTGCATTTAGTAATGCAGACATTACTAAAACATGGTTTAGGAACTGTCCAATGTATTATTAAAAACTGAAAGGAAGGTGGGGAACCGATGTCTTCAAGGAAAAAAATCATGAATGGCCATGATAGACAAACACTTAAACATTTGCTAAAATTGAAGAAAATAACAGAAGAACTCAAAGCTATGCATCATGAAAACATTAAAGGCATTTTCACACGAAGAATGCAAAAGTAAATCAAGGAACTTTGACTTAACGGTTGTGTAGCCATAAGAAAACCACTAATAAGTGAGGCTAGCAGGAGAAAATGGCTTTAACTTGAAAAGTAGTAGAAAAATTGGACTTTGGAGCAGTCAAAGAAGGGCATGTGATCTTATTAGTCCAGATTTACCCTCTTCCAGAATGATGAGCACACCAGTGCCCTTCATCTCCCTTCAGTGATGCCTATATATACAAGTATGATCTGGGGTTTCTGCAATTGGTCAGGTCCAGGTCAACCTGACCAACTGCAGGTCAACTTACTACCTCAGCATGCAGAACGGAAATACTTCAAGCTTTGAAATAAAAACTAGATTTTCTAGTAAGATCTAAATTAAAACACAATGGTGCAACAGCAATGTACCCATAATGATTTTTCAGTTCAACAACATTTTATACTGACATTTCATTGCCATAATTACTGCATTGAGCCAGACCTTTAATCAGCATTCGCGTCCTGGATGAAACATTACAGAATGACTGTTCTCTTTAAATATGACATTTCGTCTGTCACACGTTTTGTCATGCGGGGAAAAAAAATTGGCTTCATGGAAACTATGGAATAATGTTAAGTCCTTATATTTTAATTTTTATCTTCTAACAATTGAGATAGCATATTGTTCTTTTTGCCTCCTAGCCAGATTGCGATATGACTGAGTAATCTACTGTTTTTGTTGCAGTATGGCTTGGATCGAATTCTGTGGGAGGAGAAAAGCCTTGCCTTACTAGCGAGAGCCATTGACCCCAGCCAGTCTGCCATGATGACCGACGTTGTAAAGCTGCTATCAGCCATCTGCATTGTTGGCGAGGAGAACACGTATGTTGGTTTTATTTTATTCATCAACCAGACTAACTTTCTTTTTGTTTCCCAAAAACATAGCACTTATTTCTTAATACAACTGTCCTTTTGCTTAGGTTGTTCCTAAATTAATGAACTAGTTTATAGTCATTATCTCATTTGTGATCATAATACATTAAAAGTAATTTATCTCAAATAAATTCCATGCTCTTGCACAGGTTGGAGAAGGTTCTTGAGGCCATCACGACAGCAGGGGAGTGGCGAGCCATTGAGCGGTTCAGTCCAATTGTGCAAGGACTGCGAGATCGCTCCATTCAGCTACGAGTGAGTTCAATGTTCTTTTGTTTTCATGGTCCAAACTAAGTGAATTACATTGTAATTCACATATATAGTTAAACTACTGCTGATGACTTGGAGATCTAAATGACCCCTTCTCCATCAAGAATCACCACAGGAGGGTTAAACAGACCAGGAGACATTAAAACATTCACTGCATAAAGAAGTCCCTTAGATTTGAAGTTGATTCATTTTGACCTCCACAAATATTTTATGATTACAATCATACTATTGCTATATAGCAATTAAATTTAGTTGGGGTTTTTTTTTTGTCAAAACTTGTCAAAGACTTGCTCTTAATACTTGAGATGTAGAGCAGGAATGATAAAAGAATTTCTCAATTTACCCTTGCAACATCATAATGCTTAAAACAAGTCCTATGCACATAGATATTCAGGACCAGATGTTTCTATTGAGCATAAATGACCAATTTAATCATCAGTTTAGGCACAGATGGGACAGAAATTAGAAGCCGGCCCACAAATTCATCTATGATGTTTGTTATTTGTCAGTCTGTTATTATCATCACCGTAATTATAAATAGTATGTCCTCAATGTTTGTTGAAACTTCACATCATGGGCACAAATTACATCCAGTCAGCAAGTACGTCATAAAGAGTCCAAATCAGTGTGAAGCACTTTCCTTTCCATCTGCTCCCTTTGCACATACTTTCTCTGGACTAACGCTCAGATAGATATCAGATGATTAAAATATAGTTAATGAGTCCAAATTTGATTTACCTTTTCAAAAGTAAACCAGACAATAAGACTATAAAGGCAGACATTGACAAAGTAAACAGCACAAGATATTTTTCTGACAACTTACCATCTCCCTGCTGATATAGACACTTTAAATATTGATTATGAGTTGTTCTAAATAGGACAGCACTGGTTTGTAACAACAATGTGGAAACACATTTGGTAAATATGATGTCTGAATTTTTAATCAATAGCTTAGCGATGTGACTTAGGGGAACTGAATGCATGCATAAACACAAACACACGGGCTTGTTTTCTTTGGAAAACTTGTATTATTGTTAAATGATTGGTTCTTGGATACAAGTTTAAACTGCATACAACCAGCTCATTAAAGTGAAAGATAAATTACAATGAAATTACCAACTTTAACTATAAACTCAGTATTAATAGTATTGCACCACTGTTATCTACACTAGGAGTGTTGTGGTACGGGTAGGTTTTATGGTCCGCTTTTACAATGGAAATAGACAAAATAGCATTCAGCACCAACCTGAGTCGTACTGCTCAGCGGAAACGAGGCATCTCCAGAGTTCTAGGTTGCCTCTTCAGTGTCTTGTTTAACTTAACCTTTTTAGTCGCGCGGACCGGTCAGCCCTTCGCAATTTTGCTGCGGACCGGGGGGGGGTCTTTTTCTTCTGGGCAAAAAGATTCTTATAAACCGACATGCCACCATCGATTATGTTAAATTTGGCAAGCTGTTTTACGTACGTATACATATTAAACCGCAACGTTGTTGACACACAGGTAGAGAAGAAGCGGAGAGACTGTTTAGCCAATCAGAATGCAGAACACAATGCACGATGCAAATCCGCGAAGCAGCGAGACCGCGAAAGGTGAACCGCGAAATAGCTAGGGTTCACTGTACTCCGATGTTGTTTTGTTACTCATTCTGCTGCAAGTTGGCTCAATTTTGATGCGCAAGACGTAACCGGTAAAATCCTGTTTAGGATTTTCAAAATAAAATATCCGGAAGTAGTTCATTATTTCTTGCGCGGCCTGGTACCAATTGGTCCGCGGACCGGTACTGGTCCGCAGCCCGGTGGTTGGGGACCACTGATCTATAGGACTTAGGCCTAAGAACTGAGATGCAATATATTTGGAATATATAAAGGAGATGGAAGGAGAAGACATGCAGAAAATGACCAAGGCCTACAGCCTCTACATATGGTGTGTCTTCCATACCACTTCGCGATGCAGACTCTGGACAAGTTTGTTTTATAGCTGAACCTTTCTGTCTTGATCCAGCTGGAAGAACTAGTGACAGCCATTCTTTTGTTTTATAACAGTGTCCACCAGGTTTCTGTTAAAATGGGCTGCTGTTTCTAATAATTCGTGATGGTATGCACTCTTAATCCATCATCACAGATCCTCCTCCATGGTTACCTTTAGGCCAGCGATGTCCAGTCCAACATCAACTATCAAAGGGATTGGGTGTTATATTGTCTTCTTTTTTCTTCAAAAAGGATTGTGTGGTTTTATGCCAAACAGTGTTGTTACTGAGATGACTCATCTTTGAGCTGTATGACAGTGATCAGTAACCTGACTATTGCCTTCCTATATAATTTAGCTTGATTCTCATCTCCCTTCAGTGCTCAGTCTGGAAATCCTCACATTAAGCTGGATTTCTCTGGTAAAATTTCAACCGAGCCAATCAACAAAAAGAACGAGAAGTTGTGAGTGATTGATGTCTACTTTCTGTGCTGTTTTGGAATTGTCGTTTGCCTATGGTTGTTATTTGGCAATGGCAGAGAAGGAAGTGAATGAAGCTATTCAGTCTTAGAAGAATGTCTAAGAAGACGTTTTATTGGGGGTAAAGATGCAGTGGCCCCTACTACCTACGGGGTTGTTTACAGCACACATAATTTCCGGTAAGGTTTATCGAGCTGGTGCATTACATGCGTAATGCCAATCGTTTAAATTTTCAATAGAGTCCACGCCTCCAGCAAGCAATTGTTTCTCAATAGCCAAAGTCCCGACCCACTGTATGAAGCAAAGCATAGGTGATTTTTAGCTGATTTTTTATCAGGCTAAGTAAGTACAGTTCCAGTTACATTTCCAGCAGTAGTCAAAAAAACTCTACATACTTGCATTTGTGTGGTAGGACACTAAATACTTATTCCTAGTATACCTCCCAAACAACAAGGTTGTACATGTCTTATAATACTTCTTATAATTAATTGGTGACCCAAAGATGCAACTTGTTTCCACAATTCCCCTACAGTGATGTGTGGAAATTATTTTGATCCTACCTTACCATTGTTTTCAGTGCAAGACTATGCTACTGCTGTAAACATTTGATATGTTTTTAAGGATTTTTGGACATATTTGCCGTGTTGCCAATAACTGGAAGGCTTTGCACATTGCTACCTTGTGTGAGATATTAGAAAGCTCCTCACATATTTTCTTTATTGGCCTTTCACTTATACTCACTCATATTGAACCTCTTATAAAATATCTATAGCTCTGTGTCTGGAGGGCTATTCCTCTACACCTGGATACCACTGAATTATATGGGCTTTTTGGGGTCCAGTTGCGTTTGAACTATCGCGGGGAATAATATAAAAAACCTCTCAAGGTATCAATACTTCCAAAGCTATGTTAGATAAGAAAAATTATTTTGTAATCTTACTTTTAGCACAATATTAAACTCTTCTTACTCTCTTAAGATACATGCCCTGAAAACTAAGTAACAATCAAGCTGACACTGATCCTTAAGCCCCCTCAATGTATAGTAATGCTATACCTTCTTTTCACACGAGTGAATTTCTTCTTGTGGTCAATAATTGATTTTTCTGTTTGTGTTTTGCTTGCCAGCTGGTGTTGCAGTCACTGTTTAGTAAACCAAACTCAGAGGGCATTCAGAAATTCTGTCCTAAATAGCCCATTTGCCCTTATATTGACTGCTAGTTAATTTCAGTCTATGGGTCTACAGTTGTTACATTAATATTAAAACCACCATCCTAGTGGGTGACTGGAAAAAATAGACATGCATTAGTTATGGCCTTCTGCTTCCAAGGGACATGGCTCATTTCAAATGCATGCCAGCGTGCTTTTCATCAACTGCTCGTAGAAGAAATTCGTCATCTCATTCTTTGGTTCTCTCTCCCACTTTTCACTTTCTCTGTCTTTGTACCCTTGTTGTTTGTTGCAGGTGGCATGCATGCAACTCATCAATGCCCTAGTAACATCTCCTGATGAGCTGGACTTCAGGCTTCATATTAGAAATGAGTTTATGCGTTGTGGCCTCAAAGAGATATTGCCGGTAAGTAAAACATGACCCAGAACACGCACACACTTACAAACACTATAAACTCTCACCTTGTATTAATATTTAAATGAGTTGTCCACTTCAGTGAAATATTGTTGATTTGCTCCAGCAAAAAATTTATTAAACATCGAGGAGAGTTTGCACGTCCTCAGTATGTGCAGCAGTCAGAAACCAATAAAGTGTCTAGTGTCTCAGCTAATAATCTTTCTGCTGGCTTTATGCAATCTACCTAACATGTTTATCTCTTGTAAACAATTGTTCTGCTGCTTCCATGGAAGAAAATTAATTAAGGTGAAAAGTTAGAGTCCAAACTTCCATATTAGTTTGAACAATGGTGTTCATTGTCTTTATAGAGCTTACATTTTTACTTTTAATATAATTACTAAAATGATTTTAAAAAAAATATCAAATTCATTTTATATGCATAATTTTTCCCTTTTCATATGTTTTATTTATTTATCCTTTAGCAACTAATGACCATCAGGAATGAGGCTCTGGACATTCAGCTGAAGGTTTTTGAGGAGCATAAGGAAGAGGACATGATGGAATTCTCTCATAGATTGGAAGACATCAGGAGTGAAATAGAATATCCTTGTTGAAACTGAACAAAAAACATGCAACTCATATTTGATTTGATGTCTGCTTGTGTTAATTTGATGAATTCCAAGCGGACGTTCTCATGGCCAACCTATCCTGAGGAAGTGATAACATTTTCTGAGCCAAAACACAAATCCAGGATCTTATTCTTTCTTATTTCATCTGCTTCTTCAGTTTTTTCATGTGAATATGCAGTGTTTTCATTAATCTATGAGTCCTTGACTCTTTGTACTGATGCAGGAGATGTATTCAGTATTGTGTTGAGCATGGTGAAGGACAGCAGTGCAGAGCCCTATTTCCTCTCCATCCTGCAGCACCTGATGCTTATACGCAACGATCACTTGATCAGGTAAAAACGTCAACCACAGGCAACATTTAGTCTGAATTCTATATTTTTGTTTTGTTTTCATCAGTGTCTCAACTTTCTCATATCCTTATGTTTTAGTGCTTCAAAAATAAATTTTCTGTGAAAATCCTAACTCTTCAGTTCAATAAGGAATTTTATGTATTTTTACAAGTTGATTGTTATGTAGGCTAATATAGATTTGAGTATTTCCATCTCATTTTACCCAGCATCAAATGAAAGCAATGATTTGAGTAGATTTGAGCACTGTTAATAATGCATCTTGGTTAAA
The DNA here is from genome assembly GCF_002775205.1 of Xiphophorus maculatus. Classification (NCBI taxonomy): domain Eukaryota; kingdom Metazoa; phylum Chordata; class Actinopteri; order Cyprinodontiformes; family Poeciliidae; genus Xiphophorus; species Xiphophorus maculatus. Next base: position 22,376,424 of record NC_036446.1, on the reverse strand, counting down.
AGGTCTGGTTTTGTGGGGGTCCAACTCCCACAAAGACCAAGGGTCTTGAGCTCTCTTGATGACTTTGGCTAACAAAGAGAATGCTTTCTCTTTAATCTCCAAGCCATCTACAGCAGCAAGGGCTCTGGAGCATTTCTCATTTCTTATTAGAGGAAATTTTCAAAGGCTTATTTTATGTTGGTCCACTCACAGCTGGCTTTGACTTGAACCTGTGGCTGATCAAAAGGTGGAGCTTTTGTTCTCAGAGGTATAAAATGTATTACCTGCCATTTTCCCCACCCAGAAATTACACATTTGTGGTCCTTTGCGTTGTTGGGATTAAATTTCTTCAGCTAAAACCCAAGCGAAGGATACAGAGCATATATATTCATGCCTCTCACAGTACTTTGTCGCAGCTGATAAATAATTGAACAGTTTAGACGCTTTTCCCAGCAAGGCTGGACAATTTTGATAAAATTGCTGAACAAATAAGTAATTACAGCCATCAAATAAAATTTACATTGCTAACTAATCCACATGGTCAACATGAAAGTATCCACTTACAGTCAAACTGATTTTACATTAGTTTCACAAAATTATCAAAATATGCTTTTCCAATCATATTTTTGAATGCTGATTTAAAATGAGCTCCTATTAACTCACCTTTTTCTCATTCTTCTCTTGTCTGGTATCAGCTATCATTGACAAAGGGATCTGATGTGGTGTGAAACTAATTTATACTAAATACCTTTTATTGTTCTTGCTCTGAGAACTAGACATTATGTATCTTGGAAAACTAATTAGGTTTTTACAATACTATCATTTTTCTTTTGTTTGGAAAGGTCTTAAACTTTTTTCTACAATTACCCTTTTCCTCATGTTTTTATTCTCTCATTCGCTGTTCATCGGGACATCATATTAACTTGCTGTAATGTCATTGCATAACATTATAGCATGTTTTACTCTGAGCCTTACTTAGCTGTGTAGTTTCAACAAAGCATTCTGTGAAAGACATAGTTACTAATGTACTAACTGGGTTTTTGCATAAAACATCATACAAATTATTTAATTTTATCTCAATTTTAGGAAGCCAATCGGGTTGTTAGATTATTTGTGGACCATACAGATAATAGAATCCAATTCAGCAAGTGGTTTTTGCACGAGTGTAAGAAAGTAATCGAAATATGTGGGGCACAACAAGGAATGTTAGCGTTTAGAAAATGTATCTTTAAGTTTATGTAGGTCATAAATTAAAATAATTTTGACCATGGAACAATCTTTAAAAGTCTTAAATATAACTTTCTTTAACATGCATGACTAAGAGTTCTGTTTGTTTTCTCTACCCATTTACTAGAGACCTCTATATTACTTGGTCTTAGGACCTTAGATTAGACCTTAGATTAGAATTTTGGATTGGTAAAGCAAAGTAAAACCACAAAGGTTAATTTGCTTGGACTATACTCAAAGTCTGTGTTTTAAAATAAAGAATTTGTGTTGTGGTGTAACACTGGGATTAATGCCAACAACAGAAGAGGACAGTAGTGCTAGCCCTGCCCATGATACATATTAGCTGTTTTGTGGCATCCAGTGAGCTGTTTTGTTCAGCGGTGAGGCTTACATTTCAGGTGGAGACGACATACAAATGACTTATCAGGGGAGTCAAAAGATTGAGAAGTCTGGATCACAGCATGTTATTTTATCTGGAAGATGTGATGATTGTAAAGATATAAGATTTTATGCCATGCATAGCCTAAATGTTCAACCAGATTTAACAGGGTTTTTTTTATAACTTAGACATAAATACATCTGAATAGAATAATTTAAAAGACTGTTTCCTGCAATATTTAAAGATCTTGCTTACCTTAGAAACTAAAGTCATTAAATAAAAGACCTCCAGTAGTACTATGAATAAAGTGGGATTATTATTTTTTTTCTTCTTTTGCATTCAGGCTGAATTCCCTTGATGTAATGGATCACACTCTTCAGTTCTTCAGTTTCATCTCCAGTCTTAGTTTTGCTTTAGAAATGGGTTAAAACCAATATCTCATGCTGCTCACTATTTATAAGTATCTCAATGTTTATTAATGATTTGGTGTAGAGGAGATTAGCACTCTCTGTGGCATTGTTGTAAGATAATAAGCAGATCAAACAGTTTCTCACCCACTTGAATTTGCTCCTTCTCCCCCTGGGCTGCATGTCAGCTGCGGTTTAATAAAATATTTCCTAATGCAAATTAGTGCTTGGCCTTGGTTATTTGTGGGGGTCATTAGATTTTTGTGCTCCGTAGTTTCTAATGGGTTATCATGTATTTCCCAGGTTTCATTTTTATTAAAATACATGTTATATATATATATGTATATATACACACACACATATATATATATATATATATATATATATATATATATATATATATATATATATGTATGTATATACATATATACACACACACATACATATACTTTTTTATGAAAAATGTTAGTGTCATCACCAGCCAACAACAAAAGAAAAAGCAAAAAAAACCCCAAAACTTTCTGAAGTTTTATGATGAAAAGTGATATTTCTTGAAATGTGTTTTCAAGCTAATACCATGTGGCCATCAGTGGTATTGGACTTCACAATTCTACCAACTGTACCAACCTTTAGTTAAGTTCATTGTGATTATTTTTTTTTATCTCCCTTGACTTTCTTTCTCATCTTGACTTTCAGGCCCCAATACTTTAAGATCATTGATGAATGCATTTCTCAAATTGTGCTGCATCGCAGTGGCACTGACCCCGACTTCAGTTACCGCAAGCGCCTAGATGTGGACTTCAGCCACCTTCTGGGCAAGTTTAACACCTTTGGCAGTTCATCACCATGACAACTGTTCTGTAAAGAAGTTTAACTGAATTTAACTATTATTTTCTTTGCAGAGGTGTGTGTGGACAAAGCTCGTGTTGATGAGTATGAACAACGAGCCTTAGAAGTGGCACATAAGGCAAGTATAACAAAGAAATATAAGATGGCAAACTATCAACTTGAAATTGGTTTTTAGTAGTAAATTTGAGTAAAGTTTGAGTTTCAGCTGTGTGCATCTCATACATATATTGTGACTGACACTTAAAAACGTGTTTTTACTTCACTTAGCTTCTTTGTTGCAAGCTGTGTCAAAGGCTCTGCAAAATATTTGTGATGGGAATTTTTACCACTACATGCATTTGTTAAATAATGGTTAATCATAATGTCATTTGTTAAACCTTTAGTGAAAAGTTGAAGTACTTTAGAGAATTGCCTTTTTTAAAGAATTGAGAATCTGATTGGTTTGTTGCATTAATTCTGTTTTAAAGGTTTTTAACGGTTGATCTGTGTTCTTCATTTTAGTTCGAAGAAGAGTTTCTCAGCAGACAGGAGGCACAAGCTCAGCTGGCTAAGTGCGAAGAACAAATTGCTGAACTCCAAGCAGAGTTACAGGCCTTCAGGTCCCAGGTATACAGAGTGGACAGAGTGTTGCATATCAGTGTCTTTGTCACTGCAGGATGTAGGATACTAGTTGTAATTCCAGTTCAAACCTTGTAATTTTAGATAAGAGTTACAATTCAACTTTCTTTTCATTATGAAATGTCCTTGTTATTTTTGGACTGTGCTATGGGGATGGTGGTGGGGGTTTGTCCACTGGAGCCTGCAGTTTGGTTTGACATGGAGGCTGCTCTACTGGCTAGCTGACACTAAGTCTAATGAGAACACTGACCGGTCCTCCATGTTGGCCATTTCTAATTCTCCGATCTCTATCCCATAAGAGGAAATTGTTCTAAAAGCAATTTATTCTGACAACCCCTTCAGCCTCAACCACCTCCCCCTCCCAATTACTCCAGAGAGTTACTCCCACACCATGGCACTGCAAGATAACTACACACTCAGAGAGAGGAAGAGAACTTCCCTTTTTTCCTTGATAATTTTTCAATTTGAGAGCGCAAACACTGAGTGAATACTCAAATAGTACCTTGGTTTAGATGGTGATGGTATGTTTAGTCAGTGGTTACACACATGCACACTTTGTTCCTTTGACTGTGTCCATCCACATCTTTACCTCCCCCAACAATCTAGGACGAAAGGCTTTTCTTTTTCTGTAGAGGCGTTGGCAGAGAGAGGGCCCTAGGTTGACCTTTAGAGTGCATCTTTAATATAAAATTGGCACCGTACACGGATCAATAAGCCATTTGCTCTCTCCAATACAATTTACAAAGCTTGTAGGCGCTGTAATAACATTAGAATTTTTACTTTGGGGAAATAAAAAACATTGTCGTTATATTCTGTACAGAATCAGGACTGTTTAATAGGATTTTGCTTAACATAACCCACCTCTGCCACAGTGGTTATGAGAATAGTGGTTATGAGACAGCAAATCAGAATGTGCTCTCCACACTCGACATATTCTGTAGCTTGTCTGCTTTCATTTCCCCCCTCTCATTTTATTGTGAGTGACGTGAATTCCCTCTTGATTGCAGCGTTTAACACGCTGTAAAAAAAACAAAAATGTGAAATTCAGCAAAATTTTGTCCTTGTTGTTGTGGGGAGAGCATGCTTTTGACTTTTTTCTTTTCTTGACATTCACATATGTAGACTACACATTTTTAAAGCAATAAATGAATGTACGTCTAAAGATTTTATTCCAGAATAAAATTAGGAAAACAGTGTTTGTTTTCACAAACACCCAAAAAACCCAAACAGCACGAACTCTACCAATGATTAGGTACAAAAACATGACACACCTGTTAGTTTTTTGTAGATTTTGAGTTTGAACTTGGAACAGCAGACTTTTGATTTCAGTGAAAAATATTTTCTATTTATATTTCTTTCCATATATGAATGTTTTAACATTTTTCTTGATTTTGTGCCCAGTTTGGATCAGTGCCTGCCGGTCTGACATCTGCTAAGGCTGGAACATCATCACCATCTCCTGCATTCGCATCTGTACCTCCAAGCTCTGGATCTGAATCAGGGGTGCCGTGTCCCCCACCTCCTCCACCACCTCCTCCTCCACCGCCTCCTCTGCCTGGATGTCCTCCTGCACCTCCTCCACCTGGAATGCCTCCTCCGTTTGGAGTGCCTCCTCCACCTCCTCCAGCCTTTACAGGTGGTTTCGGTTCCCCAACCCATCACACGCTGCCTTTTGGCCTCAGGCCAAAGAAGGAATTCAAGCCTGAGAGTTCAATGAAGCGCCTCAACTGGTCGAAGGTTAGAATTTGCATAATGTCATAAATATTGTCCCAACTTTATCCTTACACACCCTGCTGGACTTTGGTGTACAAACACCTTTGAAGACAAAACAAAAAATCCAGGCCACACATTATTAAAAGCGACTTACTGTAATCTTCTACTTAGTTCATGCCGTTTTTGGCAGCATCCAAAAAGTACAGATGTTTTCCAGAAAAGAAACATCTTTTTTTCTTCCGTGCCAAGCCAGTCATTACTGAAAATAACAGATGATCAGATGCTTTTGTCACAGCAGCCTTCTTGGTACCCCTGCAGATGTTTTTCCTCTTTTGAGCAATATTAGTTGATACCACAAGTGGTGTTGGTTTGTATATCAATAAATAATTTACACTCACATTTGCACCACTACAGGTGTTCAGCAAACTAAAACATCTGCTCAAAATTTCAAGTCAGTCTTGTTGAAAGGTAAGAAAATCAAATGATGTGATCTAACTATTGGAGACTTCAACATGTGGCTTAGTTTGGAACAAAGATCTTTTGAAAGTTTTTCAATAAGCTTTCAAACTACCATAAACAAAAGCACACCTCACTCATTGCAGTTATTTTTCATAACTGCAGTAAAGTGTAAATTCAAGTGTTTTTATCTTACTTACAAAATAATCTTTAAGTTTCCCATAACTATAGAAGTTTGCATTTATCCCAGATTGCATTTAAAAAATATATTTTTATTTAATTTGCTGTTTTAAACTATTGCACTACAACAACACACCATCTGGGCATGGCATTGTATTCTAATCATACTGTATTCTCATGTTTACTGTTAAGAAGTTTCTTAAAAATGTTACTAGTCTGATTTATTTTATCTTTTGCCTTTCTTCTGTGGATACATCTTGTCAACTAGAAATTTTCTTTCATCACACCTTCCTTAAACATTTATAAATTCTATCTTTGCACTTTTTGCCCTGTCAGCATTCATTCCTCTCATACTGAACCTCATCTTGGCTGTAGACAAAGGTATCTTGATTTCAACCAAAAGTGTTTTCAAAAGAGTTTCTTTAATCAGTCTTTTTTTCTTCTGTCAAACACAGTGCATTATCATTAAAATCTGTGAACTGTCTCAGGAAAAAAGGTTTCACTTAAGAACCCCGCTGCAAAGTCCTGGCTGTATTTTGGCCTAATTTACACAAGTTATATAGCATTATTTAGAAGAGTGACTACTTCTGCAAGTGATTGCTCTGCTGAAGTGGCTCCATCATGTGTTCTATGTGTACTGATTGCAGTTGCAACTTTGTTTTCACTGTTGATCGGGATGTTGCCATCTTTTCTTGGATTCTGTCTCTTTTGGTTCCATTGATGTTTTTTTTTATCTTGTGGAGTGCAACAATCTTGGATAATTGCACAGTGAAGGAGAATGATACTTTGGGGTTCAGAGGTCATTCTACAGGAATGCTTGCATGATTATTCAAATTTAAAATTACAGGTGTCCTTGATATTGCTTCAGTGAATGCACCTTTCCAACTTATTTGTGATTCTGGTGGATTCAATCCTGTTGCATTAAGCATGTGTTGTTTTGCTTTATTTTTATTGAGGTTTTCTAAAATTCTAAAAAAAAAAAAAAAAGGGGGGGAAACATTCTGGGAATTCCCACTTAAAATAGTGCCTTTCTAAAACATAAAATACATTATTTTAAATTGATTGCTAAGTGATTTTAGACTTTTTGATTTACAACTTTTAGAACAGGGACTTCATGGACATAATTTTTTGTTAGCATATTTATAAACAGATCCTTATTTCTGAGTTGACCACTGATACCAAAGAGCCTACAACACCAAACTTTTGATTAATACAAGCTTGCTGAGGGCAGATTAAAAGCTATTTTAGTATTAAATTTGTAATGTTTGTGTCATACCTTTTAATACAACTTTTCTGTTAATATGGTTTCTGATTATGATCATGCATCATGACTTCTGGTGAATTTTATTCTGATGTGAATTTGTGTTTTCAGATTCGTCCACAGGAAATGTCAGAAGGTTGTTTCTGGGTGTTGGCTGATGAGGACCAGTATGCCAAACCAGAACTTCTCAACAGAGTTGCTCTTACTTTTGGCTCACAGAGAACAGGTCAGATGCTTTTAAGTGTTTTTCAATATGTATACAGTGAACCCTCGCTACAACGCGGTTCACCTTTCACGGCCTCGCTGCTTCGCGGAGTTTTTTGTGCAGTTATTTTTCACAGTGCATTGTGTTCTGTGTCCTGATTGGCTAAACAGTCTCTGCGCTTCTTCTCTACCAGTAACGTTACTGGTATTTAAATATACGTAATACAGCTTGGCAAATTCTGGCAAATATTTTTGCCCAGAAGAAAAAAGACCGACAACAACTACCGATAACTATGTTCTTCTCTCGAAAAACACACCTGCACCACAGGCTTTAAAAGAAAAAGACACTAGAGAGCGGAGTCAGGCCGCAGCGTCACAGTCAGAGGAACAGTGAAATACGCGAGTCACAATTTGTCCTACTGTACTTCGTATTGATGATTAAAATGATTATGTTACTGTAGTTATTTGTAAAAAAGCGTTCTATTTGTTAAAAAAATGCTTAGGCCTGAAAACAGGCTTTGTTCTTTGGTTTCAATGTAGAGTATTTAATTATGCTGTATAATAATTGTAAAAAAATAAAGGTAGCTACTTCACGGATTTCGCCTATCACGGGTTCCTTTAAGGCGAAAAACGAGGGTTCACTGTAGTCACTTTCCATCTGCATTGCTTGTGTATTCTGTGAAGGCTCGATTTGTCATTATCTAAGAATATCTTTGCATTTTTCATGCGTTTTTGATGGATGTTAATAACTGGTCTATTCATCTGCGCAGGATCAGTGAAACTTTTCCATAAAAGTTGCATCTGTTTCAAGTTAAGGAGATACTCTGGAGCTTACTAAATGAATTTCAGTACAGATTTCTCTGCTTCATAAAACACCACAGTTACATCCTTGAACATTAGTATGTCTAGTAAGACCTGCAATATTCATGTATGAGATTGTTGGAGTGATTAAAGCCAGAGCAGGAGGTAGCTAGAGATTTTATCACTTTTGTCCTCCCCTGTGTTTGGTCTATTAGTCCTGTCACTGATGATTTATTCACGTCTTGTGTTTTCTTTCTTGTCAGTGCCTGCCTCGCTTATGCCAACTTGAATTATTCATCCAGGTGTTATCTACCTGTCACAACTCTATGCTGCTGCTCTCAAGGTGCCTAAAACCCACCAACACACAGCTGCAGTGTAGTTTCTGACCGTCAAGGTGTTGAATAATACAGCTTGAACTAAATGGTAAACAGACATACAGGTATCTTCTTGGGAGGTCAAAAGAGAAATATCCACAGGGGAAAAGTTTCACCTTACAAGAGACACTTTCAAACCTTGTTCTGCACGTGTTCTGCATGCCTCAGTGCTTATAACATAAGCAGTACATGGTGAAATGAGGACTTAAAATTGAACCACCACTGTTGCACGTCTGTTGCCAGAGAGCTCAAAATAGCCGCTCACTGTAATCATAATAATATATAAGCCATAATAATGTTTTCAAACTCCAACTGACTAATTTGCTAAATATTTTTTCCACTGTGGGTCTATGAGAGTGTCAATAAATATCAGTCTATTTGAAAATATAGTTGAACAGAGTTGTTTGCAGGTTAGTGGTGCAATTGCACTGTATAATGCAATTGGTGTTCTGAAGCAGCCTATTCAATAATATGTAGCTTGTATCTTTAAGTTTTATTGGACAGCGTTTGTGGGGATTGGACTGTAAAAAAATGCAGCAAAATACTGAGATCAAATATTTAGGCTCATATCGGCATTTCCTTGCTAAAACAGATTACAACCTGTAAGTTGTTTCAAAAAGAATGTGATTTTAACCAAGTGTACATAAAGACTTGAAGAAAGTTTTATATTAATGACAACTATGAAGTAATGTTGGTAGAATAAAAAGCTGATCTTTTTTAATCTTCGGCATTCGGATGTCTTAGCTGTGGTGAAAATGTGCCTTTTAAGATGGGCTGGTTGTCTTTAATTGAAGGAGGGTTTTACTGGCAAAAGTGATGCATAATGCTCCACTCAAGTTGAAATTGTAGAATTATCTTGTATATCTTTTCTAATAGAATTCTCGTGTTTTAGATTATATCATCTCAAAACTCAAGTAATTTAAAACTTAAACTAATGAACCTAAGAAGGGTTCTTCTTGATTTTTAACCACACAATGATTCACAGAGGAGACAGTTTCACACATTTAAATGTCTTGATTTTCAAAGTAACAAAACTTTTTGAACCCACTTACTGTTCCAACTTTAGTTGAAGCACATAAACCCACCCTTGGTCCGTTGTGTTTTTAACATCTCTTGGCAGTAAATTTTAAATTTAGTTGCACTTAAATAAAAAGCTTAAAAAAAAAAACCTAAATAAAAACTCTACACTTTTTTTAAAAGGATCTGTTTTTCTTTATTTTTTGTTCTGCAATTTTTTTTTCCCGAACCCTGCTTCAGGTTGAAGGAGATATGACTACTGTGTCATGCTGTCAAATCCAGTTGCTTCAGCCCCTGTGAGTCAGTTATTGAACTCTCATGCATACGTGCTTGTGGGCTTGTAGAGTTATTAAAAATAGCCTTGTAGCATCATGTTTCATTTCACTTAAGAACAGTAGCATCTGGATGAATATTAAACATTAAAAAGGAAACTGCATTAACACAGTTTTTGTCATTAACAATTCATTTTTTGGCTTTGCAAACTTCTTTATTTTTTTGTTTCTCGCTTCTGCTTTCTGAGTGAGTTCTTGCCAAACTGTAAACAAAATGCTGGGTTTACTTTGTTACTGGGAAATGTTAGCGAGACCACCCCCCTCTGTGTTAGCAGCACGCCTATACTTTATTAACTATGAACAGAAAATATACGACAATGATGTGTGACTGATGCATTACTTGAAAAGAATACTACAGTAGAGTGCTCCAGGTTTAAGGGTGACCTAGATGTTGTGGATTTGATGAGGAAATGTTTAGTTCAGTTGTTGGAGACATGAGAGTTGATTCTTGACTTGGGGCGAAAGACTTGAGATTTGACTTGGATAAAAGAACTTGTAAATAGATCTGAGTCATACTGCTTCTCTAATACAGGACTCTCGATTAAAAAGAGTAGACAAATAGTCATGTCATTAATTTTGTCTGAAACAAAAGACCATGGTCTAACATTAGGCTACAATGGACTTTTGGACTTGCCTCTTGTAGTGAATCAATCCTGTAAGTAAAATTCATGCTTATAACTATTAGCTAGAAATAGCTAAAGATTGACAGTTTTTTTCTGTTTCTTTATAGTAATAATGCCATACTGCTTTTAAATACTCTCAAATCCTGTCAAACACTTTCACTGTCACTGCAGTTAACTACATCTCGGGCTGCACAATATATCCTACTTACAGCATATTGTCATTGCTACATTAGTGTTTGCCATAACTACATTAAGCATGTTCACTTTTTGGAGTGCAGAATTTGTGGACTGTTACATATTCCATGTGTCTGGATGTCATGCTTTGCATGCTGATATTATATTTGGGAAGTCAAGTTCACTGCAGCATGTGCATAATACCTGACAGAGGTGATGGTGTGCAGAGATGGTTGGAGGCATTGTAATAACAGAGGACAAAGAAGAGAGGAAAATGCACCAAAAGGAATGATAACATCGTCTAAGGAACAGAAGGAAGCATTGCACAAAGGCCATGGTGTATGCATTTTTAAAGACTCGCTAGCCAACTTTCCATGCCTCAGGCATGACAAGATGACCAATGTGGTGGACTGCAGCAAAACAATGCAGCCAAAGCCTAGCCAGTTGGAGAATCAGCTTTCTGTGTTGAGCTACTAAAAACACAAGGTGTCAAAGAAACTCAAGCAGCATCCTTCCACTCACATGTTTGTCCATAGGGTGATGGCCAAAAAGAGGAACACTAGAGCAATCATGGGTAAAAAAAAAAAAAAAAGAGTAGGTTAGTTTTTTGCAGTATCACTCTGCAGCCCTGTAACAAAGCCAAGATAATTTAAAATCACACCGTATAAATCAGGACCTTACTGAGTAATTAATATGCTGCTTTTTCATGGCTTTGAATTTAATTGAATTTTTGTTTTGAGGATTTTTAATGATTTTTGCAAGATTCTTCAATGTTAGACTGTCACTTGTTCCACTTTAAATCCTAAAGAAAATATAGATTATCCAGATTTGCATCACTTTAATTATCTGGCTGCATCTAGTTTTAGTATGTAGGAGGCTCTGTCACGTCTTACAGAATTATTGGATGGTATTAGAATAAACTCAAAGGGCAGTCAAATAATTGGATATAAAACTGAATTTGAATTAAAAAACTTAGTTATTTTATTGTCTTTGCACAAAGACACAACGGTGAAATTCACAATTAAATGTTGTCATGTTTTTACGAAGTGCTGCAAGATCACTTTTGTTGTCAATCCCTAAATAAAACAGCGTTTTTTTTATTAAAATTAGCATTTGTATAAAAATACACCACACAACACAGAAAGATAATTGTTTCTACATTTGTAGCTGTAGTCGAAGGTTCATTGACACTTATTTTAGAGGACAAAGTTTTCCTCTAAAGGGAATAAAATGATCACTGATCTCTGTAATGTCCTGTAGTCTCCGTGCAGCTTGGCACCACAGGCTTCAAACCAGGACCAGTGTTCTGCAACTTTTAGATTTGTCTGTATTTTACCACACCTAAACCAAACAGATAGGCTATTAGTAGTGTTCTGTGGAACTTTATGGCATGCTTGGGAGGAAACTTACAAACGGATTCATATGTGTTGAGCAGGGACACATCTTTAGATCTAGTGCATATTGCACTAATATTACTATCAAGCTTCCTGGCATTTTATAATCTGGTGACTTTTCAGTAGATTATAGGTCTTGACATGAGCTACATGACATTCAAGGTTTTCTAATATAAAGCAAAGTGTAAGAACCATGTTCATATTTTGCTTGCTAGGAGGCAGCTTGTTTTTTTTTGTAATTTTTTTTAAAGTGATCTTAAGGCGTAGTTCTCCTGAGAGAGAGAGGGGAGAGGGTTCGCCGCAAAGCAGAATACAAATTTGAGGATTCATGTTTCGTAGGAAACCCTATGCTTGTCCTTCGTGTGGTCTTCTCAAGTGAACTAAACAGCTTTGAGGTGAGAAGCTACAGAACTTCAGACATGTCCCTCCTGATTCTGGCAGCTTCCTTTTATTTCTTAACCAGACGGTTCAAGTCGAGCAGCTCATATTCCTGCTTCTCTACATCTGCTGCTTTAGTGTAACAAAGGACTATCTACCATGAGACCTCAAAGCAGCAGGGATGTCTTGTTGAGCATTCCGGGGTGCATGTGACCTTTTGATGCATTTGACTGGCAGTCAAACTACGTTTTCTTGTAGGAAGAACTGTTTACTGCTTTCTAGGTTCTTTATTCACATTTTTAGATGCTCATCACAGTGGACAGTGCTGGTTTTTAAAGTCATTTTAATATCTTTAATTGGTAAAGATGACGTTACTGCACTCTACAACATCAAACATTGGCCAAACATGAGATACGAAAGTGCATCTCATGTTTGACCATGATGACAGTCTTCTGCACCCTAAAGCCATTTATAACTTGTGCCTATTTAAAGTCGTCTATCTTTGATCTAGGCCAATGTGCCTACCATAAATGTGGGTATATATATAGTTGGGCGGCTGTTTGTAGGAAGAATGTGCAAAGCTTACATTTTTTTAATTGCAATTCTTTCATCAGTATCTCAAATGGATGCTCTGAACCTGACAGTAACAAGTTGCAGATAAAATGAGACACAATGGATTCATTTTATTAAACTGAATAGCAGCTAGCAGTTTGTTTTCACTGTCCTTCTGTGTTGTGCTGACTCCCAAAGCACAAGCAAAAATTAAATTAAATTATATTAATTGCTGAAAAAAAATCATGCAAATTAGGCTGTGCTGGACCACAATTTCCATCTGATATGGCATGCTTGTATCACTTTGTGCTGTACAAGTTTAATATGTTGTCACCTTGGAATAAATAGACTATGCAGAGCATAACCTAGGTTGTATGACTATGTAGATAGCCGTCAGCACGGAGAGGGTAAACATGTTGCTTTTGGCAGTTGTAAAGATTTAATTACCTGTTTTTATTAGGTACTGTTGCTGGTGTGAAGAAGAATAAAATGCATCCACACATTCAGCAGATGATGTGAGAAGGGTGAGCTCGTCATAACCTTGGAGTAAACAAATCAACAAATGTTTGTACACATACATAATTAGTGTCAATCAGTGCATAGTTAGCACTAGTTGCTTTTAAAATTCTTTAAAGCTGTTTTTTCCTCCTTTTCAATTAGCACATTGGGCACTGTCTGGGTGTTTCAGACATCCCACCTTTTGTGGTGAAAAGTGACAGTCTAGCTTCACTGTCATTACATCCAATTTCTGGCTGCTTTGTGTTAAGGGCTTTCAGCAGCTCATATTGTTATTGTTATTATAAAAAATGTGGTTAATGAGCAATTATGTACTCTGACTGAAAATACAGCAAACTCACAGTTTGTGTACTGTTTGGAACTGTTCTCCTTGTTGTGAAGACGAGCATGTATATGAGGTTGAGCATCTTAGCAGAATAGAGAATCAAAAATCTGTTCTCAAAAAACATATTTTAATGGATAGTTTTATGACAGCATTATTTTGTAGGCTTCTTCTAATAGTATTAAATCTGAAATTATTTATGTGGACATAAATCAAGTTATTTTTATTCAAATAAGAAGTTTGTTTCTGATTGAAAGACGGGCATCTCCCAACAGATTAGAATTTCTTTCCCCTATAGTAGTAGTTATGTGCTTTCCTTTAATTGAAATGAAGGAAATCATATTAATTCTGTGGTTGGATAAAGTTCAGCATATGCTCGCATGATGCGAGTAAAATAGTCTGCCTGTTTTGACCAGCATGTCAGAACACACAGGCAATTTACTTTTGAGAACGCCAAAAAAACTATAGAAAACTCAAAGCTTTCCGAAATGCCCTAAGCAACTGCCGATTTGGTCAAAATGTTGGTAAAATTAATAAATATGTCAGTGGTGTGAATAATTTTGGTTGCAACCATGAGGGCCATAACCCCCAAGTTAGGAACACTGCAGTTTGGTAGATTTATGGACAATATATTTTTAGACATTTTGTGGTCTCCAGATAACACCAGATGTCAAATGTTTGGTAATCTCATGATTTTTTCTGTTGCGGTGTCAAATTGACATTTTTGAGATGTGTCTGGTAGAAATGGAAAAGATAGTTATCAGATTTTCCCCCAAAATTACTTGTTAATGCTTTGGTAATCTTTTGACCTTTCTTTTCAGACCAGCAATGTTGTTGCGAGTTTGTTGGCTTTATTTTTGTCTTGTGAAAAACGTAGTATTCTATTAGGGTAGCGCTGCCAGTCTAAGTTGTTCTGAACTCAAAGTAAATCTGAAATTTGATGGCAATCTAAAATACTGAACAATAACCTTAAACTGTCTGCTTGGAGACTTGGACATATTTAGGTTTTACAGCAGTACTGCCACCCCAAACACATTAACACAGCAAGAAAACATAAAACTTTTAAAAGGACACTCCTTTTGAATTTTGAAGGAGCAAATGCTAGAAAAAGCAGTTTCTCTGAAGAGTTCTCTAACTCAAAATTGAGTCAGAGAAGCTATCTCCAACCCTGCTGTTCTTGTATATCTCTGCATTTTCTCTCTTCTGCTCACTTGTAGCACAGCAGATGCTTGTCCTGCGTAATCTGAAACAACGGTAGACTGGTGTCTGACTGCTTGATTTCTCAGAAAAATAAAACATTATTTTCAAAGCAGCAGAAATCGGAGGTATGGAGTCGATCTGTGTGTAGTGGAATGAATGTCAGAAATGCAGTGAGCCACTCCAGATTTCTTGGACAAATCATTTGGGGATCTATTTCAATAAAATTAAATCAGATGTAACCATTTAAGTTATTTGCTTTTTTCATTTATTTTAATTATTCCAAAAAACAAATCTACTTAGAGATTTTGCATAGTTCTGTGTTGACCAGAGGAGACAGACTTTTTAAAGCCTCTTACAAAGAAAGGAGTTGTTTACTGGCAGAGCATTAGAAGTTATGTCCCAATAATCTTAACGTCTAGTATTATGTTATTTTAACATGAGCCAGTTTTCTATCCCCCCCACACAAGTATGTGAACTGCTCAGTACTTTTGACCCTCATTCAAAAATTATTTCTACACTGACCCTATGTTTCTACACACACGGGCAGTTCATAGCATTACAACCCGAGGCACGCAGTCCTATTTCTTCCTACTTGTGTCCTGAGATGTTATCGTTTCCTCTAGCGTAAAGCTGAAAGGTTATATTTGTTTATTTCACAAAGATTAAATCTTCTATCATCTGTGGAACAATTTTTTCCCATAACTCAGATGAAGAAATAAACTTTTTGATAAATGGCTGTTGAGTGTAATGTATATATTTCTGTCATTGTTTGCCTTTGGTGTCTAGAATGAATAAAATAAATACAATTGCAATGTCAGTAATAAACTGGTCTCAATTGTAATTCTACTACAATCAGTCAAGCATATACTCTCAACTTTCTATACGGGTAATGTAAGAACAGTGACAAACAGAATTGGCTCTTAAGGAATTAAAAAAGTATAAAATATATGTTAAAGTTTTGGTTGGACAACAACAGTGCACAAACGTTATTTATACACCCGACAGAGTTTAATTGCTGAGCAATATATTACATGTTTCCTTTTGTAATTTGATGATTTACCTTTGCCACTGAGCAGCAACGCTTTGAATATGGAAGACCTACTTACCATCAAATTTTGTTCCATCCACAGATTGTCGATCAGGTTCAAGTCAGAACTCTGGGATATTCAAAATGTTAATATTACTTCAAGTCAGAAGAAATTTGTTGGTAAAGTTAAGATTACTTTATACCTAAAGTGACCAGGGGGAAGGATCAGTTCTTATGTAATGTAGCTGCAAACTTTGAAGTTGTAGTGGCTTTATTTCATATGCGACAACAATGTTTAGGAGTGTGTTTATGTGAATTTTTCTAGACTATGTAAGGTCAGACACTAATGTTATAGTGGAAGACCTGGGTCATTGTTGTTAGAATAATTATCTAAGTTCATTTACTTGTGAGTTTATTTGAAAGGTTATGTTTTCATATTATTATTTTGTGTGTAGTTTAGTTGACTTCTTTTCTTCTGTGAAATACTATTAACCATTTGTAGGATGTTTGCCTGGAGGCTAGAGACTTTGCACATTCCTGTGTTATCAGTTCCATCTGTAACTGATTAGTTGTGGTCAGCCATGCCCTTTTAAGGGCATGCCCACAGAAGGTTCCAAGAGCACCCTATAGAAAAAGGTCATTGGTCAAATTCTTTGTGTGACTATGTGAGAAGGCCCAACCTCCTTCCTTGTATTTTCTAATAAAGCCAAATGCAGAGAAAGATCTGGCAGAGTTGATCCCAGACAGTGTTTTACAGCGATTCGTCGCGTCTTGGATCTTCCCTCGTTTCTGCAGAAAAGACAATGGCCTTGGTCTGAATCTTTGCTAGATAGGAATTAAAATAAACCTATCAATTGTCTTTGCTCTAATTCATCCAGACTGTGTTTTATAATGTTGAAATCAGGAAGCAGTGAAAGTCATGGACCTTGCGTTGGGCACTAGTGTACTGTCATGTTAAAACCTAAAGGAGCCATTATCAAACTGTCCCCACAAAGATGGCAATATTTGGAATAGTCCAAAAATGTTTTATGTACTGCAGCAATATGAGTTAATTTCACTGTAGACGAGGGGCCAAACCCATCTCCTGAAAAATACCCCTACACCTCAATCCCTTCTATACCAAATGTTACTCTTGGCAAATTGTAGCCAGGCATGTGCTGTTCCTCTAGGAACTGGCAAACCCAAACAATGAGGCATGATTCAGAAATCTCTACTGCTT
Organism: Xiphophorus maculatus; assembly: GCF_002775205.1. Taxonomy (NCBI): domain Eukaryota; kingdom Metazoa; phylum Chordata; class Actinopteri; order Cyprinodontiformes; family Poeciliidae; genus Xiphophorus; species Xiphophorus maculatus. The sequence continues at coordinate 22,359,222 of NC_036446.1, read as the reverse complement.
TACAATCCAGCAATGGTGTGCTTTACACCTCTGCATCTGGTGCTTTGTATTGCTCTTGGTTATGTAAGGATCTTTATTAGGTCTAGCTGCTCAGCCATGGAAGCCCATACCACATTGTTCTCTGCATGCTTGTTCTTGAGCTAATATGAAAACCACATGAATTTTGTATGTATGCTATTGCCTTTGCAGAAAGGTGTTAAGTTGTGTGTACCGTATTTCTCAACATACACTGGCCCTGCTCAGATTTATATGACCTACTACCGTATGGCAGTTGTTCCCAATAACTTGTACTTTGTTATATTGAATAGTTTCAGAAGTAGAATTAAAATATGCCTTATTGTTAATATTCAAATAATGCCATTCAGAGGAATTTGTTTTTACGGTGACCGTAAAATACAATTAAACATTTTTAAACAAAAAAATAAATAAATAAAAAATTGGAAAGATGGACAACCCAATAAGGACTTAAGAAAATTGACCAGAGTATGTGCAAGTCAAATGGAGCATTTTTATCACTGAATTCTTGTTTTAGGGAGCATGTTGTTTCCCACAAAAAGTGTGATCTGATTTGAAAAATGTTTTGAGGGAATTTTTAAATTTCTCCTTAAAAATTGCTTAATATATTGTTGCTGTACACTAACTACTTTACGGTAGATTTTTTTAAATTATTTTTTTATTTATTTAAGCTTGCATCATTTAACTTTCAATTATTGTACACATCCAAAACAGGTTTCACTTCCTTTAAATTGTATACTAGTGAGTACATTTCCAGATGATTGAGGTTTATTAAATCTGTCCTTTTCATAAATACTTTTTAGAATTTAATATCTTCTTTAGGCTCTTTCAAAATAATTTTGTTTAACCTAAAAATGCAAAATATATATTTTTTTCTAACCATTGTAATGAAATTGGGCAAATGGTACCAGCGTATTAAGAATCTGTCAGGCAATATTAGTACATTAATGAATGTAATGATGGAAACCAATCTGTGAGATATTATGTTTCATTCAGATGAGGTCTAAATGGCTCTGACCTGTGATGTCTGACGTAATTACGTGACTGTCATCCTCAGCTATCAGTTTCATTAGAAACTGAAAGCGCTAATCTCTGCTGGAACATTAAGTCCTTTTGCACAAATCGACCGAAATTCAGCAATGTTCTGTAATTACAGTAAACTCAGTTGTTTTTCTTTTGACAAGTGCGTATTTGTGAAGAAATACAAACTGAACCTAATCTGTCTAAGCTCATTCAGTGGTTTGTTACACGTCTATTTTACAATGCAGTGCTTTGGTTGTTTTCTCTTTGCTAACAAACAACTCTGAATCAGTGCTCACTTCAGACATCACTAACATCTTTGTTTCCCCGGCTCTTTGCTCTGTTTCTGCTTCTTTCTCTTTCTTGTCTTGCTGGGTTTTTTAAATCTGGCTTTTGCGACTGAACTTCTGCTTGGCTGCATGATGTCCTTGATTTGGAACAGTAACAAAAGGTGAGTTTTGTTTTTAAATTTATTCCAGCAATTGTGTATTGCATGTTCTTAATTGCTTATGGTTTCTTTTTTAATTTTCCACAGTAAGGACAAATTTAGAGACTGTATTATGGCAATGACTTCATCATATTTTATTGACAAACCAACCTGACACAATCTGAATGGGATAAAAAAAAAAACTGAAAACCTTTAAACTGGTTGCATTACCCTCATTAAGTACACAATTGGATTTAGTTAATGCAGCTAAATTTAGATGCCTGGCATTTATTAAGATTCCCTAAATTACAATGTACAATTTGTTTTGAGGTATGACCATTGTATTCTTTTTTGTCGTAGTAAATCCATAACTTCTCAGTTTAGAACATCAGATCTGTTTGTTCACTTGTAATTCCTGGTAGAAGTGCTTATGAGGTTTACTGCAAGGTTTTAAACAATTCTATAAGTCATGAGTAATTATTGTTTTTTTTCATTATTTACTGAAACAGTTGCTGTCTTAGAAACAAAATTTTTAATTTGAAGGAGTATGGTGAGATGTAGCAAAATTGTTCAATAGTTCTGTAACTAATGATTTTCTCAGATTTATGCTCATCTTTATTGTTGCTGTATATTTAAGCTATTTCAAATAGTCAGTGACCTGGTGCTTATAGATTTCTGTTAATCAATAAATCACAGTAAAATGAATATTTTTGTGCCATGGGTGAATTTGCCCTTTAATCCCTTTTCTATTGTAATAATACAGATCTTTTTCTTAGATTGTTTTCTGTATTTGAAATTGTCAGTTGTGCCAATTATTGCATGCACTTTAAATATTCCCATGTGCATATCTCAGTTGATGGGTAGAATATAAAGCATTTTTCCTTTCATCACTTTCACTCTTCAAAAGATGGCTGAGTGATGAAGCTGTTACTGGAGCGTTTGAAAAAAGAACAACAGTGTGAGAGCTGCCCTTTCCTGAGGGCAGCTAATAAATAAGATCCAATTATACAGAACCCACAAAGATCACTTTTTTTTGTCAGGATGCAAGAATGGTGGTGTAACCTAAACCAATTGCAAAGTTGCAATCCAAGAAAAATACCAACAAATAGTAGATATAATAGAAAGTGTTAGGATTATGTATTTCTTTTCAATGTTATTGTCGCAGCCTTTTGTTCCAAAAAAGCCAAAAAGAAAAAAAAAACTCCAATAAAGGCTGTGGGTGGTAACAGGTGGTTTGGGATTTGTATGCACTTCGACTTGATTCATTTATTGTAAAAGTAGAAATAAAGGTCTTGTAACTTAGTTGAAATGAAAAATAATCTCAATTTAATGTTTGAAAGTGTAAACAAGAGTAAACAAGTGTAAATAAGTGTTCAAGTGGTCAAAAAATCATTTTTCCAAACCTCCCGTCCACACCAGACATTTACCAAACAATCCACCCAGCACCAAGCACCCGGTGTGTTCTTAATTACTCAAATTGGTGGGAGGGTCTAACAATTAACAACGTAAACTAAACAATTCCAAATATAAAAATGAATTACAAATTTTGATTCTAAATTAACTTAAATATATTCCAACTACTCAAAGAACAAAACGAAATTGGTAGAAATTATAAACTACAAAACTTTAGTATAAATGGCCACAACAGTTATAGTTATTGTTCTTACCTATTACTTGCATGTAAATGTTTAGGTACAACCTAAGAGTAATAAACTAACAATGTCTTTTTACTCTGAGAAAGATTTTTCTAATTGATAGAAACGTGAGTTTTAAATAACCTAGTCACTTGAGCTGACCATTCAACCATGATCTATTAAAAAGAATCGACAGAAACTGTTTTGCTTAATTCAAACTTTTGTGACTAAAGCTGCACTTTCAAGTATTGGGTTAAAAAATTATTTGCTTGTTAAAAAACTTTGACCCAACTTTTCTTACCTTATTCTTTTTAGGTGTATTTTTAAAGACACAAAAATCAAAGTTGAGGAACACAATTCTAACAAACTAAGATTAGCTGGTTAATTAGACCGGCCATCTGTTTGGGCAGCAAGCCGACAGTACGCTGTTTAACAGACATGCCGCTCATAATTGACAACTTCAAAAAGCATGACCTTATTCAGAGAGATGGTAATATTCCTTTATCTTCTATAGTCGTTTCTTGTGGAAGGAAGTATATACAAACAGCTGAATTTGTCTTTTCTAAACAGAGTGGCACAGCTTCAAAAACATGAAATATTATTATTGAGTGTTGCCATAACTATCCTCACCATTCTCTTTCATGTGTCTCAAGATGTCCTGATCAATTCATGAGCTTTAACATCTTGATCACAAAGACCAATATGATATGTGAGGATAAAAGACAGTGAAAGTTAAGCTAACTCACTAAATAACTGATGACCAGAGTTTTAGTGCATGGAAACAACATAGTTGAACCCTCAAACAGCATGAAAAACCAGCACAAAGCGCACCTTATGATGAAAAAGGCAGCAACAGGTCACAGCCATCTTTTAGAGTTCTGAATGTCCTTTCATTTATTTTTCAAAAAGATTTACAGCATATATACCCATTAGCAGGTTCTTGCACCAACACATTATTAGTATGGCAGGATCACATCTCAGACTTGACCTGGGAAAAAAAAGTATCAAAATTATAAGGCTTCACCTCAAAAGTGGATTTATAAATAAACCAATAAACAAAATCTACTACGAAAGTTATTTTTATTTACGCGACATACAACTGGCTACTTACTAATACAGATTAAATATCCACAATGGGGTGGTTGATGAGGGAATTTAATCTGGGTGAAGTCATTAGTTGTTTATCATGCATGCTCTCCATGAATATTGCTTTCAGTAGGTTGACATCAAAGAGAAATTGATCTTCAAATAAAACCATAATAAAACTAAAGCAAACTTCATGTCAGCCAGTGTAAGTGTGTGGTAAGTGAGGTAGATGGTTCCTGGTACCCCAAACACAGACATCAAGGGTTATGCAGTATAAATGCTGGTTATCTTTGTGTTTCCTCCATGATGCTGTGTGTGCAGAAGACAGGACAGGAGATAAAACAGCAGCAGTAAAGTAGCATTGCTATTCCTGTGCATTTGGTGTTTTCACTGGTTGAAATGTAGCACTATATAGTGGCATTAGAAAGCAATCACAGCACATTAGATTTATGAGATGAGAGGTGCAGAGTCTCAAAGAAGTGGCCCTTCCATTGTTTGCGTCATATTTATAGATCAGTAATTACATAAACCTGTTCCTTGTACAAATATGGCATTAGTTTTATCCTCGCAAACATTGTAATCTTGAATATGTAATCTTATTGAGCTCACTGATCTTGCTTGCTATATTTATTTTTATATTACAGGGTTTATTACTTATTGGGGTTATGTTTATTAATGGGTTGGAAAGTAATTGAAAGTCGATCTTTACTTTGAAATGAGTTGGTGTTAATTATACATCACCATTTAAAAGATTAAAGGCTTGGCGTTGGGAAAGTTGTCAAACATTGTTACCCTCATTTTGTAGGGGAAAAAGAAATCAGGTATTTAAACAAAGGAGCTTTACATGTTTCCGTCTTTTAATGTAGTTTCTAGATGTAATTTCCTGTATGTTATTAATGCTTTGCTCTCAAGATCAATGTAGCCTGTTAACGAGAAAGTTGGGTAACGACAAGTTCGTTGCTCACTACTGGCAAGAGATAATTAGACAGCCCATTTCCATATAAATATAATGACCTAGGAAGATGGCGTGTTTGTGTGGGCTCTGTCAGTCTGCACAATGCATATTTGTAGAGCACTTGATGGAAGAGGGGTTAAGCTTGTATGGGTTGTTTTGGGAAGTGAAGGCTTCCAGGTGGAGTTGAAGTCTGCGGTCAGAGCTGACAGCTTGGTGTGACTTGTCAAACTATGTGACACATTAAAGAGCCATGATCATTCAAATTTGTGCTTCAGTGCCGTCAACCTTAACTACAATAACCCTCAGAATACATCTAAATTGGACCCACTTAACATATCCACTTAACATATCCGTGGTGGATAATATGTCTCTCAAAGGTGGGGAAATTTTTCAGAAATTCAGGAGCTTTCATAGTCTGCTGTGTGAAGAACTTGATAAGCATTTGAATTACAATGAGACAAAAGCAGCTGAGAAGAGGTTGGTGGGCATCGTCGTAGGGATTATGGTGGATTGAACATCAGAGAAGGTGGGGATGAAATGACAAGAAGAAAGTGGTAGTAGGTGGCCTTGTTTAAACTAAATACCTCCAAGTGGCTTTAGAAAGTGAAGTTATTAAATTCTCATTTACCCTCAATTTGTCTTAAGTGCAAAACCTAAATCACCTTATTACTTTTCTTGTAACTGCTGGATTTTATTCAAGTAAAATGTAATGTATATGTTGACACAGGAGGACTTCGAAATGTGGGCAGATTACTGAGGTTAGGAGATAGAATTAGCCTTTAAAAGGACGTAAGACTGCAAATGCAGTTTGTTATGAAACACTCAGTGCATCTGAGGATAGCAGCAGGACGTCTGTCTCACGCTGTCTTGCAGTTACTATTTCTCTCTACGGGTACATATCGGCTCTGATCAAATGGACTTTTTCTCCGGCAAGTCTGTCTTTTTCTTCTTTGCTTTTTATTTTACCCCCCCCCCCCCACGTCATGCTTTTTACTTTGACATTTTGAAGAGCACCATTAGTTCTATAATGAGTTTTTGTGTGTGGCCTCAGAAAATCTGTGCCATTATGACACATATCATCAAATGCAAAAATCATTAAAGGCTTTTCATGTCACTGCTGAAAGGGAAGGTCTGATCACGTAATGCACACATTGCAAACATGGCAGTCTTTAAATGATGTCCATCCCATTATAATCCTGTTCAGCATATATTAAAATGTGTACATAACACAACTATGCCAAATTGCTTTTATGTTGCTTTGACAGCACTTCAGAGGACCTTACACACCAATAACCTGCACCTATTAACATTGTCTTGAAATGCTTGAAAATGTCACCAGTTTTGCCTCAAACACTCATAGTCCTCACAAGCTGTTCTCTCCCATTTTTGTTTTTCCCCCGGCGTTGTTAACCTTGTCATGCTTTTTCCCCCCTATTTTTTTCTTCATTTTTTTTTTACTCCTATATTTCTTTTTCTTGTTCTGCTTCAGTGTTTCAGGCATCAGCACTTCAATTTGATCCCGCTTTGTTTTTCTGTGTCCTCGTATCACTAAGGTAATGGGTGGGCTCGTTAAAAACATATTTGCCTTTGCGACTTTATATTTTACTGTGATTTTTCATGTGGAATGCAGGTTTGTGTACGCAGTGTGGGAGGGGGTATTTAAGGGGTGGGTGTCGACATGTTTGTTGGAGCATGAGGAGAGAAGGGGGAAAAAAGAAGAACAAATTACTTCAGTGATGAATGATTTAGGCTGTCATCAGTCCACTGAATGACTTGGGAAATGTTAGGGTGGGCTTAACAACTGTTAAGATCACACTCGTGCTGTCGCTGTGAAAAGAAATTGAGATAACAATGCTTCAAACCTGATATGACAGCTGTCTGAAAATACTCATTTAGCTTGCAGACATACACAAACATATTAAGGGGGCAATGGTGCACCTTCAGGAGTCCTATAGAGGGCACTATTCCGCTGAGAATAAAATTCCTGATGAAATTCAGACCCATAGGCCAATACACACTGATTAACAAGCTTCTAATCAGTCATGAATCTTATTGTGTCAGTGAACTTCAGTCAAGATTTGCAAATGTATTTTGTAAAAGAGTATACTTACTTGTTCTCTCTGTGGGATAGATTTTTTTCTCTTTATAAAAAGAAAACAAAAATGACTGTGATGTTGTAGATGTTAGTGCTGACACACAAGTACTTTTAGTGATCTTGGTGCAGCAGGAATAGATGGAGAGAGGAGGGGAAAAAAGCCTAATGAAGTCTGTTAATTTGCTGCTATCAGAATGAAAGTCTCAGACTAATTATGGCCCTGGGTCATCTAGTCTTGATCACAGGGAGAGGTGGCCCTGCATGGTTCACTTTGATTAGCTCACTCACAACACAGCTCCTTCACTTCATTACTCTGATCTCCCTCGCTGTCTCACTTTCGCTGGTGCTAGCACAGCCGATGGGGGAGGATGCTCCATGTGCAAATAAGACAATTGTAGCCGTTCTCGCATGGCTGTGCGTACCAATGCTGAGCTGTGCGTTGTGATAAGGCAGCGAGAAGACGTTAGGGCAGGTATGTAGAGCTCAAATAACACGTGGACGTCCGTTTGATGTCTCCTGTGCTTTCTTGTACTTCCTGTCAGACTGACTGAAGTTCAGGGCTTAGTGGAATTTGAACCATACAGCGAGTCAACAGTCAAATTGTGCAGCCTGTCTGACTATTCTTCTCCACTCTGTTGACTGTAGACTTGACAGATTTGTCGGCGTGCTGGATTTGTTCACTTGCTGCAAGCAGCCCCCTTCTGTGCATCTGATGTCTGGTAGTGAATTTTGCTGCAGGCAACAGTGTGTGTGTGTATATATAAATATGTGTGTATTCCAGTTAGAGTTCATCTTATGGGGAGCCAAATCTGCTTGCAGCTTAATTACAAAGAATATTCTAATTCATGAGTGTATATAGTTTAATTTAAAAGTTATTCTCAGATAGATTTTGGTAAAGGTTTGGCTACCTGTGAGTTTGTCAGCATATCTCTGTAATGTCCTTTGAAGGTACTGATCTGTGTCTAAGTGCGTATGTGGGGGTTTGCTGATTCAATTGTGAGGCCTTCTAAATTAACCCGGCGAGAGAATTTATAAGCCCCCCTTAATTGTAGTGATTTAAACTTACCTGCATGACTACCTTGATTGGTTATTAGAACCAACACAGTGATTAAATTAGCCTTTGGAGACGACTGCCCTCTCAGTCTTTTTTTGCTGCGTGCTTGTCTGCCTTTCTGGCAGAGACAGTTGTGTCACGTGTTTAGCTATAGCAGCTTCAGCTAAATAAAAAGTAAGACATAGATCTAAAATAAAACTGAGGACCAAATATGCATACACACACTTTTGATCTCTTGCTTGCCACAAAAACACATTTGACCGATTTGACCCAAGTACTAATGCCGAAGGCAGCAGTCGCTGGCTGCCGTGTGTTGCAGTGTTAATAGATGCAGATTGTCAATATTTAAACGAGGAGAATAATGATGTCGCAGCCTTTTACCTTTGAACTGACTTCACCCCCAAACAGTAGCTGTTATATTTTATGTGCTATAAATGGAAAAGTTACACCCATTATCTTATAAATTTGCCAATTGCAAATCCAGATCATAAAATGATTCTCAACCTTGCAGTTCTGATTTGAATTGGAAAATTGGAGCTTGCTAGAAGCAGATTAGTAAAGGAGTCCATAATAGCAGAATATAAAATATGTTAAGCCAGTACTAAATCAAAGGGGAGTAGGTTAAGCTAGAGTATAAAAAAAAATCTATTGATTGTATGTATACAATATTTCAAACAAATGTAATGTGATAAAGTTGTGTTTTATTTATAACAGAAAAAAATGACCTGTTGGAAACTTCTGAGGCATAAGAGCCACAGCTCTCACACCCCTTGCTTGCCACTCATGCGCACCACTACTGCAGCATTTATGCAACTGCTGCTCAGATACTACAGAAATGAACCAATAATAGGACTACTTAATTTCATGTAGCACTATCATGGTGCTTTGTCTACACTGATGAAGCTTAACTTGCCTCTGGATGCTGAGCACTAAATACACATGAGCTGTTCAGAAGCCGAGCACTTTGTTACTTCAAAGAAGCTATATATTCTTCAATCTCCTTAATTTTCTCACATGTAGAGCAAGGAAGCAAGGTGACAGCAGCTTAAAAGTGATTGGTGAAGGTTTTTTATGTATAACTTAAAAAAGCTATACATGATGGACCTCTCTTTTGCCACTTAAATAATTCCATACTGTTAAAGCTGTCTTCTTAGTAAGCAAGAGGAAAGTATTGAGTACTTTGGCTTTATTCAGCCAACTAACTAATAACTGGCAGGAGAGGGATAGAACCTCTTTAGTCTCTTTGCTCCATACGTTCAGAGAAAACTCCTTCTGGCACTTCTCTGGCATTTCATTGGAAGGACTTTAACCTCTAAGAAAGGTATAATGTAAAGTTTTTGTGAAACCTTGTTTTACCTTGATGCCGATAACCAACCAATACCTTTATGGGAGAATTTAAATAGCAGGTATGAAAGTTTTGGACTTAGTTTTTAACAGGACCTTTGAAGATGCCACAATGTCACCTTAACCCTGTAAATTAGTATGAACCAGTTATTTTTGATTTCCAGTGGATTATCTTATCCTGTGGTACTTTTTACATACACTTTACTATATTGAATAAATTTTCTGTTTATTTTTTTCTTCAAATGTACTCCAGAAAACATTAGATAACTGTAAATCCTTAGAAATTTGACCATCATGGTTCTAGAAACAACTGAAGTCATTGAACTTTACTTGTTGTGGCAGAATGAATCTCAAAAAAAGCCAAATGCAATTTAAGATGTTTTGTTTTTTGATGTCAAAATACAATAAGGTTAAAGTTCCTCATTTGGATGCTTCCTTTTAATTTTTTGTATGTTAGCATTATTTGGAGATTGAATACTTTCATTTAAAATATATTGGTTTGAGACCCCCAATCTCAAACCCTGTTTGAGATCTTGTTTGTATGAGTTGGGAAAATTACAACATGAGTGGATGCATATTAAAAAACTAATATTTTTAGTTGTACGCTTGTAATTTCTTGCAAAGGCTTTTTTAAAATCTTGTGTGTAATTCCAGTCTTCAAGGCCATTGTGTATTTGTTTGCCGACACTGAAAATAGTTGACCTCCCATAACTGGCCATGGTTCTTTGTTGCAAAATCAGTATCTTTGTTCTTAGATGAAAAATATGTTTGAAAGTTGCTCAATTCTAGGTTTTCACAGTATTGCAATTTCAACCTTGATACGACTCTTCTGAAAAATGCAATACTTGATGCCATTTTCAGTGCTACAAGGAGAAAAATGTGAAATAAAGGACTGAGATATACTAAATGAGAGCTTATTCAGACTTAGTAGCATATACTATTCTTTTTCAGTTTTGGCATTTCTGTCACTTGATTAGTTACTTTCTGGAGTTAAAATGATGGTGAGAGACCAGGTACAGTTTGATTTCAGGGAACACCAGAGCAGTATTAAAAAGGGCTCATATTTGGTAAATCAGGTCTCACTCATTACAGGGATAGACATGTAAATTATCTAATTTGCAGGGAGATGGCATGAGACCCCAGAAAACATGAGTTTTACCCATTATGAGCTGAGCAATAGTGTTGGAATATAATAAAAAAATAGCCTTTATTGTTCCACAGAGGTGAAATTTAGGTGTTGAGATATATAGGTTCACAGAAAAGATTAAAAAAAAAAAAAGTGTTAGAAATATATATATATATATATATATATATATATATATATATATATATATATATATATATATATATATATATATATATATATATATATGTTGCTCTTATTGGTGCATAAGATACATATCCATCCATTATCTAAACCCGCTTGTTCTTGCAGGGTAAAGATGGGCTGGACACATTGTCAGTCCAACATTAACTATAAAATAGTCAATTTGTATAGTTTTATATATTTGTGGTTTTAAGCAGAAAGTCACTTAAGGTAAATGGATTACCAATTTTAATTTTGTAAATTCTTTACCTTATTCAATTCTGTACCTTCTCTTTATCTATGCAAAGTATACTGGCATGGCGATCTTTCATTGATACCTAAATTTTATTTTCTGTGTGTGTCTGGGTGTATGTGTCAAAACCAGGCCAGTTCCAGTAAGGTGCTTCCTCTGATTAGAAATCCGCTGTGATAAGATGATGTGGTAGTGTGAGTGGAAAGGGCCGAGGACGAGGGGAGGAGATTTGTATGTGGGCGTGCACGCGCGTAGGCCGCGGTGGGGGATGGTTGGGGGTTGAATTTGAGGTGTTACTCGCTTGTCTCTGAGGTCCGTCTGTCATGTACAGCATCAGTCATGCTCTTTCACAGCAGTTTTATTTCATCCACCACTCCCTTTAGTGCTTTGATGGCAGAATTCACTGATACTGCCTTGTGGGAAGGACTGCTGTTTGGGAAGCGGGTGTGTGCGCTGTGTTACACATTGTCAAGTGCCTTTAAACTGTGACAGAGATAAAAATCAAAACCAAACAGCAAAATTACCACAAGTGAGAAGTCTAGATAACTTTTTAAAGAAAAAAAAAATCCAGTATTGAATCCCCAGCTGATCTAGCCACTAAACATTCCTTTACTTTTCCTTAGAACATTTTAAATCTTCTCCTTTTTTGTTTAACTATCAATGCTTTTGACTGGAACATTTATAAACATGCTTAGTTTGATTTTGTGGGGGTGCACAGTTGTGCAGTTGGTGGATAATTTTAATGTTTTTCACTGTGGGAGTAGATAATTTACTGTTCCTTAAGTGAAGCGCAGTACGTAACTGTAGTCTTTGTGTTCTTTAAAATTTTTACCCTTTCTAACCCCTGAGCTGACATTAATCACAGGAGTGGGCATAACCTAAATTAGGGCGTGACCTAAAATATTTTAAGAAGTTCCGAATGCTGATGCAGCAGTAATAGACCGATTTAGATGCATTATGTTAGTGTTGTGTCTCTAACAGACAGCTTTAGCTTCACTTTTACTGATTCCTGCTTGCTCATTCTAATTGGTTTTAGTCAGCGACTCAGGAACCTTCCTTTCGTAGAAAGGAATGCACATCCATCATTGCTTCTCTCTACCTTCTCATATCTTTCCTGTAAGTGCTACTTCTTTCCTGCTTTTGCCAAATGTCTTTTGTGACAGACTCCCCACTGCTCAGCTCTCACAAGTGTATCCTTATCTTCCCATACTTCCCGGGTGATGGCGCAATCTGATAATCGCAAGTATCTGCACTCTCTTTGATTGATTAACCAGTGACCTTCGACCTCCAGCAGGACACGTTAATTGGCTGATATATAATGAGTGGATTTCCCTGAAGAGGACTTGTTCTCAAGCCAGGGAGGTTGGGGGGTATTGTTGGAAAGGGGCAATCTAATTAGGCAATTTAACTGATAACAACTGGGGTGATGTGGACTGAGTGTATGTGGGTGATGCGATTTGTATCTTGTCAGTATCTCTTAAACCATACAGATGGATGTAGCACAGTTCCACATTTTGTCACATCACTTCCACTAATGCCGATACATTTCTCTGTGAATGTATCTTGCAGGCCAAAACAAAAGGGGCCTAGTTGTGACAAAGAGAAAAAAAAAAGGTTTCAGATCCCCTGACATTACACTTGAATTAGTTCATAACTCTGCTCATCTTTGGACTAAAATCTATGCCTCTTTGCAAATTAACTGAGGCTTCAACAGACTGGATAAAGTCTGTGAACAGCAACTTTCAAGGCTTGCATATTCTCAACTTGATATGAGTTTTTACTGCACCTCTCTAAGCTCTTCCATTGTATTTCTGACTGTTATCCTACTAGAAGGTGGACCTACACCCCAGTTTCTAAAGGCTTTTCTTCTCTGTTAATTATTATTTATAGGATTATGTTACTTGGCAGAAAATAAATCAATTTAGGTCTCTCCTGACCAGTGTGTCCTCTTCCATAAATTTGCTGGTTTCTCTGCATGGCCTCTTGTAAACTATAAACATGACTTCCTTATTTAACAATAGCTTTCTTCTATGGAACTTCATTCCATAGAAGCCACATTTATATGGCACACAACAAATAGTTATTCTATCCTCAGATTGTCCAACCCTAGCTGTGAGTTTCTGCAGCTCCTCCAGACTATTAATGACTGATGGTTTATTCTCTGATTAATGCACTTTCAGCCTGACTTGCAGCTGGTTCCTCTACTGTTCCATTTTTGTTTTTTTTTCTATTAAGCAGTGTTTGACTCAACATTTACAATATTGTTTTATAATCTAAACAATCTTTAAACTTCTTCAAATGTCCATTTGTGACCTGACTGGTGTATTCCAGCTGTAATGTACAATATGAAATCTATATACCTTTCACAAAACACTGTTGCTTCAAAACTGTTTTTTTAAGTAACTTCTGAAGGCAGTTGCTTGATCTGAAATTTTGTTAGGGGTATTTGAGTAAAAGGGAAATTCCACAAAACTTTGTGTTGGTCTGTCATGTAAAATCACAATAAAATACAATGAAATTTGCATTTCTGACTAATGTAAATGTTTAAGGGGTCTGCATACTTTTACAAACAATTGTATATCTATGAGGCAGAGAGATTAAAAGTGCATTTCAGAAATATTTGTTGTGTGTGAGGTTAAATGAGGTTTCACCAGGCTTCAAGTTTTAAAAATCAGACTGAAACAACATCTTAAAGAAGTAAGCAGAAGTCTGTCTACACACTGCATTAAAAAGCTCCATAGCACCAAATACAAGATTATATTTCTCTGAGTGAATAATTTAGTTCTTCGTGGATTTATTATTTAATTTAGGTTGTAAGTCTTAAGATTTTGTCGTGATTCACTTTCATGTTTTCCCAAGCAAGAGCTGTCTCGCCATAAATTTATCAAGAGACTGAAAGTCAATTCAGCCTTCATCGTTGCATGTTAAGCACACACAAGAACCAGGAATGTAAATGAAGTTGTGATCGGTATCGTATAGGATGAACATGCAGTGTTTGCTTCCCTTCATGTCTCTTTAGATGTATTGCAAAAATAATTATTTAACCTTGTATGCCAATATGTTTTCACCAATCTTTTTTTTTTCAGTGATTAAGGTCAAGCTGCATAAATTGCTACACCATTTAAAACAGATGTCATTTCTTGCTTTGTACTAACAGTTTCTAACAAAGTTTATTCTTAAAAATCATGTGGAGAAAAGTTGTAATCCAAAAATACAAATGAACTTGTTTTGGTTTCACTGTAACAATGGGCTAATTTTATTTTTCATGTTTGGGAGTAATTTTTTGCAGCTTGACAGACTTATTAAATCATTTTTATTTTTGACCAAATCTTTCAGTAAACTTTGCAAAATAAATTTTCAGTGCTGTTCAAATACTAGTTGTCTTTAAATATATGTTTCCAGTGAAACTTTTGTAAGTATCTTTCTATTTCCTAATGTTTGCTGCAGTTCTCTGGTAATTGGCCCTCAGAAACTACAGTCATGGCCAAATGTTTTGAGAATGATTCAAATGTTAATATTTACAAAGTCTACTGCTTCAGTTTTTATAATGGCAATTTACATATACTCCAGAATGTTATAAAGAGTGATCAGCGTAACAGCAATTAATTGCAAAGTCAATATTTGCCTAGAAAATGAACTTTATCCCCCAAAACACATTTCAACTTCATTGCAGCCCTGCCTTAAAAGGACCAGCTAACATTGTTTCAGTGATTGCTCCATTAACACAGGTGTGGGTGGTGATGAGGACAGGGCTCCTCATCACCACCCACACAATCATGACAGATTGATCATGACAGATCAATCTGTCATTATTAAGTAAGAATGACACCACTGGACACTTTAAAAAGAGGCTGGTGCTTGGCATCATTGTTTCTCTTCTGTGAGCCATGGTTACCTCGAAAGAAACACATGCAGTCATCATTGCACTGCACAAAAATGGCCTAACAGGAAAGAAAATCGCAGCTAGAAAGATTGCACCTCAGTCAACAATCTATCGCATCATCAAGAACTTCAAGGAGAGAGGTTCCATTGTTGCCAAAAAGGCTCCAGGGCGCCCAAGAAAGACCAGCAAGCGCCAGGACCGTCTCTTAGAAGTATTTCAGCTGCGGGATCGGGCTACCAGCAGTGCAGAGCTTGCTCAGGAAAAGCAGCAGGCAGGTGTGAGTGCATCTGCACGCACTGTGAGGCGGAGACTCTTGGAGCAAGGCCTGGTCTCAAGGAGGGCAGCAAAGAAGCCACTTCTCTCCAGGAAAAACATCAGGGACAGACTGATATTCTGCAAAAGGTACAGGGAGTGGACTGCTGAGGACTGGGGTAAAGTCATTTTCTCTGATGAATCCCCTTTCCGATTGTTTGGGACATCTGGAAAACAGGTTGTTCGGAGAAGACAAGGTGAGCGCTACCACCAGTCTTGTCTCATGCCAACTGTAAAGCATCCTGAAACCATTCATGTGTGGGGTTGCTTCTCAGCCAAGGGAGTCGGCTTTCTCATAGTCTTACCTAAAACCACAGCCATGAATAAAGAATGGTACCAGAATGTCCTCCGAGAGCAACTTCTCCCAACCGTCCAAGAGCAGTTTGGTGATGAACAATGCCTTTTCCAGCATGATGGAGCACCTTGCCATAAAGCAAAGGTGATATCTAACTGGCTCAGGGAACAAAACATAGAGATTTTGGGTCCATGGCCTGGAAACTCCCCTGATCTTAATCCCATTGAAAACTTGTGGTCAATCATCAAGAGACGGGTGGACAAATGAAAACCTAGGAATTCTGACAAAATGCAAGCATTGATTGTGCAAGAATGGACTGCTATCAGTCAGGATTTGGTCCAGAAATTGATTGAGAGCATGCCAGGGAGAATTGCAGAGGTCCTGAAGAAGAGGGGTCAACACTGCAAATATTGACTTGCTGCATTAACTCATTCTAACTGTCATTAAAAGCTTTTGTTACTCATAATATGATTGCAATTGTATTTCTGTATGTGATGACAACATCTGACATACACACATGAAAACCAGAGGGCAGCAGATCATGTGAAAATATAATATTTATCATTCTCAATACTTTTGGCCATGACTGTACTACTTTATTTCAAATTTATATGCCAAAGTAGTTATCTCCTTACCTTGGTGTCTGTATTTCATGCTGCAATCTTATTATGCATTTTTATCTCCTCATTCTTTCTGCTCTTTGCTTTATATTGCACTTTTCCTTTTATTGCCCTGCTTCGACAACTCTCTTTTCCTGCTCACACATAGATTGTGAGGAGAATGTAGTCACGGAGGAGTCACGTAAGTCTAAGTAATCGCTCAGTGTGTGGTTCTATTTGTTTTTTTTGTGCATGGTGAGCTGTGCTGTAAGTGTGCATGTTTGTGCTCATGCTACTAGTCTCCATCATGTGGGAGCTCCAAGTATCCCTCTTCACTTTTTAATTGGATACATGATCCCTTAAAGGAGAACAAGACCACATGGAACAGCAGGCATACCTTTTCCTGCGGATTAACCCCTGTGTTTCTAGACGCTGTTCCCCTCTTTTATATCCCGCTATCCGCTCCTCTCTTCTCAGCACACACTCTTGATGATTACAGCACCAGACAATTATCCGGCATACTCCATGGGTCGCACGTTTGGTTCTTTTAATCTGGTGCCTTAGGTAATTAAAAGCATCCAGGACTTCCTCCTTGTAATCACGACTTAAGAGGGTATGGTTTTTTTGTATTTGCTCAAATCTGAATTTTACACTTCCTGGTCAATAGAGAGGTACTACCGCATTTAATTTAGCAAACATGTAAGAGCCCTCCCCTCTCAAACAAAACATCCATAACCTATTTAACCCCAACAAATGCAGCAAGGAAATTCTCATATCCTATTAACTATTAAACAAGTTGATGAAAATCAGTTTAGCTCTGTCCAAAAATATTATTGAAACCTAGATTCCAGAGGTGTAAGTGGTATCAGGCGAAGCAGTAGACAGATCATACCCAGAGCCTACTATAAAAGGATGAAATCAAGGGTCACTTCATTTGATCAATGTCCTAAATGTATATCCAAAAAACTATTCATGTACTAATCTTATACTGTAGTAAGGATAGACCACTACTTTCTTCTATGGCATTTTCACTGTAGAGTTCAGATTGAACCTTTGAGTTGTTCTGTAGAAGTTTTTATGTAGAACTCTGGCTTTTCCTTTTACAAAGCTCTTCCTTTAGATGACATTAAGTTAACTCAAAAATTAAATAAATCTTTTATTGATAGGAAGATTAACTCATGGCTGAAGTGAAGGTAGACTGGTATCAAAGGTTGAAGTCAGATGAGCTATATTGAAACATATGAGAGTCTCAGTTTAGGCCAGACTTTTTCTTTTTCTTTTTTGATTTGTTTTTAAATTTCTGTGAATTACTTAGTAAAGGTGTAAGGTTCTGTGTTTTTGTACCAAGATGTCTGGTACAGTTATGTTGCTTCGATACGCTTGTGTACCAAATGTGTACTAAAAGCATACCTGTAACATGCAATCAGTCAAACTCCCTGAATCCTATATGATGCAAGAGGAAAAATGAAACGGGAGCTGCACATGCTGCATTCAGTGTACAGCTGGAACACTGGGGTGTCAAAATATCAAAGAGACTTCAAAGTGATTTAAACATGTTTTATTTTCAATTATGTTCATAGTCTTACAATTTTCTTTCTTCAAAAATTAACACTGTTAAGTGGCTTTGTTGTTGTGCATTGTACTGTGCCTGCTTACTAGTTTAGTATATTTTCCTGTTTTTTTTTTCAATTATAAAACATAATCAAGTTAATTTCTGAAACTGAAAAATATTTCATATTTATTGCTCACCGAAGTAAAGAAAAATGTATTTCATTAATTTTTCTTGGTTGCAGCATACCAAATAATGATTTTAAAATTCAAATGCGTACCAAATCGTCATTTAAGTCTACTGTTACATCCCTTGTTTTTGATTTAAGTAACTTAATTATTTACATTTAATTCCAACTTAATACAAAATGGCATGACAGGACACTGCTATGCCTGGATGGCAAAGAAATCCATCCAGTCGTTCAGTTCCATGTCAATTTAATACCAGCAGTGCCCAGTCCTATTGACAGGTTAGATTAGATGACATTGACTTGTTTACTTGCTTTGATTTTAATGTTGTGTGTCTTGTGTCCTGTTATAAACAGATGTAATCCACCCTCCTTGCTTCTAGTAATTAAAACAGTTTCAACAATACAATTTAACTTAAATGTGACGCTTTTATATCTCACCACCATTTTTTTAGTACCTTGTCGTATCAATGTTATTCCATCACATTTCCCTAATACATCTTCCTCATGACTCTTAAAAAGTAACCTTTTTTGTTGTTATGTAGCCTTGGAAATTTAAAATTTGTCTGTTTTCAAGAGGTGATATTCTCATCTGCATCTTGATACATTTTTCTTTGCAAATCCTGGTCTTTGTGGATCTAAACAATACCAACCAGGATACCCTCTAGTATCAACTTATTTTCCTACCGTTACATCCATATTTTTGCTTTTAGTGACATTTTTGTATTTTTTTCTTCATCAGCTAAAAAGGAGGAAGAGGATCTTGAGGATAAGAAATCCATAAAGAAGAGGATTAAAGAGCTCAAGGTGCTCGATCCCAAGATTGCACAAAATCTCTGTAAGTATCCTTTTCCTTTCAGGCCACTTCTCCCTTGATTTACATTTATACGAGCCTTCAAAACTTCAAGTGTAGCAGGCCTTTTGGATGCTCTTATCCCTCTTGTGATTCTTCTTGTACTTTTGAATTTTTCTGTAATTTTAAATAACTTCGCAGAGAATGGGTTGCTCAATCATTTATACAGGTTTAGAATATAAAATAAAGCACAAGAAAAGCTAAGGTGCACGCAGCACTTAATTGATACAAGCTTAAGCAAGTGTCACAACTTGTAAATGCTCTTCAAAGGCATATAAAAGTGCTTTAGTTTTTGATTTTGTGCAGTTCTTCATGTTGAAGAGAGTTTTCAGTTTTTGTAACGTTTTTGTATTGGTCACCAAACATCTGCATATTTATGCAAGTGCAAAAACAAAGGTGCAGTACATCTGCCTAAAAATGTTTAGTAAACACACACAGGTTTCAGTTTTCCCTTCCAACTGCAATCTTTTAAGTGCATTTCAAACTATTATAGATATGGACCCAGAAGACAAAGAAATCTCACTGCTGCAGATGAATCACTGAAAACGACCCTTGATCCTCTCTAATTTTCCCACTTGATTCTGAATGAAACAATGAAGAGAATCTGAAACAAAATGTCTTAAAAGACATATTGTATATGATCTTTTTATATATTTCATATAAAAACTGTTTTACCAAAGAGATCCTTTAACCAGTCTTTATCAGTTTTACAGGTGTATTTTTTCTAACAGCACCTGGAATAGTAAGGTTTATTATCACTTCAATACAGATGTTATTGTCTCTAAAACGGCTAGAGTTGCTCAACACAGGTTACTTTAAATACAGGTGATTAGGTCTTTGTCTAAAGACTGCATTCTAAGAAACTCTTCAACTAGGTAGGGTTGGGGTTAGGGTAATCTATTTTAATACTTCAGTATTATAATGCTGGCAAGAATGTATTACAAATGACTTAAGGTCAATTAGCACTTTGATCATTTAGTACTCCCATTTCCTACCCACACATAGTTTTTTTCATTGATTCCTTCATTTATTTTATTCTTCTAAATACACCATGTTGTACCCCGGTATCCAAGAATTGTCTATGAATTTATTTCTCTTGGTGCTGAAGGATTGTGAATTAATTTTGTTTATAACTAACCATAATCTAAATAACCATAAAAATGGTAATTTTGTGTACAATTTCATTTAAATGCTGATTATTTTCTCAAGATTTTATGCTATGCCCATATTTCCACTGACTATGGTTCAGATCACCAATGGGAGCCATCTGACTCTGGCAAAGAGAATTTAAGTCAATTATCAATGATAAGTAAATAAATAGTAGGTTATCAATAATTAAGCTAATAACTAGGTTATTAGTTTTCAAAGTAGCTATGAAATATCTAAAAAGAAAAAGAGAACCAAAATTGCCAAACAACAAAAAAAACGAGGGGCAAAATGTCCACCAACCCACTGCGGCAAGTTGGTGTCACCTTTCATCATATAAACACCTCATTAACTTCAGAAGGTTTTGTGTTTTTTTGTTTTTGGCAATGACGTCCTATTTTACTGAACTGAAGAATTTGCAGTAGTCTAGCTGCAGGTCAGGTACGTTGTGGTACCCTGTGAGTCGGTTGTAAAAAATTAACACTCTTCCTCTGTTCAAATTGCAAGCCCACTTTCAGCTTCCTTGGATATAAAATTACTAGTATTTGGCCAGTGATCGGTGCTAATTTCCCCTTCTGGTTAGGAAGCATAACATAATTAAAACAAAACACAAATCAATTTCAAATGTCCAAAGAAGAAAATTGCATCCTGAATCTGATGTCCTTTTGATGATCATTTAATAATAAACTCACTAAATTATCCGCAGGAACAGATGCTCTTAACAGGGGTGCCCAAACTTTTTTCTTATGCCTTTGGTTGTTGCCATAGCAGTTATTACAAGGCGGCACTTAATGTGAACCTGGCTGTTGATACTTATGACTCATCTCTTCACACAAAGCTAATTAACCATGTTAAGGATCCATTAAGGGAGGAAAAAAAAAATTGTGGTGCATGATACCATAGACTTGTCTCCTTTTTCTTTCTCTCTCTATTTTCTCTCTCTCTGTGTCTCTCCGTCCTGCTGTCTCTCTCTCCCTCTCTCTGTTTCTCTCTCACTTTTTCACACACATATGCATTTGCACATGTATGCTTAGCCCTAAAATGATCGTTTAAAAGCACCCGGCATTAATGAGGATCCTGCTGATCTCTTAAGCACTCACGGATCTTTGCACCTCATTGGCTTATATGGAGGGGAGCTGTGACCTTTGTTTCATGTATTAAAAGAAAATGGGACTAATCAGCCCAGTAACAGTGATAAATCATGCAGTAGAAATTATAGAGCAGAAAAGAGAAGGGAAAAAAAACGGGGAGAGTGGGCAGGTTTACAGTATGTTTTTCACCACAGTAGGCAAAGGGTTTAAAAGGCTTGACTGAAGTTGGTAATGAGTATGTGACTTAGTTTTTTCTTTTTTTATTGATTGAGTTGTGCTTCACTGTTGAGCTTTAGTTAAATTCTTCCTAATGAATTGTAATTTTTTTCCCACAAGTTCAAACAGTAAAAATGACAGTAGTTGGGAAAACAAGACCGTAAACACATTAATCAAAACATTGAGCCGTTATTTGAAATTAAGAAGTAATATGTCAACTAGGAAACTGGGGATGGGCAACCTACAGTATATTCAGATTCTTTATTGAAGTGTCAGCATTGGCTCAGCTGTTTGTCATTTGAAGTACAATGTGTGAATTTATTTACACTTCACCCACATACAGACAAACTACCATCTTTGTTTTTTAAAAAAATATTTTTTTAAGAAAGCTTAATGTGGCTGAGGTATATGTTTTCTTTTTTATATAATTCTTAGAGCTAGAGTAATTATTTATCCTGATATAAACCATTGCTCATCCCATTCCTTATCACGCAGTTAGTATTGAATATAGCCTAGATTTTTTGAATTAGACATTGAAAATAGCTTTGTCTCATGGATGCATGCATTGATGCAGCTTTGATTGGATTTCTCTTTGCTTTCTACTTCATTTACTTAATGTGTTATTTTAATGTGTGCTGGATTTTTTTATGTTTCCTACTACTTCATTCTTTTTTCTGTTTCTATTGTTTCATTTCTTACGTTTTATGAAACTTGTCTAATAATAAACAGTTGTGAATCAATCCAATATATAAAACTAATTTGTTTTCTTATTGTTTTCCTCTTTCTCTAGCGATCTTCTTGGGTTCCTACCGCATGCCTTATCAGGAAATACGTCGCATGATAGTGGAGGTGGATGAGGATCAGCTCACTGAACCCATGATCCAGGTAGGACAGGCTTTGCATAAAGTTGCAAAAATGTTCGAAGCCTCAGCTTTTTATGCATCATGAGTGCAAGAATCTGTTGACCCGCCCACAGTAAATCTGGTCATACTCAACTGTGAGATGGAAAGAATATTGGAAAGTAACTCATCCGACAATATGCAACTACATACCTAAGGCTGGAATTGGATTTCTTGTGCTGCTCTTCTCCTACACAGCTATACAGGTTCATGCCCTAACTCTTGTCTGTTGTCTTCATTAGTTGTCAACCTTAAAACACAGTGCAGCTTGAGGCTAAAATATAGGATAGCTCAAAATATGAAGTATACCCTGATTGATCTACCAGACAATTAGTCCGTAAATTAACTAATTGAAAACATTTTATTGGAGATTTTTACCATGGCTGATTAATATTATTCCTTATTTTGTTCTGCTTTACTATTTTACTTTGAACATGAGTTTTGATTGTCATGTGTATAACACACTTTATTTCAATTACTGTACTTTTCCTCATCTATACTTTAATCTATTAGTTTATCTTTGCATCTTTCTCTTAGAAGACTAATTAGGGGGGGTGAAATGAGTCACAATATCCACAGTTGTGTTGCAGTTTCAGTCACGTTTCTGAGTAACGTTCATCTTTTGGGTTTTTCTTTTTTTAATGAACACATACTTAGAGAGATGTCATGACGTTGTTCTAAAACAAAAACAGGAAGGTAGTTTGGCTTTTGATAAGCCACTATGAGTATTAAAGGTTAGGACTGAGTAATTAAAAAAAAAATTTAACAGTAAATGATCTCAAAATGCTTTGAATTTCTTTTAAGAAAATCCTTGCTTAAGTTCCTGCTCAGAACCTAAAATTATGTTTTAGCAGGAACAAACTAATTTATTTCTTTTATTTGAGTTCATGTTATGCATGCTGATTTGTATGCTGAAAAACCTTTTTGTCAGCTCTACATTAAGATACGTTGCTTCTGAAGTTTTAGCAGAAGAAAAAAGTAATTCATTTAGAGTTCTGAATATCTGAATTACATGTTAGAATTTCTGCGTCCTCCACAGTGGCAGAGGGTCGCTTATATTTAGCTGTGAAACATGGCTTTTGCCCTGTTTGACTTTTCACCCACAGGCTGTTTAAAAGCTGTGGGATGTTGAAGCTGTTCTCTGGAATGTAGCTCAGTTTTGGACCAATCCAAAATATATTTTGTCTCTCAGTAAAATAGAATAAAGAGCATACATTAAGCATTATTTTAATATAATTTTTCATGGAATATCTAGTACAACATTATAATTTAGAACAAAATTACACAATAAGCAAAAAAATAAAATAAAAAAAAAACATAATGAAGCCCTAGATGATTAAAAGCCTGTCTAAGCAAAAATCTTTAAAAGTCCTGACTCCTTTATGCCACCAGATTACCTGATTATCTCAGTCTACAGGAAGAGATCTTGGACAGAGCAACTGAGCGTCTTGTGGGAGAGTTGAGCGCATTCTCGTTACTATGCTGTGTGCTTGATTGCCAGCTTTTGCTTGTGGCTTGGTCGAAAGTCACTTGCACAGATTCTTTTTGTTCACGTAGATACTACTTAGTTGTTCCCACTGCATAAATTCCCTCTCACAATGTATTGTTTCACTCACAAGTTAAAACTTCCGTATTATGTTTAAGAGCTCAATTCATGTGTGTGTGGGTGAAATGCACATTCACAACTTTTGAAACTGATAAAGTAATATAGAGATACTTCTCTGTTAGAAGAAGCAGGTCTATTAATTTTCTTAGATGACGCTCCACAGACAAAGTAACAACTCAGGAATATTTAGGTTTACAGAAAAAATAAGCTTATGCCTCAAGGTGCTACTTGATTGTAGGTTGGCAGACTGAGTCTTTCTGGGTCAATTGGGTTTTTGGCTGGGACTCAGTCTTTCACCAGGAAAAAGAATATAGGAATAACCAGAACATATTTGAATTACATTTCAAAAGGGAAGAATGTACTGTATAATTTAATAGATGTCCCAACACTGAACCTCTTGGCTACTTCTACAAGAAAGGTCTGAGCAAAACAACACTGGAGCCTGACAGAGCAGCAGTGCATACATTTTTATCAAGTTAACAAATCTGTATATTAGGATGTACTTTTAAATCTCTTTGTGTTTTTTTATTAGTAGTATATCTTGCATATAGCCAAAAATGTATCATCACCACATTGGGAACTTATTTTATTATTCTTAAGTTACCATGTGAAAAAACATGGGATGGTAATTTTTATAAATGTTTTTTTCTTCTTTTTTGTTTAATTGGATTTTATTTAATTTATGCAACTAAGAAAAGGTTGTTAATATAAGATAATTTCAAAATATATGGGCTACATGAGAGGGAAAAAAAGACTTAGAACTCTGTGCAAAACAGATTAAAAGACAGTTTGCTGAATTAACTTTTTAATTGGGTTTTTGGCTGACTATTTTTGTACCAAACACTGAGGTTAATGAATGCCTCTGAAGGTTTTAGATTGTGTTGCTGTCAAACATGCCGACTGTGTGGAAACAAATAAAAACAAACCTCAGCTACAGAGGTACACATTGAATAATTCATTTGATCAATTAATAGTCATTAAGGCAATTTCAGTTATGGCACATCAATAAAATAACTTTTAATAATAGACAAACCTTTATTTGCTTTGACTCCAGGCACCTGAACAATTTCTTTATGTAAGACTGTAAATGTTGGCTGCACATCAGTAGTATTTATCAAAGGTGAACTGTAGCATATTTACAATAAGTATATGTAAATAGCATTTTCTAGTCAAAACGGACAACGAACAATGCAATTTTGTTATTTAAACCAAATGTACATTAATCATCTACACCCTGTTCTTTAGTAAAATATTCTTAATTTGAATGGGAAGCTGAAAAATACACATTGCTCTTCAGCTTGACTGGTGGCATTCACTTTATTTTTTAAAAATTGAGATGACAATCCTCTACTTAGTGAAATGCTTTAAATTTGAAGCAAAGTTCAAATGTTAAAGCAATAATTAGTGTTTAACAAGACACCAAGTCCTTTTTACTGAATTTAATCATGTCTGGTATCATGTTTATTGCTGCTTTCATCTCTTTCATCTCTCTTTTCACACTGTTTGCAGAACCTTGTAAAGCACCTCCCAGAGCAGGAACAGCTGAACGCTTTGGCCAAGTACAAAAACGAGTACTCTAATTTGTCAGAGCCTGAGCAGTTTGGGGTTGTGGTGAGTACACGCCTGCACGCACACCCACATACACACAAAAAACTGTCAGCCCAACTCAGAGTAAATGGCCATTGCTTTAATCACATGCACAAGTAGAGCATACAATTTTTGCCTTTATAATATAAAGACAAAATGCAAAAACCCAGGCATTATGTTACACTATAGTATTTTTGATGATTCAGAACCTCTACTCTTTTCTTTATCGCATAGTGCAAATTAAGTGTAGCATGAACAGAATAGTTAAACAGAACATAACCGGCTGCACAGATATTGCAACCATGTTTGTTACTTCATTAATTTTATGGTAATCTAAACTTGTCTTGTATTTGCATTTCTGTCTCTGTCTCTATGAAAACACTAATACACACACAGGCACACACTGAGTGCTTTCATGTGATTAACATAATTCAGGGCTTTTTAAAATTATATCATTTTAAGAGGTAGGAAGGGAGCCAGGACACCTGTGGACTAATTTATGCACATTAAAGAGCAGCACTTGCTACCCTATTATGTCTGCATCATTTTCTAAAGACGTTCCGAAAGAGGTTTATTCAGATTTATTCTTAAAGGGTGTTGTGAGCGTTGTGGGTTTTGTGTTAATAACAACTTAGCTGGTGACAAAAACATGTGACAATCTACTTTAT
Source organism: Xiphophorus maculatus (assembly GCF_002775205.1). NCBI lineage: Eukaryota > Metazoa > Chordata > Actinopteri > Cyprinodontiformes > Poeciliidae > Xiphophorus > Xiphophorus maculatus. The sequence goes on along the minus strand of NC_036446.1, from coordinate 22,333,142 downwards.
TACCTATGTTTGGGACTCGAATAGAAAATATATTAGGTTGATTGACTGGAGGGAGGAGATGAAGTGGTTAGAACACCTTCTATTGTAAACCTTGCAAAATTGAACCAGGTAAATCCTGTTTACTGTGTCTGTGTAGGCCCAAAGCAAGTTGTGGTTTCACCTTAAAAAAAGCTATATTAAAAAATAACAATATGCATTTTACAGTCTGTATTTTCAGTACATTTCCCCTCTCACTTTGAGGTCTCCTGTATGTTTCATTATGCTTATTCAGAGTAGCACATTGTCAAAATTGCTCTGCACAGTGCCGTCTGAAACATATCTTTCTGCAGAAAGTTTAAAATTGTAAATAATAAAAACTGCAACATGGTTTAGTGCCAAAAAGTCAACAACAGGTAAAACTCTGTTTCAATTTTCATTTCTTGCATCAAATTTCATGCATAATTTTGAGCTACTGATACAGCAGACTCCTGCATAAAATTCAAGTGTTTCTCAATAAACTACAATACCATTAAAAAGGTAATTTATTCCAGCACTTCAGTTCAGATAGGGACACTTGTATATTACGTTTATTCATACACAGTAGTATATTGCAAAAGTTTATTTGTGTTAATATTGATGACTCTGTTCACATCTAAGGAAAAGCTAAAATTATTTTCTCTGAAAGTTAAAACATAATAATACCATAACACCAATAAAAACAGAATATTAATACAAACATATTATCCCGTGCCCATTTTATGTTTAAAGAGTCACAGGGAACATTGGTGTCCAGTAGACTCCCTCCACAAGGATGACTAACACCCAGAGGTTATTGCTCAAAAAGCTTGCTGTTTAATTAGGGCTACATGCAGGCATATTAACGGAAAATAAAGTGGAAGAAAAACATGTGGTTAAAAAACGTTGCAGAAGCAGCATGCATTATTTCACCGTTAGGGGATTTTTAAGAACAGTCCTTAGAGTTAAGCGGGGATTGATGAGGCACAGACTCTCTCTGGAGTCAGGACATGAAAAAACACCCAACAGACCTATCTAGGTCATGAGACAACAACTGTACCAATTCATGTATCAAATGTCTTCTGAACCAGAGAAACCCATTTTTGGGTTTTCATTGTGTTTTCATGTTCTCAAAATTAACAGAAAAAATATAATATTGAAGCAATTTTTTATTGATGCATTTGTTTCATGAACTTCTAGAACTCTGATTGCTTTATTTTAAAATTATAAAAACGAATGGCAAAAAAGTAAAAAATACAAGGTAGTGCAGAATCACTTGAAATATGACTTTGTAGACCTTTTTCTTTCTTTCTATGTGTTTGTAGAAATGTTGCAGGGTGCCCTCTGTATTTGCTACCATGTAGCAATGATAAAGGATGTTTACTGTTTCTATAGCTCAGAAGAGACAAACTACAAAGCAGTGTCAGATGAGAAGAGTAGGGAAATGAAAGGCTGGAAGTTATAAACCAGCAGCCAAGGCTGATGATTATGTTGATTTCCAGAATGTTAATACCATTTCAGCACCTACAAAAACATTGTTCAGTATAATGTGAGATGTGTCCTAGAGATATAACGGAGCGTGTATTCCAAATATTAACCACATTTCCATACAGTTCTAAGCTTTGCACTTCAAGGTTTTGAAGTTAATTAAGTTCCATTTAAGAAATAAAAAAAAAAAAAAAACCTCTTTGTTCACTGCTGAAAGAAGTAGGAAAGAAAAAGGAAAAAAAAACATTACATATTTATTTTTTCTTGATTGGAACGTCCTGAAAACATTCTGGATTGTAACTTTATATCCCAAATGTGTACCATTTTGTGATTCTGCTGTACCGGGTTCTCCTAATGTTTTCTCTCACATATTGACAGTGCAGTTTTACACTCAAGCTTTTCTTGGAGAATATATAAAACTTGAATAAAGGGCTTATTATTCTACTTACAACTGGTCTCCATTCATCTCCATTATGCTGAAAGATACACTTATCTTCATTTGGATTTATCATACCTCTACCTTATGGCTAATTTGTTAATAAGTAGGCCCAGGAGCACAGAAAGGTGCTGGTCCGATGGGCCAGGTGGTAGCACTCTGAACATATCCTCTAACCTGCAGGGCGCAACACAAATAAATGAGCGGTAGTCTGCGCCTGAAAGGAAACCAAAGGTTTAGCCTTTACCAGCTGTTCCTGGGCAGCTGATAATTGTTTTTCCTCTTATTAAAAGGTGGCCTAAATAAATGACTTTGTGCTATAACAGACATCTTCATCTTTCATGTCTTGTGTACTGCAAATTTTAAGAATTTACCATTACGGTATCTCTCATGATCTCTTAATTTGCAAATATTAAGGGTTCAAAGTTTTAATTATTTCAACAATGTATATAAACCTCTCAATAAAAAAATAAATAGTTATGGGCACTAATGCACAGTGTTCAGGATACTGTGGATGTGCAACTGTCAACTCGACAGAATGGGAGAGAGAGTGTTTATTCCTAGTTGTACATTTCATTCCTTGCTTGAAATGAAAATCTGTTAAGTACAGAAAATAAAGAGAGCTGATAAAAATTATACAATTTTGTTTTTAGGGGAGCATGGCCTCATTAGGAGAAGCCAATGTTGATTTGTTATCTTGTTTACACCATTTCAAAAAAAAGAAAAAACTACAACATCCACACACATTATTCACAGGGTGGAACATAAGAAGAACTTTGAGATAAAATGGTTTTTTTTTGTTGTTTTTCTTTTCTCTGTCGACATTGTCTGTTATAACTCCATGTCCCTGAAGTGTTTACATTTTATGGACCATGTGTTCTTAGTTTTCATCCTCGAAAAAAAAAACATTTCTGAACATTGTGTCAGTTGTTTTTGAACGTTCTCTTTCTTGTTTTAAACCTATTCGCCTAAAGCTGCTGATGGTGTGATGGTGTTTGCTTTTTTTTTCTTTTACTGTTTATCTAATCTCAGACATGTATTTATTAAATTATTCATCCAATCTCAGTATTACATTTAGCTTCTAATTTATTTCTTGTGTGATTTTATTCTTAATCTTGTTGCATAGTTTTCTTTGTTTTGCTCTCTGCCTTTTTTTTCACACAAACGCATTGACATTCACATACGCTCATTGAGTCACTTTCTAAAATAGTTATTTGATAAGATTGCAGTAGCTATAATTAAATCCTCGATGAGGGACATCAAACTGCACAGCCAGCTGTTGTTTAAACTAGACAATCGGAACCTGCATCCCGCTATCTCTAACACACGTACACAATCATGGTAGTGGCCAGGTCTTGGGCCCAATGCAATATTTTTCAATTTTCTCTAATTGTGTGAGAGTGGTAATTCAAGGCAGGCTATTGTATATTCCACCCCCTCCACTGCCTGGTCTATATGGACACTAACTCCACAATTAACTTACCAGACCTGGGACTAAAATCAAATCACTGCCAGCATCTATTACCACCGCCTAGCAACACTTTCCTGTATGCAGGTTGCATAAATGTGCGTTAAATTAGATCGGCTAAATGTTGAAAGTGGCAAAAATGTGATTGTAGGTATTTTGAAGTCTGAGTATGTTTTCCGAAGTGGTTTTTGTTTTTTTCCTGGTTTCCTTCAGATTTTTCACATCCATTTCCTATTTATATTAATGCATGCGTTTTCTTGTCACAGATGAGCAGCATGAAGCGACTCCGACCTCGCCTTAGCCACATCCTTTTCCGACTCCAGTTTGAGGAGCATGTAAACAACCTGCGACCAGATATCCTGGCAGTAAATGCAGCATGTGAAGAGGTCAGAAAGAGCCGCGCTTTTGGCCGCCTGCTGGAACTGGTGCTTCTGCTGGGAAATTACATGAATACAGGCTCTCGAAATGCCCGGTCATATGGATTTGACCTTAGCTCCCTTTGCAAGGTAAATACTGACCTCTACATATTTTTTTTTCACATTCGCAGTTCTTTCTAACCCCATTGACACTGGTTCAACATGAGGGACACTTGTTCAATAAAGCTCCTGATACTGCATATTGATTTTATACAGCTGTGTTTGAAGGTGCACACCTGAAGTAGCAATAACAAAAGATTTGACAGACATGAAATGAGCCTTATGTAAAATGGGCTGCCTGGCTCCTCTTCTGGTCTGCAGCACACTTTATTCTAGCCTGTAATATGTTTAGAAAAACAGCTTTTGCTTTGGAAAGAAGCAAGACTACAAAAGAATCATGAATTGGTAAAAGGTAAAAGAAAGTTTGTTTTTTTTAGTGTGTTTACAAATAGAAAAAATGTAAATCAACAAAAATATTGTCAAGTAAACAAAACAGACTAATTAAATGGTAATTGGGCTGAAATTAAATACCACTTTTAACATTATACTGACCACTGACGGAACATTCACCCTTTTGCACTCAAAAGTGCATAAACATTCATGCAATGATATGCAGTTAATTAGGCAATTTCATAAGAAAGCGCCTAGCCCTGGGACACAATTGCCTCTTGAATCTAGACCACAACTTTCTGATCTCAAAAGAACAACTCAACCAACAAAGCCCTGTCTCCCGCAAATGAGCACAGCCAATCCAAGACAATCCGAAATGATTAATTAGCACGACCTAAGTTCACCGATAAATAAGTTTCCATAAGCTAAAATAAAGTTACCACCAAGCAGCATAACAGGTGGAGGTCATGCTTTACTTAAATTACCAATGAAGTTTTTGAAGTCATATAAATGTACATACATGACTAAAATGTTGCATCATAGTTGCAACATTTAATTTCTGGTGTCATTTGGGCTAAGCCTTACTTTTGTCAAAGCAAAAATTAAAAAGCAGGAGAACAAGTTGTGGGTTTTCTCTTACTTACAAATAGTAAAAGCACAAATGACATTTCTATCTTTCCAGTAGTCTTTCCTTTATTAGTTTATATAAACACTCTCTGCTGTATTCTATAGCTGAAAGTCGTTTGGTGTATGCCTTCCAGCTTTACTACACATCTGGAGGCTAAAAATGTGTCTTCTACTCAATACAGCTGAAGCTCAATTTTTAAGTTTGGCCAAACCTTTGCAATTGGATTTAGGTCCAGGCCATTGTAATGCAGGATGTTAAGTTTAATATATTACAATCCATAGTTGTCCTGGTTGTATGTTTGGGAGATTCAGGTGGAAGGCGAACCGCTACCTCAGTCTCAAGTCTGTTGTAGATTTAACAATTTCTTCTTCCATCCACCACAGAGTGTTTGCATATGGGCCAAAAAAGTTAAATTTTTGTCTTGTCTGATCCAAACACCCTCTCTAGTAAGGTGGCTGTGTCCCCTTTATGACTTGCAGCAAACTGCAAAGGAAAATGGCTTTCTTTCAAAAATGATGTAGTCTTCCATATCTCTTCTATAATGGTATGCACAGTTCTTAGTATTTTACTACTTTTGCAAGGCAGTGTTAGTGGAAGGTTTGACTGTTGATTTGCACAGTCAATCCTGATTTGATTTTCATCTGTTTTATCACAGTCAGGCCTGCAAGACCATGTAAACATACAAGGTTTATGTATCAGTTGGCTTTTATCAAAACACATTAAAATAAAGGCCATGTTTAGTTTGTATTCTTCTGCCCACAATAGATAGCTGGGGCTGTCCGATCCCTCTGAAAGCACACACACCCTTCTGGGCTAACCAAGCGCTTCATTCATGAAGACATGGCCTATGGGTATACCTCTGTGATGAAGACTGAGCACCAAGTATCCCCCGCGTTATAGTGAGGACAAAAACAAGGTGTAATCTTTGGATGAGAAACTCCTGCAGTGGTTACATTAAAGCTGTTGGCACATGCGCTGCAGTTTCCACAGTAACAGGCACCACAGCCATTTGTCACTGCCACCTCTTTGCCCTGTTAGACTTGGATGCTTATGCTCATATAAACACTAGCGCATTTGCCAAATGTGGATTCCTGCATATTTGATGGACTAGAAACATTAGCAGAACAATAACATAATCAATCAACAGAGGTTTATTTGTGGATTATGTCTTCCACTTAGTTTAGCGCCACTGTTCCACTGTGTCGATTTCTTTTCTTTTTTCATCACGCTGACATGTTGTCTGACCACTGTGAGTCGATGTCTCAGGCACAATATGTAGAGGAAGGCATCACCTTCATGCCTCCCCCAGAGTTTGACAACTTAATACTGTGACACACTTCACAGCACAGGGAAATTGCACCCAGCCCAGCTGGAAAAAGAAAAAATGTTTACATTGTCATCTATGATTACCATCCATCTAAATTCAGAGAGGGACCTTTCGTGAGTGAGCCATTGAAGCTTTTAGAGAAGGAAGAAAAAAGCAAGGAAAAAACGAAATGAAAAGAAAGATGAGAATGTTTGATTAGAGGAGATAATGCAAACATGATTAAACCCAGCGGGTTTGAGTACACTGCTGTCTACCAATAGATCACCTAGAGAGATACACAGCAACACACTCCACAGGAGGGATGCACAGCGGGGATACTAAGAGGCATCTTGGAATTAGACTGTAAAAGAGCAATGATGGAAATTTATCAGAGAAATTGAAAAATTGTTGTGTGCTGTTGAGGGAGACACAGCGAGTGCAGGGGGGTCATCACATTGTGAAATTGCATCTGCTGCCTAAGTATGAGATATAAAATCATCCGTTGCACTGTCAACACTTAATATTTGTGACGCAGGCATTGAGACATGACTTTCTTTGTCTTATAATACCCAACAGATACTGCCATCTAATGTTGTGGGTGAAATTGCAGCGATACATGGCGAGACTGACAACTTGTGTCTGCTGCAGCAAACACGTCTGCCATGACAAGCTCTCACACTGTGATTTTCTTTTTTCTTTGGACAGAGAAAACAGAAAATAAAAAGAAGGCAATTTATACACATACATAGCAGTGACACATCAAAGGGAAACCTTGAATGCCAGACCCTTACGGTTTGGAAAATTCATTGCTCTATTATCCCCTGTTTTTATATATTTTTTTTCTTTTTTTTTCTATGACAACCTGCTTTGGGTCCACTTATCCCCTTGGGGGAAGGATCACTGCAAATCAATATAAAATTCCTCAGAGTGATTTTTCCTTTGATGAAACTTTTCTGTCTTGAGCGAACTGGTCTCTTCCAGGATGACAGTGCCCCCATGATAGGTTACATGGGGTCATAAAAAGATTTGATGACTATGAAAATAATGTGAGTCATATGTGAGCCTTTTGCAGTCTCTGCCAGCTCAGTTGATCATTTATGGAAAATTTTAATCTGTGTTGGACTGCATCTTTCTCCGCATCAAATTGTCAAGTGAGAGAGAGTTTTTCAGTTCAATATTTCAGTGTCTTTTATATTAAGGTAATAATATAGTAGATGTTCAAAATTGTGCAAACATTGAAATATTTTATCTAAAAATGACTTTTCTCCGTTTAATAACACATATTCTGTATAATTCAAATAAAACACACTTATTAGATACAAAAAATAATAATATAAAAGTGAAAATTGCTATGGCAGTTTGCCAAAAAAATATCACAGTCTTAAACTAGTACTTTGTTGAAACACCTTCATTCAACCCTCAATTAAAATTCAGTTTATTCACCTGTTCACAACATTTTTTTTCATTATGTCATGGCACTATACAAAAAATTCTCAGTTCAGTCACACATCCTAAAACTGGGTGTTGGTTCTTGCAGGAGAGAATCCTGATAACTAAAGGATCTGCTTAGCATTGTGTTGATTGATTGAATCATAACTCTAGCCACTTTGACAAAAATTTCAACTCTGTTTGAAGAATAGGTACCATGTCGTAACCCATGCTTAAACTGTTTGGCATTTGGTTATAATTGCCAGAAGGTTTAGACCCCCAAAAAACTCCTAGAAAGCTGGCATTGTGAGGATCATAGCAAAAATGTGTTGGTTCACTTGAGGACTAAAAGATGTTCTCACAATATGAAAGATTAGGAGAAGGTTGGCAAGGAACAGTGAGTAAAATGTGAAATGCTGGTAGACAACTACCAAAGAACATTGAACACTGAAGTTTAATCGAAAAGTGCTTCAGCAAAGTTTCTGAAGTTTCATTTATGAAACTGGAGTTGTACCTTTCTATAGTTCATTTTTTAAAGTAATTGTTTTAATTTTTGTGTTGCTGGATAATTATTTGAAAAGAGTGTTGAAATGATGTAACATCGTCTCAGTTTTGCTATGCCTCAAAAATTTGTTGTTTTACAAAAGTAGAATTTTGAGAACTATTCTGGAGGGGCATTTATATCAGTCCATCTAACGCCATCGTTCTGTCATTTGGAGCATGTGAAAATACTGAGTCTGACAGCCTGGAGAATTTTTACTGCATAAGTTTCTTTCCTGACCTCTCTGTGAAGATTTGTCAGTTTCTATGTCTTAGTTGTTTGACACTTTGACAAGAAACATAAGTAAACAAAAATATGTACTTCAGGAATAGTGCAGAGCTGACATTAGTTTGCAGGTATAGAAAGTAGCTTTTTATTTTGTACCACATTAGTGGAAGAAATGCATGTTTTAGTTTCATTGAAGGATTTATTTGTTTACTTATCCTCTGTGTTGCTACACATGGATCACAAAGTAAGTAGAGTAAAAGGAGAATAAGAGTGTAGTATGATCCTGTCACAGTTGTTGCATTTTAGTTGATTAATACTTTGGTTTACTTGCCAAATAAAATACAATAGAACAGAATTACCTCATATTTTCGTACCTCAGTGGGAAAATTCATGTTTACATGCAACAAGTGACAGACAAATGGAAGCATGTAGATTTACACATAGGTTAAAAAGACATACTATGTACATCAACACAAGGCAATGCGACATATAATTTATAACATCTAGACATAATTATTCAATGAGCATTTCACATTTAAATAAACATCGGACTAATTTCAATTCAATTGAGTGCATTTATATAGCATAAAGTTATTTATTGTCCATTTGACAGCACTTGATCAACATATTTTTTCTTTAGCAAATAAAATCTTGCTTTTTTGTTTGAGTTAGGATTTTCTCCTCTTAAAAAGTTGCTTCATTCACTTCATTCATTAGAAGCTTTGTAACTTAATGTGTTTTTCATGTGTTTTACTACAGTTAAAGGATACGAAGTCCGCCGACCAGAAGACCACATTACTGCACTTCTTAGCAGAAGTGTGTGAGGAACAGTTTCCTGATGTGATAAAGTTCATTGACGAGCTGGAGCACGTGGATCGAGCAAGCAGAGGTACATTATATTTTTAGACATACTTTCTAACACTAAATGTCAAAGGTAGCCAAAACGGGAAGGTATTACTAAGTCACATAACCACATTAGACTATATGTAAATTGTATACAATTAATTTTAATATGATATATAAGCATTCAATGTTGTTCTATTAAGGCTACTATAAAATGATGGCTGGTTGGTACCAAGTATTCTTTGACCAAAGGGGAATATTGCCATCACCTATTTATTACCTGGTTATTGCACTTTTTTCGGAACTAATCAACTTTTCTTTGTTTGTAGCTTTGTATATCAAGAAAGCCCTCTAGATTTGTTTACTTGTTTTCAATATGTTGTTTTAGCTGCTGCCGATGTTATTATATCTAAAAAATCACTGATAATTTATATATTTACTGTAAACACTCACTAGCATCATGTTCCGTTGTGAGCAATAGTCGTCATATACTGAAACAATAGTGATATAAACAATAGTGACAACTGAACAGGGAAAAGCAGAAGAAAATAATGGGAAGAACCTAATGAAATGTAACGAGATACCGTATGTGAGATTTTAGCTTAATCAAATTCTGATGGTAGGTACCTCAACATTTTTTTTTTACTTTGCCATATAGGAAAATATGTAGAATCAGTAAGATTTAGACTATTTGGCTCACACAAAAGAAATGGGTTGATATTATCAAAATACGCTGCATATTTTGTTTTGTATATGACAATTTTAGAGTAATTGGAGTCTTTTGTATGCTTTAACTGCATAATGCAGAAACAGAATGACCTACCTACACTGAAACAAAGCATTTTTGTTCAGCAAGTCTTTTGTTTTCTGTAAGCTTTATTCTTTTGTAAAAATCTCTTGGGGTTATTCTAGAATTAGATAGCTTGTTGATTCCGTAAACAATGCATTTTATTATTTTACTGTTTGATCCACGCTACACTGTTCATCTGCTCCGCTGTTTGATACCAGCATTAATCTTCAGCTGTCGCACATTTACAAGTAAGAGGTTTATTATTTTTTTCCAAGTAAATACATCAGGTTATGTCAGCCACAGAGATGAAGAGCAATTCTCTCTTTGAACACGTTTGGAGTTGCTGTGTTGGTTTTAACACGATTTGGCGGGGTTTTTTTTTTTTTTTTTTTCTTCTCACAAACATGGCTCCACTCAAAGTGCTTTTAGTCTGGTCCGATTCTCCTGAGTACGGTAAAGGTCAGAGACAAGCAGAGCAGACTGGGTGGTCAAAGGAGACTCGGTTTTGTTCTTTGTTCGTTGTTGCTATAGGCGGCTCTCATGCAGCAGCGGCGAGCAGAAGTCTGTGCAGAGTTTGTGTTTGTTTATGTGCGAGGTTGTTCCGTCACAGCATGTTTCCACCCGGCTCTAAAGACGATTTTTACCCACTGCTCTAGTCCCAGTGGGAGGGAGAGAGGAAAAGTGTGAGGAGGAGAAAACGTAGGGGGATAATTTGTGTGGCTTCATTGTTTGGACTCTCTCATAAAGACCCCTCTAGATTTTCTTGAAATTTTTTTTTCTTTTTGAAAACGGTAGATGATGACACCCCTGTTGTGGGTTTATTTCTCCCAACTAGACTGCATGTCCACAAGACCAAGATTAATAAGTACAAGGTTGAGATCAATGGGAAGCACAGTTCTTAGATCTTTCCTCAGACTGTGTGACGTCTGCTTTACAGACATCAAGCTGAGTATATTTACATCTGTATAGATGGAGTGTTCTTTCTCTGTCACAGTCTTTCTCTGTTTTTCTACCATTATGACATGCTCACATTAAGTGTCTTATTACACTACATCTCGTATTCAGACACACAAATCCCATTTCTTTTCAAACGGGGCTCTTGAGTGGCTTCTTTTTCATTAATTCTGACAGCCATTTGAGAGGACTGTAGACACGCTAAAAGGCTGCATTACATTCATAGACACTAACCAAAGAGCTTACTTGGGCATGAAAACGAGGTTGGGCAGAGGTAGCAGTAATGATTTGTGTTCCAGCTCTGAAGGTGCTACTTTTCTGAATGCGTATAACGCGGTCCCTCGTTTCCCCCACACTTCTCACAGAGGCGAAACTGTACTTTAGTTCAGCGTCGCTTCGTGTCTGTCTTCTTATTTTTGCTCCCCTCTCTTCTCCTCAGCTCTGGAATCATTATTTCTCCTGACAGTGAGAAACAGTCTTTTTTTGCTGCTTCTGTCATTTCCAATGAATCTCTCCTTATCTGTCTGTCAACACCTCTGTGTCTGTCGGTCCTTCCCTTCTTGTCTTGCTCTTGTTCTTGGTTTCAGTCTTTCTGTTCTTATTTCCTTTTTCCCCCCCCTGCAAACACACACAGACATGACGAACAGCAGCAGCTTTGGCCAGTTAAGATGGCATAAGCTGAGCGGTGCTTTGTTTAAACTGATAGTGTAAAGCAGGCGACTGTTGAAAGCAACTAATGGGCTCAACCTGGTTAATTCATCTTAGAAATATAAATATTACCTTTTAGCTGTAGAAATGATGCTCATTTGTTTTTTTGGAAGAGACATTCTTGCATACATTTTTACACAGCAAAAATATAGAAGTTCTGTTTCCAGCATCTTGTTGCATTAAAGAGTCATTAAGGACTTATGTGAGGACTCGACGACATTGATGTGGCTGTTTAATATGCTGTTCAAGCTCTGCTTTGTAGTTCTACCTCATGCAGTCTGAATGATGAGCCAGAGGTTTAAAGTATATGGAAGGGGCTTTCTCTGCTGCATTTCAGAGGCTGCTTTGCTCTTAAGAATTGCAGTATCTTAGATGTTTAGCATGTAGAATGTTTTCTATATAGGTCTCCCATCCACAGTCTCTGGCTCCATCAGCTTAGTCCCACTTGTCTGGCAGGGTTTGGCCTCAGAGGGCAGATCTGCATTTCTACACTCTCCTAATTTCCATATATCAAAAGATGATCTATTGTGGACTTGTCTTTAATATGGCTCTTCGCGCATACGCGTAGTTTTGTGCTCCTCTCTTTGTCTCATTTATTGCACAGCAGGTTGACAGAGTAATAAAAGGATGTCAATGGGGAATTTGACCTCTACAAATACTGCAATTATTATTCCTCTAAAACACCCTATATCTGTCTGCAACCTCTCTGGACTCCAGAGGCGTTCAGGTCCCAGTGCCCATAAAAATCACTCACGCCTTAATGCTCAGAATGAGAAGGCAACAACAGCTTGGCCAGAAAGAGAATGAAACATACACAAACACCACTTTGTCTTTTTTCCCCTCCTTGTATTTAGTTTCTTAGTCACAGGATGAGCCTTTATATATAAATTCTTCAGTTCTGTATTTCAAACATATGTTTATGGTAAACATGAATGAATATCCTTTGCTTTGAAGGGCATTCGTTCCTGTTTAGCAACACATTCCAGCTGCTACAATCGCTCTTCAAGTAGGTTTTCCTCTTGAAGCATATAGTTCTACATTTGTCACCTCTCTTGTCAGTCATTGTTCACATGTCTTTCCATGTGAGTGAGGCACATCACAAAAGCCTGAAGATTAGCTTGTGAAGCAGAGGAAAGAGGAGATCCCTGTCTGTTTTTGCTGTCTCGCCCTCCTTTGCTCTTTTCTCAGTCACAGCGTCATCTCACCGGGCTTTAATCATTTCTATTAACGGACTGGCTGTCTGGCAACCTTCCACTTTTCATTCTGCCCACACCTTATTCAGTCATATTTGGTTGCCGGGTAATGCAGAGGATAAAAAGCGAACAGGGTAAAAAGCAGGTACAGGAGCAGGCTGTTTACTAAAACTTTCGCTGTTTAATATGACTGAAAACATCATCTATTTGCTAAAACATTTAATGAGAAAATATATTAAATTCAGGCAGTGAATTAACAGTGTATCTCCAAAGCATTCTTAGCCCTTGCAATTGTTTTATATTTTGACATGTTTCAAACACAGATTTAAATATTTTGTTGTTATTTTATATGAAATTTACGTGGCAGCAAATACTTGTGAAGCAGGCATTAAATTATTTATTTATTTTTTTTACAAATTATTATTTTTTTTTTGTTTGTTTTTTACTTTCATAAAATTGCTGAAACACAGTCAGATTTACTGGAGAGCACATGTGAATAGAACTTTCAGGTCTTACCATAAAAAATTATTAGTTACATCTAAGTCTGGTTATATTCATGTCCAGTCTGACACATCCATATTGTTTAAATGAAAGCATTCCATTCCATCGTTCTGGCTCTATATCTAGTGCCGTTGTCTCTAAGGAGAACCCCTGCCCTAGACTTGGATCATCTGTAGCCTCTGCAAATTTTAGATTAATATCAAACGACTGAATAGTCTCTTCAGCAAGCAGCTCAGTGACACAGAGGCGTGCTAATGAACTAACTATTTGATTAAGGAGGAGGTTGTGCTTGTAACATGAAGTAGTTACAAGCACATCTATTTTTTCATAACATTAAAAGAATGGTATGAATACTTTTCCAAGGCAATGTACTTTAACATGTCTTTGTTAATTTTCCAGTTTGCATAATTATGATGTATGAAAGGACAGATGTGTAACACCAAGACCGAGCCTAGTTTTTACTATGTGAAGGAGTACAGTATTTTCAGATTGGGTAGACGGATTTAGTGTCACTATAAAAATTATTAATCATTTGATTGTTTTAGCCAGATTTTTTGTCTGTTGGTGTCTTTGTGTCACCAGACGCAGTGTGTTTAATGATGCTATGACATCCAATTAATGATCTTTACTTAACTAAAGTATCTCTAGAAATCAATCTTCTCTTTTATAGGGGAAAAGTAATCATAAAACCATCGCAGGCTTGCTGAACTGGTGTAATAAGAAGAATGTACTTTAGGTTACAGGTTCTATTGTTCTGTTAAGCCTAGAAAAGTCAAATTCTCTCCAGCACAAACAAAATATTGCTGTGGTATTTTGAATGGCTCCTCACAGGATAAAAACATGCTCCAAAACACAGAAAAAAATTACATTTTTGTTGTTTTTTTTTAAACCAAGAAATGGTCCAGTCAAATTGTTGCTTAGACTGAAAACAACAGAATAAAGTACATTACAGAGGAGGGGAGTGTGCAAATTATTTGGCAAGTACATGTGTGGTATGATGTATTCACTGCTTTAAATTTAGTTTCCTCTACTCTCTAATCCTGTTGTTTCCGCTTTGTCATTTTCTCAGTTATAAATGACAGAAATCCCCACCTGCTCTTATCCCTGTGCCATCTAGAAACGTAAATGTGTTTGTGTTTATTTAGATTCTCGCCATTACCCACAGTGAAAAGACTAAATCAACTCTCGTCATCAAAATGTAAAGAGTTTTTTTTTCAACATCAGCTATTGCAGGCCTCTGTGTTTTTTTTTAAAACATCTAGCACAGTGGGTTTTCCTCTCTAAAGGGGGTTTATGTCACGAAGTCAAAGAGAAGCTAAGCTACTCTCTTTTTTTTCTTTTTTCGTAAAGCGTTTATTAGGATCAAGGGAAATGTGAAACTACTTAAGATTAAGCAGCTTATGTTTTTTTTTTGTGAAGTAGAGTTTAATCAGGGTAATTTAAGCCACATGCTGTATTCACTCACAAGCAAACGTGTCAGCCATGACCAAGGTAACAGAAAGTTAGATTCAGCCTTCTCCTGTCCTCTCCTGGTGTAAAATCCATGCACCTGTTGGTAGAAGCACATTCAAAGAATGAAAGACCTTGAAGCCTAATCATAATTTTCTTTTCAATACAGAAAGGGCATTCCAATTTTAGACAACCATGAGATGCACATAATAAAAAAAGGGCTTTATACATGCTCTTATTTTCTGATGTATGTATTTTATTTATTCCCTCAACAATTCTGGCACCGAGTGAACTCGTAATAATCATGTTTTGTATGTGAGGCGGCTTTCTCATTCAGTTTCTGTTATTTTTTTGTGTTTTCCCCCAGTCTTTTCTATTGTCCTGTTTTGCTTGCTTGTGTCTCCTCACATTATATCACGTTTGTTTTTGGTCCACCACCATAAATGTGCGTGTTTGTGGCTGAAAATATGTGCTTGTGTCTTTTAGTCTCTGCAGAGAATCTGGAAAAGAGCCTCAGGCAGATGGAGAGGCAGCTGCTGGAGCTCGAGAGAGACCTGGAGACTTTTTCCTCCACCGATGACCCTAACGACATGTTTCTCACCAAAATGACTATATCCTTTTTTCACATTTATGCATATGCTTCATTGCTTGAGGGCAGTATACAATGTGTTAAATGCAAAAATAAGTAAATAAATAAAATGATAAATGAGGTCAAAAGAATATTGCTAAGATGCAATAAATTGGACTTACTCCAAGTTTCCACCATCACATCCTTTGAATATTTAGTATAGTTTGTGTAGATTCTATTGGGGGGAAAAAGATAGGAAGATAAGAATGTGCTGCGTCCTCAGCCTCGGTCACACTTGGTTTCCATTTCATTATCAATGATGATGTGCACAAGTAATGAGTACATCCCATTCCGCAGTCAACTCACTATTCCAGCCTCTCCCTCAGCTTCTTTCCTTTTTTCCAAAGGGTTCTTAAGAGTGAATGCAACTTCAAACAAAAGGCAAAGGGTTGGAGGAGAAGATGTGGTGCTCCACTTTTTTAAACTCTGGAAGTGACAGTAGACGCTGTTTATCCCTAAGGAGCAGTACTGTATTATGCTATTGAATTGACATTTAATTATCCAGAAACAAAAGTGCTAATGCATGAACAGAGTCAACACATTTCCGCTGCCCATTCGGGATACCTCAGTCCACTGCTGACAGCTGGTGTGCATTTGACAGCAGAATAAATTATTCATTGTCTTCTGAGAAGGTTCTACAGGATCAGGCTGACAGGTACGACTCAGGCCAGGTGTGTTCAATAATACACTCTGTTCCTTGGCCCCTTCATGTAGTTTTGATCAACAGCCTTGGGGCTGGGGCACTGATGACTTGTCCTGAAGTAGTTAGCAGAGAACTTGAGAGCAACTTAGACAAAATGAATTTCAAGCAACTATCACTGTTGTATTTTTGTACTTGCATGGTGTGTGGAGGGGCTTTAAGGTGAAGTATTATGTATTTTTCAGATACATTGTGCTATAAAATAGCAAGCAACTATATTACCTCCAGTTATGATAATACAGTGTGTATCACAAATACACACAGCATTTAAAATAAATTATAAATTAAATTAAAGAAATTTGACTTCACAACGTGTTGCCTTGTAATTGGCCTATGTCTCTTCAAGAAGTTCCTGCTTTTTCCGAGATGCAGCACGTCATCACAACAATGCATCTCCATTATGCCGTTTACAACCGTTTTTAGAAGCATTGGATTGAGAAGTAGTTTGAATGATAACCTGAGCAATACATATATTTTCTATTTTTTATTTATTTATTTTATTTCTTCATTTTGGTATCCCTAAATGATATCTAGTGCGGGGCAGAGTTGGGGTAACCTGGCAATAGTCATTTTTATTAAAAGCCATCAGAATTTATGTCTGCAGTTTCCCACAAGCCACATTGACGCAATCAATGGAAGACGGTGCTCTGCTTGGATGAGACCAAAACTGAGGTATTTAGTATTTATGCAGGACAGAATGTGAGACGTATAACTAACTCTGCACATCATCCTGAGCTCAGCATCCCTGGAAGGGTCAGGTTGGGATGCTTTGCTCAGTGAGGACAGGGTAGTTGGTCAGATCTGATGGGCTGTACTAAATACATGACAGTCCTGGAAGAAAACCTGATCCTGTAAAAAGTTAAGAGTGGGGTCTAGATTAAACTTTCAGAATATCAAAAATAACTTTAAACAGTCAGGCCTTAAATGGAGTGATTTAAATCAAATCACATTATGTGTTGTGTGGTTCAGTTAAAGTCCAGTCCTATGTAAGTCCACCTGAAAATATGTGGCAAGAACACTGAACTTGTTGTTAAAAGATTCTTTTTATCTAATTGGAGAGAGAGTATAAATTGTAGACTGAGGGTGCCCGTGGCTGATTTTTCAGATTTTTCTTTGTTTAAAAAAAAAGGAATAAAGGAAACCATGTCATTTCCCTTTCTCTTTAATATTATTATTCATTTCATGTCGTATGTACAGTACGTTTCACATGAAGTACAAAGAGGTTGTAACATGGCATATAAAAATAATAATTTTATTGAACATTAGCCAGATACTGTTATACAGTATTGATTTAAAGCTTCAAGTACAAGTCTCTCAACTATCTAGAAATAATTTATATTTTTATCTCTTTCTTTTACTCACATTATCCAACGGTCAGTCATTTTTGTGCAATGATGCTCTTTAAAGTATGCTCCATCTTGTGATCATTACTGAATGTCTGTCAGTTTTCAGTGAAAGCAAATAATGTTTTTCAATTAATCTTGAGGACGTTTTTGTTATTGTTCAGAGTGAGCCTCTTAAAAAATATTCTTTCTAAGATGTGTGACAGATGATCCTGCCACCAGTGTGGTTTGAAGAAAATTCTCAGAATTATGAGTAGTATTTCTGAGAATTACTACTTTTTGTCTACTCTTTAGTACATCTTTGTCGGGCCAAACATGAGAGGCTGCAGGATGTCTCAGGTGAAAATTTCCTTTTCACTTTTCGCCCCTCTTAAGTACACAGTTACTGGGTCATCAGGGCTGGTGTTGCACATCTGAATCTGAGCTCAGGCTTGTAAAGGTGGCAGATCAGATCATGACAAAAACAGAACGGGGATGGAGAAATGGAAACTGAAGAATGATGGAACCGGGTGGGTGGGGGGGTAAGTGGAAAATCTCGAGGGAAAGAAGGCCTTGAAATTGAGTTGCGGAGAGCTGCAGGTTTCTCTCGAACAGGAAAGAAGTCAGGAGATGGGGGAACAAAAAGAGGACAGATATTACACTCCACAACACTCATCACCCTCAACTCTTAGCTTTTTTTTTTCCTCTCTTTTCTTCTTCTTCCTACTGACCTCCCTAATTCCTTAAATTTCCTCACATTCTGGCTTGGAAACATATTACTGACAAGTCGGTCTGGGCGGAGAGCCTATCGAACAGCATTTATCCAGCTGTGAATAGGTAGTCTCATCGTCAGCCAGATTCAGCTGGAGCCAAACCTCAAATAGGTCCATCAATTGAGCTATAATGAAGGTGCAAAATCAGCCAGAATGCTGCCCACACACACTTGTATGACACCACACTCACAGTCCTGCTTCTTATCTGCCATTAGATGACAGTGGTAGCCATTACGTTGTTGATTGCCTATTCAGGATGTTTCAAGGAAACATAATCTGAAATTTTCAAAAATATGAAACTGACGGCGATGTGGATTTATTTATTTTTTTTGTAATGCTGCAGAAGTTTTGACTTTCAGCTCACAATGGTAAGCATGTGAAAATGATAGACAGGAATATGCATTTCAGAAATTATTTTAGAGGTGTGCATGGAGTCAGACTTTCCTCCACAGTACTGCATGCCCTGATGGTTGGCACGGTGCTTTTCAGCGCTTTCGCTCCCACACTGACACCTCTACGGCACACGTTGACAGAGCTATTACAATATTTGTCTCCTTCTGCACACAAACACGCCAAAGAATAAGAAGCTATCCTTTTCCTTGCCTCACCTGGGTGAATTTGTGAAGATGTTTCAGTCAGATCCTGCAAGCGACTTAAAGCCATTGGAGGCTGCTGTAGTTATTAGACTTTTCTTTAATAAGGGATCATTTCACTGCTTTAAAATCACTTTGAGATGCAAAGACATATTGGTGCTTAAAAGTTTTACATAGACAGTGTGAGCACATGTTGCAGCTTTTGGGTGGGCTTCAAAATGACACCCTCATGAAAGTGAGAATTACATAAATATTACATTCTATAAAATCAGTGCTCAATGCAGCAAAGCTGAGAATTTCAGTGTTTTCTGCATATTTGACCGTGCTACCTTTTTCTTAGCTTGAGTTTATGTTAGCGGTTATGTGTGTGAGATATATTAAGACACTTGCCAGAAGCTGAACATTGATGGTGTAGGCTGCAGGGGTGCGAACACACTGTGAAAGCAACCTGACAGACTGTATCCGAGCCACTAATGGCAACATCACAGTTTACATCTGACTGATTTCCTCACATTCCAAAAAACCGCAGCGAATGTTTTCGTCTTTGCTGTCCACCTACAGAATCCTCTGATCAGCATTGGATGAATGCCCTAATATGTGATGGATGTCTTGTTGACCTTGACATACACCCCATTACAGCTTCAGCAAAGTGGCTCAGGAGCAGTATGGAAAGCTGGCGATCATGCACAGCAATATGGAGACCATGTATCAGAACCTGCTGGAGTACTTTGCTGTTGATCCCAAGAAGACGTCTGTGGAGGAGTTGTTCACCGACCTCAGCAACTTCCGTTCCATGTTCACAGTAAGTATGCTAAATCAAACACTGGAACAGTCCTTTGCATTTAGCTCCCCACTCCTTTTTTGTAATGTTTATGAAAGCCTTTGACAAAACAGTTCTTTACTCTAAAACAATTTACTCAGTCAGTACATAACGGTGGCTCACTTTCTTTATTTTGATTGTGGCTTCCTTAAGTTGTTTCCACATTTTACTGAATTGTCCTGCTTGCATATGGGCACCAAACAATCCTAATCTTCAGCAGTATTGTGATAGATATGAAAAAAATCTGCTGTTGCACTGTAATTATAAAAATGGGACACAAACAACTTCTTGTACGATTCCATAACCTTAATATTCTAATATGCAGTGTTGAGCAGAACAATGTGAGCAATGCTTTGTTCACTCTCAACCAGGCATTTATATTATTGCTCTGCTCCTTAGACTTATTTATGTGGTGCTGCTTTGAGGTCTGAATTTGTGCTGACCCACTGTGTTAAATCAGGGGGATTAGTAGCATAGGTCACTGAACATGACATAAATTAGTAGCTAATTAAGCGACTAAAGTTCTTGCACTGCCCCAAACTTAACATTTACCCTAAAGACACTAATGGATTCCATGCCCTTTTTATACCGCAGAGATGTTTTTTTTTTTTTTCTTTTAGTTGAGTCTTATTATCCAAATTTTGGAAAATTCATGTACTCCCTTGGGCCAGAACATAAGCCCTCTGACTCCTCCTTTAGAGTTGTCACAATAAATTGTATATACTTTGCTCAAGTGAACGTGCAATAGAGAATTCATTCCCTTTTTAAGTTTCAACATTGTAAAAATAGAACATCAAAAACTAGCCCTAATTTCTTCAGACATTTTAAGAGGCAATTATGTATAGACACATTGATTTATTTCCATAGCCTTAGATCATTTTTATGCTTGAAAAATTCACAGTTGAATGTTAATGTTAACAATACAAATGTGTTGATGTTTAGTTTTTTAAAAATACTTGCATAGGTTAGTTTGGTGTAGATTTGAATTAACAACATATAAATAAATTAACAACCAAACCTATGCATTCACAATGTACAGTTTTTATCAGCTAATTAACTGTAGAAAATTAAACCAGTTCTTTGGCTATGGTTTCAGCCATTTAGTGCCATCTCTTGGCATTGTGTCCTGCTTTAGCTTTTATGCTCTGACCAAACATAACGGTTAATGACTCTGCTTGTGAAAGGTGAACAAGCCAAGTGTTATAAAGACCTGCATTATAAGATCAACACTCCCAAGGTAGCTATTTATTTCCCTGTGATAGGTCAAGGCACAAGCAGCTTACACCCTCAGCATTTCGTACAAATTGTCACATCACACAGACATGTCTTGGGAAATGCCATGGCCAGGTCAGCGAACACAGGCATACAGTAAATCTCCGCATCGTAACCTCTCGGTCAAACCTGTGTCAGCATATACCTCACTGTGCCAAGGCCCATGCTAATAGCTTTGTGCTGTCTCCAGTCTTATCCCCAAAGCAAACTGAGCCCTTGAATGTGTGTATTAAATTCATAAAGCATGCATGCTTGTATAGTTTGTTAGTGTGTGGATGTTGTTTCATTTGGGCCGGTTTTATAGGAAGAGCTGCTCAGTTTGGTTTTATTTGCACACGAAGCTCAAAGACATACACATACTTGTGCACGCATGCAGCAAGTGCAGTCACCCGTAGGAAGAAGACCCAGGGCGAGGCCCGCACATCTGACAGAAATCCAATTGAGCGTATCTAATAGTGGACATCCAGGAGAGAAAGATGGTGAAGCAGACTTGCAGTGATGAAGAAAAGCAGAGGGCAGTTATCTTAGTGAGCTAGTTATTTTTTTTTCTTTCTCTCTTTCATTTAAATAATATATATTGAAAATATAACAGAATGTATATAATGTGGTAGCATTCATTTTATGTTCATAAAAGAATGTCTTGACAAAAGAGAGATTAATGAATTTGAAGTCAGAAAATAAATGTTTCCTGGATTTCTTCATGAAAATTACAAAATGCACTAAAAGTCTCAAAATATTGATGAATGCAAATTAAGTAAGCAGATTTGACAGAAGCTTGGAGAACATGATGAGGATTTCTTGGTCAAAAATGACCAGTGACCAATACAGAATGACATTAAATAATAAGTGCAAAATTGTACTGAGTGTTTTAACTTAGGTCCTTTTTCCCACTAGCTCAAAGTGTAACAAAATCGAAGTTGGTTCAGACAATGCAGTTAATGATGCATCCTAAATCTAATTTAGTGAAAGTCCTGCTGCTGTGAGACTACTGTGGTTCTAAAGCACAAATAAGGACAGGGACACCTCCACCTTGTAATGCAGGAAGGTTTTACCACATGGCTGCATTCAGTTTGAACACCTGATTACTCTGCTCTGCTTTATGATGCCTGGCGTGTGCGGCTCAGCTATTCAGACCTCCACCTTGTTGACACTGAGAGCAGAGATGAGAAAGACTGATGCAACTTGATTGCCATATATTTATTGTCCTCACATCTGCACATTGTCATTGGCTGTTGACTACAGATCTCTTGTCTAAAGGTTGTAACCCTAAAAGGCAATATGCACAACAACATAAGATACTAGGCAGAGGGCAAGAGGGCAAACATTTACCAAAGTACACCAGCACACTCTCATTCTGCTTATAAAAGGTGATAAAAAAAACTGTATTTACAAGCGTTGAGAAGAAAAAAGAAATCACATTTTTTTCTCAACAGTATTGGATTAAAATGATGAATGGCAGATGATTTCAGAACTTTGGATAGTTATATCATCAAGTAACCCATGTCAACTTAAGCAATTTATGTGCTTGGCCATTGTATGAAATAATAGTCTTTGAGCATCACATAATGAGAACCACTCACTTACAAAAAGATGTGGGTATGTGAGGGATGAAATGGAAAATGCAGTGTGTTCCAAAAAGAATTTAACTTTAACAACTCAAACTTTTTGCATTAAATAATTTTCCAGTTGCTCATCTTCGAAGCTGCTCACAAAATGAAGATGAACATTCAACCTTTAGTGTAGTACAAAACCCTGGGTCTAATCATTGGGTGCTATCTATCTAGTTAAAGGACAGAGACAAGTTGAAGGATTAGGATACACATTGTACCAATGAATCATTTTTCTTAATAAATAAGTGATGATGTGTAAAATCTTTGACAAAATCGTTTGAATAAGGGTTCTGTTTCTCTGTTTAAGGTCATAATTCTTTAGAAGGTGGGGAGCACTAAAGCACTGAAACATTTTCAGAACTAGCAAGCATGTGTAGGTGTGAGCTGGTCCTAATTGTTACTGAAAATCTATTCAGTATTAAATGACTCCTCTGTCACCCTCTCTTAGTGTTTGCCTCCGCTTTACTGTACCAAATCAGATTCTCGTTTATTGCAAAGTTCTCTTGTGAAGAAATTGTTGCCATGAACAACCAATAGTCATTCCATCATTTCAGAGGAAAATTTATGACACAGAGGCCTTCATTTAAAAATAGTTAAAAAGAGAGCTGTGAATAGCTTCAATCACAGTAATTTGGCATTCATCTTCCTCATGTCCTTTGAGCTGTACTACCTTCCTTTCAAATTGGAGACTGTCATTTGTATTTTCAAACCTCTTCTACAAACTGTACTGAGAACGTAACTTATTTTATTTTTGTAAGTGTGTAAACATTTTAGGTCAAAATCTAAATTCTAAAATTTAATAAACTCCTTGACCTCAATATGGGAAATTGTTAGAACTACTATCTTCGTACATAGATAAGTTTCCAAAATTTTTGTTCATAAACCCTTTTAGGACCCATCAGTTTAGAAAAGTAGTAATTTGAATAAAGCAGAGCTAATCAGAGGGTCAGATAGTCGTGACCAGGTAGCCAGAAGCTCAAGTTATATAATACCCTTTAGCATGATGCTGCCACAACCGTACTCTTTTACTGAAACCAAATCGAGGTTTCCCTCAGAAAACTTGCTAAGGCCGGTGGTTGGGTGATGGGGCAGTCATTCATCAAGCCATCTGTCATGTTTTTGAGTTAAAAAATGTTGAAAGTTGACAGGAAATTTGAAAATATCACTTGATATTTATGCGTTATTGAAAGATTGGAAGATTAACACCTGAACACCAACTGTAAAGTCTTAAAAAAATGCAAACATTTTAAAAAGACTTAAATAAATAAGCAATGCTTAGCCTGGTGGGGGCACAAATGAAGCCCGGTGGCCCGCCAGGCTTATAAAACACTGGGGGAAACCCTGCAAACAAAGATCTGTTCCTCAACCGTAGACGGGTCAGATTCCAGGTAGATGTTGGCTTCCTACAGTGGTGCTATCATGTGCCAGATTATTTTTTAGCAAAACACTGAACTCCTCAGTTTCTCTGATACGCTTATCAGTATGTGACAGTGTTCCCCGGCTGCAAGTTGCTTTAAATAAAATGGTATAATAAATCTAATTAGCAGTAATGTTTGTGATGCTGATAACCATGCTCATTACTGTTAAGTTAAACACAGTCTTTGTAGCATGCTGATATTAAGACTCATTCCCACATGACTTGTGGTTTAATAGAAGCTTGTATGTCATTATACCTTATTTAAACTGTCAGGTTTAATGATAGGAACGTTTTAGGACCCTGATTACACACTTTGTCGTAAACTATTATGATTCTTCAAGTTTGGAATTGCATGAAAAAAAAATCAAATTTTTGACTGTTCCACAAAGTGATGAATAGCTCTGCACCAAATTCTTTATTTCTTTATTTACCTAAGCCCCAGCTTTCTGCCAAGTTGTTTCCAATTCTCTATGGTATTTTTTTCCCTTTCTGTGCTCTTGATGATAAATAGCAGAGAGCACCTATATTCATCTTTAACTTTACCTTTAGCAGAGAGACAGGGAGCACAGTGCTTTTAGGTCAATCTGCTGATAAAACAACCTACAGTTAACATGTAAAGGAGGCCATATTGTGTAGATATTTAATAGTATGCATTATGCAATAGTTGATTTACTCACCTCAGCTTTAGAAAACACAGTTTTGAAGTACAGATTAAGAGCGGTAATTTGAAAGGTTTATATGTTTGTCTTGTTCAGGTTGCAATTTCTCTGCAAGTGGTTTGTTGACGTTATACTGATCACGCTGAACTGTTTTTGAATTCGAGTTGACTGTGCCATTTCTAACAGTGGTCACTTTGATGCAGTCATATTTGGAGATTGTCAGCTGGCATCAATAAACAACTATCCCTTTTTAATGTGCCACTTGAGTTTTTCTGTATACGACAGTAGAGTGTTAAGCATGTGTTTCTTTTTTTTTTACTGCACATCCTTTTATGTAGTCTTAGCATCATTATTATTCTTTCTTATTCGTGCCACTCACGATGGGCTGTGTAACTACAGCAGGAGGGGCGATTCAGCGGGAGGAGTCGGATGTTAGATGAAAACCCAGACCTCCTCGCTTTCAGTGACAGGCTATTGATCAGGATGGCAGTCTGGCCACCACTCTATTAAATCATATGCAGTATATCTCTTGCTGGGGGATTATTGAGCTATTGACATTGTAGAAATTTAACAATAGAGATTACAGAGCCCGTTTCCTCTTTGGTTTGATGTATGGAGGTTATCTTCTGTATCATTCTACTTGGACAGGTTGGATTTAGAAGTGCTTGTGTACCATGTCTTGCATTATTTTGCAATGTCATTTTACTTTACACTCACACAAAGGCCTCCAGCTACCAGCAACTGAATGCATATTTACTATAAAACAAATTTTCTTTTTTTGAAATACTATTCTGTAGTATACTACTATGTAGGACTTCAAGCTTCAGCTATTTAAAAAAAAAAAATCAAAACCATTTTCTTCCAATGTAATTGAGATTTAGATCTGTCAAAGGCTAGACATGCTATGCATAATTTGTCAAATTAGAATAATAGTTTAGGTAAAACTAAACAAGTACAAAAATGTTAATGATATTCATACAGGTCGGTTAATAGTTCATTAAACTTACAATTAAAGAGCTAAATATATAAATCAATAATTAAAACTTTAAATTGTTTAAAGTGCCTGTTGATTAAAATTGTTTATAAAGTCAGTGATTAAATTGTCTGACTAAATATTTCAATATTAATTTATTATTTTGATATGTGCTGTGCTACAGCCAACAATGAAGTGATTGAAACTGTCACTAGAGACCAACTGCAGACCTGCCACCTCGCCTGTATAGCAGTTTTGTCTCTTCGCTCGCTAACTTTGATGGGGAAGGCAGACCAATAATATAATTCAATGCACAACAACTTATAAAAACAAACATAATTATATATGCTTTTATTTAATTTCTACATGTTATTGAGATATGTATATTGTACAATTTGAAAAAGTTCATAATTATACAATAATTTGTTTAATATATGCTTCTATAAATGTATATAACTAAATATTTAACAATTTATTTATTGAATAGAGGTACTGTCTGACATGGTTGGTGTTTTATTATTGGCACTAATTTCTTGGTTGCAGAAAATACTCAGAGGGGTTTTACACTCACACAACCTTAACAGTATAAAGTGTTTACATTTGCTGCACAGTTGTAGTTACACTTTTGAAAGTTGCTTCTCACTTTATCAGCATTGCAATTACAAGTTCCCACATTAGCAACCAGGTGAGGATGAACATGTTGTTAATCTCTAGACTTAGGAACAACAATTTGTTCAGCAATTTATTTTAAACCGTTAGCCTATAAGTGAATACCAGGAAGGATGTTGTTGCCCCTAAAAATAAGGGTTGGAGAGAACAATGTTGAAATGTAGCTGTGAGATTCTTTTGCATAACAGGATCAGTTGTTTTGTCTATAAAAGGAGCCAGAGGCAAACTGCAGGATTATTATTCCAGCAGTCCTATGACTCTCTAGCGTCTGGAGCCTCTGTTGTGAAGCCATTTTATGTCTGCCAAGACCACAGTGACAGTTCACCTTAGAAGCGTCATCTGACTTTAATAGTGCCTGATAAAGACGTCTGTGTGGTTTGACAGCTGCCTTTGCCTTTGACAGGGCCTACACTACTGTAATTAACCCAACTTAGCAGTCTGTCATGTTTTCTCTTTCTCCATCTTTTCATCACTTTTTTTCCCCTTCCTTTACAGCAAGCACTGAAGGAGAACTATAGGCAGAGGGAGTTGGAGGAGAAGCAGAGGAGAGCACGGGCCGCAAAGGAGAAGGCTGAGCGTGAAAAGCAGGAGAGACAGCAGAAGAAGAGGAGGTTACTGGAAGTCAATGCAGGTAAAGACTGTTCAATTTACTTTGCCTGTCAACTCCTCGCAAAGATAAGGCTTTTACAGAGAGCTGTGTGCCAAATCAATCTTGTTGCAAATGGTGTTAGAGATCATTCAAATACAATGACTCTCATTTATCAAACAAACAAACATGTCTCATTTTAATGGATTACAGGAGACATCTGTTTTCTCGCAATGCACTGTTTATCTTCTGAAGTACAAAAAGCCACATCTGTAGAAAATAAATGTGTGTGTAATTTGATTGATTGTACATAATTGTAAGTAGACATTTTTGCTACTTGTGTCGTTAAGGCCAGCCGCACTTTGCAGGCTGGTACAGATTAACCCATTCACACATTTTATACAGTGAAGGTCAAACCACTGACCTTCCAGTTGGTGGAAAGCGTACTTCATCTTCTGAGCTATAAACAGTCCATGAGGTAAAATTACACATTAAAATGAAGAAATTTGAGTATAATCACACTGTCCTCATCTTTTAAATAACAAAATTCTGATCTAATAATTTTATCAAAGTGTGTTTACAAGACATGAAGAGAACAAGTTTTTAGATGCCAGGCACAGTCAGTCTGTCGCTGTCTGTTATACAATCATGATCCAAGGATCCTCTATGGTGGTATTGGGTTTATAATTCTGTTTATGATTCAATAAAAAAGATCTTTTGAAGAAATTATTGTGAAGCTACAACTCAGTAATAACCCTAAACAACCATTTGTAAGATTTATAATTTCGCAGCACAGTAATATTTAATATGCAGTTCTTTGTGCCTTACACAATCCTGTTCTTGCTCTTTGTGACGCTTTGTTTTAGATAATCAAATTTCAATGTCCTCTATATTAAACCCATATGTGTATTTGACAACATTCTTCACTAACATTCTGTTTCACTAACTCACAACATGAATTATGCTAAGAGATCTAAAAGCAACATGTCTCAAGTTAAAGAGTTTTGAAAACAAAAAAAGAGTCAAAAGTCATTGGCATTCAAAAGTCCAAAAAACATAACCCATTTAAGTGTAATATTTAAAATCCATTCTTTATTACTACAGTAATGTTGAAGTCTCTAATGCAGCTGTGAACAGTAATCAATCATTCAAAATCTGGACAAAAGCAACAAACTTTGCAGCTTTTTTTCCCCACATAAAGTAATAGCAGATTTGATCTTTAACAATTTCAGACTGAAAGCAAAGCAAGCTTGGCTGCTCATTCTGAGAAAAAGTAAAAACAGGCAAACAGAAAAGCAAGTCATGACTCAAGATTTGAGTCAAATACACACCGCTATAACCAAAATCAAAATGCACAGATGCTAAACCATGACAGCACACTTAAAACAGCTGATTCTGTTTAATAGTGCATTTATAAGCTAAATAAATCCAAACATTGGGCGAACATTAAAGGTTACAAGTCATCCATCATAAGAAGATTCACACATTGCATGTTATTAGGTCTAAAAGAAACAAATTCTGATGGGAAGCTTTGTTAAATTATCCATATGTATAGATTTGTCACATACTGTATGTTTCAGATAAATGTTGATGGAGGGTGGAAGCATTGCAAAGAGAAGAGTAACAGCTGTAGGAAAAAAAACACAAAGCAACAAAAACAAACACATACACAAAAGAAAAAAAATCTAACGGTGGGAACCTTTTCATGATTGGTAGCTTATCAAGTGTAGTGGTTTAAAACAATTGTGCAAAGAAATGTAGGTCAGAATTTCTCCATGGCAATGTAAAAGATTTTGCTAGTGATTGCAGGCACTTCATGACTGTTGTTGCCACCAATTACTTTTTCACACAGGGTGAATTTGATTTTGATAGCCTTTTGCCTGAAATAAAAATAATTCAAACAGCTCTTTTGTGTGAATATGTAGGAGAACAAATACTTTTTCACAGCATCAAATATCTGCTTGTGAAAGTTGGGTTTCAGTCAGTATTAGTGCTGTTATGTTGCCAAAATAACAATGGATGATATTTTTGTTAAGGCATTTTATTGACCAACAGAATTTTGATTTCCCTAGTAAAGAGGTTTGACACAAAATGCAGCAAAATGGCAATAACTTGACCGTGGGAGGTGGCATGTGGTGAAATGACACTTGTTTTATGATAATCTTAATTTTACATTTCAAGATTATAACACAAAACCGCAGAACGATAAATTTACTGAACACCCCACCTTTCTTTCAGGAAGATTTTCTCTAGCTTTTGGCCGAGAATTTGCATCTACCTGCTAGTTGTTTTTTGCTCTGTTTTGCTTTGGAGTGCCAGAAGCTAGTTTGATGCCAAAGTCAAGGCTGGCAGAGCAGTTGTATCAGGCAGAGAGGCCTGAACGAGTATTTAAGGTTGAAAATATTCTATGCCAGTCAATTTAGCACTCCTGTGGAAGTTAGAGAACAGGCCAAAGTACTGTTGTGGCCATACTGTCCAGTCAAAATCTTGGCATTTTATTGTACCATTCAAGTCCTACAGCAGTCATTTAGTCAGTATCTCTTGATTTTTATGTCAATTTCTTATCTTTATATAAACAAAGCACAAACTTTATAAGCACCAACTTCTGCATTTTGGTCAAACCTTTTGATTTGTATACTTTGTGAATCATCGGAAAGTGTAACATCACTTATTAATCGTATAATTGCAACTTTTCTTTTATCTGAAAATGAAAAGTTTTAATAATTACTGTCTCATTTTTTCAGTAAATCAACAATATTTTGGAGAAGCTAGTTTAAGCAGATACACAAGATAAAATATTTTTTTGCATATGTTAGGCTATATTTACTGTTTGGCAGCTAAAAAAATTAATTCAGCAATTAGACAATTTAATATTCTTTGGATATGTCTTTTAAAAATCCTAAAGCTGGGCGTGCTGTGGTGGCGTAGTGGTTAGCGCGACCCACGTTTGGAAGCCTTGAGTTCTTGACACGGCTGTCGAGGGTTTGACTCCCGGACCCGACGACATTAACCACATGTCTTCCCCCTTTCCTGTCAGCCTACTTTCATATAAGGGACACTAGAGCCCACAAAAGACCCCCTGGAGGGGTAAAAACAAAATAAAAATAAAACAAAAAAAGTCCTAAAGCTGCTGTTGATCAGGTATAGACTTAAGAAAAGTATTTTTGTGTAAAACTTAATTATCACTGGCACAGTTTTTATTTTTTTGACGAGGTGTATTTTTTATTATGGAAGTGTATGCACATTTATATCTGCCAACTTTGAATTATTACATTCTTAGAATGTTGTACTCTATTTGGCTAATTATTAGAAGTGAATGTTATATTTTTTTGTTGCATTTAATTTGATGATGCACTATGATAAAAGCTATTATAAACCTCCAGAGGCTGTGTTAAATTTTTTTCAAATTTTGGTTTGTCATTCTGTTGTGTTTTTTAATGTGCAAAATTAAAACAAACATCTTCTTTTATAATTAAGAAATATATTGAAGAATAAATTAGTGTACATTAACTGTACATTTTCCATGTCTAAGATGGTGATGTTCTTTATTTTGACTTAAGGCTTTGATGGTTTTTCATATTTAAGAACACAATTACCTTCAGTTTTTGGAAGGAATTTTATTGAACAGTTTATATAAACATTTTTCTGACCGTGTGCAAAGTGCAGCATGTTTGATGTAAAAAGACCCTAACATAAAGCACACATGTAAGAAAAGACCCTGTTTTCAAGTGCCTTAGTCAGAATCCTGACCTTCATCCAACTGAGTTGCTATGGCATAACCTTAGGTGGGCTATTTGACATTATCAAGGCGTCCCAGAAATACAAGTAAAAAGAAACAGCTTTAAGGAAAGAATGGTCCATAAGTCATCTTTATTGTTGTGAAAATTCCAAAAGCAGCTATAGAAAAGTGCTTTTGAAGGTTGTTTCTGAAATATGCGTCTCTATGAATTACTAAACTCAGTATGTCACCTGTTTTTCTGCCTCTTTTGTGAGTGAAGTTTGCTTATAAAAGAAAGCAATATCCAAATAAATTATTTGTGTATTATTTGTTCAGCCAGTTTGTGTAAGACTCAAGTCAGCCTGCATTGTGTGGATAATCAATTCCAAAATCATGGCAACTGCAAAAACTCAAAACTCTTGCTCCTGTGGGCCACTATGTATTGTGTTTGAACTATACTTTGATTTCTATTGACTGATTATTAGTGCTTTCAAGTTGTCAGCTTGAGGTATTGCCTGTGAGGTTAATTATGCACCTTAACTTAACATTTAAGGCATATGAAATAATGGGTATCTAAGATTTTCAGTGGGTTTTTTTTTGTTACATTTTCACATATAAATGTTGCATGACTTGGGTCGACCTCAAATCACTCAGATTTGACTGTTGAATGTCGGAGGAGCGATGAGGACTTTTGATTAGATAACTTTGCTTGAAGCATGCAATCAAAATGCATCCAGTGAATGCAGATGTAACAATCATTTATTATTTATAGTGGTTATATGTTGAAAAATTCTCTGATGATTTTGTAAGCTACTTGAAATCTATGAAGTTGCAGCCAAATACCCAGAGAAGCCCCCCTTTAATCTTAAGACCAGAATCCAAATTACCATGAAAAATATGATGATATACCAAGCTTTTCTTAATATTTTTGGTGAAGCATAGTTAGGTAAACTGCTTTGTTCTGGAAATACCCAGTGTAAAATTAGGCTGTTAAAGTCAGCATTTTGTAATTATATTTACCATCACAAATTGTTTCTTCATCAAATAACCTCTTTGTTATTTAACAAATAACAGAGTGTTTACTGTCATCCACAATAATAATCTGGTTTCAGCATTTTAAACCAATAAAATAGACCAAACCACAAGGGAATTTATTCTTTATTAGCAGTGTCAAATTGTGTTTCATTACAAACTTTTTCACTCAAAAGTAAGATTTTATAACATTTTTTACCTCACTGACTGTTATTAAATTAGGCAAAACCTTTCCTGTTTCAAATCAGTTAAAAATATCAGTTATTCGTATATTGTAAATGTTAGCATGGGAAGCAAAGTTGTTAAAGATGTTTCAGAAGATTACAGATGTTGCGGCCTTCTAGATTCTAAAACCAAACATTTCCAACGAAGGCCGTGGGGTGGTAACAGGTGGTTTGATTTTTGCATGCACTTCAGACTTGATTGTTTGAAAAAAATGTGTGCTTTACTTCTTGTAAAAATATCGACAAAATAATTACTAAAAATCTTTTACAATTTAGTTGAAAACAAAAGCTAATGTAATCTGACATTTCAAGTTCAAAAGGTGTTAAAAAAAAAAAGATTTACAAAAACCTCCCATCATCACACCGGGCATTTACCAATAATAGACTTCCACCAAGCGCCCGGTGTGTTCTTAATTACTTAAATCAATAGGAGGGTCTAATAATTACCAAAGTAATCTAAACAATTACAAATATACAAATTAACTACAGATTTTGGTTCTAAACTAACTTAAATATAAATTTAACTGTCCAAAGGACAAAACTAAATTGTTAGAAATTACAATTCACAAAATTTTGTGTAAATGGCCACAACAACAGATATGTTGTTAGTATTTGACAGAAGTTTCTTCTATAAGTGAGTCTATATGACTTAAGTCAGACATTTTGTATATTTCTCCGCAAGCTTCTCACAATAGTTTGGTGGAAATTTGGCCCATTGTACCTGATTGAAGTAGCGTAATCATTAGTCACGTAGGTGAGGACACACTTACCAGCTTTAAGTACCATCCTCATAAGGTCTTTTGCTGTTGTCCTGGGGTTGATTTGCATATTTCACACCAAAGCATGTTCGTCTAGACTGGCATTTATACTGTTTGAACAGACAAACAGGGCAACTTCAGACATTGAGAAACTATATTGAGGGAGAAACCAAACCTTTTTGCGTTCCACAGCTAAAAATGCCTAAAAATAAATCCACAGCTGTCTCCTTTTAACATGAAGGTTAATTAGAAACTTACAAAGTCACGACATTATCATATGACCTTTCCCTGTTTTAGTGTGTGTAAACTGAATGTGAAGAAATTCTCTAAAATATTATTTTGCTCATAGTTTTGGCATGGAAGATAATTTTTTAAATCATAACTGACATAGTAACATACAAAATGTGATTCTGATTTGGTGTTAAACAGGAAATGAATGGTTGTTTCTATATACAATGTATGAAAATATGTGGTTCTGAGTGTGTTCCATATGCACATATGTACAGATACATATGCATACAAGGGCAGATTGGATGAACTAAATTTGTGATTGAGAGTTGGCTCTTCACTGTCAACCTAGGACAGGATTTACTTAGTCCCTCTCATACACACTCCCTCCGTCTGTCTCTCAGTCTATTTATTAACTAAAGAGCTTTCTCTTTGTTTGTCGGGAAGGATTGTCCTCAATGGAGATTTTCTATGTAATCATCTGATTATCCATCAATTCCCTAAAAAGCCTCCGAGAGGCTCTGTATCCACATTATGCTGAAGGGCACTGCAATGAGAGACAAGAAAGGAAAGGGGAGGGGTTTCAGGAGGAAATGATCAAAATGGATTTTTGCTTCCTTACCTGCGACAAGTATCTGCATTTATTTTGGTTTTAGTTTTGCCTGCTTATGCATTCTTGAAATGTGAGACCATTCCCGCTTCATTCTCATTTTCCACCACCTTTTACCTGCCAGTCTGGGCTTCTACATACACTATAATGCGCCGCCTGGATTTTCCATCAGTGTGTTCAGGCAACTTGAGAGAGAGGGAGCGTCAGCTTGTGTGCATTTGCATAGAGCCCTATGGAGATTGAAATTCAGATTGAATAGGTGTTTTTTCCTCCTCCTCAAGCTGTGCCTGGCTTGTGTATGACAAATCTGTTGCATTAACTCCCAGGGTAGGCCAGGAGCAGAACTGTTTGTGGAGCGACAAATTACACATCAGAGCTTTATTTAACATTCTCTACATGGCTACAAGCGATGAACTATTAAGATGTCAAATAGAAGAACACCACGACATGCAACAATGCATGCAAGGATGCTAAAAATATTCGAGGAGCATGAGAAAAATGAGAGAAAGGAAAGGTCCATTCAAGAAGCAACATCTGTGATACTTTCGGAAGAGTAAGGTATAGGCT
The DNA here is from genome assembly GCF_002775205.1 of Xiphophorus maculatus. Lineage (NCBI taxonomy): Eukaryota > Metazoa > Chordata > Actinopteri > Cyprinodontiformes > Poeciliidae > Xiphophorus > Xiphophorus maculatus. The sequence goes on along the minus strand of NC_036446.1, from coordinate 22,299,222 downwards.
TATGCATTCATGTGTGAAATGAAAAAAAATGACAAGGTATTAAATGGCAGCTTTGAAATTAAGAACAAGATAACAAGAGTCTGTCAACAGATGAGATTTATTAAATGTCTGTCTTCGTTTTAATCCAGAATGTACCTACGTCTGTTTTTCTCTCAGAAAGTAACCCTTCTAGTAACAAGCCATGTAATTAAAAACAAAACTGACTAAATCTTCCAGTTAAATAAAATCCAAATACTTTAGTCAAACACTGCAAAGCCACTTGTTTTGTTTTCCTTCAAAATGTGTGAGAAATGTTTGAAGCTTTTCCAGCTTCCTAAGACATTTACAGATTTTAAACAATTGAATGATTTCTTCTCATTTACATTTCACAAGTCATTTTCATTCAGTCTGACTAAATTAGAAATGCCACATTTTCCAACATGGTTCTTTTTACCCCATTATCAAACCAGTTCTTTTAACCTTATGTGTTTTCTGATGCTAATGCAGTCTAATACACCATAAAAGTAAAATAAATAAATAATTGAATTGGATATAAAGTTAATGAAAATAATAGAGAACCTTTCATCAATATTGGACAGACTACATTAATATTATTTGGCCTAGGGTCAGATTTTTAATTTTATTTTACCAACAGGAGTTAATGCAAGACAGTTGCTTCATCATTTAAGCTACAATAATATTCTAACAGCTCGTCGCCTAATATACTTCTGTAGGCTTTAGCATTTTTTTTCTAAATGTGGAAGATATATGAGATGAGATGGAGCTTCATTTGTCAATAAACTGTTTTGCTCCTTCTGTAAATGTGCAGTGTTTTGATATGACTTGTTGACAGTTTAGCCCATTACATATTTCAGTACTGTTCCATTTAGTTGTGTTGCAGACAGAAACATTTGTCCTGCCTTGAAAAATGTCCGCTTTGCTTTAAAGTGGTATAATTTAAAACCGTGTTCTATGTGCGGCTCTCTACCACACAGTGTAAAGAGCTGATCAAGTGATGTGGCAGTCAATACAGCCTCTTTCATATGAATATCATTGCAAAGATTGAAAAGCACTTGAACTGTTTGGGAAAATCCTCAATCATTAGTTTAAAAAATATTACATGGTCAAAGTTTCAAGCCATTATTTGGAGAAAATATCTTATTTCATTTCTAACCAAGAATATGGCTTTACAAGCAGATCGTGTTCTGAAGAACTCTTGAGGTCTAATTAAATTTAGTTCTAAATTCAGTCGGCAAAGACTTTTTTGTGTGTGTGTTGGCTTGTTTTTGTTTTTCCTTCATAGTGCTCCCCCAGTCATTTATTATGTGACATCTTGTTTTAATGTATTTGTAGCATATTGATAGCAAAATCTAAATGAATGAACCAAATGAAAATGTAAATTTGAAAACAATGTGAACAGCGTAAAATGCAGTTATGCAAGTCACACATGGAAACATAAGGCAGTGATTTAAAAATCATGGCAGCGCAAAATTCAACCAAAACAGCTTGACAACTCTGTTGGTGCAGCTTACCTAAAATCACTGACAAATACATCAACAGCAGTTATCAGGAGTTGAGTTTAGTTGAGGGCTGAAACATTTTTCCCCAGTTTAATAAATGGGATTTTAACTCTGAATAATTAAAGATGTTTTCTTGTTTTGTTTTATTTTGACCAAGGTCTAACAAAAATGCATAAGAACATTTTCTTATTACTGTGGTGATAGTGATCAGATACAAAGTTCAGGCACTGTTGAGTTCGTCCCTGTCTTCATAAAAAATGAATTGCTGCTTGTTGGCAATATATCAGTAAAGTCCAATAAATGGTATTCACTAAAGTAGAAGAAAGACTGACTGTCTTTTTGCACCATTTGTCGTCCAAGTGTCTCAGAGAGACCACAGTAGTGTGTCCGCATTCATTGTACTCAGACATGTTATTTTCTCTCTCCATAACTTTGCCATTTCAGCTGTTAACACTTTTTCTCCCCCCCCACTTTTTTTTGTTCAGCCCACCTCAGTTACACGCTGCTACAACTTGGTCATTGTCCTGATGATAAGTGCCATGTGCTGTTGAGTGAAGTGGCTGGAGACATTAGTCCTAGACTGAATAGAGAGTAGACAGCGACACACAGACTCTTTGTTCAGACAATAGAAAAACTCCACCCTGAACTGGCCCTGATTAAATAGATGGTGATTGAAGTTTCACTTCAGACAGGACGGAAGCTGCAGCTCCTTCTCCCCTTGAGGTGAAAGTCCAGCTTTATCTTGATTTTGCACCCTTTTTGTATCATTATTTTTAAGTAAACCCCTTTTTTCGGTAGATCTAGCCTCTGCCCATGTACACTTACACTAGCACATTAATCTGCATATACTGTATCCCAATACTTTTTTTTGTTTTTTTATTGAGTTTGCCATTACAGCCTAGGCATTTATATGCTTTGGTGTTGGAGCCTGCTATTGGTTTGCAAAAACAAAGTTGTGAACATGAGGTTAACACCATTTATACATCTGTAACAGGCATTGACCGGTTAGAAGGTTGTCTTTTTTTTACCATGTTTAAAGCATGTCTCTATCTAAATTGCAATCAAATTATGACAGTCTCCATATCAACTCCAATAAAATAAAAAAAAAAGAGTTATTCACATCAAAGCACCAATCAGTAGCTTAGCTATAATGGTTTGAATATCTCTTTTTGCTGATGTCCTTCTCTCTGGCCTCTTTTTGTCTGAGTTCTCAACATCACGTCCTTTCACAGACTGAAGGGCTGTTTCAAAGCTATTTCACAGCAGCTAGCTTGACTAATACTCTGCTGCCATGTGTCCCTCCACCATTACTACCAATGTGACACGCTTGTGATCTTTCAGTTAGTGAAAATGTGGGATTGAGCATATAAATATATGTTCTTTTGGTCTTTACCTTTTGTCTGTGTTCTGTGAGGGAGTTTTGTGTCGCAGCCGGTGTGAATTGCTTCTGAGTCGAGTGTAAAATTGGACTGTTTTTACTAGCATATATTCCTAAGGCAGGAGATCTGCGAGGGCTTCGTTTTTCCTCGCCTCCAGAGGCACACAAAATGTTTCATGTTCTTGAAAACTGGAGTCAAACGGAGCTCTGCACAAGAAGGCGCTCACTGCAGGTTGCGATAGATTGATCTGCTCTTTTTTTGCTTTCTGTGCATGCTGCCTGTATTTTGGTGTGTGTGTGTGGGGGTGGGGGGGGGGGGGGTGTCTTGTGGCAAATTTTAAAGCTCAGTACCTGTGATGAATTACAGCAGCAGTGGAGACAAATTTGAACGTCGACGAGTGTTTGGTTTGCTCAGGAATTGTAGCTGCCTCTCCACTCAGTGTAATGATGAAGAACTAGGCACATATCAGCAAAAAGGAAGAGTGTGAGGGTTGCAAATGAAAAACACAAAAATGTGCACAGAGGACCAAGCAGACAAGGAAGTGGGTCATTATAAATTTGTGCTGGTGTTTTCACAACCCTGTGTTGGGATTTAGTATAACCACCTCCTAGTACCAAGGGGACATTCTGCCCTCAATACAGAATCTTAAGTATAAAGGAATGTTGATGTCAAGGGACGGTGTACGTTGGTGGTGATTGACAGTTTTTGTAGGTCTGCTTTGTGCATGACACAAGATGAAACTTTAAGTTTGGAGGCTACATTGTACATTTAGAGTTTGGTGGTGATAGCTTATGTCTCATAAAAGATTTAAAGGAGTCAGGGGAGAAGCTTGTAGGCATCTCAGAGGTCAATAACTCACTCCAGTTCTGCCCTCATCAGCCTTGAGCAAACCTGTTTCCCTTTCCTGTTGAAATATTATGTTATATAATAGTAGATTATATCAGTTTGCAACAGATTGTGTTTTATATATTAATAGTCATTTAAACAGGTTGCTCTTGAAAGTGAGACCTCATGTGTCAATTGACCTATCTGTAAAAATAAAGGTGGTGAATAAAATGTCATTTATATGCAATGAACAGTTGTGGTAATTTTTTATTTGAATTAATTGCAGGGTCTTTAATTAATTAATCACATTTTAATCAGAAGCAACTTTTTCAATTCAAAAAGCTTTTTTAATACTTAATTATTGAATAAATAGATGTGTGTATATATGCATAGATATGCTGACAATATATTTGCGATATATTGTGCAGTTCTAGTGAGAGTTGAGTGAACTCTGATCAAGAAGTCGGCTAACACGAGCTCATATCTGGTTCTGATTCTCCTGTCTGAAGAGCCATCAGCTGTGGTGATCTGGCTTGGTAGCCATGAACATGTGACTAGAATAAGAGCAGAAAAGATTATTCATAAAACTTAAAGACCACAAATAATAATATAGTAAAACTCCATCCATCCATCCATCTTCTTCCGCTTATCCGGAGTCGGGTCACGGGGGTAGCAGCTTCAGAAGGGTATAGTAAAACTCTTAAGATATAAAAACTCAGTAAGAGTTTCTATTCAGATTTGGGTGAAGTATGGGAGCCATTAGGCCATTAGGCTGCTCAACTTGAACCCCCCATACCATCTAATTGACGTACAGCTCTATTTGGCATACCACACACTGCATCACTTACTGTGTTAATTTACTACTCAACTCCCTTCATCACTTTATTGTTTAAACTCATCATAAACATGTCACAGATTGTTCTGTGCTTTTCTGTGCAACAGAAGAAATTATCTCTTCCTCCTTATTCTCAGTCAGTTCTTAGCTTCCCTGTCATTGACTCCTTGATTTTTTTGTGAAGAACTTTCATATGTCCAAACTCATATCTAGTTCTGAAAATATAAACTAAAGACCACCATTTAATTCCAAAACATCTTTCCCCCTTCGGTGGTCAGTAGCTCTGCTCTTCTACCTTGTTGTCTTGTCGTCTTTTTTTAAAGGCAACACTCCCTGCTTTTCTTTTATTCTGCTGTGTGTCGAAACAGCTTCTGTTGCACGAAGCATGCTCCCTGGTGCTTTCAACCCTCAGCTACGATAGTAGCAGTTTAAACACAACTTTTTTTTTTCCTCATTTATTGAAGGCTAAAATCGAGGACAGCTTTAGTCTAAAACATGGATTGTCCCCGGAAATCAGGGACATCTGGTCACCCTACTCTACTTCAGATGCGTATAGCTCAGTACCATTTGAGTTGTTTTAAGTTTAGCTCCACAGGGTTCAACGTAGAGAATTGTCTCAGATCCAGCGACTGCCGTTTTCAGAATGGGAGGCTCAAATCTTTTGGATAAATGATTGTTCTGTAAATACGCTAATTTTGTTTACTGATGATGTTTGCTTTTTCTTTATATTAGACTCCTTTTTCATCAGCTTTTATGTTCCTTTTCTCCTTCTCTCTATGACAGTTACCTTAAACAGAAGCATGTTGTGCAACCACAATAACCGTCCCCTGAGAAACATGTGACCTTTCCCATGAAGCCAAAAATGGGCAGCAGAATAGTATGCAGTTGTTAAGGAAAAGAAAATTGACGCAAGCGACTTTGGCTCGAGAAATTATGTTTTATTCAACCAGTTGAGTCATTTGCAGATTTATTGCAGCCACACTTTAGTCTTCATTATGTGTGTCTGCAGTCTGTACTGTTCTCATAACATTTAGCGTTCTACAGCAGTTGATCAACAACTAACATTTCTTATTTTCAATGCCAAAGCCATCTGTCCTGATTTAAACTGACTGATTGTAGATTAGGTTTTAAACAGTTTTCCAATATGTGATTCTTTAAACCCTGAAGCAGCAGCAAACAACTACTTATGTGGAGCTATATCTCCACTTATTGATGTTATTACATGGAGCTTCTCGTTCCTTGCCATCCTCATATGTCCTGCTCCTAAACTGTGCTCAAACACCAGTATTTTCTTAGTAAATTGCTGATTTTCCTTCCATACATCCATCCATTTTCTAACACCCCTGTCGCTGGTGGGGTCGGGAGGGGTGCTGGTGCCTCTCTCCAGCAAACGTTTCGGGCGTGAGGCGGGGTACACCCTGGACAGGTCGCTAGTCCATCGCAGTGCAGACTTTCCATTTACAGAATAATGCAAATTATATATAAAAAAGGTTTATCAGTCTTCTAAGCCAATCAGTTCTTCCATACACATTAAAAGCTACTGATTGAAAAAAGAACATCCTCTGCTTATTTTGCTTACCTATTCCTGGGTCACATATGGACCAATCCAAGGCCGGGTTTATTTACCATAGCAGAGTTAGGTTCCATTTTAAGCTGTTTGATGTTTAAAGATGAGGTTGCCAAAAATATAACCGATCACCTGATTTACTAAACAGGAATTGCTAGGGTTAAAAATGAAAGCTTACCATTTATTTATGAATGTCAATGGTTACACCCTAATCTGGTTGCCAGTCCATCATAAGGCAGCCCAAAGAATCAAGTCTAGTTTATTTGTATAGCACATTGCAGCAACGGGGCAATTCAAAGTGCTTTACATGATGACACACCTGATTCAAATAATCAGGTCATTAGCAGGACTCATTGCGTACTGAGGCGGTAATTCAGCCATTTGATTCAGGTTTGTTGGACCAGGAAAACATCTAAATGTTGCACAGCGGCGGCTCTCGACGCCTGGATTTGAGAACCACTAGTTTAGTGTGGCAGTTATAAAGGTGGCCAATTAACCTAAGCAATGTGGTGGTGGGGAGTTGAAGTACCTAGAGAGAACCCACACATTCGCACGGACACATCGTTTAAATTGAATGCACACACCAGTTCTTTATAAAAAATAAAAATAAACAAAAAAGTGAATATGTGCTGAAGTTTTGGCGTACTCTCCCTCTTGTGGCTTTACTCAGTTCATTGCCGAGGGCCTGTACACCATTCTTGGATTGCATCATGTAGCAAACCTAGAATTAAAACTTTAACAGTTTTTTTTTCTTTCTTGTTGGTAGCCTTCCACTATGTTGTTGCACTCGACATAGCTACACTTACTACAAAACGAAACTGTTGTGCTATGCTGTATGATTTTGTTTCAGAATATCTTCTTTTTAACATTCTCTTCCTCTTTTGTCTTTTTCAGAGAATGATGAGACAGGTGTGATGGATAGTTTGCTGGAAGCCTTGCAGTCTGGAGCTGCATTCAGAGAGCGTAGGAAGAGAGCGCCAAGACCCCGAGGTAAGTCTTATATCTCACATTTATCCCCAAATACAGACCATTAAATCTAATACTCCTCTTCTAATTCAGGTCGGATGTTAGAAAATCAGTGGTTATAAAGGTCATTTTTTTCTGTCCTTTTTCCTGTTCATTTTGGTGGAAAACCACAATGAATGCATCCTGATAGTTTTATAGTTGGACTCTCATTTTCAGTTAAATGCAAGATAGACTTAATAGTTCATGTAAAAACTTGTATTTCTTCTTGATTGTTTCTTTTTAGAGAGATTAAATGGATGAACTCTGAGACGTTGCTTTTCTTGTGAGCAAACATTCTAATGTTGAGCTATGGAATATGTCTTTTACCACCGGGTTTGTTGCTCTTAGTCCATTGTTTGTCCACTGCACTCCCTACAGATAACTACCAGCAGACGATCAGCCCCAGCTCCTTCCGCCAGGTTCTCAGACCCGTTAACTATGGTAAAAAAAAAAACAGTTGTCAAAAGAACACTTTCAAAGCTCTGAGCATTCTCAGCTTTCTTCTTCATCTGCCATTGCGAATCTGCATTTAAGCAAGTCTTGCACGTGTCACAATGCAAATTTGTCCTGCTGTAGATATGCCCTGCTTATCTTGTGCTTCATATCTTTCTTTTTTTCTTTTACCTTGTGTACATCTTTCGAGCATTTGAAAGAAAATCGGCCTGAGTGAGTTTGTGGAGCATGCAAACTGAGAGAGATAGTGGTGGCATTGAGAGTAGTGTGTGGGCTGCTCTGAACTTTCTCTTGAATGTGGTGCTTTGAGTAAATTCTTTGGTCTTTGAATGCACATTTAATCTTTGGCATTATTTAAATTGAATATTTTGTGTCTTGAATTTCTTTTTTTGTGTGTGTGTGCTGACTTCTGTACAACTTTGTTTTCAAAACCGAAGAAAGATTGTGACATAAATAAGGTGGAAACTATTCAGGAAAGAAATCATACCTAAGATCATACACTCATATTTAGAGACGTCATTTCTAAGTAAGTGTATGAGCTTCCATCTTTATTTGGGTGTATATATAATTACTTTCCATGAAATCCCTGTATAATAATCATAGTTGTGAACAGATATTGTTTCATGTGTTTTTTCAGCTTTCTTTTTTAAAGAGATCATCCACTAAGGTATTTAAAGAATGATCTTGTTACTCTTATTACATCTTATTAGTTGTAATTGGAATCCCAGTGGGCTTGACATAAGCACGAATGAATAAAATTATTTGCGCACAATCCGCCCACATCATTGATGGGTGTGATAAAGGGTGTTGCTCTGTTGTTCTGCTAGAGTATATCTGAAATTAGATTGGAAAGGCACACAGGGGAAGGATATATGTGGGGTGGGAGGAAAGTGATGGATAGATGGAACTGTAACAGTAGAGATGGTGTGAGGAAGATGCAGAAGGCCAGTTTTTAAGGATGAGATTGTGCAGTTGTGTGGGCGAAACAGACTGGACTCCCTCTTGCGAGGATGTGTGTGCAAGTGAGAGAGGAACTATAACAGGGAACAAGCTAGAAATATGTTTTATTAAGAGGAGATTAGAGTAAAAAATACAGTGCCTACTAAAACGGAGCCCCTGTTCAGAGTCCATGCTGTGAAAAGACCCCATGATGTGGTGGCAAGGTAAGAAGGTACTAAAAGGTTGCTGACCCAACTGCCCCCTGCTGGCAGCTTCAGACACATACTTGTTGTCTAATAAAGCTCAAGGCTTTTGCTTGTCACTGCAGGCATCATACTCACTGCCAGCCTCCCAAAGCAACCACAGCTAATTACTTTTCTCTGCCCAGCCCCAGCACCAGCTCAGCCCTCTCAGTGCCCATTCATCTTAATTTCCCCCTCTCTGCCATCTGCCTCCTAAATAACACTCCTCCTCATTTCCCTACCATCCCATATCCCTGCTGTCTTCTTCTATACTCTCATGGCCAGGCAATGGCCCTACCCATACATAATTGCCTGTTATTGGTATGGAGCCTCTCCGCTGCTGCTGCCTCACCACGGACCCCCTCCCTCACCCCGTTTCTTTTCTCTCTCCTCTACTCCTACAGAGATTCAGGCCTTAATTGCCCTGGGTTTAGTCGGTGGAGTGAGTGAAAGCCGTATGACCCTCTTTGTTTATTTGGGAGGTGATGAAGTTTAGTCAGAGGTGCAGGTTTTTTCACTTTCATACCACCCAGCCTAGATATTTTAAATACCCTTTAATAAAAGAGCTTTGGGTTTTGCTGCACTCCAGGGAAGCAGGGAGGAGAATTAAAGAGTGAACATCTAAATCAGAAGATATGGCCATGAATGAAGGGGAAGATTTGGTTAAGTACCTCGAGGATTACAAAATGCCACTCTTTACAACATTAATATAATCGGGGGGGTTTTATATATGTTATCGTAACCTCTGGCCTGGCTTGTCTTCTATTCCTCAGTTTCTTTCTCAGCCTCTTTCTTTTCTCTTGTCTAGTCTCCAGACCCACCCTTACAGCAACTCAGCTCATTTTGACTTGAGCCAGCAGCAAAGGTGTTTTTGGCTTGGCTTGCTGTCTCCGTAAGCACACATATACAAACACAAACAGCCATAAAGGCGCACGGACACACCTGCTGACTTTAGGGGATGAAGGTAAGCAGGCTTTGGGCTGGCTGTGGCCTGGTTTAGGATAAGGCTGTGGGGCTCTGCGGCTCCTGAGCTCTCTAAATTGGATCGGGCTCCACAGAATGATGGATCGATGGTGGTTTGCCACACAGGTGTAAGATCCTTTATTGAATCTATAAAGAAGGCGACGGTTTTTAACTGTCTCCTTTTGAAAACATCTCTTCAGCCCCTACCTGGAATGTCCTGTCACAACCTTTCTGTTTCCCAAGCTGGATGAAAGCATGTACATGTGGGAAGGAATCAACTACAACTACACCTTCCCCCCCCTGTTGTGTTTGAGAGAGGAAGAGCTTCCACAACTCTTTAAACAGAGGAAGTCAGAGGACCGCTAAGAGCATGTGCTGGCTGTAATAGTTTTGAACTAGACTGATCTTTTATGATGAGTAAGGTCAGGTACACTTCTTTGCTTAAGAGCAATTACCTTAAATGTCTTTAGTGACACCTGACCTAACAATTATTGTATGTGGTCTGACTCTGAACTAGAGCTTGAAATTGATGTAAAGGTCACGTCACAAAGTCTGCGAATCCTGTCACCAAATAGACGAGTTATGTTTCCCTGCTTGCAGCTGAAAGCATTAATATCTTTAGCTTAAAAGCAAACTTTTAGTTTTTGTCATTTTTTTCCCCTCACAATATATCTGCAGAGTCAACTTTCTAGCCTTTTTTACTGAATTTATGTCATATACAATGTCACCACGTTTGTTTTCTCAGGTTTGTATTTGATGGAGGACTAAATGGCTTTGGTGTAGACGCAAATAGGTCTTGAAAAGGAATAATAAGAGTAATTTTAGACTCAACCTGCAGTGTCTTTAAGGAGATGTGCTGCAGAACATTGCTAGGATGAATCTGGAAGGATTCTGAAGTTGAACTGAAAGTCATAAAAAGTAGAATTAAGTAAAGGGAATTTGTTTCTTTGCAGCTCTGTGTGTTCTCCTCTTTCACATGTGAAACACTAGAAGTGAGATTCCGAAGCTCCAGAGAAATGCTGTTAGATGCTTTCCTATTTGATTTGGCCTCTTATAGACTGTGATATGTGGAATCCACTGTGGGCTAACTGTATCCTGAAGTATGTGTTTGTGCGTTTTCATTCTTCCTTCACATCCTTGTCTCTCCATATCATTGTCTATTACATAAGATAGCTTTCCTCCAAAGTTCCCAAGTCTAGTCTTTACTTTTTGACTTTGCTTCGTCTTCACTTCATCGGCTCCCGTGCCTTGCTACTTTCCCCCAGACATGACATAAGCAGAAAAGGAGTGGGGTTATTAAATCGTTTCAGTGAGCTCGAAACAAAAAAAAAAGAGGAGCAGAGACTCTCTCCTACATTGATCTATTTCAATTGATGCAAGACATCATGGTTTCAAAAGTGTAACTGGAGAAGCTGCTGATTTATCTGCATTTAGTCACAATATATCATTCACACATCACATTCCGCATGTGCGCTTTTCATTACAGTGACAGATTATTGCCAGGCAGCTTCTGTTGTCAGTGTTCACTTTCTCACATAAATGTATAAACTTTTGCATATATTCATAGAAAATAGCTACTTAAACCGTAGTTAAAGTAGATGCACGATCAGCCTTTTTGTGACCAAATCTGATTTCTGGCTTCTTGTGATGCCTGACCTTGTAATTCTGATTTTAACTGATGTGGTTTTTTTATTTGTTTGTTTGTTTGTTTTTTAAAGTTAATGTTTTTCATCTTGTTGCCTATGTGCGGCATAATGCATGCTCTACTGTTATAATCATAAGCAAATGAGTTGGGTTTTGTAGACCGTCAAGTTCTGTAGCATCTTTGAAGTATGTGTGCTTCCAGTTTGAATGGTTTGGTGTTCTGGGATAAGTGTGCTGGAATTAGGTTTTTAATTTCTTCATGATAAGGTGCAGTATTTTTGCACAATCTCACTGCCTCAATGTTTGTTTTTTGTATCTTTTTTTATTTTATTATTTATTTATTTTATTTTTTTATTTATTTATTTTTTTACAAAATTAAATGTATAATTTAAATGTTGTGTAAGTGTCCCAAAGCGGTTGGCTATTTTGGCTGACTTAGCAAGACAGTAGGTCAGATCATTAATTCATCTTCAAGTTTCAGACATTGGGCATCGTAAGATCAGTGATTCTTTTATCGGTGCAGACAGAGTGTTCTCATAGTGTTGCATGAGATTGAGTAATCCTACTTTTGTGTCATCACTGCCATATTTAAGTTGCAGTTTTGTAAATTTTGCAACAGTGTTGCATATGTGTGGAGCCCAACGGCTACAAAATTCATGATGAATTTTCCAAAATGTTAAATAATTCTGTGGCCCCTTGACTTTCCTGGTGATCAAATTGTATATTCTATAATGTTGTTTGCCTAAGGCAGTCCATCTTCCGACGGGATTTAAATGTGACACAGACATGTCAGAGTGACAGAGCTGAAAGGTGCTATGATCCATTAGAATGGGAAAAAAATGTGCTGCAAGTTGTTTGATACAGAAATTAGCTTTGAATCTAATCAAAATGGAAGGAATTACAAGATTATCTCTATTTATGAATCATGTCCTTAAGTCTTATTGGTTTTTTAAAATTAAATTCTATGAAGTATATGTTGCTTGTTGATGTGTTATTACACAAAAAATGAGAGCAGGAAAATTATATATATATATATATATATATATTTGCCACATTTCATGCTTATTACCAAAAAAGCCTAATCAAGACAAAAATGATCCTTTTTCTTTTATAACCTGCAGATCTGAACAAGATGTGGACTATTATTGCTTATCATTATCATAAAATGTTTATTTATGATGGAAAAATATTCTGGTTAATATTCTGAAAGTTCTGTGTTGTTGTTATATACAGTATAGATATATATTTAACAGCAGTATTTGTGATTGTACGATCTTCACTCTAGTGACATGCAGCTACAACCTCATAATCAATTGCCAAAAACCAGAGCAGTAGATCTTTAAACACTTTTTATCATTATTGCAACAAATGGTGTACTTTTAAGTCCACATTGCTTCCCCCTAATTGAAACATCTCTATTTTTAAACCTGAGGAGAGAATGTCAGGCTGATTTCTGGGTCAAAGCAATATCTGTGTTTTTGCCTCGGACATGTGTCCACCTCTCTGTACTTGTGTAAAGAGTCATCTGGCCACTCTGAGTCACAGAATCAGCACTGTTGAATGCTGCTTTAGATGTTTACTTTCTCTTGTATTCAAAGGTACATACAGATGGCCAAATGTACTTTGACATGCCTTTGTCTCTGTCTGTCCATTTGAAAGGCTACAGTTGGTGTGTGCTGGTTTGAGCCTGTGCACACATACAGTGAACAGATGGAGCAAGAGGGCACCTTAACAAAGTAGCTTGTGTAATTAGATCTAGCCCGTGCTGTGTGACTTATGGAATAATAATTGAAGGCTGTAAAAAGCCAAACTGAAAGCTTTGTCTAACTTTTTTATTTTGGTTTTGATGTGAACTCTCTTGCTGCATGGTGACACAGATGCATTAGGATATGGCACATTATACTACAGTCTGGTCTGTTGGCTCTGTGGATTTATGTTAAGTAATCTACCACCATCCACACACACACAAGCCCTCCTCTCTTACCTTTAAAGCCATTCACTTAATTTACTACAGCTAAATTGGTGTATATATAGTGTATCTGAAAGGACACCATATGCCGTGTGTGATTTGGATTATGGTTTTCTATTTCCCACATCATTCTCGACGTGATCTTAATGGTGTTTGCCTCTTTTGCTGCTTTTAAAATCAAGGACGCGTGTATTGAAAATCTCTTTTTACTTGCTTGGCTGATGTGCAATTTGTCTCTAACTTTCAGACGTCTTTTTTGATGCATACAGTATATGGAACCTTTCTGCCAACATGAAGTTGTGTTAACAATAATCATGTCAGCATAACCCTTTGTATGTGCTACCTGAGTTATTTGTTCAGCTTTCATACTAGTAGAAAATGAGAAAGTGAATTAGTATGCTATATATTCTTATATTCCGTTGACTTGTTGAAGAGTTTAGTGTAAAGGAGAGCAGAGTTGACACACGTACGTGGAGAAATCACCATCCATTTACCACCCTTAAAAAAAAGAAAAGAAAAGATGATAGCAAACACCTCAGCACTCTGGTCCCTCTCTCTATGCTGTATGTCCTGCGTTTTTAGCCCAAGTCCTAAGCCGATCAGGCTCCTCAGATATCCACTTTTAGCTGGATTATGAGGAAGCCTGGCTGTAATAAGGGCTGTGAGTCGTGAAATAGAAAGTGGTGTTCAGCATGTTGAGCCAAGGACCCTAATCAGTCCATTCACACCAGCTCAGGCCCAGAGTCGCAGGTGAAGCTGCTAATGTGGGATTTCTATTCAGCACACTTCTGATATTCCCTCACATGTTTTCTTATTTTATAAATGCAATGATAAAACCATGTGCTGCATGAACGCATGCAAAAAAGAGAAGGCGATTTATTATGTTAAATCACACATCAGTTTTGTGCCCAACTTTTTATCCCCTATATTTTTTTAGACGTTTTCCACGATTCAGATTTTTTTTCCCTCCTTTCTCTCTCACTTTCTGTATTCCTCTTTCACAGAAACCTGTTATTTACACTGATTGAGACTAGGCTCTTATGCAGTGCTCTAGTTAATAATGCAGTGAGAAATGAAGTCATTTTCACCATGGCTTTGTGCTAATTAAATTTTACAGCAGTCTTATCGCTCCAGCCACACACACACATTTCTGGTCCTCCCACATTTGCCCGTGCCAGCAGTTATGTCACATAGCCATCAGGGAGAGAAGTAACGAGGGAGATAATTATATGAACTTATGTTGTTTTGGGCGGGAAGAGAGCATTATCATACCTTTACATCTTGGCTCACTCTAAGGGGAGCTGGCAGGTCTCTGGTCAGACCTTTGGTAAGATTGTGAAATGCTAAGTAAACATTTTTCTATCAAGTACAACATTTCTTTTATTTGTTTTGATTCTGAGAAAACCAGTTCTCTGTTATTGTTTTTCAGACTATAGTCTTAAATGGTTAAAATGTGGACCTTGGCAGAAATACATGCTTTTCTGTTTTCATGTGATACGATTGTTTCTACTCAACTCTTGTAACATAAAAGAATAAAAGCACAGGCACAATTTCATCAAGGGTAATTTAAAAAAAATAAAGAAAAGGTAAAGTGTGATTGAAAATTGGATTTACCTTCCTTCCGTAATTTATTTAGCAAGCTGTGTCTAGTGCACCATTTTCACACAGAAGTAGAAACAGATATCAAGGCTCCGTCTGCAGTTGATTCCCTGGACCACTTCAGACTGTGCTGATGATCACGTTCCTCCAAACTGCCTCATCTCTGCGTCGCTCTCTCTGGCAGTCATTTCTGCTGCCACTCCAACAGCCGAGTGTCTCTTCACTGAGGCAGAAGCTCTTAGTGCAACAACGGGAAATTGAACGCCGACAGAACGAGGAGGCCAGCCCTTAGGCAGCAAGATCTGTTTGATGCAGGATTCTCTCAGAGAGTGTGGTTTTGGCTTTCCTGATTTGCAGCGATGCCACCCTTTTATGTCCATGTGCTCCCTCGTTCACACATTTGACTGTGTACAGCGGCGTGCACAGACTGGTACTTGTGCATTCATACACACACACACACTCACACACCCACACTGAGCCTTGAAGGACAGGGCCATGTATGCGCTTCTGGCCTCTGGGCTAAAGAGCTTCATTAGTCTGGCACTAGCTTTGATTAGATTCCTCAGGGGTGCAAATTAGCAAAACAAGTTGAAGTGATCCTCTGAAGCAATGCTCTGAGATTTCTGCTGATATCTGAACACTTTATATTACAGTTTTTGCACCATCTAAGTTTTACCTTTAAATCAAAGTAATGTAAAATAATCACATTATTTTCAGCCTTATCTAAAAAGCTTTAAATCATTTAATACACTGCAGAAACAGTCTGTATCCTGTGGGCTGGTGGCGTGTCTGGTCAGTATGGTGACTGAAAGATATCGCTAACTGGGAGAATAGACCAGTTCTGCAAACCATTCATGTGGTATTAACAGACCATTGTCTGTTTGTCAAACTATAGAATAGGAGATTTAAGGACTTCTGAAACATGCACGAAAGAATCAAGGCAACACTCCAGGCATGCTTTTGATGAGGAAATAACATGATGTGAAGCTCAAAAAAAGTAGATTTTTACCAATAATGCCCCTTTAAAACTCCCACAAAAGATGTTTATAATCATTTCATAGCGTTTAAGCTCTGAAACTAGATTAAAAAAGGTTTTACTTGAGAAGAAGTTTGTGATGATCCACAGATTTTTCTGAACTGGAGCCAAGGAGTTGTCTCATAGGAACTATAACTGCATTCACATGCTGAAGCAGCTGCAAAAGTGCATCTGAAAATCTGTGAGCGATGAAAAACCCTGGGCATTTGCGATTGCTTTTTTCTGTATCTCAGAACATATAATATTCTAACGTTACTGGTTCAAATCTCTTAAACAGACATTGGTAAGATCATTACTCTTCCCCCATCTCAGTCGAAACTCAGAAAGAGGAAGTTCATGCTTCCTTTAATTGGATATTTTCACTAGGATTGGTGGATTTTATCAGTGTAGTACTCCTGTTTAATTTACAATTAACATAATATAGGAACTAGTTACAGAGAAGTAAAAACTGGGAGATGACTGAAATAAAATTCTGGAGCTCTTCATCCATCCTTCTATTGTCTATACTCAATTGTCCTTGTGGGGTTATGGAGAGTCGATGCATTTTTACAGTACACCCTGGAAAGGTTGTCAGTTTGAGCTTATTCAGCAGGGAGAAATGTTTGACATTTTCGCTTTACAAACCACCATCTCTAGTTCAAGGTCCATCCCAAAAAATTCCTTCCTACAAAGGCTGTTTTCTAAGTACATTCCTGTGCAGTCTTGTTTTTTTCCGCCTTGGTTCCTGCTTTGTAAAGCAGCGGGGAGAAACACAATCCCAGACAATTTCTGAAAAGGTTCTTTCTCTGGAAACACATCTTGTGTTGCTCATCTGTTCTTAAATGTTTTTAGATTGAATGATTATGTTTTTTTGCTTATATATATATATATATACAGTATATATGTGTTTATATATTAGCTGACTTCTTGTTAGTCTGGTTTTATTGCAGTGATTTGTTGATTCTGTAGATCAGGCCGTAATTAGGTTTTGGTGTTGAATTCAGCCTTCAAATAATTGTTTAGCCATAGTTAATTCACTACTTAACAAAGAAGCAATTCCATTTTTCACTTAAGGCCAGATGGATTTTCACACCTAGGAAACAGATTTTGTATTTTTTTCTTTTTTTTTGCTCTTGTTGTCTTCATCTTTGAAATTTAAGAGAGTAACATACAGATAAAATCTGAAATAGGGAAAATACCTTTTCATAGCTCTTTTAAAAAAATGAAAAACGCCTCTTTCAATCCACAGTGTTTTGGAATGTTTTTGATGCTTTTACTTTATGTTTAAATGTGTTTCAGTTACGGTAGATGTTACAGATTGTTCAATCTGCTTGTAACAGGTTTGTCTTGTTTTTGTGTACTTACTAATATGTATGTGACATTATTTAGTCAGTGGCACTTGGGTGTGAATGGGTTAATTTATCTCATCTGTCAGGACATTGATGTGTGGAGTTGTAGCTTGTGGATGTGCATGGTGAGACTGTTTTTCATTCAGGTGAGCTGCTGCCTTCTCTGTAATAGCCATACTTGACATTTCTCTCTCCTGCAGCCTGTGGAGACTAGCACATGCTTTCCATTCCAGTTGAACCCATTAAGGCTTTCTCTTCTCTACTGCATCCACTGGTCTGTCCTTTGGCAGGGCCCTTCTGAATGTCAAAACCTACTGCTTAGCATCACAATAAAGCAGGTACTGGACAGAGAAGCAAAGGAAAAGGAACTGGCTGCTGACATGTAAAGGGCATGGGTAGAAAGATTACTTTAGAAAGACTCAAGTTATTGCTTTAGTCCTTTGCAGGCTGGTATTTTCCTCTGTCTCTACATTTCTGTTTTTGAGATATCATGTGACAGTGATGTAAAGATTTTCTAGGTTTAACAATAGAACTTAATAAAATGGCTTTTATATATTCTGTGAAGCAATTAGGTGTATTTTATATTGACTGGCTGAAGGCTGAAAGAAACCTCTGCAAAGCCATTTTGGAAAATGAAGGGGAACATACAGTATGGAATAACTTTGTTTTATATATATATATATATATATATATATATATATATATATATATATATATATATATATATATATACTGTATATTTTGAGTGCATAACATGTACAATATTAAATAACAGTTCAACCCATTTGTACTGTTCAGTTTGAGGTTTAAGAAATTGGTGTTGACATTGAAGAGCTGTAGCATTCAGCTGAGTGATTTCAAACATTTCTGAGTTTAATGTATTTGGTGGCATTGTTTTGAAAAAAAAAATTCTGATGCTTTATTATTCTCTTCCAACTTCAAATTAATTATTTTTCATTCAGTGTTCCAAATGAAAGAAAAGTTGTCAAGATTTGCAATATTATTGTCTTTAATTAATCTAATAGGAACCCTATATTAAGAAAAGTAGTTAAAAATGGAACAAAAACAATTTCAAAAGTTTTATCAACAAAGTCTAGTGATGCTGCAGGATGCTTTGGGGATTTATAATAGTTCCTTTGAAATTATTTAACAAATGTGAATACATATAATAAAATCTAAATTATATCCAGTGGATGCTATTGTTTTGCTTCTCACTCCTTTATGTATGAGACTAAACTTGATTTGTGTACACACTTGATTTCTTTTTCTAAATGGGTAAATGATTAGTGTGGCTAGTTTGAATGGTAATTGCAGAGTCACCGGGAAAGGAAAAGGACTATAAATGCACTTTACAGTTAGTTTTGTGTTTCTCAAAGCATGGTGGCACACACACTCATTCTATTAAATAAGCAGGACCATCTCCAACTAGACCAAATTATTTGTAGCTTTTGCTTTGATATAAATTCACAATTGAACAGCATATTGCTTGTTTCCCTTAATTTTCTGGTAAAAGCAAAACATGTGGAGCAGGGGTGTTGACATACAGTATTTTACTGCATTAGCTTTACTCTTTTGTGTGCCTCATTATTCTCACTTTGAGTTCCCCCCTTTCCTTTGTCTGGGACTGCTGCACACGCACAGACAGCTTCTAAATACTGCCACAGCAAAGTCATTAAGATTTTCTGCAATGATACAAATGAAAACATGCACATGTAATCCACTCGCATCTAATTTGGATGCACTGTCAATTTTTTAATGCAATCCCTTCATGTACCACATGATACATGGTTACTCAGGGTTTAAATGTTTATTCATTTTTGGGTAACACTTTATTTGATGGGTTGTGAATAAGACTGTCATGACACTGTCATAAACATGACACCTGTCATGAACATGAGTAAGTCTTCATGAATATTTATGACTGTTGTCATAAAGTGGCATTCGGTAAATCATGACTCTTTTAATACAAAGTTGACATTATTCAAAATGTCTTCGTTAAGACAACTTGACATTAACCAAGAAATCATGATCTGACATAAATTAGTTATAAAAATATTGCTGATTAAACTTTAACTTTAATAACATAAAGCTACATAATTTTTAAAGTTTGTTATGGCATGGTTATGACGGTGTCATGACAGTCTTATTCACAACCCGTCAAATAAAATGTTACCCATTTTTGTAACCTCTGCATCTTGAATTACTAATCATAAGTCAAAAGTTAAGGCTTTTATTGCAGTTTAATTTTACATTTTGATTTTACATATAAATTGTGCAAGAGAAACTTTGTTCTCCTTATTCCTGTAGATCATAAAGCTTTGTGATTTAGTTCATTTTCCCTGTACACACATTCTATCTATTCTCTCACAGAGCAAATATAAACTAAAACATTCTGGAATATTAAAATTATATTTAAAAGATTACAGTGTAATTATACTCTGACCTTCATCTTTCAAAGACGACTTGATGAAATTGAATAGCATATTTATTTGGTTTGTCAACTACAGAGAAAGAATAAAGGTTAAAAATATAATTTATTAGGACTTGATCTTGCATTCTTGTACTTTACATCTCTGATAGCTCATTAATTTATTTTTCTCTTTTAACCAAAATAAATTTGTTGTAATTTGAGAATGAGTTTGAGAATGTTGTCAGATAAGAAAAGCCCAGAAAATGCATGCATTACTGAATTATTATGGACAAGAGGACATATCTACATTACTTGTTCATTTTTAAAGTTTAAGCTATATTGGATATGGCCTCAGGAGAGCTAATCTTTATTCAAAAGCTGAGATTTGATTTTTGGTGTTTAATTGCAGCCCACCAATAATGTTTCATAAAAAATGTTCCCCCTTTCCTTTTGATTGACAAACTCATGAAAAATCATAATCATTATTATTGAGCATCATTATTCCTATGATCTTAATCTGATCATAGGAATAATTCAGTTTTACTTTGAGTGCATGTTCCACATACCTGTTGAAGTATAGCTTGTCATGTTCCAGAAAATTTTCATAGCTAATTTTTGGAATGACTCTGGGCTCTGAGTTTAAGGTAAAATTTCTGTGTTCGCAAAGGCGCTAATCCAGTATGTTTGTATTATTGTTGAGTTATTTTTAAAACTGAGAAAATTGGCTAAATACTACTCTGCTCATTTTTACTACACATCTGTATCAATATTACCCCCTTATTTCTTTCTTACTGCTTACAAGCACACCAATACAGGCTGTACATAGTCTTGACACTGGATTAGAATAATTCTTATAGTTTATGTGCATGTGTTTTAAGTGAAACTATAAAACAAATAACAATACTGCACCCTATCACATGTATGGAGCAGCTACCATCCTTTAAAAAGGACTCTTGCGGTTTTCTCCTATTAGCTGTTGTTTCCACGGTTGCTGACTGGTTGCTGAGCCAGGCTGCTAAGAGTGGTTTTAGTCACTGCTGTCAGGAATTTCAAGCAGGCTCTTTCCTGCTTGCTGGTTGAAGAAGGTTTGTGTGTGTACCCTGTGTTGGCTGCCAGGTGCTGGAGGACGAGCAGAGGTCCTCACTAAAGGCCCAGTTCTGACCTCTCCTTTTTGATGGCCTGGAGGGCAGAGGGAGCACAGGTTGAGCATGCTGGGTTTGTATTTACCTTGTCATGTTTAGAAGTCCAATGATGTCGGGTTAAGGTAACAGGCAGTGACATGCTGAAAAAGTTCCAAGGGAAAAAGTTCACTGGAAGTCGATATGTTTACATTGCAAAGCCTCGAGATAATAAATACATTATTAATATACATTTGGAACTATATAATCAGTAGAAATGGTAATGTGTAACGATAATGTTTTGCATATGTCCTGGATGTGCATGTTGAAACCTGGTCCTCTTGTACACCTCCACAACATTTCATTGTAATATGGAGATTTTCCTTTCCTGAAGAAAGAGATTTTTATAGTCCTATGTTTTATTTTCATGTGAAGGTAACAATTTCTCTATTTTTGCACAGATTTTCTGGTTATTTATCCTTGTCTCACTTCATCCCCACTAAGCCCACTTGACAACATTTCACAACATTTAAAATGAAAACATTAACTAAAATGTGAGGATTGGTAAGGATTGGAAGTGGATGGAAAAATGTCCTTTTCAGAATTTTTGCCAAAAAATTTTAAAAGTGTGGTGAATATTTATATTCAGTCTTCCTGATTCAGTCGCAGCTCTTGCTTCAACTATGACATATGTCAAGACTGACGTTTTTGTGGAAGAACTTCAGTCAGGATGGATCTGTGAGCATCATTTTTAAAGCTCCAGGCTGTTCTTTAGAGTCTCCCCTATACGCCAATATATAGCTTTCCCATGTGAAATGCATTTTTAAACATTTTAATGGAAGTTAAAGAGGCTAGGCCATTGACCGGGGATTCCCGGAGAACAAGTCCAGAGACAGGCCCCTGCATGCAGCCTCAATCTGCAGGGGGCCCCGGTCTGTCTCCCCTCCTGGCAGTCAAATTTTTTATTTTGTCCCAGGCTTCTGTGAGATATAATTTGGGTCTGGATGAATGCACTCTCGTATGTCGGTGACCCAGAAAAAGGGCATTTTCAAACCCTGCCCCTAACCCTTACCCTGCTTACCCTGACCCTAAATGTCCTGCGGGCTTCAAGCTATGTCTTCATAAAATTTCAGTAAGGTCTATTAAGCATATATTTTCGATAGCCATGTTCGCCCTGTAATTATAAGGCCTACACCTAAGCATGTTCCAATGCCTGCAACAAAACCTTTTAACAGAGACATCTTACTTTGCTGCTGGCTAAGTAATCTCTTCAATTCCTTCATTTCCTTCACCTCCTTTTGTATGTTTTTCAGCTGGTTGTCCAACTGAAAAACTGTTGGACAACAAATTTGAATGGCAAACTTATGAAGTTTGAATGAAAACAATTTGGGTTTTCTTTTTCAACTTGTGAAACCAGGAAAAAGTAATATAAACAGAAACATCTTTATATATATTATATATATACAAACAAATAACATGAACATAATTAGGGACGTTACTTACATTACAACTGCAGTAGTAGCTCCTGCCTATTAGTGTTTTCCAATTAGTCAAAAATATTTTTCCATCTTAAATCAAGGTCAAGACCCCTGCCCATGCTGCCACTCTAAGCATTTTTCATGCTGCAGTAAATTGATTTTCATTAGTGCATATAGTGTCTGCAAGGTATAACTTCATTTTAAATCACCCTTTTTTAAGTAATTGTTAAAATGGTGCATAATAATTCAGTAGCAATGGGACATTTGTGCATGATAGATGTGATCTCTGAGAAGCGATACTCATGCCACAGATATTTGACATGATTAAAAGTCTGTTGCAATCTGGCATAACTGGAGATTGCATTACATTGTAGTTCTGATTCAGATAACTAAATGGGCAATGTGTGATCATCGCTGACTTAAAGAAGTTAATGTCCATACTTAACTAATAGACATCACACGGTAGTTTGACCAGGTTATGAGTTTGTCTTTGCGAAACTTTCAACAGTCAATTCTTTAAAATAATTGTACATTTCTTAGGTTTTTCTAAGCAATCAATCAAAATTTTTTTCTTTGCTATGAAGCTAGTAAAAAACGTAGTGTTTACTAGATTCATCCAACACAATCATTAGAACCTGCTTTTAAAACCAATTCAACATGCTCTTTGAAATTTATGTAATAATTACTAAATAAATATGATGACTAAGTAAAATTGTTTATTTTTTTTCGCTACTTGTGCTGACCTTGGAAAAATTTGGTTGATCTGCATTCATTTCTAGACTGCATGTACGCTGTTTAAAGGATAGTACGTAAAAAAAAAAAAAACATCTTTCAGGAACACAGACTAAGAGACCTGGTATTTAGAAAATCCTTGGAAGCAAGCTCAGCTTTTCAGCTTTATGTTTTGTGTGACACTACTTCTAGAAGCCTTAAGAAAATAACCCGTATTTGTCCTTCCTAAACACACAAGTGTACACCGACACAGCTGCAGTGGTCCCTGGATAAAGTCGGCCTTCACTGTTCTTGTATTACCAGACAAAGCGTAAGGCTGGCCCTCTACCTCTGGCTCTGAAGTGTGAGAGGGTTAATGAATGAGACTTACCCACAAAGGACGATTTTAGAGAGACGACACAGACTGCCCTTGGACCATCTGTCAGTCTGTACAGCAAGTTGAATCTGAACTAGACAAAGGAAGGTGTTTGGGCTCCAACAGAGATGAAATGATGTACCAGGGAGCTGAGTGATTATCTGACTCTTCCACATATGAGAGAAAGGCAGAACTAAAAAAAAAAAATCCCATCTTATTTCATAAAACATGCAAAGAGTTGTCTGTGTGTTGAGGCTTGTGAAAAATGGCCACATGAAGTTCCGTAAGAAAGCACTGTTTCTTCCAAAATTAATATACAATAACTCTAGTTGTTTTTTTGTTGGGTATTTTTGGGGGGGGAGGGGTGTCATTTTCCATTTAATTACCGTAATGGCTTGCCCTCCAACACGTCACTCAGCGGTGGCATATTCTAAAAAAATCACCTTACTAGGAAACAGATGACAAAATGTAGCACTTATCTTCCTTTTAATGGGTGATTATGCATCTCAGGTGTTAGAAGGAGAAAATGATGAGCACGAAAATAGATGAGGGATAGTGGAAAATCTTTGATCCTCTGCTTTCTGTGTAGTGGAATCAAAAATGAAACACTTAACGTTATACCACTGTGCTTTTCATGTGCAAATACAACATCACGCATTGACAGGTCATTCTGGCTCTGGAGCTGACTGGTTTGGATCTTACTTATGGAGTCTTTCTTCTCATTTGATGTCACTCATTATGTTTTGTCCCAGTTCCCAAGACTGAAGCATTCGCACGGAGATGAAAGGGGGTAAAGAAGTTGACATCCACTTTAGTAGGCTTAAATGATTCTCTTTGAAGATTTAAACACTAACAAACAATAAATACAAACCAACTAAACTTTGCTCTTTTCTTAGTTTCAGATGGTTTTTATAGCTGTACTTCCTGAGAATAAGAGACACATAAAAACACACAAAGCTTTCTTATGTTTTTAGCCTGTATCTGTTTATGTTACAAAATATTACATCCAGTATATTTTCTTGTCCAGTAAGGGAAATGATTTGTGTAATTTTTACCAAAGATCATGCAAATCTAAAAATATTTGATTGTGTTACTTTACATGCAATTCTTTTTGGAGGTGTTTTGTTTTGTGCAAGAGCAATTAAAAAAAGCTGAAAATGCTTAGACATAAGCTTTGCCAAAATTAGACAAGATTTTGAGCAAAATAATCTGTTCTGTATTAAAAATCAAATAAATTCAGATGTAGTGAATTGAGTAGATTTCAACAGCTAGTAAGACACATTCCTTTGTGATTATTCTGCTGGTAGTTTATTTAATAACCTGATGCCTAGATTAAAAAAAAAAAAAAATACAACACAATATGTCTATCGGCTCACAGTTGCAAAAATGTTACAACCAATATTGTTGCAAGAACAGTGATTACTATTTCTAAAAAGAAAATGAAGAGAAACTGTAATACTAATACCTGACATGTCATGTTTTTTTGCTTGAAATGGGGTATATATTGACATGGTTAAATGACTGGCTTATTATACATTGTAAAAGTACATTGTCAGGAAATTGTAGTAATTTTTCTGCACACTGACTTGTACACAAAACAAAACATACAAGTCTTGATACACTACTGGTTTCATTTGGCAGAAATACACTTCCCTCCCCTTAATCTTAACTTCCGAGGATCAAAGGATCAGACGGCCCAAATACCAGAAGATGTAGCTTTCATTCTCTATGTTGTGGCCAAATTGATTCCTAGAGACGGATAACTAAAATCTGACCAGATAAAATGTAAGTCTGCCAACTACTTAATGCCACAAGAGGCAAAGCAAACATATACTTTTTTGTACTGTGTATCAATTGGCTGTTTGAGACAAGTTATAGCCTAGCTCCTTTGAGTCAAACTGCCAAGAGTGTATGGGTCTGCACAGCTTTCCTAATAGTCTTGTGTAGAATAGACTACAATGAAAGTGGGGGGAAGGGTGCCAGAGCTGAGCTCAAAGTGAGGACTAATGGAATAAACAGCGTTGGGAGACAGGTGTCTATTTCTTTCTTCTTTGTCACGCCTTCTCCCTCTGTCGGTTTTGAATGATGAAATTGGCAGTGATTTATGACAAATGTCAGTGACAGGCGCAGCAGACTGCTGCTTTGTCCCTGTCAAAGTCAAGTAGGGCCACGGGTAAGCAGCTTCACTTTTCAATCATTCCCCGTCTACTCATCTACCAATACCCCAAAATTACTTGTTGGAAAAGCTAAGATCCATGGGACTGAAAGAAACAGACCAGACCAAGGCCAATTTACATTATCAATTGTGTTACATTAGCACACTGTTTTGGTTTGTGAATAAACCTTACAAACTAGTTTTAAATCATGCAAAAAGAAAATTAATTTATATCATTATTTCTCTTAGAATCAAATTGTAATTGTGGTTGTCCAGTGTGTTTTCGTGGGATGTAAGCAACTACAATATTTTATTGTGAGCAAAGAATGTGTATTTAAAATCTACTTTTAGATTCCTTTATCAGAACTTGTTACAATGCAACTTATGCTAATTGATCTTTTTTATTTATATATGGGCAAATGATATCAACCTGAAGTTTATAAACTTTGAAAAGTATTTTTGTCCCATGCACACTAAATATCTTAGTAAGTGGGGATTTTAGATGTAGAGAGAATCCATTGAACCTCTTCATTGTTTTGTCCTTCACTGGTCTAGTATTTTGAATTAGAATAAATTAGATTTCTTTAAAGATAAAATAAACTCATCAAGCTCTGCTACGTTTTCACTCATTTTACTACTGAAATTTGTCATCATTGTATTCAACACAAGCTGTCCCTTTTGTGCTTTCTTATGCAGTGTTTTTTTTCCCTAAATGCTTATTCATTAAAACTTGCTAAAAGCATATTAAAGGTGATAATCATGAAAAGGCAAAAGAAAATATGTGGTAACATTGTAACACAGGCCTTGTAATTATACATTATAATTGTTGTACTTGAGCATAAGAGCAGATGTAACACTTGTGCATGTAAACAACTGCAGTTGAAAAGAATGGTTAGTAAATATGTGTTGAAAATTAAAATGAACATTTTAAATAATACAGTGTTCTCGCATTTAAATTTAAGCCAGGAATAAGTCATAGCACTAGCAGATTTGTTTAATATAAGTTTTAATAAAATTTTTGGTGGCAGATGAATGTAATTTCAGATCAGAAACAAGCTTCTTGATTGAAAGAAAATGAGTTTAAATCATAATCTGATGTCAATGGCCTACAAAAATGGTTAGGTGTTTAGCCAATCAGGTAAGGATCACATCGTTTGAGCTAACTGATTTCTCTGTTATCTTTTTGAACGTCTTAACCACTCATAAGGTACAAGTGAAAGTATTATTAGACAAAGCATCTTTTCACCATTCTTTGTTGCCAATCAATGACTTCATTCCAAAATTGCACCTGCTGAGCAGTACGAGCGTGCCTAATTGTAAAGCATACAATGCGTCAAGTTGAATGAGCACATCTAAATTTTAACCGCCCTGAAAATCAGATTTCACGGATGACCTTTGTTTTTGCTCATGCTAGTGTGTACGCGGAGTCCTTCTGGTCACAAAAACATGCAGCCAGTGATGGATGGCAAATCAGCTGTTGATTATTTGAGAATTTGCAAGAAGGAGCCACCTTTATGCCACCCCTATTTATCTGTCATTTCATAAAATTTCCTTTATAGATTGTGATTTAATATTTTTTTCATCCTTCCTAATTTCTACCCTGGTGTTAATTTATGATGTGGACTTCTTGGTTAATTACACATTTATTCAAAATGTGTTTGCATGACGAGCTGATTTATTAGGTAGAAGAAAACCAGCAAAGGACCACAGGTCTTTTGGTCTTTTTCAGCTGTTGCAAAGTTTGCATAGGAATACTAAAAACACTGACACAAACCAGGAAAAAACTGCCAAATGTGTTTTTTCTTCGCTTGTGTACAGATCACTGTGGTTGGATAACCACAGGCAGTATGAGCAATCAATATTGCTAATTTGGATTGTATATTTTCTCTGAAGAAAAATAAACTTAACATTTTTTGACATATTAAAACAGTTTTATTTAGTAATTGTAGGAAATTGGGTGGATCCCATTTTCTCATTGATTAATTTCATATACGGTACTTCCAGTTACTCAACTCAGTTTGCCTATACACAACATAAAAACTCTTGACTATCTACCATTGGATTTTGATTTTGTCATAGTTGTGTTGTGACTTTGGTAATACCTATTGCAGAGCAATTTATAAAAGTAGTAACATTTAGGATTAAATGGGACTTGCCTTATTTGCAGCACTATATTTGTAGCCAAGAAAACTTTCCTGAGGCTACACATGCCCTTTGTTTTTGTTTGTTATGGTAGTACATTGACATTTTGAGTAATTTTCTAAACTCCACAGCATACAATATACAGTATTTTCCTATTTACATTTGAATTTTAGTAGGTGCAATAGTTTATCATACAGTTAAAACTAGAAATGTACGTACACCTAATAAAAGAGGCACCTTTTTTCTCTCACTGTCTAAAATTAATTCAGACAAACTTATCTTGTTTTAGGTAAGCTAAAATGATTTCTGAATGCCAAAATAATAGAGTGAGAGGCAAAAATTTGCTTACTAATGTCTTCTAAATCAGAAGTTTACATATATTTCCTTAGTTTTTGGTAGCATTGCCTTTGAACTCTGACTTGTATCAAACATTCTGGGTTTCCTTCCACACGTTTCTCACAATAGTTTGCTGGAGTTCTGGTCCATTCAATTCTGACAGAACTGGTGTGTTATATTAAGTCATATTACTTTTTTGGTGCCTCCTGCACCAAAGCGCCAACTTTTCCATCTTAAATGTAATGGTCATTAGTGCCAAAGTGATTATTAAAACATTAATAAATAAATAAATCTCTAAAATACTATTCCCCTCATTGTGGCATAGAAATAGAAATAATGTTGGTAATTCTAACTGACATAAGACAGACATTTGGTAAAATTTAACTTCAGAGAGTGAGCTCAACTCTCTAGATAAACAATATGTAAATAGTTTACTTAGGAGTCTAATTCGGAAATCTTTTGAAAACAAGTCGTACTTCACTTCAAGACCCAACATTTAATTCATTTTTAAAAAAAATTTTTGTAAGGCAAAAATCAATTTAGAAGAAACAGGACAGAGCTTGAAAAAAGAACAGTTTCCTGCACAACACATAGGATACCTTTTGCTCATGTGGACTATGCACATTTTTTCCATTTGATATTTACTCAACTCCCAGTAAAGAATGTTATCTAAAAGCAGATTCATTAGGTACTGCCTCCTTTTACTCTCCCGACCCCCATTAGACTTCTTCTCTGTCTTCTAAAATTCTGATTTTCCCAAGGTTGATTGTACACTTTGCTGTACTTTCAGCTAATGCATTGCCTTAGCTGCTTCAAGTTTATTGTTTTTCAACATTTCAATAAGTAAGCACTCTCCATCTAATTGTGACTTATTCTGTATATTCATTCCTATTGAATATACAGAATATATATATATATTCATTGATTTTGTTTTGAAGCATGAGAATATGTCATTGGCATGCAGGTATGTGTTTTCTTTGGTCATTTGATTCACACTTATGTGCATTGATACACATTGGTATTTCAAATAATTACATCATCTGCCGATTGGTTTTCCTTTTAAACTCAGGAAAAGCCATCCATTACAATTTAGTAGGGTTTCAGACAAGAAATAATGGCTGCGGTAGAACTTGCATTTAAATGTACTGATTTTTCAAACATGCGATTTATGTTAATGTTGTGGAAAAAATTAATTTCCAAGCGCTGTTAGATGAAATCACTCAATCAGGTTTATTTGTATATTGTGCACAATATTCAGAGATTGGAAGACAATCAATAATGAAGAAGTTCCAAATGAAAAGCTCTCCCAGGCAGAGTCAACACATAGGTTTTATACCAAGGATAAGGGATCCAAAACATGGGAAACAGTCTGGTTCCTATGAAGCTCTCAACAAAAGAAAATGATGGGTTCTTTTGGCGAGTTCACAAGCATGATCAGCAGATGTTAACTTATAATAATTTTCCCACCCCAGTTAATATGCACAGACTGAGTAAAACTGAAGGAATAAAAATCTCTCAAAGGGATTCATTAAATACAATCAGAATAATTATGTCAAAAATTAAACATTGTTACATTTGTCAAAGGTGTACCAGGAACTTCTCCTTTATGTTCCAAAAAGAAACAATGTATCGAAGATATTAAAACAAGCTTCTCAGTTTTTATACTTAGATTTAACAAACAATAAAAAATACTAAGTTTATTTTGATTTCCAGTAATTTAAGACACAACGGAAAATTACATTGAAAGCATATTCTGTAGATTTTGGACTAAACGACAGAGGAAATCTCCTGATTATTTCCCTGTATCACTCTTTTGATTAAGTGTTGATAATTATAAAGTACATAATTCCCTTGCATATCATTGGTATTACTACGTCTCTGAAAATACTCTACCTTTTTAGATATTGTCGCAAAGGATTCATCGCTACCAAACGTTTAAAATGTCTAAACCACACAATCTAACTTGTATAGTGTTTAATTTTAAAGTATATATTTTGTTCTCGTGGAGCTTTAAAAAAATCATAACAGTAAGCAGATGTTTTGTTTTCGACAACTAATGCTTTTAATGCGCTGTTGCTACAACAAAGCAGTAGTAATAGGTTGCCAAGAATAACAATCTTCTTCTGGTTAGAATACGTTGCTTCTGTTTTGTGGCACAAAGTCATGAAATGTGGCAACAAGAGAAAGACATGCATACTACATATGTCAGTACATATCAAGCTTTAATCTATTTGTCTGCCTCTTGACTTGACTAACAGTACTTTTCAACTTATTCTAGACTGTGCTACTGGAAGTTTAATTATTAGCAGCTTCCAACATGATACAAGCAACTGCAATAAGGCAGTTTGTTGCAATTCTTGTCAAAGCTCTGACAGGTCAAAATATAACTACTTGTCGCGCTGTTTTGTTTTGCATCTTTTTCAGATGATGATCCGCAACACGTGGGTTCAGTTGGTTGCTTGTTAAAAGGCGATTATTCCTGAGATCAGTGGATTATTTATCATTGGCTACCAACAATGATAAAATTGTTGGCTACACACATAGCCAACAATGTGTGTCAGACCTACAGTATGTGTGCCAGCCTATGTTAGTAAGACAAATGTGACTTGTACAATCAAACTTACCCTACTGGTATTTGGTATAGAACTGACCAAAGAAAGAAATGTTTGCTCCTGAAAATTTACAGCACTAAGAGTAAATCAAGCATTCTTTTGGGAAATTTGTTTTGCTTTTGATCTTAATATAAAAGATCAAAAGCTCACTATTGTTCCCGAATAGTGAGCTTCAAGAACAACTGAAGCTCATTATTTTGTATCTTCCTGTTGTATACCTTGATGACATTTAATACACAGCTAAAATAAATTATCTTGTTTGGTTTTCCAATTGAGGAAAATCAAATAGGTTATTTTGTAAGACCAGTTCAGAAGTGGCTCTATCACCAAACCGAGTCTAGCAGTGGAGCACTTTTGGTTTCGTGACATCCAGCATCTCTGTATGACACTCTACCTGCAATATGGCACACAAGCTGCCCTGCAGATGATGGTGAGAGGAGCTAAAAAGATCATTGAAATGTTCCTATTGAAATGCTTACCCCATTAAGCTTTCGATTTCAAACAGCAGTAAGAAATGAACACTAAGTACTATGAGAAGCTCCTTGCACTCATAACCCCATAAACCTTTCAATGAACTTTTTACAGGCAAGCAGAACCAGAAGATTAATAACAATGACTAGACTGCTACACATCTTTCTGTTTTTCCGACGGCAATCGCAATAAGAATATGTTTGTTTAACTCAAACATTTTTGACCTTTGTGTTCTGCTCTAATCTTTGCCAGTGGTGGGAGGAAAAAAAGCTGCTCTAGCCTGAAATACAAAAAACCTGAGGGGTGATTCTCAAATTAGTCTGCTGCTTTACTTAGTAACACAGTCAGTCTGTCATCACTTAATCATCTGTTTATACCATATCTATGTGGCCTTAATTTATGCTTTCATTGGATGTGTTTATTTCTCTCCAAGTTTCCTTTGTAACAGGGTGCCTTCTTTATTCTTAAATAAACAAGTCACAGTTGAGTTGAAACATCAATCAAGAAAACCCAACCGGAGCATATTTGTGATATTTTGCAGGATATTTCATCATTTACCTGCCTGTATATGAAACGCAATCAAAGGCTTATGTGATGTACCTTTCTGTTTTGTTTTGAAGGGTGAAATCATTCACACAGAACATTGCTCCAAAATGACTAGGGAACACTGCATGATGGAAAAGGATGAATTAAAGCTGTAGTTATGGGAATTGCTGTCACACTGCTCAGGTTATCAATTCATCTAAATTCTTAACACACACACACATTGCTTCTAGTTTTTTCCCACCTTTGCAAACTGATGCAACAGCAAGCACATTTCTTCCACTGTGTTGAAATGATTGGGTTCCCAAGTGTGTTTTTAGTTCTTTTGAACTCCATTAGATCAGTAAGTATTAACATATTTAATGGTTTGTGTATACGTTTTAAAATATCTCTGAGGTGTTTATTGAAGAACTAAAGAATGATGTAACCTATGAATGCTAGAGTCATTTAGCCAGAATAGAAAAGAGAGGACTGACCCAACTTTTCAAACTTAAATTATATTAAAAAGTTACAATAAATACAATTTAAATTTTATGTTTCTGTTCTGTTTTCTTTTAAGTAAAAGTTGCTATAACATTTTTTCTCATTGGCTGTTTTAGCTCAGTCATGTCCTAAGATGTTGCTTCAGTATTCTTCCACACCTTTGGACGTGCACCAGTGCCACCTGTGGGGATGCTACATGATAGTGCCACCCTCATAGTTCACATTTGGAATGGTTTGAATGGTTCCCAGTTTTTGTAGACAGGATAAATGGGCACTTTTATGTCAGTTTAGTCAGACCACATGACATGGTTCCAAAAATTAGGGTGTCTGCCACTGTATGTGTTTATAAACTATAGTCAACCTTTTTTTATGTTGAGTAAGTCCTTCTTCGCTCCTGTCTGACTTCAGACACTGTTGCACATGGGCTTTTGCTTCTGTCCTGAAGTTCATATGTACATTTTGCACCATATCATGTTTATCTTCACACAGAATCCATCTGCTGAATGGTATGCTGATGACTGAATGTTGCAATAGCGGATTTCACTATCTACTTGTGTGATATCCAGACATGGATGTCCACAATTCTCTTTCTAAAATGTTGGCTTATTTCTATTTGTCCATGCTGTCACACAAGGACACAATTTTGCTGAGGTGTCGCTTTAAATCTTGGATTTATAAACAACAAAAACGTTTTATAGGCATGGTATTTTTTTATGTTGTTTTTTTTTCAGTCTAAATCATGAGATTCTAAGTATAAAAATGTTTTTTTCTTTATTAATATATTACAAAATATTTCTATTTGCCAGTTTTCAAACAGAAATATTTTGGTAATGTTAACTGGTCTAATACTGAAAAAAAACCTTATTTGACGGAGATTAAAAAAATCTTGACTTTGGTTTGAACTCATATGAATGAGTTGCATTTTATTTTGCTTGATCCAATCTTGTGTCCTTTTGATATATAACTTGCTATCAGAACATCTTGGTATGATGTCTACGTAGCTGACTTGGAGTGGACTTTTACCTATTTTTATGTCTACGGAGGGAGACATTGTCAGCTAAAAAAAAGAAACTCTTAGTTTCCCTGTCATGTTTGACTAGTGCCTGTATGTGATCAAAAGAATACTGACAGCAAAATGAGAAGACACAAATAGTTCACACAGGCAGAAACATGTAAAAACATTATGATCAGAAAAAGAAGAGACTTTTTTCCCTTAAGGCTCTGGATGTAATGAGAAAATAGTAATAAAGACATAGAAGAAATAAGTTTAGCAAAGTTAGTTGTAAAGCAAAAAACTGGACAACCAGAAAGACAAATACATTTTCAAGTATTTCGTGGGCTGGGAATAAACCCATTATTAACTCTCCGTATACTGAACGCATTCTCTTTCCTGTATGGCTATTGATTCAAAGTGTGTGTTGGTCCGTGTGTGTATCCCTGTGGGATGTAGCTAATCGTCTAACAGTGGTGTGGGCCAGAGTTTGCTCTTGTTGGTGTGCCAGCCTATGTTCATTAAACAGTTGGCACAGAGCTTGCTGTCCAGACAAAGAGCTACCACTGTGTGTGTGGATGAATGTGTGTTTGGTGTAAAATACCAAAGAAGTGAAATTACTGTTCTCCACAAATGATTATTTATCAAATCAAATAATAGACGTTTCTGTAAATGGTAGTAAATTGTTTCATTAGCAGATATTTTGAAATGGCCTAGCTTTCGAGAACCTTGTGAAAGTCTGACCTGTGCTTTATTGGCATAACTATGGTCAAGTGTAAGGACCTTTTGTTAAGGCATTTTCAACAGAGCTCTGCTATGTCCTCCTGTTGTACAGCTGAATTGATTTAAAAGTAAAAATAGTCCCCACTGGTTTAGATGATGTTGATATAGCCCCACTGAAAAACTGGTCAGACCACGAAGAATCCTATGATACTTATAGATTTTTATTTATGTTGTTGAAATCAGAGAATCTTGCAAGATTTTGAGTTTGTCGTTCTGATAAATTCAATAAGTTTTTATAATAACTTTATTTCCAAAATAATAATAAAAGGTACTAATATGCTAATATGCATGCAATTTATTTATTTTTTTATTTTTTGAAAAATACAAGAATAATTTGAGAGAATGATACTAATTTCACTGTGAGAAAAACATGATTTACGTAATTAAAATCTATTGTTGATTGTAGCTTAATATAGCACTTTTGCATTTCAAAGTTTTTACATTTGTTTTGTTTTTGTGACTTGCTTACCTAGTATATTTTCCTTCTTTTATACACAAAGTCTCCCATTCACACATGCACCCACACAGAGTTTTCCTTCGTCCTGCTCCTATTCCCATCTTGACAGAGTTGACAGTTGAAACCACCCCCTAACTGGTTGCCCGTCAACCACCATTTTACCTCTGTCATTCAAATGTCTTCACCTGACTCTGTCTGTATCAGCCCATCTCAAATGATTACCTTAAGGTCAGAGCTGTTCCATCTCAATCATATGTCAATGAAAAAACTTGATTTACAATGACTGAAAAGAAATGGAAACAAAATTTTCGATATTTATGCGAGTAGTTTTCCTCTCTGACAAATCTAAAGAGATTTTTTTGTATTAAAATGAAAAATAACATGCTCTCCTTCAAGAGATTACATTGAGCATTGTTTGTTTTGTAAACACAAAATGCTGAGACTTGTAATTAAAAAATGTCATATTTATCAGTTAAAGCAAGGCAAATTATCCATTTCCTGCAATTAAAATATTATAGTCAACAGTTTCAGAAAAAGATGAGTTAGCAACATTGCCCATGTGTATTGCCCATATTTATGACTCTGTAAATTCATGATTGTTTGAGTATCCCTGTGATGGTCTGGTAACCTGTCCAGGGTTTATCCTTCCTTTTGCCCAATGACCACTGGAGATGAGCACCAGCTCCTCTGCAACCCTGCTTGAATAAGTGGGTATAGATAATGAATGAATGAATGGAAGGGTAAGATAAACTCTAAATGCACCTCCAATGATAACCATGTTTATCACAAGTTCCAGCAAATCCCTGGTTCAGCTGTTGGTGCGCCAAACCGATGTTATCATATTGATATGTGAAGCATTCCAGTTCTGCCCAGAAATAAAATACTGTCTTAATCGCTTGGGGGAAAAAAGTAAAATAAATCATTTAAGAAAAACAAAAAAGTAAAAAACTGTCTTCATATCCAATTGTGCAAATGAAGCGTTTTGTCAAACCCCTTTTAAACAAAGGCCAAAAAGAGGAAAAAGAGAATGAAGGAAAGCAAGAGTGATGAATAAGAGATGACAGGAAGGAAGACGGGAGAGGGAGAATAATGTTACAAGGCCAATCACGCCTCAGTAGTTCTACTAATCATGCAAACAAGGTCACTGTCTTGCAGAGCCAAACTGGCAGGCTATAGGCATGTGAGGCATTGCTCTCTCTTACTCTCCTCCTTCTTGTCTCCCTGTTGCAGCATCTTTCTCCTTCTGTTTTGGTTTCACGGTTTATCAGTTGAAGATACAGACAGCTGGCCACACATACATGTAGGTCTACCAGAACAAAAAACTTGTCAGTGATTGCATAGTGCATTAAATAAACATCTGTTGTTTATTTAATGCAAGGTAGTTAAATCACCTTGCAATGGCAAGAAGAAAGCATTTTAAAATATTGGGGCTTTTTAGAAATTGGTCAATAAAATACATTAGAAATATACATGTCACTTTAGAAATACTCTTGTTACTGACTTTTTATCAGCATATACATCAAGAAGCAACTGTGAAACACCTTTATTGATAGTAATCAATTCATTATTGTACCTTGTTCACATCTCTGGCCTGGGGTGGTTGAATTAGAATCTCATTTTATTACTGCTTAACAGCTGCTTTCATTCTAGTCAGCGAGAGTGCCTGCAAACTGAATGAGGATTTGCATATTGTTCATTACACACAGCACAAATGCATGCTTTGCTTGACACCCTGATGACAAATGATATAAAACACCAGCAGTTCCATTTTCTCAAATGTCCTTGTAATTGTCAGATACTCTCTTTCTCTTACACACACACACGCACGCAGAGATGGTTCTCTTGACAGAGAACTTTATGTTTTTCTGCTGATCTTAATTGGCCACATTGTAAAGGGAGGACAACACTGCAGATTTAAATTTTTTGCGGTAGTTTCTAGAAATGGTGAAAAAAAATAGATTTTGTAGATGTAAAAATGACCTTTTCGGTCTCTGGGCATATTCACAAAGACAATTCATCTTATATTTGCATGTGAGAATGTAGTTCACTGCAGATTGTTTGGACATTATGCATTTACAAGAAACTGTAAAGCTGATGAATTGAGTTATTTCGCTGTGTTATTACCCTCTTTTTCTTCCCTCACAAATAGCTTTTTACCCCAGCAAGGTTTTATTTGTGTTTTATCCTCACTCATTATTTTTGCAACAGAGTTGAGATTTTTAATATCAGTTAGCTCCTTTATAGTACTATATTTCTAAAACCGTTAAGGCAAACGTTTACCTTTGTGCCATGTGTTGAGGCATTAAAGTCGCAAGACTTGGATTTCTCACGGAGGATTAGGGTCAGCCTAGGTACTGACATGACCAACACCCTGATGACAAACTGAAGAAATGTGATGAATCATCCATCACACACAACCACTCACAGCATGACCAATATTGTCCCAGTGCCCCGAAGCTGCAGCTTCGTATGTGTTTATAGGTCTAAATGCTGTTGACAGGTGAAAATAAATTCCACTCTTCTCTTCCTGCTCCTTGTGACTCTTCAGGCTCTGTGGTTTTCTTTTCTCCTTCCTTTTCTTACCCATCCGTTTCCGTCATTCATATAACCCCCAGGCTCCTTACAAAGTCTGGAAAAGTCAGGAATTCTTTTCAGTATTCTCCAGTATATAGAAAAATGTTTGTATGTTCACAACTTCTATCACCTGAAAGTTGGATCTCCTGTCTTCTTTGTTTATTCTCTTTGTTTCTTTTTTCATGGTGAAATTCAAAATTCATGGTGAACTGTTGAATTTTATACTTTAAAATAAAAAGTATGGGATTTTCACATGAAATAGGTGTAGGAACCTATTTCCATTTTACCCTTTTGGCCCTTCGTCATATCCTGCTGTCTCCTTCTCTTTCATGATAATGTTAATTCCTTTTTACGCACTTTTATTTAGTTCTGCTTAAACTCACGATTAATTACTACTTTAAATTGAACTTGGACGTTTATATCCCAGTTGATACAGTTATGGTTTGACAAACAATGAAAACCTCACCATCTATCCTTTAAGTTTATCCAAATACCAAAGCCTATGCACCAGATGGCATTTTGCCCATTTGCTGCCGAAACACCTTCTGCATGACAGATAAGGGGTGAGGGAAAGAGGGGGAGAGGGAGTAGTAACAAGGGAGATGCTGTCAAGATTCGTCACAGTCTTCCAGTGTAAAATGCCACCAGCATTTTGAGAAGGAGCCACAGAGGAGGAGACATTAGCATGATGTGTGTCTGTGTACAATCGTCTGTGTCCTGGGGCCATTTTACGACAGCAAACCTGCATGTGTACATCTGTTTCAAACATCAGTTCAACAAGTCATGTAATCTGGGCATAATGAAACTGAGATAGAGTGTAATAGATTAATGAGCTTTAGCTATGTACTACGAACTGGGTGTCATTCTTCTGTTGCTAAGTAAACATTGGCTTAGACGTATACAGGCATACATAAAATAATGCATGTTTGTTCTTTACTTTGTCCAATCAAATCAGAAAATCTGCATCTGTCTGTGTATAAGATGAAAAAAAAATATTACTCCTTTCCAAATGCCCTTTCCCTTTCTTCCGGCTTCCTTTTCTTTTCTCTATGCCATCTTTTATTCACAGCAGTGAGCGTGTGCATGCTGACTGGAAAACATGATCTCCACAAAGACTATTTCTCTCGCTTTTTTTTCCTAATCCACCCACCTAAGGCAATGAACCATTAGCAGCCACCAACCGGTGCCACACAGCAGCCTGCTTCAGAAGGTCTCTGGCTTGATTGCTCTGGTTTTGTTCCAGGTCTACCTGTTTACAAGGCTGCGTCTATTGGCAGGAACTGCATGCCTCAGCCGAGTGGTGTGTGTAGACTGTGATGAGAACAACCCAGCTTTGTTTCTAAATAGGTGTTTGTAACAAATGTTAATAAAGACTGGAAAAGAGCTGGCTTGTAAAAAAAAATCAGCTTGATTATCAGTCAGGATACAGTTTGTATTTAGAAACAGGATCTTACAAACTCCTTCAATGAGAGAAGGATTTTTTCACGTTAGGACTCGTGAAAAAATCCTGCCCGCCTGTCTTCATCCTTTGACATTTTTAAGACAACAAAAACATTAGCTTGCAACTGAAGAAACATTCTACCAGTTTTGCATTCCTTTGAATTATATTTTGAGTATTCACCATTGCATCATAATTACTAGGTTAATGTCAGCATTTGATTTTTTTATTTATTTTGTAACATAAATAAATTGTTAATTGACTTTCTGTCAAAGCTTAAATGACATCTCTGTGAGGTGGTGGTGGCCAGTAGTCTGAAACTTACAACTGTAATTTAAAAAAAAAAAAAAATCTAAATACAACTGGTATGTTATTTTTTTATTTATTTATTTTTTTTGTCGAATACACTTCTCTGTTTGATATGTTTATGGCATTAAAACACTGAAATATTGTGCTTAAAAAGACATAATAATAATTTATAATAATCCATGCTTTATGAACTCTCAAATCCAATATTGTTTTTATTATGATTTAAATCAACTGACTTACTACAGATCCTTGTAACCAGCACTCAATGGAGTGTCGAATCTATTTTATTTTATTGGTCCAAACCTGTCTGATGTAGAAACCCCTGGCTGAAAGATCTTTTTGATTTTTCAATTTAATTTTTATACAACGTTATTTCACACCACAGTCAATTTTGACTTATTTCACAGGACAAAGTGTGTCCCCCTTCATATTCACATTTATGCAAATACCGTTAAGTCTCTGTTCATTTATGTCATTTGAATCTGTCCCAAGCATAATAATGAAATAAGATATATAAAATAGAGATATATGACTTACCATACCACAGCAGTATAAGTTTGGAACCAGTTCAAAACAACCAGTAGTGTTTCCTACACTTGTGGCTAACCTTTGCAGCATTGACCACTATAATTATTGTCATGGATATTTTATATCTCAGCTTATTCTTCTCAGTACTTAGTCATTTATCTCCATGCAAGTGATCTCTTCATCACTGTTGCTCATGTATGCCTCGTCTTCTGTGTCTGAATGTGTGGGAGGCAGCATTGATTGTTTGAGTCTCGTAGTCAGAAGATCAGTTTTCTGGATCACCATAATGAGTAGTGTCTGCTGGCGTCAGAGAATGGATCTGTTCATTTCAATTAACCTGAAGACAAAAAGACTCGTCAAGAAGAAGCGAAAAAAAGAGCATATTTGCAGGTTTGTAATCACGGGTCTAGCTTCACTAGCTCATGTAGTTAGAGCAGTAGAAGGTGAAGACTTTCTTTGAGACACTTGTGAAGTCATTACCTTGGCTCAATTAACATATTGTACTTCACAATTAAAGTAGTTAATGAGCTCTGAATGATCATCCGCCACATAATGATCACAGATTATACATTATGGAGGAACCAGACCAACCTGCATTTGGAAAGCACTTCACGTTTATTACAACTGCTGTGAGTTTGTTTAAAAAGAAAAAGAAAACACATTTATGTCCATCTGATTTTTTTCTCGAGTACCTCTTTCTCGTTGTTGCTCTCATGTACTCTACCCTTATGTTCTCTTTGCAGCTGACTTTTACCCACCCAGATGTCTTTTGAATTTTTCATGTCTGCTTCTGCAGGGGTTTAATAATCAATTAAATTATTTGACATGTTTTTACCAGCACTAGACCCTTTGGTGTTTCAGAAGTAATAACCAACATCCACGTTAGGGCTGCGCAATATCCCACAAATAAATCCTCATCATAATATCAGAGTATCAGTGGCAAGAATAACTGGCTATAATATTCTAAGTGTCATGAGCTTTAACTTTGCATGCCAATAAGAAATTAAGCCTGTTGGAGTCTCAATGTGCCAGATGGCCACAACAAACTCAGATTACAGAGCCCAATATGCTAAAGGTCTTATAGTTTTGGAAACGTACAGAAAGACGAGGCAAATTTAGATTTATTGCACTTAATGACGTTGTTGAAGTAATTGCCACCCTCCTTGAGGTCTCTGCCCTACATATACTAGATGCATTTACCAATAATCATAAGTACTTCTTCTATTATATTTTATAACCTATTTCTCATAAAACTAAAGACACACTTTTTGATTTATATTGCTGCTCAGTAGCTATATAGTGTGCTCAGTTTTCCTTTGTTTATGGTGGCATTGTAAGAAATTGAGATGTATTTGTTTTTTTTTCCTTCTTTATTTTCAATGTCTGCTCATATTTACGGACATAGCAATTTCTTTCTTCTCAATTATAATAAAGTAGTTTCAGACAAACAAACTCCTCAAAGCATTCAAAAGACATGTGCACATATAAGCTGTGCTTTCACTACATTTTTTTCCATCCCTGTCTGATCAATGCCAGAAGCAGAAAAGAACACCAAAGCTTTGCTGACTTTTTTTTTTTTACAAACAGAAGGTGATACATGCTGTTATGATGCTTTGCCGTTTCAGAAGTTATTTACTGTTCACCCTCCCTCCCTTCTCCTTTGTTATTGACTTAGTCTCGTGTGTGTGTGTTTGTTGAATGCAGTAGAATGTGATAATTACCAATAGAATTTTGCTGCAGGCGACCCATTTATGTTCTGATGTCTCACACCGAGCCTTTGTTCACCTGATTGGCTGATTAAAGAAAACACATAACTATTAAAGGATTAAACACCCCATGTAAAACAGTGGATGTAAAACAGTGGATGTTTTACATTGCTATGAAAAACATCTTTGTATGATTTCATACATAATTGAAAAAAATATAAATTTTTTCTTCTTTTTACTTTTGACCAAAAGTCATGATCAATTAAACCTTTAATAACCCAAGTTTACCTTTCAAAAACAAAGAAGGATCAAATTTCATAACTGCTATACAATTTTGAAAAGTGTGGAATTTAGCGCTTACCTAAATGTATGGAAAAGAAAAATCTTAATCAGGAAAAAAATGTTGAATTGCCAGACCATTTTATATGTTTTATCTCTTAAAAGATTTCTTGAAAACACATGTCTTATGTTTTACATTTCAGACTACATTTCTTTAATTTGATCTGCAATATCACAAACTAGGTGGTAACCAACTCTTTAAACATTTTGTGTGTAAAACTATTTGGCTTCATCTTTGTTTAAAGCATCTACATTTAATAAGAAATAAAAAATAAATAAAACCTAATTAATTCTAAAATTGTCCAGAAGCCAGTGTTAACACAATGTTAAATGAGTACAGCAGAGAAAACTACATAAACAACATGGAACAAGGCAGATGTTTTGGACTCAAGTGTCCAAAATGTCATAAAAACCTAACTGAAAGAATTTGTACAAATACATAATTCTTTCCCTACATCACAATGTTTCAACCTCCACTGTGAGCAATAGCGTCTAAGCCACAACAAATACATATTCAGTTTTGGCATTGAGGACAATGAAAGTTCTTCCAACAGGCAAATACATATTAGCAGCATGTAGAATTTGCATTCAGGGCAGCTAAAATATAATATCCAGAAATATTGGATTGAGGCAATTCTTGGAAATTGTGATGATGATTGTCATTCAATAAACTGTGCAGCTCAAGTAGAAACCCTGATAACATCCATGATTACCTATTTTGAAGAAGTTAAAAGTTTGCTAGATCTTTCCGATGCAGAAATGCATCTATTGATTCAGTTATTTCCCTCCCAGTTTCCCACTAATTCAAGCAATTAAAATAGAAACAGTTGCATCTCAATCATGAGGTCTATGCACATCGATCTCACTTCATGAAACACCGTCAGTGTGTGTATGTGTGCGTTTGTGAAGACACAGGTTGGCTTTCAATTCATTAGCAATGTTTATCTAAAAAAAAAATACTTTACAAGGGAATTTTACGTGTGACTAAGTCTGGGAAAGATGATTATCAGGCACACACATGTCTCTGTTCCTCCTCTGCTTTAAGAACCTCTGTGAGTCAATGCAAACACTGAAGAAGCTGAATTATTTATTTGCGTGCAGGGTCAGCAGGACTTTTTCGTAATCCAGCTTGTTAATGCATTTATTATTCTATATCTCTATATTCCTTATCTCTTTCTCAGAATCAAAGCTTTGAATAGGTTGCAACCCTTGGCTGTTACCCCTGCCAGCCATTTACAGTTTTAACATATTCTATTGTCCTCCACTGCAACAGCCTCTATGGTCTGTCGAGACATAAATTATATTTGAGGGGAGCGTGGATATCTGCCGGCCCTGCGGGAGCTTTCAGAAGTGATAAGATGGATGTCACATGCATCGTAAGAAGCTAGACCTGCAAAGGATGCTTTTGTGCAAAACTATCACGGCTGAAACAGGCATCATTCAATTATTATCCATAGATAGGAATGTTTTTCTCTGCACAACGACACCAACCTTGTGCTGGCTCCTTCACCTTGAGGTCATTGCTGCAGCTTGAAAGACAGTTCTTGGTTTTTTGCTAACAACTCGCTGGAAAATGGACTTACACAGCTTAAATGCTGCTCCTCCTGCAAAGTGTACGGATTCATCTTTGCAGCTATATTGATTAAAATCAATAAGGTCCAATTTCATCAACAGCTCTGTCCTTGGCTTACTGCTGTCTC
Source organism: Xiphophorus maculatus (assembly GCF_002775205.1). NCBI lineage: Eukaryota > Metazoa > Chordata > Actinopteri > Cyprinodontiformes > Poeciliidae > Xiphophorus > Xiphophorus maculatus. The sequence continues at coordinate 22,256,279 of NC_036446.1, read as the reverse complement.
TCTTGCAGATGACTAAGATGTGTGATCAAGTGCTTCTTTCTTCTCTATCTTATTGAGGTGAATGGGTTAACTTGTCGCTCTTAGCTAAGACATTTACACTGCATCATTAGTTTACTGCACCGATTAAAGATTTTGTTGAGTGAAAACAAAAGTGTACAGGATTCAAAGAAATATTTTGCTGCTCAGACTCATGAAAAGCTTTTTTTTATACATACTTGTTTCTTCTGAAAATGTATGATTATATGTCTTACACAGAGCCATGTAGATCACTGATGCATGTATTTTTAATTGCCAGCCCATTCTTGGGAGTTGGAGGAGGAGGAGGCCCCTGGACGGAGGCAGTGTTAAACTCAGCCATGCTGCCCTGTCACTTAATTTGTTTCATCTGAGCCTGCCTCCCTGGCTCTCTCGCTTGCTTGCTGTCTCTCTGTTTCTCCCCCTCTCTGTTAGTCTGAGTGGTGCTAGCTGACCTTCACTGTGACACAGCCATGACTCTAATTGCATTGATATGTCAGCGAGCTCCAACGGTTGCAGGAGAGCATAGCGATATTAGCCCAAAGCACTGTGGCAGTGCCATGTGAGTTTTCTTTCTTTTCTCTGATGACTCACAGAATCAAGCCACTGAGAACAAATAGACAGACCAATGCTCGCACTCACATAACACTTGGGGATTGATTCTCAACATGATGCCAGGGCAGCACCAAACTTTGTGGGTGAGAGGCAGAGAAAGCCTTTGGAGCCCCTCAGCCATGCAATGAATTTTAGGAAAACTCAAAGAGCTTGGGATGTGACCAATGCGTTTCTGATTGGTTGTTTAGAAGCATGAATCCTTTTTTTCCCTTCTAATTTGAAAATCAAAAAGATCATAATTTGTCCACACTAATTTACTTATGTTTTGAATTGACACAATTATGTATGTGGTGGCTTTTAGTTTGAGGCAGCTGCAGAAAGGGGTTGCTTTCCGCACAGAACACAGCAACAACATCAAATTAAATTTGTCAGCTTGTGGATGCTCTCTGTTCTCTCATAATGAGCGCAGTGTTTCCTCCCTTCTTGTACCCTTCCCACTGTATGGATCTGCATTTGTTTTTAACATGTCTCAAACTGTTGAATGGAAAGTAGCAGCCCATCCAAAGATCTGCCAGATTTATGATAATGTTATTTATTTAGTGTCATCGTCGCTCTGTTTTGCTCAATTCTTTTCTGATGCTCTGCCTTTTTCTTAGTTTTGATTCTGATATGGTTTGATTTGATCGCATTTTTTTCCACCGCCAACTGTTGGGTGGGTGTATGCATATCCTCCTGCCTACAGGCTTCTGCATGTGTGTGTCATGTTTATTCATCAAAGATGAAATCTGAGATGAAGTGGAAGCATAAAATTAGCATATTGTACATGTTAGTCCGTGGATTAAAAGCCTTTTTTGTGCTCTGTAAAACAATGTCTAGATGGCGTCTTCATAGATGTCTCCATTGTTCATTTATATTTAAATTTTCACGACTACACAGTAAAGTCTGCACACAAAATGCAATAGGGCTTCAACTCTTGAAGCAGTCACAATATACAAACATGAAGGCAACTGACAATGCGTGAAGGGACATTATTATGCTTTATTTATCAGTTTTGTCATTTCTTCATTGTTTATTTCACAAAAGGGTTTAGATCACTTCGTAGGCCATTTTGTTCAGTAATAAATGCACCATATTCACCAAGGTTTTGGAGAAGTGTTCATATGATTTCAAGTCATATACTTTTTCAGTACAAAAACATTTATGAACCTAATAAAAATGACAAACAATGCAAAGATAAGAATTTCATACACAAAAGTTTAGGGCTGTTGTAAAAGAATATTTTAGTAATTGAGTACTCTCTAGAATATTTTTACGATTAATCAAGGAATCTCCCTCTCCCCATTCCTACCGTTTGCTCCAAAACCGTGCCGACGCAGTTCCTTTGCTGTCGTACTCCAACCATCGCGCCACAAAATTCAACAATCCTTATTTCTCCCCAAACCCTCATAAAGTGCCGCACAATTCAACACCATGCTGCTAGCACTTCACAACAACTCATAGGTGGAGGTAAGACCGCTGCCCACCACAAATAATGATTTGGGCGGAACACGGTGCGCTACATAATAAAACATTATTTAGCGAAGCTTCAAGGCACATAAATTTTCCTTGAGGAATTTTAATAATCGAGGTACTCGAATAATTCAAGGAATCGTTTCAGCCCTACAAATGTTTTAATCTGAAAGAGTCTCAGCTGTCATACCACTACAGGTCTATGTAAAAAGAAAAAGTGTTTTTATTTCACTCATTTAGGTCAATATTTCAAACTGACATTGATTGCATACAGATTACTATCTATAATTGACTTGTTTTTGTAAATTTAGGTGATTATCTTACAGCTAATGAAATTTAAATTCTCAAGTATTGCATAAGACCAACAAAAATAATTTGATATACAGAAATGTTATGTCCTAAACAATCATGCTAATTTGACAGTGAGCAACTAAAAGTTATTCCTAAAGGATCTCGCTAAGAGTTTTGTATCCAAGGCTCCAAGCATGTTCATGAAAAGTTGAGTGGAAGGACAAACTTTGATGTAGAGTGGTGCACAGGAAACAATAGCCTCAAAGGACGAGTGGAGGGACATGGATGCACGATGATTGAGGTCAGAAATGAAGTTTCTGCAGTCAGTAATGATATAGAGAGCCATGTAATTTTTGGTCATAAAAATAATTACATCTTTATTAATTAATGCTAAAAAAAACTGTCAAAATTATCCAAGCATCCAAATTACTATACACCCAGTGGACTTTTGTTAAAAGTTTACATTTTGACATAGTGATCTTTTTCTTTACACTAATGTATGGCACTTTTTGATCTGGTGAATACTATGCTGCCATTGGCAGTCTGTCTCAAGTAATTGTACTGTATTTAGATTATTTTATTTATTTTTTTATTTTTTGATCACTAGTCCTATTTTGCTTTTCGAATGAAATGGAGAACTTTTCACATCTGCGCTGGTGGTCTGTAGTTCTGTACGAAGAGTTGGGTTGAAGGACAGCTGATGAATGAGTAGCAGCAAAAAGAAAAAAGTCTGATTTTCAGACAAGACAAAAGAGGGGAAGTGAATGATACAAAGGAGGCAGAAGGAAGTGCATGTTGTGTTTTTTTTGTGGGTTTTTTTGAAAGAGCAAAACCTGTGTTGATGGAGACAGGCTGGTTACCAGATGGGTTTTGTCAGAGAGAGAAAAGGGAACACAGAGAGGAAAATGCTTAAGAGATGGTGGCTGATGTGGCTGTCTGTAATACGATATGGCAGATGCGATTTATTTTTAGGACACAAGGCCCCAGAACGATAGGTTTTATAGGGTTTTGAGTGGGTTGATCTTTTTAAATATTCAACTTCAATGAAATATGGAGCATGACTCCAGGCTGTTTGGAATTCATAAGTCTGTTTGGCAGGACTGGCCCCGCATATTGAGAGCTGTCAGAGTCGGCCCTAGTGTTAAACACAACCCCTCAGCTGGCAGTGCAAACAATGGCAGTGAAAAAAAACTCACAGAGAATAAAAGAAACAAACAATAAAACACTTCAATTGGAGGTAGAAGTATTGAATCAGCAGTTACTGTAAAGACTGAGGATAATCGGCACATGTTGCCTGTAGAGGTTTGAAAATAATGCCACCTAGATGAGGGAGCAGGACTAAATGTTCTTCATTTTGTTTTTAAGTTAAGCTAGACATGAAACTATTAGATGTCTATATCAAAGTCTTCATGAAACATTATGAAGTTTAATAGTTGTACAGGTTAAACATTAAGAAGCAAAGAGTTAAAAAGAACTTAAGTGTTATTAGGGCTTCATTTTAATCATATTAGCTTTACACTGTGGAGAAACATATTATTCCAAGAGTGAGCTGAACAATGTGCAGGAAAAGTTATTTAAAAGTTATATATATTCTTAAGTGAATTCCCTGAAAACTTCTTCCATCAACATATGGTTGCTTACTTTGTTTATGACCATCTGCAATAGAAGTGTGCCACTGAACAGGAATGAATAATATGAACTTAAAATATCTACTGGTATTTATTTCGATGAGGATGTAAGTGAGAATGAAACATAAAGATGAAAAGCCTTTTTGGATGTAAGCATATCCCTTACATAGAGTCAGAGCCTATTAAAAAACCAATAAGCACAACAATCTGTTTGAGAAGGGCATGATGAAGTGGAGCTTATTCTTCTCTCTGAATATTTTTCCCCCTACTTCAGAATATGAAGCTGCAACCAAAATGTTCAGAAATAAAGGAAAAGTACTAATTTGAAGATTTTTAGTGTTTGCGCATAATAGGCTAATTTCTATCTTGTAACCAATTATTGGTGCATGTTTATTTGGATGCATTTTCCTCTTAATCTTATTATCGGAAATGTCCTTATGCATTTTATGTCCTAAACTATTGTTGACCATATTCAAAATGTTGTTGCTCATTATGAAAAACATTTCTAAAACTGTCTTAAGAATTCAGATTTTTTCCCCCCAAAATTAACAGTGTTCCCTGCCGTTTCAGTGAGTCTCTGCGCATAATGAGCCATAGTCCTCCGGACATGCTTTTCATAAACCTTTCAGTGAACAAGTTTATTATTTCTTGGAGCTGACTGATTGAAAGCTAACAGAGAAATGTGTGCTTCTGTCTTTCTGAGTTGCGAATGAGTTGCAGCTTTGAGGCTGGAGGCATGTGAAGGATCAATATTTTTCTCACCGTTTGTGTGACAGGTGTACACTGCGAGAGAAAAGCGGCTGATAGAAATCCTTAGTTAGTGTGAACTCACCGAGGGGAAATACATATGCATTAGGTTACGACTGCTGGGGATATTTACCAGCAGTAACCACACAAACAACAACAACAGGTAGCGGAGCCTGAAACCAAGACATGTTTAATTCATGCCAGTTGCAGCAGAGTGCACTTGCTCTAAACCTGTATCTGTGAAACAGTTGGTGCTTATTGGGAGTAGACCACATTGGTGTGATTGTGCGTGTGTGTCTGCTTCAATGCAGTGATGTGTGTCTGTCAGGCTGTCTTGCTATGTTTGCGTCTGATGTCTGCTTTTCTGTGTGTGTGCGGCAAACAAACAGAGAAGAGAGACCCCAGGAAATGATGATGTCCCTGTATAAAGAAACATTCTCAGTCCATTACCCTGCATGTAGAAATAATTAGTTTAAAGCGAGAGTAAGAGCCTAGGTTGCAGGAACCATCTGCCAGGTGTCTTTCCACTTTGTAAAGCAGGCAAAGTAATTTGTGCTCCTTGAAGAATTGTACCTCTTTTTTACACCAGTGAATGCAAAGTTCATATTTGCAGGTTTGCTGACCATGACTTTCTGTTAATCTTGCATCTCGCAGTGACATGTAGCTCTCTTGAGATTAATTTAAAAGTCCTTATTTCTCAAAGATTATTCATCCCTCAAGCCATAGTGCAATGCTAGGATAATGTTTTTCTCTTTATTCAAAACGTAACAATTATTACATAATATATTTACTCTTTTTTTATCTAGTTCTGGGTGTTCATTATGTTGCTGTGATTTTACTTGTATTGATCCATTTCTGCCATCAGAACATGGAAACTACTTTTATCATGTTTTCTCATATCTTTAGCTGCTGATGGTCTAAAGATTGATCTTCGGCTACATGAAACAAAAGTTTTTCTTCTGTTTTGGCTTTGCTGTTTTCTGTCCTCTGCTGAGTGTCTTCGGCAGTGTGATCCAATGTGTACATGGTAGAAGTACTAGTAGCAGGAATGCAGGCTTGCTTTGAAAGCAGCATTGGATCCACCAGGGCGTGTTAATGCAATGTCATGCTTGGCTGCAGTGTACACAGGTTTAGGTTCAAACTTTCAGCCAAAGGACTTGAGCTCGGGCTTTTCATATCCAACAGTTTTGCCTTGTTGGATTTAAGCAGTCAACTATTCTAACAACACTAGTAATGCCTTGTTCTTTTAATGTTGATGAACAAATCAGACACTGCATTATAGCCACAGTTAAATTATTACCCGCCTTGTTGCAGCACAATGTCCTGTCAGGAAAACCTGACACGTTTTTAGAAGAGTGGTCCTATTTCCAACACAGCAGCAGCAACACTTCACTGTAACAGCAGCTGGGGCCGAAGAGGGCTGTGCTGAAACTTCTTAGAGGTGACTCAAAGAAGATGTCAGAGTCTGAGATGTTTATCCTGCCTCCAAACACCCCAGATACCAATGTTACGGGGCTTGATGTCTGCGGGAAGGAAACCTAATCCACAAAGACCCCACCTCAAACCCCACAGGGCCCAAACCACCATTTAAAAATGAAAGCCCCCAGATGTCCTCTTTGCATGTACTGACTGACTGGAGCTGTTTTTATAGCGCAAATAATAAAAAAGAAATCATTTAATTTTGAGCCAGTGGTCCAAATGTTATGCCTCTGTATATACACACCTAAATCCACAGTTTCTCAGATAACGCAGTTAAACAAATATGACATATTGAAGATGTCTTCTGTTTTGTCTGTACACTTCTGTGTGCAAAGGTCTTTGTCATATCCATTAAGAAAATTCTTACCAGGCTGTAGTCACAGGGTGACCTATAAATGTCAAGCAACCACTGGCCGTTCTCTCTTCTGAGCCACTTACACAGACTCCACTCATGGTGGTCACAGATCACTGATGTATCGCTCAACATTTTGTGGTTTTACGTTGAACTCTCAGTGATCATTTAGTGTTATATTTACAGAGAACTCTCCCAGACTGTATAAACGGAGTTAGTCTTTCCTTGAATGTCTTTTTTTTTTTCATGCAAAAGCACATTTACAAGTTGCCTTTTCCTAATAAGTTTTGTGAATGTGACCTTTGTCAAATTGTGTATGTCAGACTTTAAAAAATGCTAACTAATACTTTTTAGAATAGATATTACTGTTATTATATATAAAATCCTATTTAATGCAATAATTATTCGGACTGCATAAACTTTAAATTTTGTTAGCGCCTATGTTTTCTTTCTTTTGTTTTTTATTTACTGAAAATATAGTCAAATATACAACCAAACCAAAAACCTTCTAAATGAAAGCCTCTGAAAGCAGCACAAGGAATGTAAGCGATTTCTTTCTGTTGTCAAGTGGAATTTTCTAAGGTTTAATTAACAGCAGGGTTCTTCATATTTCTAAGTCACCTGGAATATTTCTTTTTCTTGCAGATTCTTTTAGCTGTGTTGTCTGTGTATCCAAAATAGTGCTTAAGATTGTTGAATGTGTTAGAAAGGATACAAGAACGGTGGGTGTTAAATCACAACATAACAAAGAATAACACTTTGACATGCAATAAAGAAACGAACACCTCAGTCACCTAAAACTGTGCTGTTTTTCACATTACCCAGAGGGACTGCGACATTTCTCTTTCAGCAATCCACCTCCAAGCCTGCTCTGTTTTCTCTTCTGCTTCATCTTTATAACACCTTCACTTTTTCTACTTTATTTCAGTCTAGAACAAATTATAGTCATTGAGTCCGAATCATGCCACTGTCTCTGGGCTGGTGGTTCTGTCCACCCTGTCATCTTCTTCCTAATTATTACTTTTCCTCCCCTCTTGTTTTCTTTCCACTCACCTTTCAGTGCCTTCTGCTTCTCTTCATGTTTAATCCCGTTTGATGTTTTTTCTCTGTGACAGAGCCTGTAGACAGATCAGTGTGCACACACACAACAGGCTACAACCAGCAAACAAGGGACAAACCTTCAGTGATTGTTGCATTGCCCCATAATGATCTTTAATTACAGCCGGCCTACCCAGGATACACACAGGAATGCTAACAAGCTGTCTGCTAGTGTTTACCTCTAAGAAGTCTTGCTTCATGACACTGCCAAATTCTTAACTTTAGAGATCAAACTAAAATGTAACTTTTCTTTACGTCCAAGTCCTTCGCTTTCAACTTCACAAAATATAAAATTTCATTCTTTTAGACAAAATAATGAGGTTGGTTTTCCAACTGTTGTCTGAACTTGTACAACCGTTCATCAAAGCTGAGAAAGTTAAGACTGTTTAGTTATCTTGGGCTGTTTTCTTCCTTTCGAGCATTTTTTCTAGTCTGACTATAAAAGTAAGAAATTTAGTCGCTGCATCTGTTTTTCTTGTACTAGTTGTTGACGGACAAACAGTAGTGAAGTCGTGTCATGTTACCAGATAATCATCCCAGGCACAGCAACAAATCTACTAAAGAGCGACCGAAAAGGGTATCAGTGAATTGCATTTGAGATTCACAGAAAATTCAACTAGTGATGGCAGTCAGACATGATCAAAGTTACTGTGTTGTAGGGCTCAGTTACAATATTGGGCATTTTTACAAATCAAACATCACTGATACCTAAGCTGAACCAGGAAGGATCATAACAACCACATTAAGATGGAACTTTAAAAGAAGACTCTGACTTTGGCTAAAGAGACGGCTCTATAGGTGTTAGGGATTTTTGAGATAATGTTTTAATTTACTGTAAACATATTATTAAGGCAGTACATTTTCAATTCAGACAGTTAGTCGAAAAAACTGATTTCTTGTTGTTGTTAGAAAAAATTAGAAAGGAAAATCAAATTAGGCCAAAAACTATATCGGCAGGTCAGAGCTTTACAAAATCAGTGATTGAAAGTTAGCAACAAAATCCATAGACATTTGGATTTTTTCAAAACGCACATTGCCAAAAAGCTGCGTTTTGATTTATGGCAGGTGTAAGTAAGTAAATATTTTTGGTCCAATCAAAGTCCATATCCAAACTTTTTTGAATGAAGGTTGTGAAGAGATGAGTCTACACACCTCGCTGAACTAAAGCAATGTTGCCAAAGCTGTTAAAATATCTCTCCTCAGCCACCCTGGAGACTTGTAAATGATTTCACAAGATGCTTCTTTATTTGGATTTAGGTTTTCTCAAATGATTTATCTAATCATTTCAGTTAGTTTTTCCTTCTTTTTAATTTTGAAGCTTGTTAAACAGCTGGTGAATACAATTTTAAAACTACATAAAGCTTATTTATCTTGTAAAATCTGAGTGTATTTTTCACACTCAGTTTTTGTTGTGTACTTAACTTTTAAATGCATCAAAGTTAAAGGCTCTTGAATAGCATGTATTATTATAATTAACTTAAAAAACCTCCTTTATTAAATACATAAGACCTCTTATAATAAAATCCACTGCACCACATATAATTTTCTTTTGAAGTTATCTATTTTTAAACATACAATAATAGAGCCTACAAAAGCTGATGATATAGCTTTTTCCACTCTGTTTAAATAATAAGCAAAATCACCAGAAGCTGTAATAGCACTTACATTTGTTAAATCATTGCTTTTCTTATTGAGTCAGCACTGACATGTCTAGAAAGTATTAAATTAAAAGATAGATGTATCCTCCTAGACATAGTAGCTGCAGATTAAGGCTGTATTATTGTATATGTTGCACATTATCAACAGGCGCTTCAGAAAAAAATTCCTTTCATATAATAATTACCAGATAACATAGTCATTATTACGTTTATTTAGCAGAAAACATGTCAGCTATCCCGATTTTAGCCTCCTACAGTATTTCTTCTTTATTTATTTATTTTTTGTCAGTTTGTACAAAATGAGCAATTAGAAAACATTAACTATGGCCTATGAAAAACTGGCTTAGAAAATTTCTTGCTGTTTTTCTACACCTCGCATTAAAAAATAATCAAACACTTGACAGTTTAATCGCTGGTTGAAATATTAGTTTATTTATATTTTGAACTATTGCTGTTTCTTTAAAGGTTTTGTTGTTTGTTGTATGATACACGTGCACTTGTAAATGTAAAAGGCAGGAGGGAAAGTCAACATGTACGCTGAACGCACATTGCCAACAAGCTGCGTTTTGATTTATGGCAGGTGTAAGTAAGTATATGTTTGATCTTGCTAAGTTTAACTCGTTGTGTCAGTCATTTCTCTGAGGGAAAACATCTCTTCACTGTCTGTGCCTCTTTCTGAGTCTTCATGACTACTCTCTTCTTAAAGTGATCAAATACACCCAACATCATAAAAGATGACAGAAAGGGAGGGCAAAAAGAGAGGAGACGAGAGGCTCATCTACATCTGTATTTGAACAGGAAAATGCAAACGGACCAAGTGATCTGAGCAAGGAGAAAATGTGAGTTTCCTTCAGCAGTTATGTGCAGGGAGGAGGGGAAAAATTAACAAAAGCTTCATTTTCTCTATTGGGCAGGGCCATTTAGATTTACACAGAATGCCATCTTATTAGACATGTAGCAAACCACTATTGTTCCATCTTGAAATTCCCAGTGATGCTTTCAAGCCATTTAGAATTGCAACATGTCTGTTTGATTTGAGATTTTACTTGTCTTCTGCTGCAACAGAAGCAGTGTCAGTCGCTGGGTAAAAGGCTCTGGGCTTTGAGACTCACAGTTTTAAAGACCGTTTTGCAGAGAAGCTGAAAGCGAGAAGCTCCGTCTGCCAGCTCGTTTATCAATGTTTTTCTTCTCAAGTCTGCCTTCCAGGAAACTAAAGGGCAGCGTTGCACTGAAGTTTGTGATAGACTGGTATTTCAGCACAATCACATTGTGTTTATGGTTTGCACTCTGGAAAATAGTGATCTTCCGACTCTGTTGACTGTTTTGTTCCAGTCTCTTCACAGCCAGTCGTATAGATGAGTTTGTTGTTACTGCAAAGGTGGCAGTATGGCTTTTTGAATCACATAGAGAAATATACAGCCACGTTTTGTTGCATATTTCACTGTCTCCTGCCTGCTTACCAACTTTTCCACACATGAGGAGAACACCCGGGAGGTGGAGGGAGATGAACGAGTTCAGGCTCATCTGCATTATTGGAAGCTACAAATATAAATGGAACAAATGATCTTATAAAGGGAAACGTGGAGTGCTGTTTGCTGCTTTTTGAAAATTGAACATAGCTCTTTTTCTCAGGCTTATGGGACAGGAAAAGCTTTCTAATGGACTGCCACTTCAAAGTGTTGAGTTCCGATATTGAAAAATAAGTATACTGCTTTCATACATAGATTAGAGTACATATTCCAGATATCCTGTCAATCATTTAAAAGAACACAAATGCAATATTTGTCTATCTTAATTATCAACGGTTTTAAAAGGAAACTGCAGCTCTAAGAAACCATTAATGCTTCAGGAAACAAAAAAAGCTAATCCTATTTCCCCATAACTGCTGTTGGTCAAAGGCAGTAAGTGAAAAAAACAAACAAAATAAACCTACCCAATTTACACGGACATGCACCAAATTATTTTTCTTAGAGCTGAAACTGAACGGCAATTAAGATAAACGCCAGAGAGCTGTCAATATATAAAAGCAGAAAGCATCCATGGGGACTCTACTGAATACTCTTTTATTATATCTAATTATTTATGGAGAACTCTTACTTTTGTTGTTTTTTTTAGGAGGAGTGGGGGGGTCAGGCCTGTTACATGTGGGAGAAATAATTTGTCTTTTCCTGTTCCAAATCTAATCAGATGTCCATACTGATCATTTTGAAAAGTGTTGCTAGTCACTCAGGCCCCCTTTTCTAGCAAACTCTTGATAATGAGACTTCCTGCCACAAGCCTTAATTTTGAGATTTAACTGTCAGTCGTGTGTAAAAGTGGTAATGGACGCTCTGGATGTCTGGCTCGATTAATTTTTTTATTTTTAGAAACTGCTCTCTCGTTATTTCCTATCGTGCCATACATAGAGTTCATATCGGGAAAGAGTATGCTAAGGCGGTCAAAATGTGAGAAAAGTTAAGCTGATTTTTTTTTAAGAAAGATTTACTTTCTATGTCTCGCTTGTGGGCATGTGGGCAGCCAGCTTACAATGTACTTTTTTCAAATAGTCAGGTGCTCAAACTTCAATGCTTACGAGTGTGCCTAAATGTTTAGTTAAATTGTTTAGAAAGTTGTTCATGCAGTCACTAATTAACCTTAAAACAGTTCGATATTGATTAATGTAGCGCCCTTACCACCGTTAGTCGACCAGTTACTGTGGTTTGGGTCACTGAAATGGTATGCGAGAACTAAATTTGATTGTTCTGCCGACACGTGTGTGGAATGTGCTTGGAGACCAGATTGATCTTTTCTCTGCTGCCCGCGCCGTCGCAGCATGTGTTCTATGGAAAACCTGTGCTGGTCTAGTGTTCAAACCCAAGGCCATCCAGAGCGGCAAATTTGATTAAAATTTGACTTGGCTCGTTCTCCCTTGCACCCTTTGTCAGCTGTTGGTTAAATGAGTCCAACCTGTTAGATGAGGTATGTTTTACATCTCTCTGATGTGTTTTACAGCTTAGATGAAGGCATATGTTGAGAAGCTCGGGAAGCTTCAAAGGATGGGGCAGTTTGGTGTCACAGACAGGCAGAATGAGGAAAGAACTGAACTTGCCAGTTCTTTGATCATCTTCAGTGCTAAAGTCAGATCCCTGTTAGGAAAAGAAGAAAAAAAAATGGGTTTCTAGATAAAACATCTTATTCAAGCATGCATTTTTTCTGTTTTTGCTTCTTTTTGAAGTGCAAAATGTGTATATGTAATGATACCACGTTTTGTAGATTTTCAAAGATAATAATTAAGGCTGCTTGAAGTCCTGAAAGTGAGATTAAAATGAATGCTAAAAAAAATGTATCCTACATTTTCTTCACAATGAATATCCGCCTGCCTGTCCTTTTTCCCTGGTGTTGGTTTAAAAGAGATGTCAAAATGCAAATACTTAATAACACAATGCATTGTTCTCACAGCTTCAGCTTTGAATTTGAGAGTTTTTTTTTATGTGTTAAGGAAGAATGTTTGTGTTGTGCTGCTAAGAAAGACAGGCACAGATGCCAGAGTTTTAGAGGGAGGACCAAGGAACAGGATGTGATGGGCAAACTGGGAATGGATAGACTGCGGGGAGTAATTGTTAGCTGTTACTGTTCAGACTGTTACAACAGGAAGAAAGGACGAAAAGAGAGTGAGACAGTCATCCAAGGATTGAATCTTCAGCTCTGGTTAATGTTCAGTCATACCAGCAAAGTAAACACATGCTACTCATTTCGCCCCTCACTGCCTCTTGTTTGCTTTTTTTGTGTGTGTGTGTGTGTGCGTGTGTGTGTGTGTGTGTGTGTGTGTGTGAATGTCGAGAGTGTGATTGTTGGCTTTCTTTGCTTATTTTGCACTTGGGGTCCTTCTTCCCGGCTCTGCTCCCTTTATCCTTATTTATTTGTCAGAGGTGGTGTTCAGGGACGTTCCTTGTCATTCGTCAGCTTGGCCCATAAAACACACTGTCATGACTGACTGGCCACGCTCCAAACTCATTACCGATTGGCTGACAGAGCGGGTCGCTGTGTTCTGCTCTGCTGTGTTGACTCCTGTTTGCCAGACATTTCAGGCTCGGGAAACTTTAAATGCGCCGGCGCCTTTCCTTTCGCCGCTCCTCTCAGTCTCACACTCAAGGTCACATGAATATGGATTTCGCCTCCTCTTCCAGTGCGCACATACTGATGATGAAGTCTAAGATCTACTCACAGGGATTATAATTCAGAATGCAGGTTTGATTCTGGCAACTGGGCGTCGCTCTGTTCCACTGTCTGCCCGGAAACAAACATGTTTTGGAGGAATAAGAAAAGATGAAGAGGACTTTTGTGCGAGCGGAGAAGCTGCAGAAGGAGAATGGATGATGATGGTGGGAACGAGGGAGGTGGAGCCGGGTGCGGGGGCAACTTGTGAGAAAAACGTGAAAGAGAATATGAGATTGGAAAAGGCCAACATACTATGTTATTGAGTTTCTGTTGCAGTTGATCAGCCATATCCATTTTATCATAGCGAGTTGGCTGCACGCCACAGTCTGCTGCAGAAAATCTATCCTCATCAATGTGCATATGCACTGTATTTATGTCTGTTCATCCAGAAGAACTGTATGCATGAACATTTATTTTGCACGTCAACATGCTTGCTAAAGTGCTTATTACTTTCTAATACTTTTATGTTTGCTGCGTTATAACTGTCACTACATTTTCTAGTCACTCGTCTGCGTCTCCTCTTTGTAATTTAATCTGTAATCTGATTAACCTCTCTGGCTTTTCATTCATTTAACGAGTCACGCTTTCCCTCCTCCTCATTCTCCTCCCGCCTCTCTTCACTATTGTTCTCACTCCTTTGCCTTTGTTTTTCTCATGCAGAAAACAACAAGGCACCTTTGCAAAGGTCTCGCTCCCGGCAGAATGTAAATGCGAGCTCGGCGGCGTCAAAACCTCCCCCTGCCAAGGAGGTGCGCAATGAATCTGAAGGCTATCCATCTGTAGCCAGGGCCAAGGCTTCTGCCTGTTCTGAAGTGGGCCAAAAGTACAAAAACACTCCGGGTCACAGCCGTGGGCTGGACAGGGAGCGGGCGGCAGACAGAGAAGTGGTCAAGCTGGCTGAGAGAAAGCCAGAAATGAAAGTGGAGAGTCCCGTCCTCCAGACGGCCGCCGACGCTAACGGAGAACCCGATGTGGAGGCTCTACTGGCCAGACTCAGAGCGTTGTAAGATTCATTTCTCATCACTGAAAGAAAATGTTACATCACCGCAAAAATGAAATAAATAAATGCTTTTCATGTAAGCTATGGATTCTCCTAAAACATTATCTCAAAGGACCAACATTACTAAAAAGAGGAAGGAGACGTGAGTCGCCACACAGTTAGTACAATAAAAGTAATGAGTCTGAATACTCAGATTTTAATCCTTAATGACATGAAGGTAATTAAAAACATAATTATATCCAAAAAGATTTAGTAGAACATGATCCTGATATGTGTACTGCCAACATACAGTAGCTACATATTAATCGGACAATTTCTGCTTTGTACTGACAGATGTAACATTGCTCAGCAGCTCTATGTATTCTAGAGATATGCAGTGTTACAGAAAACTTTCACATTAGTGCTTTTTTGATTGTACTTTAGATGCTGGCCTTTGCATGTTAGCAGTTTAACACAATATAATTGTATAATAAGAAATTTTTACGCTTTATTTTCTTCTATAATATATGTACTTTTATTCTTTTCTAAGATTTTGATATATTTTATACTCCAATCACATAAAGGATAAAGCATTAAGCCATGATTATACTTTAATGGTACTTAAATCAGGATTCCTACACAGTCTTAAAAAGCCTCAAAGAACTGTATTTTCTTTCACAATCAAAATATTTTATTTTCTAGATTTTCTCCTTCCTTTTTTCCCCAAAAAGGACAAATATCTAAAAGTGCTATATACATGCAGTTATTTTTTTTGTTGCTATTGTTTATTTTATATTGAGTTATATTTAAATAAAATACTTTATCTTTGATTTGATGCATCTGTCCTTGATCCTTTGGTTTTTGACCTGTTGGCTGAATGTATACCCATACAAAATTTAAATGGTGAGTTTTTTATTTTCACTACTTTTTATGGACTCTTTAAATCTCGGCTGAATAGAATGTTGCTTACACAGGTGAAATATGAGCAAAGCTTGTAATTCTTTTTTCTTTTTTTGGCATTTTTACAAAAAGATTGAATGCAACACAGTTCCAAACCATTTTTGTTTTCTAATATTTGATCTAATTTTCTGAGATTTCAAAAGTTATAAAAACAACAATAAGACATGTAGAAATTTAAGTCTAGAAAAGTATAACATTTTAAAATACTAAATAAAATACTATATTAAATGTCAGTTTGTTTTTGTATTTTGTCTCTGATTTTTCATAACTTTTGTGTGACGCACCTAAATTTGCAGAAAAGGCTAAACTATTGTCTTAAGCGCTGTTGAAAATGCCGTGTATCTTCATTCTAACATTCCTTCTGTCATTACTCGTCAAGTGCATATTTTTGTCTTTATCTGTATTCTTCAATTTTATTGAAATATTTACAATAAAATTTAAGCAGTTTTCTTTTGCCTTTTATGAATATTTTTTGTAATGTCATCTGTGTATGTACTTTTTTTTATCTTTAGCATTGCTCATGGTCATCATACATGTAGTTCTGGAGCAGATTTCTGAAGGTAAGCACTGATTACATCTTCACATGCCTGACCCGAAAAAACCCCTAAGGAGCTTGAAACCACCAAAACACCTCATAGTTGTTAACAAGTGCAGACAACCTAACAACCACTGAACACCAGTTTGCAGCACCAGTCAGCAAGTAAAGCTCCAATAACATTTGTGGTGAGGATGGTGTGAGACAATCAACGCGGCTCCAGGGAGTTCAGATCATCTGTTACATGTCTGTCTTCCAGTGTGATTTTTTTGTAATCTTTCCATAATCCCCTGGAGTACTGGTCATAACTGCAGCAACTTTACCACAGACACAATGCTGCTTGATCAAATGTGTACTGGAACAGGTGTGTGAGCATATTGTAAATGCACTCTGCAGACAGCTTCTGTGTAAAAGCAGCAGCTATTTTGGTCGATATTGACACCTGAGGTGGGACGATCTGCATCTGACTGAGAGGTGTACATTGCTCCCCTTAGGATGCGCACCTTTCATGGCTTCCTGGTAAATTCTGTTTCTGTATACATGATGGATCATACAATAGACTTCATTTCACACAACTATTACCTAGATTTTATTTTTTTAATGAAAAGCCCTCTAATCATCTGCATAGAAAATGAAAAAACTAACTTATCTTCTTTTTTTAATACCTTTGGATCCTTAAATATTTCTAACAGTTTCACTGCAGACTAAAACCTTATTATTAAAAGCCTGTGTGAATTCGACTGTATTTAAAAAAAAAAAAAAAGACATTAAACAGCACAGCGCCGAACATATGCCTCCTTCATAACATAAATCACTGGTACATGAATATACAAAAGATTAAACCCAGAAGTCTTTTATAATCCGAGCAGAGACAAGATTGAACAGTTGGGGAAGAGAAAGCTGCAGACCAGTTAACCCACTATCTGACGAGGTCTGCTTGCATTAGCCTGGCAGCTGGTGAATCTATTCAGTGCTGGGAGCGGCACAACTGTCCTTATCTGGAAAAGAGCCAAAGACAAACATCTCCCCAGCGATGCAAACAGCCGTTTGGGGAAAGCAGAGCAGTTGCTAACTAAGCTCCTCCAGAGGCCTTGATATAGCTTTGGGTGGCAGCAGCACGCTTCACTTCAAAATCAAACTGAGGTGTTTTATGCTTCTCTGTAAGGTTGGAACACCAGTCTGGCAGTCATCAGTTAAATGGGTGATTTAGAGGAGAAGCTTTTTTTTCTTGCCTTTTCATTTTCCACTTTATCCGAGAATTACCTCTATTTTTGAATTGCTGGAGGTTTTCTTTTTAACTTTACAGAAATTATTTGAATCCTTAAATCCCCACACATGTATGTTTCTTATATGTGGTGTTTCTCCCAGGTAATTAGCATGCTGGAACATAGTTTTGATTTCCATGTTGTTTGGGTTATTAGCATTGCACCAGCTACACAGATGCCAGCAGATTTGGAATAAATTTGCAGACAATATTTTTTACACATAGAGGTCACGTATAGTATGCAAATGCATAGATATGCTTGGACAATTTAGAATATGGAAGAAAAAAAAAGCAAACGCCATCGCTGCAGCAAAAAGACATTTCAGTGACCCTTTCCTTAAATGTTAATGTACGTAAACGTAAAGCACTCAAAACTTCATTAGACTTTTGCTTTTGTTGAGGCACGTCAATCAAATTCAGTGCTCCCCTCACACCTTGCTCTAACTCAGATCTGTGATCCTTAAAGCGACTGAGGTGTCAAAGTGAAGTTAATTAATGTCACAAAAAATGGGGAGATTATTTAAAGATACCAAAGGGATTCTTGCCTAATTTTTTTTCCCACTGTTCTGGTTATCATTTAAAACAGTGCAGGGTAACAGCTGATGTAGAAACAAGTTCCAACAGACTGAGAGAAGTCTCTGATAGATCTGGACATCTGTTCAGCACAAAGGCAAAACATACTTCCATATGCTAGTAACAGGGGAAAAAAGCTTGTGCATAGTCCCTCAAGGTCCATATTTGCCAGTATTGAGAAAGAAATGATAGAAGTCGGTGAAGAAACACCTGGATAAGCTCTTGTCACATTTATAAAATATATGTTTTGAAAGAAGATAAATCATTAAATTTGTTGATGAAACACCTTTCCAACTGGTGGAAGTGGTTGTCTGGATTGCATCAGTCGATGGCACTGCAAACAAAGAACAGATGGAGGAAAGAATGGATTCTGCTAAATATCAAAATCTGGATACAGCCATCTTGGAACCAGTAGAGTTGCTGAAACGAGGTTGGCTTAGACAACAGGACAATGATCCAAAATTGGCCTCAAAATCCAATATGAACATGAGCCGAGGCTTTTGAAACAATGTTCACTGTCCTCTGGCCTAAACCTCTGAAAATCAGTGGCTGGATCTTGTAAATGTTTTTTAAGAATCTTACGGTGGCTAAGGATATTAATTACTGCAGCATATAGGGATGTACAAACTTTCCCACTTTACATAAAGTACCTTAAACATCTCAAACTCATGAACTACAAATTATTTTATTAGCCCTTGATTGTACATGGACACATCGACATCAAACCAAGAGTTAAGCTTTTAATTCCTTATTATGCAGGCAGGATGCAGAAATGAATAAATTTTGATGCATTATCAGTGCAGACATGGTTTTGCTCTAAAAGTGCATCAGGAAAATGACCAGCTAAACTCATACATGCAGCAAATTGAAAGGAGGAGAACATAAGGAGGGAAGGATCTTGTTATGCTGAGGGAGCGTTCATTACTCAAAGCCTGTGTTCTATCCACGAGGTTTATCTTCGGGCCTAATAAAGTGGAGCAAAACATATTGTGTAGCAGATTGCAATTTGGGCTTCTCTGATTGGAGATGGAGTTAAAAGTGCGTCAGAGGAATTTCGAGAATAGTAGGAAGTACAAAGCAGATCCGCAGATTTCTTTTCCCAGTGAGTGAGAGCTCTGCTGCGCATAAATGCTCATATGCGTCTATTGTGGAATTTCATGGTACTAAGATTGCTTTCTATTTTCAGGTTGTTTAGAGGAATCATTCTGTAATCTTCTGCTGATTGTGTCAGTTGCAGCTCTGGAAAGATGTTTTCATCAACACAACCTTCGAAAAATGCTAAAGGTATGCTAAATGGGTTGTCAAATACATTCTGCTGGAAATGCACCTTCTTTCCAAGATTATGTTTTATTCCATTTTTTTCTCTGAAGAGTTTTTGCGGCACTAGTGGCTCGTATTTTTTGTACAGTAGGCAGACAGGAAGGAGGGTGAGGAGAGGGGGGAAGACATGCGGCAAAGGTCGTCGGGACCGGGAGTCGAACCCGCGACGTCCGCGTCGAGGACTAAGGCCTCCAAACGTGGGGCGTGCTAATCCCCTGCGCCACCACAGCACACCCCCCAAGATTATGTTTTACTGTTACAACATATTTGCACTGAAGGAATTATGTCATGTTGTTATGTTGACGCAAGTAAAAGTAGCATATTGTTGTAGATTAGATGCCACTTATAGCAAGTATGTCTTGTATAAGATCATGCACTAAACTGCATGAGAACCTCTGATTAAATGAGCACAACTTGGGAATTATTTACACATTCATCTAAGCATAAATGTATTTGATTGTGGAATTATTGCTATCTTTTAGTAGCAAACTCCCCCCACCTCTTTTTTCCATTACCCACCTCCTCACTGCAAGGAGCCAAGATAAACTTGGGTCCTTGTCCAGCCCTGTTTGTCACAGTTTAAGTTGTTTAAAACTTTTTAATTAGCGCTCTGACTGCAGATATGGGCAAGGCTAGACAACTGGCTGTGCTGTCGCCATTATCTGACACATGAAGATCAACACACACCTACTTTTTGAATTGCATGTCCTATTTTATTTCCCGTTTAAAAGATTGGGCAAAAAAATGCGTCTCTGTGTAGCATCATATTCTTTTACACCTTTGAAAAACGAAATTGTGGATTACTAATGAAAGGGCTTACAGTTTTCAGACTGAAACTGCAACAAAAAATATTGGCACTAATTTTTGGCCCCTTCCCCTTTCACCTGATAGCACCTGTTAAAAATTCACAATTGCTTCACTGAGGATGAAAGAAAAACTATTTGTTTTTATCAACTCTTTTTGGTGACATAAACAGTATCATACAAACCCTACCAAATGTAAAACAAACAGACACCTTGATCATTTATTCCTCTTTCCAAGAATCTTGTCAGAATGTTTTTATTTTGAATAACATGGAGATAAAACTCAAACATGCACCTTGTGAATAGGAGAGTAACCTGAAGCTCAATGTTTGATCAGGCTGGCACATCAGCTTGTCCCATGACAATCCCAACTTTTTTTATGTCATCACTCTTCTGGATATGTTTTCCCTCTTTCCAAATCAGCACAAAAACATGAGTTCATCTCAGCTGACATTCTGTATGTCCTCTGAGATGAAGTGTGTACAAAAAAATGATAAAAACCCTGATTCCCTTGATAAAGGGGCTCTGTGAATACATGCCTTAACTGTTGGCATGTTAAGAAATATGAACCGAGTCACCTCTTTTTCTTTTTAAATGATTTTTCCGACTCTGTGCTGCAGTTTGTGCTCAGTGTGTCACCAATTGTTCCACATCTGCTTGCTGGTCTCATTGTAATTAATGAATCTGTCTGTAATCTGTTGATTTAAAATCGATATGGACCAAACAAAGTTACTTTGCCTCTCAATTTTCCTTCTGAGAATGAAAAGAAGGGTTTCTGATTTAAACTTCATTAAGTCATGTCTGCACAGAACAGTTTGCTCAAAGCTCCATGTGGTCTTTCAGACCAAGCAGACAACTATGCAAACATTTTCACTTTCCCTTCTGAGCTATTTGAAAATTCCTTAGAAATTTGCATCACCTGGCCATTCTTTGTGAACTATCTCTCACCTGTCTATTTTTTACTTGCTTAAGTGTTTGCAGTAACCTAAGCGTTGTCAGACCTGTCAGCTCATTGCAGAGTTCCCAGCTGCAGTTTGACTTTGCTTTCACTCTAATAAATTTCTTTTGGAGGAAGTTTTTGCTGTTCCCTAACAAAAAGCAGAAGCTTTGTTAGGGGACTGAATATTAATTTCAGTCCAACTAAAACTATCCAAAACTATTATTGGCCGGACTTTGCCAAGGTAAGTAGATTCAAATTAATTACATCATAAAAAAAGTTGATTTGTCCCACTCATTCTATTCAAAAAGGAAAGTGTGTATATTATTTAGATTAATTGCATACAAACTTGCGTATGTCAAGATTTTACTTAACAAAATTCAATTTTCAGAGGACTCTAAAAATAGTTACTTAACTCGCAAGTGTTATCTTAAAGCTGCAGTATGTAACTTTTATAAAAAATATGTTTTTTTAAATAAGTATTTATTAAAATTGTCCCCATATCATGATTGTATACGTTTTGAGACAGACAATCTGTGAAAAGACAGATCTTCTACCCCTCCTCTGTGTGCTGCTATTTTGGTCTGAAGAAATGTACCTCTCCCGACCAAAAACAGCCAACCAGGGCCAGAAGGAAAGGTTTAGCCCTGTCAGTCAGACTCATGTGCTCGCTCCTAAATGTGGCAGATAAACCCTGCAGTTTATCTGCCGTTATCAGTGGCTATGCCAACTAGCCTGAGCATTTACAAAAGGCTCTGCTAGCTGCTGCATAGCACAGAGGAAAGGGTGTAGGGAGAGAGAGAATGAACGGAGCCACATGAGATTGTGAATGACAGCGCTAAGACCCGCCCCCTGGCTCCGATTGGTTGTTTCTATTTAGCGTTGGGAGAAAAGGAGCTAAAAAAATATTTATAGATTATCTCTGCCAAAACATAGTGACAGCTTTAAGCAATTATCAGAGAGACTACTTATTTGATAGTTGTCCAGGAGGCAGTAATTCACAGCCTCCCCTAGAAATGTAAACCAAAGAGAAACAGGTTATTCAGAATCAACATTAAAGGGAGATTGTGTGAAAGAAGCATATCCAGGGTTTGGGCTTACAGCTGTGTCACTCATTAAGCTAAGCCACTCCTAAACACGAGACAATGTTTGAAGTACCTGGTTTAATGAGAAAAAAGGCTAGACTGTTGCTTAGGGATCCAAAGTCCAAACCATAAACAGATTCTATGGCGTATGTGTCAAAAGGATGAGAGACACAAGACCAGCTAAAGGTTTCCGCCTGTGCTTCCTTTTCGCCTCAGGAGAGCCACAATCTGATCTCTTTCATGGGATGCTGAATTCATGCTGTAATAAATGCTGAGACAGTTAAGCCTGGAGGGCAGTGCACAGTAAGAATATTCTAATTGAAAAGGAATATTTTATTGACCAGTTCGCCAAACTGTGCGGATTAAATGCAAACAAGTGTTTGTTGTCGGAAAACGAGGTTTACTTTTAAAATTTGTAAAACCATACAGTACTCCCCAAAAACTCACCAACTGAAGATCATGATTTCTACACAAACTTGACATATTTCCTGCATCTGTTTTTCTCGTTACCTTACTTGTCAAATATCACAGCAATGATAAATGACTAGTTTGAAATGTACAGTTTCCAGATTGATGGGTGCAGGAGTAACAAATAATATGCTTACACACTTAAAAGAAGGAAATCTGCTTGTTGTCTACATGTTTTTTTTTCTTTCTCTGTACAATCTTAGCATCTGTATTCCATGTCTAACTCAACTGCACTACACAAACTGATGTTATTTACATAATTTGGACAAGAAATTGATTGTAATTGAAAGAGAAGGCTGCAGCTCTCAGATCAGCAATTCTTGTAGGCATGTAAGAAAGCTTTGATGGATGACTGTAATTTTGTCTCAATGTGTAGGCTACCAATAGGTAAACAGCAGCTAGGGCATGTTCAACATCATACTCTCAAATTAAAGAGAAAAAAAAGCACTTAAAGAAAAATGTCACTCAGTCTTTCACATGAATTTGGAGGTAATGAATGTAATGTGTTTCCTTGACAAGGACAGCAGTGAAAAGTTAATACAGTTTCTAACTTTTGGTCTGCTGACAGGTGAAAGTAATGGAAAGTAATGTTCTGCTAAATTTAATATCAAGCAACATATTTTGTTGTAGTAAGAGAAAAAAGTTATCCAAACCAGACTGATCATGTGAAAACAAACACCTACATCTAATATGGCAGCAACTTAAATCTAACATTTTAAATAACTTGGTCATATTTGTTAATCAGTCAAGTTTAAATCTTAACCATGAAAATGCAAGAAATCTATTAGGGGTCAAATAATTTTTCACCAAACTAGCAATTCTGCAAAAAAAAAAAATCTTCACTGAATTGTTCAATTTTTTGTTTTGTTTTGTTTGTTTCTCTCTTCTTCTGTTGTTTAAGTAAAGGTTGCATCATGGATTATTTGTTAGCAATGTTTTCTTCATCCTCTGTGTAGTCACTTTAGGTGCGAGTGTGTACAGCTGACTTGTGTGTATCTGTGTTTCCCTGTAATTGGCTGGTAACCTCTCCAGAGTGTACCCCACCTTCTTCCTAATGACCACTGGGAACTCTATTTTCTAACCTATTTTCAAATTCAGCAACATTTTACTCTTTAACAACATTCATCTTATAGTTTTTGTATCTTTTAAGTAGTTATTATCTAACATGCAGCATATTCCATTTTTCTAACATTTTTAATGGTCTCTTGAGCAACGAGTTTTTTTTCTAAGGATTTCAATTGCTTTTTTTTTTCTGTCTTTGATTGCAGTCCAGTGACCAAGTTCAGAGGATTTCCATATTTAAATAAACCATTTAACTTTTGGTCTACAACTATTGCAGACGAAAAAAAATCTCTCAAGCTATGACCAAAAGAAGCAAAGAACCGATTTTAAAGTTGACCCTTAGCCACTTTATTACTAAAAACGTCTCATAAAGACAAAATGTGATAATATAAAAAATATCAAAGATAATAGTGTTACACTTAAACAAGTATTTGAATGCCAACATGGAGGGTTTAAGATGAAAACTTGGCCCACATTTGAAATTAAAAAATGTGTCTTTTAGAACTTGTGACAGCTGTTTGTTGGTCCTTCACACTCTCCCTCCCGTCTTATGAAAATGTTTATTTGCTTTAGATTGTTGGGGTTTTTTTCTTCTTAAATTTAAAAAGAATATTTTACCCCAACTCTCCTTTCTATAAACAAAGAACAGTTGAGCAGAATGGTCCCGGAGGAGTGAATGCTGCAAGTCAGTGGCTCAATGCAATCAACTGGGTTTCCTTAAATTGAAAACTTTTTCAGCGAATTTGAATAATGAATTGAGCTTAATGGACTGTTTGATAACTAGGAATGATTTGAATGCATGGGAAATTTAATTGAAAGGACTTTTTTTTTGTAAAGTGCCTCAAGAAATTTGTAGTGAACTGGCACTATAAAAATATACTGAACTGAATTGAATAAAAGTTGTAGAAGTCAAAATAAAAGCTTTTAAAAACCTGGAAAGTTTGGGGTTTTTGGACCGTTTTTGGAGCTGATGTATTGAAAAAAACAAAGGTGATTCAAAACATTTCCATCAATCTCTGAATTTCCATTCCACTGAATCCACTGAAGCAGTTTCCTTCCATTGTGAAGAACATAAAACCTGAACTAATCCAATACACATAGTTATTATTAAAAACCCCAGTGTGCATTTGATGCCAACATCCAGACAAGTGACCCTCAAAGACAGATTTTATTGTCACCAGCTGGTAGATTTACAGACTGCCACCTTCACAGCGGAGCTCTGTCAGAACGGATCAATCCATGTCTGTCAAATCATCCATACAATTACTTTTGAACGTCTTCTTTCAAATGGCCGGCCTTTATGTAAACACACTCGCTTGACTCTGTTACTGAAACGCTCACTGAGAGCTGTGCTCTAACTGCTGATCTCCACCACTTGACAAATCTCAAATTAATTCTTATTACGGGACTGAAAGGTGAGCTGTTACGATGCCTGTGCAGACGATTCTTCTGAGTAAAATGAAAATAGTTTTTTTCTTGAATGCACGTTTAAAAAAAACCCTTCCAATTTGAAGACTTAGTAGTCATGTACTAAACTTTATTTTAAAAAAATACCTGGCAACCAGTTGAAAGACAGAATCTTGATCTTTCCATCATTGTGATTGATAGACAGTCTTTTCCTTGTTTGTATGTCTGAGTTGAAAAATTGTTGTAATTGCTCTGGTTTCCAGAGCCAACATGTGCAAGCTGTTCCTAAAATTCTGCACACCACTTATAGTAAATTAAAGTGAAAAAAAAAGAAAGTTTGGATCACTGCCATATGCTTTTCCTGTTTTTGCCTCCTAAAACTGAAGAGTTGCTATTTTTTTTTTTTTTTTTTTTACTTGTCATTTTCAGATCTCAACTCTGAAGCTGCATTAGATGCCTCATTGCTTTGTGGCAGAGCTCGACACATCACTGCAAACTCAAACCGAGTCACCTTGCTACTGGGCTCACATCCAGAAGGAGACCGTAACGGGGCAAACCAAAGTCCTAAAAGTGTTGTATGAGGACAAGGTGGTCTTTCTCTCTGTTCCTTGCTGTTTATTGATTCAGTCAGGCCCCCTTTTTTTCACTCAACATTTGTGTCTGTGAGAAGTAGTGTCTGAGCACTCAAATCAGGAATAAAATGTTCCCACCTTCTTTATTATTCCTCCCTCATCTCTGTCTACTTTCATTGCTTGCAGTGCTCTGTTGCCCTGTGCTTTCTTTACTGGGGCTACCTCCATCTGTCACTGCAGGTGTTTTTCTGTTTGTTGTCTGTATTTCTTTGATCACTGCTGCATTACACCAGTGTAAATTTGTGCCCTCGTGCAGTTGTTTGTCTTTGTTGTTCTGTCGCGATGCGTTAATGTTGGATGACACTTTTTTTTGTTGTTAAAACGGTAAAAGACAGAAAAATTTGTCCCTCGCTGCTTTTCAAATTGCAGCTACTTGGCAATCATGCAAATATCACAAGGACTTATTGAATACCTTGCTATCTCTCCCAACGTACCAATTTATTCCCTCTTCAAACAGCTGAAAGGCATCCCGTGGTCTGAAAGCTCTGCATGTTCGTTCACAGCAAATTATTGAGGCTTGCTTCTGCTTTTTCTATGTTGTGCAGCAGCTGATCTTTATTGGTCCCATGATAATTTATTCGCGGTGGAGAAAAACAAAAGTTATTGGCCACATGTGGAATTCTAATCCTACTGTTAAAAGGGGAGACATGTTTGAAAATGTTTCAGTACAAATAAGCACAGAAGTTATTTTAGGATGTCAGATGCACCACAAAAATAGAATAGCACCTTCGTGCTTTATAGCTATCCAAGAAGTCTGAATTACGAGCTTCTTTCATCTGTCAATTTCATCCTGTTTTAATTTGCTATCCCGCTGCAGACTGTGTGGCAGCGCATGAGAAAGCACAGCTTTTTTTGGGTTGCGCACAACAGCTGAAGCA
The DNA here is from genome assembly GCF_002775205.1 of Xiphophorus maculatus. Classification (NCBI taxonomy): domain Eukaryota; kingdom Metazoa; phylum Chordata; class Actinopteri; order Cyprinodontiformes; family Poeciliidae; genus Xiphophorus; species Xiphophorus maculatus. The sequence goes on along the minus strand of NC_036446.1, from coordinate 22,229,847 downwards.
GATAGCTGAATCCCCAAGGGCTATGGTATAGAGCAGAGTGACAACTGTAAAAACTCTCTGTACAGTGGCGCTTTGTTGGTGGCAACAGAAGTGAGCACATCTGGCTTTGATCACCATGGTGACGGTGTTGCGCAGCAGTGACAGGGCATGTAGAGCGATGGAGACGCACACTCGGGGGAATCATTATCCTGTTTAGTGAGTCTAATGAGTGGAAAGGTGTTGCACCTCAGCTAACTGTGGGTCTGGTTGAAAACCGGGACCTACTCAGTTAAATATGAAGGCCGTGCATCTCGCCTGTGAATAAACCATCTGTTCTATAATTTTTTATAATTTTAAACAATAAATAGAATAGGGTTTGATCCAAAGTCATTCAGCCCGCCTACTTTGTCTGAAACTGTAAGACTCATTATAAAGCATTGTGCGTAGAAATGGTGAAATGCAGGCTTAAGTTTCAATTGTGTTCACCCTCCCATAAGCATTTACCTCATTTATTGCTTTTGAAATGGAACCACAGTGTGGCTCTTTTGGCCAGACTTACTATAAAAACAAAGAAAGAGAAAAAGGTGTAGATATCAAACTGAACAAATTATTTTATTTTATTAAACATCCACAATTATTTAAAAAACACACACACAAGGTAAAGTAAATGTTTGCATGCATTTACACCCCCTTTTGGTTAGTATTTACCTCCTGAAATCACAGAACTGAGTTTGAATATATCTCAGTCAGGCTGGCACATCCATAGTAATTTTTGTCCCATTATTCCACATTAAAAAACATAAGCTCCATCAGGTTGCTCAGGGACCAGGCCCGATCAGGTCCTTTCAAGTTCAACCTTAAATTCTCGACTGGATTGAGATCTGGGCTTTGATTTGGCCACTCCACAACTCTTTTGTCTTTGAACCATTGCTGTGTCGCTTTTTCTGGGTGCTTTCGGTTATTGTCTTGCTGGTTAGTGGATCTCCTCCCAATCACTGCTCTCTGACAGACTAAATCAGACTAAATCAACTTTTTCCTGGATATACAGTCGGGGAAAATAAGTATTTGATACATTGTTGATTTTCTCACTTACTTACTTACTTAAAAAATAGAGATGTCTGTAACTTTTCTCATAGGTACATCTCAACAGTGAAAAACATCCTTTAAAAACTATCCAGAAAATCACAATGTATGATTTTCAAATAAATAATTTGCATTTCTGCAACAAAGTACTTTATGCTGGGGTACACCTTGGCAGGTCACTTAGGGGATTTAGGGAAACTAGTTGACAATTATGTGTTGGAACTGTAAGAGGGAACTGTAGTGCCCAGAAATAAGCCATGCATGCGCTGGGGGAACATGCTTTACTATGTGTAAGTCAAAATTATACCTTAAATAAAATGTTTCTCAAAATAACTTTTTCACATTACATAGATAAAGACTTTTTGGGGATATGTTCTCTCTCCAAAATCTTTGTCAAATAGTCAAGTTATGCTGAACATTATTTAATCCATAAACGCAGTAACAGTATTTATGTTTTTTTTTTTTTTTTTACTTTTTATTAAAATAATTTTCCTCAAAAATGTCAATGAGAATGTCATGCTCTCTTTTTATACAGTAAAATGGGAAAAAACTGCATGAATCTGAAGTTTTCGACTGCAGGTAAATGAAAACTTGGAACACAAAGTTACCAGTAACCAAAGATGGTATGAAGTCACAGGAACTGTTGTTGGTTTTATGGTTTTAGAAATAAACCTGCCCTTTTTTGAATATCCAGCAACTATCTCTTACACAAACTATTTTAGTTTTCACTATTAGCTTCCAGATATCTTATTTCAAACATCACTGTAGAGTAGCTGCCAAATATTGTCTTTCTGTTAGTCACTGAATTAGCAGCTAGGAAAGGGATGGGATCCTGCCAAAACTGAATGCCACAACCTTTAAATATTGTTTCTTTGTCAAAATCATAGAGCTTGCACATCATGGTTACTGATAAACATGACTACAATCTTTTTCCTAACAATCTCATCCTTACGCAGACCACAGATCTGTAATAAACCTCCAAAGCCCTTCACCTCTACAGAGAAGACATCTGCAGGCTCAGCTACACAATTTGTTGGCATGGTTTGAGTCCATTTTCCCCTTTAGGAGGAAATATGTCTGCAATTCAAGGCAAAGTTACGGTGAGTGATCGCCTCTGCATGCAGATTTTCATTCTGGTGTAGACAAAATATCTCCTGCAGAAAGGCAACGTCCTCCTCAGCTGATATGATTAATATGAAAATGACCAAATTAAGTGAGTCCTCAGAGTTTACTACAGATTTTGAACTGACTTGCTAAAGTTCACTTTCAACACAGACTATGTTGTAATTTGTGTATTTTTCTGCTTCATATGATTTGAAAAGATGCATATAGTCAGTGTTGCTTTGCACTGGAGATATTCTAATAACATATTGTGGTGTGCTGCCTTGCTCAGAAGCATTACATAGATCTACCATCTATTTTATCACCTGTCTGAATCTGTCCATTTGTTTAGCAAAGAGTCATGGATGTTGGAAGACAAGGTGACTTGTTTCTGAGTTGTGCTTCTATCTTGTCTGTCATTTTGGCGCTGGTCCTGGTCTGCCACGGCGCTGAAACCTCATGCTCAAACAGCACAGTCTCTCATTAAGGGTGCCAGGAACATTGATGGCTTCAGGGAGCAGAGCCAGCTTTGCTGTCACAAACACATTTGTCAGGAGCTTACAGGTATCTGGCAATGAGAAGTTGTCACTTCAACCTGAACATCATTTGGAAATCTGAGTTCTCAATATTATTTCCTAGCTTTTCATTGTAGCTCTGGAAATATGCTTAGGGTCATTGTCCTGCAGTAAAGTAAATATCTGCCCTGGTTGCAATTTTTTTTTTTTTCAGGCTTTTTAAGGGTTTCCTTCTAAAATTGAATCGTATTGTGTAAATTTATATTCCCAATGACTAACCATCTTTTATGTTCCTTAGTGAACAAAAGCATCCTTACATAGCAACTAACTCCATACATCAAGAGGTGCCTGGCGTTAACTTTCCTCAAGACAAATCACTTTGCATGTAAAATCTAAATGCTACATTTTTGGTATAGAAGAAGGTTTTCTAGTCTCAACACCTTTTTCAAAATGTTTATGTCCACTACACTGCTTATGGGAAACTGCAAACAGGATTTTTTTTTTAAATTCTTCTGACAATGGCTTTCATCCAGTCGGTTTAGGTGGTGGTGCCTTTGTCTCTTTGCTAAACTTTTACCATTTTCAGATGATGATTTGAGCAGCGGCTCTGTGTTTTATAAGCTAACTCTGCTTTAAGTTGTCTTCACATCGTCATTCATTATCTGTCTGCTGTGTTTTTGGTCTTTATGACGCATAGTTAGAATACATTAATTATCAAAACTACTCGCAAGTGGACTTCGTTTACTAATTAGATGATTTCTAAAGATAAGTCCTCAATGAAAAAAAGATAATTACTATTTATGCATAAAACACTTCATGTGTATAAATTATTCTTTTTTTCTTCCTCTTTGAAATTACTTTGTTTGAGTTTATCATATAAAATCCCAATAAAATACATTTAATAAAATAAAATACAATACACAAAGTTTGTGGTTGAAATATGACAAAATGAGGGAGAATTCAAGGGAGATATGGGAATAATCTGGCAAGGCGATGCTTCTCTGAAAACCACATATATTTAATTTGGAAAAAAAAAGCACAGCAGGAAAACAGAACTTGTTGCTGAATTACAACAAATCAACTAAAGGAAATGGGATTTACAAAACAGAAAAGCCAAACGTAAACCTTCATTAACTCCCAACCAGAAGAAAACAAGGTTGCTGGGAGCTGAAGCAAAGCAGGTATGAAGTGTGGATGATTGGATGAAAGTAATTTTTAGTGATGAATCACTAATCTGCTTTGGGCACTGAGAGGATGATTAAAATTTAGTTATGTGCAGGTCCAGTGGAACACAAAAGGATTACTGACTGAAAAACAAAAACACTTTTCAATAGTTACCAAATTAAGAGTCTCACAAAAAGGAAAAAATTGCCAACGAAACGCAAAGGTGGGCCAAAACAATTGTGATGCTTTTCATTATATCAAAAAGATGGTTTGTAAAGATGAAGCTGTTTTTCAGGCAAATGGTGTACCGTGTGTCTCAAAAGAATGCCCAAAACATTTGTTGTAGAAAAAAACAACATAATATATTAAATTATCTGGCCAAAAAACAACCCAAAGACCATAAATTAGTCAGATCAAGGGTAGCAAATAACCAATTGATACAATTGTACTTTATCATCTGAAAACTTCTCTCTGTTATGCCTCAACACTATTTTAACGTACTTCCAAGAATTTGTTTAAGCTTTATGTGATGGATATGTAATTTCACAAAACACAGATGCTTTAGATATTTCAGTAATGTTCTTGTAAATTTCTCAATATTACTGGTCTTTGATCAAATACATGTTTTTAGTTTTTAAAGAAAACTGTTTAAGATAACATATAATCCTCCTTTTAAATATAGGCTGCAAGCCAAGTTACAATGTAGGCATTGCTAGAGGATTTTGTATTTGCCTATTAATTAGTTAATATTAATCTATTGAATTTGTATGTATCTTAAACAAGATAAGGAAAGGCAAGGTTATCTAGCTTTAACTGTTTTTGATGTTTACATTAATTGAGTCATGTCACTGAAGCGTGCGCAACAAAGATAAAACTTTGAGTGCTATATCTTTTCTACTTCAAGATCCCAAACAACATAGTTGTACTAACAATTTTTTAAATAGACAAAACACCTCAAACTGCCCTTGGGTCTTTGCATTGTTTTTCCTGACCTCTATTTGTCTGATATTTTCCATCCCTGACCCCACAACTCCTACCTTGAAACTGCATCTTGGCATTTAATTTTGAGCTCTTTGTTCATGCTCACTCTTTCCTTTAACTATTTCACTATTTTGCTATTAAAAACTGACCTGTTTTTTAAGAATGTGTGTTATTTTTATTCATATAATTTCTCACAGTTATTTGTTTCATTCTAAAAATATATATCTGCTTGATCATTTCCTGGAACACTGAGCAGCATATTCTCAAATCAATACGTCAGATAATCACTGAATTCTTCCTGTGTGATGAGACAATTTTTTAAAATGACCTTTTATTTTCTAAATGAAGGTTTAAGCCCCTAACAGTGTTAAAGAAAACAGCAACTGCTTGGTAAAGTTCTGGCAGAGAGGTAAATTGATTGGGAAGTTTGTCATTTTGAACTTTGCCACGGAGTTGATGAGCATGCAGCAAGGTAAGCCACGGGTTGCTCAAACAACCTGCATCACACACATACAGTCTGTTGATGGATAAATGAAAATTCATGCTTTTTCTGAGGCAGCTTCTTTGGCCACAATAACCTCCGTGGCTTCAAACCTTGTCTATGCAGTCACATACATCTGTTTTCTGGGTCACAGCATTTGCCAACATCTACTGAAATAGAAAGAAAGTGGGAAAAAAAAGAGGAAAAACAAATCTCTTCAACAACTGGCCCCAGAGTGCAGACCTTTTCTCAATGCCATTTCTTTCAAACTCCCAATTCACTGCTCACTTTATAAAACCTTTCAGCACAGTTCAACACGAGGCAAGTTCACGTTCATGTTCAGTTCCACACAATTCGGTTTGCAAAAACACACAATGAAGTGGGGCCTGTTGGTGGTGTGATTTGAACAGTGTGGCGCAAATACAAAACAAAGGCTCCAAAGATGGACCCTGACAGAGTAGACATGTAATAATGCCTTCATGCTCCAGCAGGTCAGGGGGAAAGCCATGTTATCATCATGTGTTGTGTGCAGCAGAGCATGCACACATCTTTTTATTCTGCTTTTTGTTTTGTTTTGTGGAAGTGAGATGATCATCTAGCAGCCATGACACTGACATCCAGCAATGAGGTCATAATCTGATTATAGGTGGATTATTGGTCTTTTGTGTCTGCAGACTTGATAATAGAACATGTATTCTATGAGTATATTTCTTTTCCATGGAGCTTATTTCTGTCCTGGCTTTAAAAAAAAAAAAAAAAAAAAAAAAAAATATATATATATATATATATATATATATATATATATATATATATATATATATATATATATATATATATATATATATATATATATATTTCTAATGAGTTCTTCACAAACGTCAGTCATGGCAGCCTGCTCCACCCACCACCCCTTTCTCCCCACTGACCAATACACACCAGACTGTGATCAATAAAACTCATAAGTCTCTTCCCCAGACTGGGGGAGCTTCTGCTGCCGACCCACTGAGAATCACTGAGCGTCAGACAGACCAGACATACTCCTCCTACAGGTGCCTTCTGTTGCATACAAATCTCTGTATTCTCCGCTCTGCCTCGTGCTCCTGTTTCTCTTAAACTTCTGCTTTTTTTCATACTTATTCCTCTCTCCTGCAAATGTCAACTGGCTGAACTTAGCGACTATGTTTGAATCGTCCCAAAAAGCCAGAAATTCAACTTTTCTGTCATGTTTCTGCTCATCCATTTTATACGGAGACAGATGGTACTTAAGCCTTTATTACAGCCTTCTTCCTCTTTCTTCTGGGATGGTTGGCTGGTGTCTTGTTTCTCAGAGGGAAGCAGTGCTCCAAGGGTTTCATCTATTTCCTCTTCAGAGTCAGTCGTTGGATGTTCCCTCAGTATGACCTTGAAGAACCAGATGGGATATTTTTTATGAGACCTTTTGACACACTGCCTCCTTTAACTGTCTTGGATTTTTTTTTCTGGTCCACTTGATTTCCCATTTGAAAAGTCTTGCTAGCTGTCATCTGATTAGTTTGGTGCTTGCTTTTTGGGTAAAGCTGTTGTCAAGAGTACTTTGGTACTAAGGTTTGAATTCTGCTCGATGATAACCTGCCCCATGGGCCTTTTTCAGATGTGTCTTTAGCACTTTCATGTTTCTTTGCAGATTTTGTCATAGTTGTGTTTAACTTCAAGTGGCACAGCCCGTTACCTCGCCTTACCTTGTTTGATTTAAGGCTGTCTCTTGCTATTCTGTTTCCAAAGCCCCATCTATCCTTTTTTCTTTAAACTTTTTTGTATCTTTTGATCTGCATCATTTCTTCTACCGCCTCTTTCTAGCGCAACAACTGAGACTGCCAGACATACGGAGTCATGCCAGTCTTCCCCCTGAGGTCATCCATCCTTGATGTTGGACTAAGCTTGCCTTGGTCACTTTCCAGATTCCCCTGGAAGGCTTAAAAAAAACTGCTTTTTTTTTTTTTAGTAGCTAGAGCTGCAGAAGCCACCGATTTATTCGCTGCTTTGAACGACAGTGGCTTTCGGGCCCAAGCTGACAACATCTTTGAGGCAAAAAGTCTTGCCCAAAAAGAAGATTAAAATGGGAGGGTGCATATTGTTGGTGTGCCCAAGTGCTTCCGTGCTTATGAATTTGTTGATTTGTTTCAAGGCAAGATTTAATGCATGTGCTCACATGCAAACATTTCAATTTTTCATAGCCATGTTCAGCAAATTGCATTAGGGTGGAAGCAGCCCCTGTCAAATTTGCCTAATGAAGGAATCAAGATTAAAATGAAGTTTGGGGGCAAAAGCCACCACATGCTTAAAAAATAAACAGCCTGTCTCATCTAATTTGCAAATCTAGTAAAATCCTTTGATATCCATTAGATTTATAATCTTTCTGCTCTGCATTGTAAATTAGATTGTGAATACATGACTTAATGTTGTCATTAATATGTATTTATATGTTTGACTTGCCAGTAGTTTTGTGTAAAGCAGATGTGGGGAAAACGGGACCCGTCTTTTTACGCAGACATACTGTGCCAGCCTGAGATAGAGGTGTTATTACAGCAACACACATTCAAATTCCCACAACAACTTTATTATCAGAGATTACATGCAACATGAGAATATAATCATGCTGAGCAAGAAACCAAACCAGACACTCTTTCTCTTCCACTCACACACACACCCACCCCCGCACGCAGAGACCCCATATTCAGGGGTGAAATGAGCGTTAGTTCTGGATTCAGTCCCAGGCATTGGAATATATGCCAACTGATGTCACACATGGCTACACCACTAATAGGAGCCGGAAGGTTGTGGCGTAAATGAGGAGCTGAAATAGAAGACAAAAAGGAGGAGAGGAGGTACTGACATTTTGGTGGGCAGGAAGCCCACTGATCCCCTCCCTCTTTGAGTTTTAAAAATCAGGTAGCACATGCCAGGGCATGGTCTGCCTTCTCTAAACTTCACAGCTGCATAAGATTCATGTGTTCTAGATTCACATCAGTGATAAAGGCCTAATTGCTTTTTGTTATGAGTCAGGCTATGGGTATTCATCTGCAATTAGTGAGTGATTTGATGATTGCTTTTGTGTGAACACACGGGCCCATATTGCACGCATGCATTTGAGCATATCAGCCTCAGAGAGTTAACTTTGATGTGTTTCTTTGATTGTATCCTCTGGCAGATAGCATTGCTGTTTGATTTGGGGCGCAGGGGTTAGAGTGTCTGAGTCAGCTCTAGCTCGAGGAACAGTCAGTCCCCCGCTCGTTTGAAATCACAACGGTGAAAAGCTCTCCTCAAAAATCAAGCTTCCTCCAAAATATTCTGTCACTGATATAAGAGACTTTCTATACACCCCTAAAAGACAAAAGTTTGCTGGTGAACTTTGAAATATTGAACAATTTTATCATGCCACCATGTACTGATTGAAATGCTTAGAATATGCTCTGCAGAGACATACTTTCCCATCTTATGTAGCTCCTTGTTGGAGGTGATGAGGGTTATTTAAATTTCATATATAAAAGTAATAATACACATATTTCCCTTTACTATGAGTTGACTTGAGTCAACTAATTCAAAAATGCACTTAATTAGATTTTAATCTATACAGATAATTCAATCATACATTAAACTTTCAAGAAAGAACTTGATGAAACATTGCTGATTTAACATGTGCGGTAGTGTGTTGATGCTGGTGTTACCTATGTTTTTATGACAGAGGTCACAGTGTTGGTGGCATTGCTAAGTGATTTCAACTCATTGATGACATATTAAGTTTGATTTGAATCACCTGTCTACTCTTTAAATCAAAAAAGATAAAAAGCAAAACAACTAATGTACAAAACATGTTCTTCACTGTAGTGTTTATTTAGTAATTCTAACTAACCCAAAAGAGGAAACGTTTAGCCTGATTTAATGATAGTTGGTGAGAAAAAAAAAAGTTTTCCCACAGTGGGTGCAAATATCTGGTATAAACTTAAATGTACATAGAAGTGTGATATTTTGCTGTGAACTGCACAGCCCAGGAAGCATTGTATTCACCGCAATTCATTTTTGGTCTCAAATGCCCATGAGTACTTTTGCTACAATTTGGGCAGATCAGAGGAGAGATACAGAGAGGCAGAGTGTGGAAGGCACTGCAATCATGTGGACACCACACTGATTTAAACCCCAGTTTTCACTAATAGTTGTGAACTATGTGGCAAGAGGAGAAAGATGAGAAGAAGACGAGGTCAAAATGAGATTTCCTCAAAAAGTAGATAGGCTCACGCTTGAAGAAAGGGTAAGAAGTTAAACCATCTGGGAATAGCTCAGAGTGAAGTTGCTGCTCCTCTGAATTTAAAGAAGACAGTTCAGGTGGTTTGGGCATCTGGTAGGGATATATTCCCAATCTCTCCCCTGGGAGTTATTTTCAGTCCTACTGGGAGGAGGACTTGGGGCAGACCCAGGACTTGCTGGAGAAATTTAATGGCTTGATAAGGAAACCATCAATGTTCCCCAAGAGGTGGAGGATGTAACTAAGGAAAGGGATTTCTATAGATGTAATGGCTGTCCTACATAAAATGCACAAGATGCATGGATACTGCTTTAACAATGATTTTATGATGGCAGCCACAAGTAAAATTCAAAGAGCATGACTTGTAAAATGAGAATATAGAGATGAAAACTCAGACAGTCGCATCAGTTGGTGTAGCATAACTTTTGACTATCAAAAGCCATCTGTCATGTCAACAATATCCAGTGAATGCTTTAATATTTTAGATTTTCATCAATCATGTGAGACGAAGACATGATTTTAGATATTAGAACGAACATAAATTGGCCCTAAATGGGAACACACCTATGAACATTTGCTGAGGTCATTTGCTAAATTTTAAAATAAGTTCCTTTGGAAATAAGTAGCAGGATCTTCATTTGTTCTTCATTATTAAATTAACTTATTGGCTGTTCTTTTTCATGTTGAAAACCGTCTTTGAGAAAACCAGGATGTCGTCAATCGATACCACAACGTTTTCAACCCCCTACTTCAGCAATATTTAGAAATAACTTTCAGCCGTAAAATGTTAGGCTTTGTGAAATAATTCCAACATTTCTTGTATGGAAAAAAAGGCATAGTGACTGTGATTTGCTTTAGTTTTCATGAATAGAGCTCCAATTAAAAGCAAAGGCTTTGTCCCAATGGGAAGTAGAAACCAGGCTCGTTAGCAGTACCATTTCCAGTATCTTCAAGTCACGGAAGATAAGGGACACGGTATCACTGCAGAGCATCCAGCCAGTGATTGTAGAGAGACTTTGTGGCTGCAAAAACAATCCCTGACTCTGAACTGATGATTTTTCTGTGCACAAAAACAATTTACAGAGGACCAAAATAACATAATACTCTTAGCTTACAGTGCATTACTGTGTTAAGTCCCTAAAGGGGTCTATTTTCTTAGTCATATAGGGATTTAAATGTACTGTGTTCATGTCGACAAAATAAAAGAATCTGAGGATTTAGGTTGCTTGGAGGACAGGATTTATTTTTTGAATTCATCAAGCCTGCATCTGGGCAAATACTCCTGTGTTTTTGATATTGAAACCTACTCGATTGGCTCTGACTTTTTGTGGTTTTAATTGGGAGTGGGGAGAACAAGAACATATACAGAAGTTCAGCTTTAATCAAATCCCATGTGAAGAAACACACTTCACAGTAAAAAGGAGAATCCTTATGCTATCATTTATTCTCGTTAAGGTTCACCACATTCTGCTCAGTCCTATATGCAACATAACTGAATAGACTCTTGTGAATGTTGCTTAAAGGCCCAATTACTTACTAGTGCCATCCCCTGATAATCTAATTGTTTATTGGAGTGCAATAATCTGCAGCAAATACTCAGAAAAAACTTATGTTAAAGGAATGGTATTATGTATTTTCCAGGCACATAGTGCAATTTTATAGCACAAGCAAGTAACAACCTTCAGTTGTTATAAAAAAGCTGTTTATATCCTCTTTCCAATACTCTGCCTTCAGACAAACATCGCAGCAATGCTTGGAAAGCCCCTTCATGTATGTAATCTCATGTTACAGAGAAACTGGTAAAGTTCCAGATGTGTTAAGTTGGAAATTGATGATGGAAGTACAGAAACCACCCATACATAGAAAAAGGGTTAGGGTAAAAAATATATATATACAGTATATAAACATTTTAATGTAGGTGTGATAGCCATGGTAACATTCTGGGTAAAGTATCCTTACAAAAGCAAACCTTTTGTTGTGGTGATTTTCAGAAGAGTTCTAACCTTTAAAGATTGTTTTGGTCAAAGGCTTTAGTAGGCTATGACTGTCATGTATTGTTATAACTCCATCCTTACTATTCCAAAGAAAGGCTGCAACATGCACTGCTTGTAAATTCATCAACTGGTTGTAGGGGGTAGCAGCAAGTCCTCCACTCCCGATGTTGTCTTTATTTGAGTTGAAACACATTATTTTCTCTTTTTCTGTATTGCCTCCTCCAGCTCCCTTTGCTGTGTACCAGAGATGGTCTCTTCTGTTTTTGATTAAGCCAATGATTTTCCTGATTGTAAATCCAGAACAGAGACACCAATAAAACAAAAGACATTTTCTGTATTTTTCTGATAATCATCTAAATTCCTTAATTGAAGCTTTGTCTTTGCTTTTGTTTTTAATGTCATGTCAGCTTAGCCCCTTTTTTTTTTTTTTACTTTATACACACTCGACTGAGGAGGGAGAATGTGTATTATTTGAAAATTATTAGAAATAAATTGTGGTCATGCACAGATTGAGATTAATGAGATAACATTTGTGATAACATTTGTGAAATAAATCCACCGACAAGGCAGGTTTTTGGGAAATATCTGAGTATTAAAGTATTTGCCTCCATTTCTACGCAATTGCTATTATGAAATCAAAGTTTAAATGTATCATCATTTCATGTCATTTTAAAAATGACCAATTTCACACAATAATCAGTGTTTTTAAATTCCAACAAATGTAATTATTTTTATAATATAGTTATAATAAATAAATAGACATAAAATTTGGGTTATGTTTAAGTACAGCATAATATGCCTTTATTTAGTATAAACTGGACTGTTTTAACTTTCATCCAATGTTACAGAAAAAAAAAATCTTCCAGGACAGAATCACTTAGTTTTTATTATTACTTAGAAACTGTGGAGTACTCATTACTTTTACAAATTTAGAGCATACTTAGGAAGTCCAGAGAATACTTACTTACACTTATTTAGCAACCCAGAACAGGGATTAGAGCAATTTAGAATCCAGAAAAACTACCTCAGCAACTACTTTTTAAACTCTTATTCCTCCAACCCAGAAAAGAAATTAGACCAGAGGACACTTACTTATACTTATCTACAAACCCCGAATAGGAGTATCTAGTTTACATACTTTGCATCAACATTATTAGACTACTTTTTAGACTTCTGTTCTTCCAACCCAGAAGTGGAATTAGACCAGAGGATGCTTATCTAGCAACCCTGAACAGGAGCACCTAGTTTACATGCTTTAGATCAACATTACATTATTTTTTCTTCTTTTGCTCTTTCCGTTGGTTTGTTATTTATTGTAAATTCTTGAAATAATTTACAAGAATTATTTCCTTTTAATTCTTGTAAAGCGCATTGCCTTGTTGCTGAAAATATGCTATATAAATAAAATGACCTTGCCTTATCTTACAGATTTAGAGTCTTATATCAAGAGAATCAGCAACTTCAGACTTCATACTTCAGTATTTTACAGAGTAGGGCTTCTTTCATGTAGTTGTATATTCAGAAGTGTTGAGCATCTTGCTGTGTGTCACCCTTTACAGTCCCTCCATTTTAGTGGAAATGTGATTTTTGTATTAACACCTCACTCTTCAGCTTGAACCAAAAGCCAAAATAGTGAAATACAAAACATGTGAAAATTCACTCATTTGAATAAAAGGCAAGCATTTTAATTTGGTTATTTAAAGTTGTGCTTTAGCTGTGATAGATTTACTCTGTGCCTGTATATACCTTTTAAAAAGCAAGAGGACATCATAGATGTTCTTTTACCAAGTGACACAAGTATATTAAATCTTGAAAGTTAAAGTTGTTACATTTTTGCCAGAAAGTTTGAATTGTTTGACATTTACATGAAATTGCACAGTACCTGGATTCAACGAGTGTGCTACACCAGCACTTTCAGCGCTGTCTAGACTACAGGAGCCAAGCCAGACCAAATGAGCAGAGCTGAATGGCCTTTCTCCTGTCATTAACACTGCTGGTCTGCCAACATTACTGTGCATATGGTCAGTGTGTTCCCATGCGGCCTGGCTGTGCGCAGACGTGCAGCACTTTAAACTGGCATCTTCGCCTACACAGACAAGCCTGAGAAGAGCACACATGTATGCAGTGTGTCTCTTTTTCTTCCCATCTGTCCTACAGCTCATGATTCCAGTTGACAGATGCAGACATGTCGCAGCTGGCTCTGAGACCAAACTTGAACAATGGCAGGTTAAGCCAACTAGGTCACATGTCTTCTGGAAGCCTCAGCCTTCTTATTTGCCTCACAGAAATTTTTGCATTTCTGTCAATGTGATGTCCTTGTCATTTACCTTTATAAGCCTTTTTAAGAATTGGGATGTGGATGACACAATGCAAAGCATTTACAATGCATCATATAAAGATTTAGCTGCTTTAATTCTATGAAAACTTGGTGTATCTTTTTAAACATTTTTCACTGTGTGGTACCTCTACTTTCAAATCCATCTGTCTAATTTTTATTTCTATATTCACATTTCACTTTTTATTGCATAAAAGCCTTTTATGCAATAAAGATTGAAAAAGCAAGTCAAAAGGCTGTTACGGACAATTACTTGAGCAAAAAATAAACTAACTACAAAATCTTATAATGCATACAAACACAAATGACAGAGTAAAACAAATGAAAATACAAATGCCTTCATTGGTCTCAATAGTTTTTGATATCTGGTGTTTTGCTTGTTTTTGTGAGTTGTAATAAGGCAAGTGAGCCATTTCCTTTTCTCTTTATGAAAAATAGGCTTTGATCAATCAATCAGGTTTATTTGTTACACAACAAATAAACAAGGCAGTTCAAAGTGCTTTACATCGTAAAAACACAAAAATACAAAGTCATAGAACACACAGTAAATAATTGAAATATTACATTTTGCCAAGTCCCATCAATACACATAAACAATATCTGTTAGTGTTTCTTTTATTATGGTTCAAAAGCATCTCTAAGCAGAGGGGGGTTTAGTCTTGATTTAAAGGATCTCAGTGTTTTGGCTGTTTTACAATTCTGCGGACATTTGTTCCAGATTTGTGGGGCATAGAAGCTGATTGATAACATAAAGAATCAATAACAAAATTAATAGGAAGTCATAGCTGACAAATAGTATACAGACGCAAGTAAGAGATAAGTACTTTGTATGCAGAATATTAAAAAAAATGGAACTGAAGAATACAATTATGTGTACAAAACAAGTATACAGTCTAGAATGTCTTACAGTTTCTTTTGTTATTAGTCACTGAAATTACTCTGACTTTTTGGACATACATGACTTGTTTCGACGGTACACTTCCGTCTTCATTAGAGGTGTCGCAGCTGCTGTCAGAGGCGGTGCCAGGTGTCGGATCACTGAATTTATGTTTATTGCACAGAACAAATGCTTTCGCAATAAGGATGTCCCACTCTCTCTCTCTCTCTCTGGTCAGATTTTTACTTGATTATAGGAGCACAGATTCTGTGAAAGTTTAATAAAAATCTGTATTTGTGAATTTGTATTAATCCAAAATCAAGATGCATTCTTACTTTCATATGTAGTGACGGCATCATTAAACTTGCAATATAAGGTTGTTTGCCTGCTGTACATGATGTGGTAAACTGAAAGGCCATGTCGGGTGAGTGTCAAGAGGAAATGATAAGAGCTACCTCAGACATTGACACGTGGCCTGACTCCAATTAGAATAGTATGCTGCTCATAAAACTGGTGTTGTTATAGACAAACAAGATTTCCACAATTAAGGGGAAAATGCCACGATTAAAAGAAAATAAGTTCTGTAAATTATGTGGTCTCTAAAGTTAATCTGATTTATTTAAGTCTCCTGGAAATGTCCTTTGGGCAATTTATGTTGGTTTCTGTTTGTACTTTCATAAAAGAAAAATCTTTTGTGTTTCTGAGCAGCTTAATCTGATAAGCTTTTTCCTAACTCCTGGCAACCTGAGCAGCTATCGCAGCTTCATTACCTCCGACTATATCTGAATATCCCGCTTGTTATAGTTGTTCATTTTTATCGGGTTTCTAAGGTTAGAGAAATATTTCTTACTTCTCTTTGTAGGATAACAGAGACCTCTCTGTGAAAATCAGTTCACTAATAATAGGTACTCTAATTGAGACACGGCTGGTGCAAACAGCCAACTTTCCTCATGTGTTTGCACATCTTTTTGCATCTCTGTGACCCACCAATGCCTATGCAGATTCTTTCCTACACCAAAGCTTTTGAATCTTTAATAAAAGGAACATCTGTGTCCCCTTCCACAGAGGATCAACCTTGCCTTGGTGCAGAGGCTTTGTTCTAAAACATCTATTCTTAACTTAAAGAAAGCTCCAAAGACTTCTTATGCATTTTTGAAAGAGGTTCCCCATCTTTCAGAGGATTGGCCTATTTGTTGCTATGGGTTCTTTTTCTGAACACGGAAAAAAGAAAACTGGAAAAAAAACCAAACTGACTACTCATCATGTCATATGGGCTTTGAATCAGAGTTGACTTAATAATAGGTATTCCCACAGCAAAAAACCAAAACAAAACAAAATCAAAAACAATAACTCCATTACCTGTCTAGTGAATGTGCAAAAAACAACAACAAAAAGAAACACCGCAACTACTGGCAGGGCATTTAAGTCAGTCATTTTTAATTTTTTCCAGTGAAGCAGGGTGGCTTTAGCTGTCTAGTTCTGATTGTTTGCTATTTTTTGTGATAATAGAATGTGTCTATAGAAAATTGTCCTAGATCTATTACAATTCACTAAGATTTTGTAGAATAATTGTTAGCTTTGAAAAAATAAGGTGAGGTTTACTTCCATCAAAACAAAACCTAGCTGCATAATTATTCACTTAGAAAAAAAAGAAGCAAAACAGCTGCAGCTACATCTGTTACATTTAACCATCTCTGGGAAATGCTAATAGTTATTTTTTATTTCCTGCCTTAAAAAACCTCTCCTAAAGGGAAAAAGAATTGCTGCCCTGTTGCCCTAACCCTCCTAACAACATTGAAAAAATAGTGTTGCATGGGTGTGCTGTGTGCTTCGGCCAAACCCCCCAGGAACAGCTCGAGGCAATGTACCAGTTTTTATGTACAAGACACAGTCAAAACAGCAGGTTGCACTTCATACTCTGGCAGTGCAATTTTCTTTATACAAATGTACTATTGAAAAGAAAATCAAGTAAAACTGTGAATTTCTGTATTGCATATACGCAAAGTTGCATTGTCTTGAACTAAGCTGTTGTATTATATTTAGTCATATTTAGAATGAAATCAACCTTACAGGCCACCAAATACTGTACACACACACACCAGGAAAATCACAAACAAATTATCTTCTGACAATTTAAAAATAAAAAATAGATTAAAAGTGGTGTGTGTGTGTATTTCGGAGTGTGTCAAAAGATAGAAGGAGAGGCCAGAGGCATTCCATCCTGGAAATCAGAACAAAGGGACAATAGAACAATGGGGCGACGGGGCAAAGTCTGGCTTAGAAGCCAGGCAAAATCAGAAATGTAGCATTGGGGTTCTTTTGCTGGTGAATGATAATGTGTCTGCATGTGGTCCACATTCATGAGTGAGGGGAGACAGAGAGAGAGAGAGAGAAAAGGAAGGGAGATTGAAGGATTGCTACAGAATGCATGGGTTTAGTGCAGTTATTCAAACTCTGCTTTGGGTACGATCCATTTAAAAAACGCAGCAGAATACCACCCAACATTTGATCAGCAACTCTTAAGAGAAACAGTGGGTTTAGCTTTTCAAAAAGGCATGAAACTACCGTTATGAAGCGGTGATGAAATTTTTTGATTTTGACTGTTAGACAACTTGTTGCAATGTCTGGTTTAAACAATGTCTGGAGAACTAAAAATAAAAAATAAGGGAAGTAAATACAAATATAAATGAGTCGTTATGGATGGATGGGCTAAACTGATGCACTCAGCAGGTTTTGGCTCTGAAAAAAGCTGGTGGGTCCATTTGCTGAATTGCAAACTGAGGCAAACACTGAGGGAAGTCAACTTGGAGAGAGCAGAAGTGACTTCAGACAGAATTTTGAGGTAACTGGACTGCGAAAAGGGGTCCTGCATGTCTCAGTTTCAGCCACAAAAGGGCTAGATTGCCAGTTGCACTTACAGTTGATCTGCAGTTTACACTTCAAAGGTTTATAAAGTCCTCTTTCCCGCCCAGCAGGTTGGAATAGAGAAGAACTTCTACCTCTGGCAGAAGTTCTACGTCTGGCACTGTAATGTCCAAAACTAAAAACATTTATAGACTTTGTGACTTCAGTAAGATGACTTAGAGCACTATGCATGCTGGGGTGTACAGTTCAATCTTTGGGGTTCAGCAAAGCTGTCAAATTGAAATTCAATAATTAGAAGCTAAAGTGTTTAAACTTCACTTAGATATAATCTTGTCCTATTACACAAATTTATGTTTTGCTTCTTTTGCGCTGTTTTGGGGGGAATATATGATTTTTCTAGTCAACATGTTAATGCCATTATCAAGGAATGTGCATAAACAAGGATATATGTTTAATGGAGCATCCAAAGGAATCAGAATAGCATTGAAAAAGTTAACTGTGAGCATAACTTTTATTATCCCTAATAAGTCTTCAGAACAGCAACTTTAGTTTATGATAAAGGACACTAAAAACATGTACATACAACTTGGACATTTCTTGATTACATTTTCCCTGTGAGCAAACATTTTACTGTGCTGCAGATGTGTTCTAAAGTTCCTTCAAAAGTGACTTTATCTGCATTTGTACAGTCACCATTTCATAGTCCCATAGACAGAGCAAAATTGAGAGTCATTCTGCTGCAGGCTACAGCTATCTCCAAAATATAAAATAAAAATAATTAACATGATTATTTTTCATACTAGAATTAAATAACTTTCATAAAAATGAAGAAATTATAAGATCAAAACAAATATGTAAACACGCTTTGCTGTGTCACAGTTGTAATTTTTCTGTTAGAAAAATCTCCCCTGCTTGACACCAACAACTAATGGATTTTTCACTTTTCAATTAAGGGTGAAAAGAGAAAGCTGAGACATGAAAAAAAAAAAATGTTTCCAAAGAGTTTAAGCTGCTAGTTGTGCTGGTCACACTCATTCTGAATTCTTCACTGTGTAATACATAACAACACCAAATGTCTGGCATTTTATTGACATGTCCCAGTTCTCTGAAATATATTCTTTTTGTGTTTGGTTGCAAAAAAACTTTTATTCATTTCTGTCCCGTATTCTGATGATTTAGGTGAGTAATCTGGATGGGAAAATAATTTACTGGAGAAAGGTAATAAAGCAGGAACCAGTCACTGAAGATGATTCATGCAGTAAAAAATTCACTTAGTTTTGTGTGGGGTTTTATGCAGTTACAACATTAATCAACTCTTTGGCAGGAGACTCTTAAGATGACTCAATTTCAAGGCAGGTAGTGATGTTTCGGCAGCTCATATGGTCTTTGTAATATGAATGACTCAAGAGAATCACTTTCAGGGAGAAATAGCGGGTGTAACTCTGGAGAGTTGGAAACAGAAAACTTTATTGAAGAGAAGACATTTTTGTACCTGCGAAGCCTGCAACCCACATATGCTAATGTTTTCCAACACACTTTTTTAATTTGAATTTCATCTCAGTCACGGACAGTCTGGGTCACGCTGCACAAAAAACCCAGAATAGTTTGCTAAAAATGCTTCATATACTTTAGATATAAAAGCCTATTTAAAATGCAAACCATAAAACAATAGTTGGCTTTTATTAGAAATAATGAAGAGTAGAACGCCTCAAAAGTTCTGACCAGCCGCAGTAAGGAGAAAGAATATTTTCGTGTCTGGGGTTCTGGGAATGGGATGATACTGATGGACACTCTGTGCTCCGTGGAATGTACTTACATTCTACAGATGCCATCAGAATGCTATCTGGGGATTGTGGGAGCCTGCAGAACTCCTTAGTCTTTTATTTCTTTGTGCTGAGCCATTTTTGCACCGGCCATTTCTGTTCTTTTCATTTCTGAGTCTACTAATGCAGGGGAGTGCTACTGGCCACATAGTGAGCTTGACGAGTCTCCAGAAATTTTGAAGTGGGTGGAAAATAACATCCATGTCAATGGCAGGTTTCTCCTGGCTTTTCCAGGAGAAAGCCGTATTGTGCTTCTCGCATTTCCTGTTGTGAACGATTTGTGCAGAACATTCAATTAATTGTAAAATGTAAGATTTATTACATGACTACAACTAAGATGACAATGAAGCAGCTCTTTGTATATGTGAATAAAGGATTGGAATAATAAGTAGATCATTTTTGATATAGTTTGAGTTATACTGCTGAAGTTAGAAATAATTAATTGCCACAATCCACTCTGGGTGTGTTTGTGTCCCTGCACATATTTACAGCCATTTCTTATTACTTGTAATTATCAAGTGCAACGAGCTTTGAAAACATTATTTCACTTTCAATATTTTGAAAGAACTTATAGAAGAGGTATGGAACTTAAATAAATAATTCCTATCACTTTTATTTACAACGATTTGTTCTAATGGGCTTTGTGAAGTAAAAACGGACTTGCATTAGAAGATGCCTGAGGAGTGAAAATTTTTTCCCTGATTTGCAATATAGATCCTAGAAAATTGGAAAATCAGAGCGTACGAGCATATACAGAACTTTGAAACAAGAATACAAAATTAGATATAAATTATTGAAATTGTATGTATGGGGTTAATGTCCGTACCAGATTTTGCTCATCTAGAGAATTATCTGTAGCTGATCAAGAGTAAAATTTTATAGGGAGCATTTCTGAACAGAGAAGTTTATTTCCTACAGATTTTCAATATAATTAAAGTTTGGACTTTTTCTGAATGTTTTGAACATAAGGAAATGCTTTGATCTAACCCATAAATTTGTAGCTCTGTCTGTACTATATTTATTCAATGTTCTGCTAGAAGGTAAAACTCCTCCTCAGCGTCACGTTTTCTACCATCTTTCAGGATTACCCCGGGTTTAGTTCTGTACATTCTCCTATGATGTCTGACCACCTCCCCTGTCCCTGCTGTGGAGATGCCTTTCCACAGCAGGGAGATGCTGCTGTGGAAAGGTATGCTTCATAGTGAATGGTGTGTTTAGTTCAGGTAGCCAAGAAGTTCAATTTGGTCTGATATGACAACACATGACTTGTGGCCAAAGTTGGCTAAAATAGCCCAAAATAAAATAAACATGCTTAAAATAATAAGCATACGTAACATGGAGTAAACTAAACGTGGAGTAAACTACTCTTAGGAGTTAATATTTTTCAAAACGTTACTTGAGTAAACATTACTAGTTACTACCCAACTCTCATGGTGGTAAACTGCATATATATATTTTTTTCTTTTATGGTTTTCTTTAAAAAATGCTCTTGCATTGCTACTGTTCTGTTTAGGCAAGATTTGTGCAAAGTGCAATGAAGATTTTTCCTGTTGACAGATTCTTTTAATTTGAGCAGCTCTGAATTAACACTTTTTGAAGGTAATGTAGAATGAAGACAAGAAGACAATTACTACAACCAAATAATCTCCAAACCATGAAGGCATGGAGAAAAAAGAGACACATGACTCACAATTTGAAATAACCTTTCAGAAATTTCACACAAACAAACATTTGCAAATAGAGCTAATTGATTTCCAGGTGAAGTGAAGCTAAAAATGTTCTTTTTCTTGATTTGACCTGATTTTTACATCTTGCAAAAAGCTTCTGCTTGTTAGAGAAGATCAAAACAAATAATTAGTAGGTATTGGTGATTTAGATCATTCTACATAGACTATTCAATGATAAACTGAGTAATGGTCTTTTAGTTCATACAACTGAAGAAAATCGTAATGGTCATTAAAGAGAAAAAAAAGTGATTCTGTTAAGCTTTTGCAATAGGCAGAGATGAACTACACACTATGTAAAGATTCAGTAACTTAGGATCTTGTACAGAATGAAAACTCAAAGCCTTGTGACAACGTTAGATGTCAGAGTACTGACACACTTTGTTGTTGCTTCAGAGAAGTCCTGAGAGATGAATTACAGCAAAACTGCACAAGATTAGACTGAAGATCAGATCTGTCAGAAGATCTCTTCATCTCCTTTTATGCAATTGTTGTTTTTTCCAACATTTGGTCTGGTGTTTGTGTACTGTTATACCCCGGTTACAGCAGCGTGTAACAGCCTTATGTTAGAATGGGAAGATATGCAGCTTTAAAAAAAAAAGTGTCACACAAATGTTGTTGTATATATATTGTATTTTGTATCTTTCTCAGTAATCAGTGGAAAAATCTTTATTGATGTTATGGCATTAAATCTTTTCTACATTTGCTTACCAGGTTTTGCAAGTTTCCAGGGGCACTTTAACAATTTATCTTGGGTGAAGAACTCCAGGTCTTTGAGGTTGTAAGAGCGTTTAGCCATCACACTAATCTTTAGCTTCCACTAAAGATTCTCTATCAGATTCGGTTAGAGATCCTGGGTGACCCACTTGAAACTTTGAACATGTTTTCAGAAAGAAGAAACCTTCAAAACATAAAAAAATATTTTAAAGCCGTAGGAATAATTTTTGAACCAACTTGAAGGGAGTTTTAAACATAAACTGAATTTCAGAGTCTGAAGGGTCTAAGTCTTGTACAACTCTTTATTTTTCTTCATGTCTGAGTGAAAAACAAACCTTACATCATCATGTTTCTGACCAAAATGAGAAATGTTTTGACAAACAACTTAAACTGTTGTTGATAATCAACTCAGTGTGAAATGTCAAGAGGGCAAATAACAACAATGGTGACATTCTTCACTCAGTAGAATGCCACACACGTTGATGACATGTCTCCTAATAACCACATCTGAATCTCAAATGTCAAACAGAGGAAAACACCCAGTTATATTTTTCTTACATTGTCCAAACAGATTTAAATTAAAAATATATATTTTTCTTCTTATCTTACACAATTCTCCACGTTATTTTATGAGTTTTACATGAAGTACACCTTCGTTAAAGTGTAATACTATCCTGTCTGAAGTAAATAATGATTTCTCTTTTTCTAAATTTAGTGATTAGACTTGGTGTTTCTGAACGATTGTGAGTTTTCTTTTTAATTTATTATTATTTTTAAATATAATTTTAAAAGAAGCTGCTTCTTGTTCTCATCAACATGTTTTCCAGTAGATCCATCCCCAAGCAAAGGTGGAATCTAAGCCTATAATCTGCTGTTATTGAATTAAAGGCTTATGCCTGCTCTTCATGAGTATACCAATTATTCTTAACTCTGCATAACACTCAGCATTTCTTCTATTGCAGTAGACATGAAAAGACAAAAGAATGTGTGGAATGTTAACTTTTATTGTCAGAATTCAAAATATCAGATTTTAAGACTCATACTGACACTAACAAAACACATTTCTTTGTCTAATTTATTAATATCATCATATTGTCCATCAAACACGTTTTCATACTTAGGACCCATTGTACAACCTCTTTTAGTACATAATTTTGCTTTTATTAAAACATTTGTGTTCATTAATTGGGAGTGTTTTGTTTCTCATAGCTCACATCCAATAAAACAGACTATTTCTTCAAATATTGAGGCAGAGGTACCTCAATCCAGAAATAGTTGCACATATGAGGTTGTGTGAAAAAGAAAGGCTGAATTTGTCTTTTTTATATGCATGATTGGGCCCCCGTAAAGGGATAAATGGTTCTGCATAATTTATTTTTAGTGGCGTCTTGAATATTTTTTTTATCCATTTGGCCTAACGTGCTGTGTTAAAAACTGCTTCACTGTCACCTCCGAAATGTTTGCATGGGAGTCGATGGGTCCATGAGGACACTGGTGTCATGACAGTTTAATGTTACGCACTTTTACAACATTTTCTCTTTTTGTTTCTAAGCATTTAACATCAGTGTCATGAAGAGAAGTTGTATTGTTAGTAACTAATGACACGGTTGTTTCAAGCCTTTTACAGCATAAAGTGGAGAAAAAAAATCTTTCTGTGTGTTTTTAGGCCATGCGTGTGGTTCAGTTAAACCCAGCTTCAGTTTATTTAAGTTTAGTGGACCAAGGGGAATTTTCTTAGCTAGAGAGTGACGTGGTTTGAAAAATTTAGCAAACATGCACTTTGAGGCCTTAAGGTTAAAAGTACAGCAAGTTAACCCGAAAGGAGTTTTAATTATTAGAGGAAATATGATTATTATGTAAGTCAACAAAAAGAAAGATCCAATAAAATCTTCTTGTATATCTCAATGCAAACCTATATATATATATATATATACATATATATATATATATATATATATTTATAACCACCATAAGGTGGCAAAGGGATATCAATTTCTATCCAAGACAAACTGTACTTCAGAACAAATTCTCAGTGAGCAGCAGTATGTTATTTATGTGCTGTGTGCTATTTATGCAGAACCCACTGGGTTAAGCTGCTCGATTACTCACCTCTGTGGCTGTTACTCCTTCTTTTCTCGCATTGGATTGCTTCTTGGGTATTTACACCGCCTCCCAAAATCCTACGAGCAAAAAGCACCTGTTTTATTTATTTTTTTATTTTTTTATTTTTATGTAAAACCGGTCAAAACAAATCAAGTCTACTCAAATTGCCCAGCATGATGAGGAACTGAAATACATAATCAAACAAAGACACAGATTTTTATTTAACTGACTCAGTGGAACAAGCCAAAAAAGGAAATTTGACACAACATATTAGTCAAATTTTCCAACATCCAGTACTTCATGTGCTACAAAGCAGGATTTTGTCAAGAAAGCAAATTGCAAATTTAACCTTCTGGATATTGAGCTCATGACTCTTGTTCATTTCATGTTTAATTGTGATGCACATCAAAGCTCTGACAAAGAGGAATGCATTACAGAACTTATGTGAACACTGAGTTATGTAGTAAAAACACAAGCTGCACATCTCCCGCCTTTCATAAGTGCTAGATGCCAAGTAAATCCTCATTCTCTTCCGATAAAGATCTAAAACAAATTCCGTTTCTCTATGGAGAAAACAGCTTATTTAACCTAAACAATGATTAAAGCACCAATGCCTTCTACTTGTTGATTAGTGCTTATGGTCTTGCTTGTGAGATTTACAACTAATCCAGCTTACCTGTTTAAATTATGTTTTTATCTGCCTTCACTATTTGTTTCTGCGGCGGTCTAATATCACCTGGGCTTTAGAGAAGAGCTGAAATCGTCTTGCTTGCCATCAGAGAATAAATAAACCTAAACAAAACAATAATTTAATGGAATACTAAATGCAATTACATTCACATCTTCCAGTTTCTCTAAGATGGGGGCAGTGATGATATTATAAGTCTATTAAATGACACACTTAGCAATTTTCAACCAGCTTACTTCCTTTGCTGTGGCTACAGGTGCTGTGTTGCTTTTTACCTGAACTATGTGTTTATTAACATCAATTTTGTGCGATAAATTGTTCTTTCTAACTAATACATATTAGAACATTTTTGCAATAAGCAAATTCCTCTTGTGTAATTATGTTTTCCTTACGTTTAAAAGTCACTGTTTCATCCTTTTTTTGGTAAAGTTATATATTTAGTTAAGAGAGGGTGGGCTTTATTGCAAAAAAAATGAATCATAAAAGCTTTCTTGTTGTTGTGTCTCAGCAGCATCAAACCTGCCATCTGCTCAAGTAAACATCAATGAAGTGAACAGGTGGTCTATCTGAAAATATCATCCACATTATCCCTCCTTTTGGTTGCATCAATTATATATATATATATATATATATATATATATATATATATATATATATATATATATATATATATATATATATATATATATATATATATAAATTTACTACAAATATACTCACTTTAAATCTTGTAACTTTTCATATACTAGCATTGTTTTAAACAGAAACACTAATCATAAGAGATCAAAGTTGAGATAAATTTTGGATTAATATGTTTAAACATATCTTGTAACACCAAAGCCTGCAGCTCTGTTGAATGTCTGCTATAAAACTCCCCTCAGGTTGCCTTGACTGGAATGTCTATAATAAGAATTATTTTTAATGCAGAAATGTAAGCCTGCTGATAAATATGTCCATGTGCTGTGCGGTACCTGCGTTTAATATTAAAATGTTGGGGTTTCTTTTGCATTAATTAGTTCATCATTACAGTAAGACATGGAGGCAGTCGGCCTGTGGCTTTGCTGATATGCAAAGGAAGCTAGTTACTTTGATAACCTATGCAAAAATGCAAATGATGAAAGTACATCATCGGCATCTTTGAGTCTAGTGTAATTTAGGTTTGACAATAATCTGAAGATTCCCTTTGAGGTTTAGGTCAGGCAAGTTTGTGGGAACATCAGTCACAATGACATAATAGTTTTTGGAGCAGAAGTTGGTGCTTTGACCAGTCATTCTACTAATTAGTTCAGGCAAAATGCTTATGGCTCTGCTTCAGGAGTGGCTTAACACAAACAATACAACAGTTGTAGCTCATGTCTTACAGTGTGGCGTGGCCTTTGTACACTTCCATCACGTTGTTTCCCGATCCTTCATAGGCTGGGTTATCCCAGCTGCTTATGCACCTTTGTCTACCACCATTTTTCCGTCCACTCAATTTTTTATTTATAAGACTGAAAACAGTACTCTGTAAACAGGCTGTTTGTTTAGCAGTTACTTTTTTTTTTTTTTTTTACTTTTTGTCCCAGTGGGTAGTGTTAGAGACTGTTTACTGGACAACTGTCAAGTCAGCGGTCTGTCTCTCTGGCTGTGTAGGCTTAGACATGGTTATAATATATTTCTGTGAAAATGTCCTGCTCATGGAATCTGTGCAATCTCCTGTTTTTGTATCAATTGAAGCCATAATAATAGAAATCAACAAAAAACCTTTAACATATATCATGTGTTGCAATGATTCTATATATGAATTTCACTTTTTGAATTGAATTAATGATATAATCTAAACGTGCAATAATATTCTAATGCATTGCGATATAATCAAACAAGAGACATAACGTTTCTCCCTCATGATTAAAATTTGTGAGGTACTCATATTGACATAAGACCTGACAATTCACTCCTTCCAGCCAGATGTATTGACATTTTAGTTTTAGGTTCTCCATGTGAAAAATGCAACAACAGAGAGAAAAAAAAAACAAACATTTTATTTCTATGTCTCCTTCTAACTTTATTAAATTCAGTCAAACACATACTTCCTTCTAGAGCAAAGTAGTTCCTAAAATGAGTTTTTAGTGGAGTTTTAATTATATTTTTTAGTTTTTCTCACAACCTTCCAGTGTGTTGTTTGAAACGTCAATGAGGCATATCTTGAATGTGAGGGGAAAATCTTGCTGACTACTGTGTGTCCTAACA
The DNA here is from genome assembly GCF_002775205.1 of Xiphophorus maculatus. Lineage (NCBI taxonomy): Eukaryota > Metazoa > Chordata > Actinopteri > Cyprinodontiformes > Poeciliidae > Xiphophorus > Xiphophorus maculatus. The sequence goes on along the minus strand of NC_036446.1, from coordinate 22,202,909 downwards.
CCTAGGTTCAATGGGAAGAAGTAGCATGCAGGCTCCCCTTTGGGACATTTGACAAAGGGGAGGCAGAGCAACAGCCTTTAGAGAAAACATTTAAGACACTTTTGCCATGTCAGTTTTTCCCTTGAATGATTGTGATTTTGGTAGAAATAAAGCGAAAGCAAACAGCAGAGCATGGTTATGCTGGGTTAAAAAAAATCTAGTTAATATTTATAGACTAAAACAAGAAGTGTAAAATTTGAGATTCAGCTCTACTGTAACATAAAGCAGTTTTAGCATTTTTTTAAAATTTTTATTCAGTTAGCAGTTTTTTACTCTCTACCACACACTGTGGCTTCAATTTGTTAATTACTGGATCTGGTCTCACTTTTTGAAGTGTCAGATTCTTATCTCAGTGTGCATAAGCCGTCTTCAGTGGCATGCACAGTTTTTGCAACACTCTGCCTTCTGTCTGTTGGATCAGGAAAAAAACAGAGTTTATTGTTGGAGATCATCAAGATTTTTTCTTTACATCTGAGACAGGCCTCTGCTTTGTTTTTGGTCAAAAATAGTTTTCACCTTTAGAACACAAGAGTACCAATTTTCCTGGAAACCCATGGATGCACCCTTTGACAAGTCGCTTTCTTATTGTTGAATCATGAAAACTCACCTTAACTGAGGCAACTGAGGCCTGCAGTGCTTTAAAATGTTTTCTGAGTGTTTTTGTGACATCCTGGGCAAGTCATTGATGTGCTCCTGGTGTAACTTTGGTAGGCCAGCCAATCTTTGATAGGTTCTCTACTGTTCCATGTTCTCTAAATTTGAGGATAATAGTTCTCACTGTGCTTCTGTTTAGTTGTAAAGCTTTAGAAGTGGCTTTGCAACTCTTTCCAGGTTGATAGAAGAAGAAATCTGAAAGGGGCCAAAACCCTTTTTTATTGCACCGTACAGAGCTATGCAAACGGTCCGTTTCTGTCAATTTCACAGAAATGTGTCATAAAGAGATCATTAATCACAATGTTTACTCACATTTTTCTAATTGTTGCCGTTTCTAAACGGTCCCTAGCAACACAACATTTTTAGTTTCCCCTTCAAAATCATCTTAGAATTATAGCTACATGGACATTATCATCCACAAGGTCTGGTACATAAAACTGTTACTGCGCATAAATAAAATACGAGTGCAATAATGCAGCATGTATCGCAGGAGAGGGCATAGGATCTCTGAGTGCTTGTGTTTCCATCAGCAGGGCTGCAGACTTGATTGATGATGCGATTGAGGCTGGGAAGTTTGCAACAAATCAGTTGTGTTGTTATGAGGCTGTCTGGCAAGGCTGGATGTTTGGGTCTTGACAATGTTCCCTCTGCCCTTCTGAGAACAAAGTTTCCACTGAAATGCCTGACCTCTGACATGTATGTATGTATGTATGTATGTATGTATGTATGTATGTATGTATGTATGTATGTATGTATGTATGTGTGTATGTATGTATGTGTGTGTGCGTGTGTGCGTGTGTCTGTCTGTCTGTCTGTCTGTCTGTCTGTCTGTCTGTCTGTCTGTCTGTCTGTCTGTCTGTCTGTCTGTCTGTATCTATCTATCTATCTATCTATCTATCTATCTATCTATCTATCTATCTATCTATCTATCTATCTATCTATCTATCTATCTATCTATCTATCTATCTATCTATCTATCTATCTATCTATCTATCTATCTATCTATCTATCTATCTATCTATCTATCTATCTATCTATCTATCTATCTATCTATCTATCTATCTATCTATCTATCTATCTATCTATCTATCATTCTTCCAGGTTGGTAAGGAAGAAGTGCTTTCCAGTATTTGCACACATGTGGGTGCACAAACACATATAACCCTCACCAGTAGTGGTTCACCTTTGTCAGCCTAGCCTCTTTCAAGTCATGCATCTGAGGCACACTGATCCACACCCATATTCACCCACTACACCCGGTCCTCCTGCTGCCAATAAAAATATGAGGAGTGGAGACAGTGAGATTGAGCTTCCTGCCACGGCACAGGGGGAGTTTGGGTAATATTCAGACAGCTTTGCCTCGAGCAATGAAATCAAACAGAAGCTCCCTGCAGAGTGAGATGTCTGTTATTAAAGGCTGTTCTTTTCCTGTCAGGGTCAGCTCAGACCCTGTTATACTCATGCCAAATGGGAAAAAGCAGACAAAAAGGCAACGGTACATGCAATGAAAAAACATCGCTCACACCATGATTGCTTAGTGCTAATCACAATATTTGAAGATTATCTATTAGAGTTTACAAGTAAGAAGCAGTCAAACAGTTTACTTACTTTAACTCAATTGTCTTCTATTTCTGTTATGCACAAGGAGTTGAATACTCATATTGGATAGAACAGTTAACTTGAAATAAAATAATGTTTATGCTGTGGTCAAGAGAGATGCCACTTGACCTGATAGTAATGCATTTGAATTAATATATATAAACTAACAGTTTTTCATTAGTTGAAGTTATAGAGTGACTGATAAATGATGGCAAATTGTAGTTCCTTGGAATATGATGTTTCTTCCTTTTTTCCTATTGGACTATTGAAGTAATAAAATTCCTACATCTGATTAGCATTGCTGACCCAGAATTGGAAGATCACCAGATGAAATGATAATTTTGCAGAGCAACAGGTGTTTTTGCAGCATTTTTGTTCTTGTAAACTGTCTTATTAAGAATCTGCTTAAAATCTGTTGTTTTCAGCACACTCCATTTAAAAACCACAGATTTAAAACAAATTCATATAGTAATGCAAGAGAAAGGATTTAAGATTTGACCTAAAATGGCAGTGAGGCAATGCTGATTTCTGGTTCATATTTCTACAAAGTGTATACGTTTACGCTTTGTAAGCTTTGAATTTCAATACTTAAACAAGTTGTTTAACAAAACATGTCATTAAAGGTAATTCTTTTAATTTATGTTGCGTCAATTCACAACAAATCTTTCTAGGTACTTTGCAAGAAACAAAAAGACCCTGACTTGGAGTGCAGTGCATTCACCCCTCCTGGACAAACATGTAGCGACAGTAGACTCTTGTTGCATGCAGAAATCCCTCACACAGAGCATGCGTAGCAGAATCAGAAAGAAAACAGAAGGAACATCTCAACAGAACCTGGATCTGTGTGAGCAGCCATATGGATCTATGGCAAAAAACACAGAAGCACTGATTCATAAGTACTTTCTATGTAAAAAAAAGTACAAAGTTAATGACTACTAACTTGTTTAGTGGCTTCATCTAGGAGAGAAGCATGGCTAAGCAGATAAGATAGGATGAGAGAAAGCACATACAGCTAGTGACAGCAAAAACTCATCCAATGACTGTGTCTAGGAAAGAGACAGGGTTAAACACTGAAAGAAAGGGCCAAGTGTATCATCCCAAACAAGAACATTAAGCTGTTGGCAGCAGTATCCAACGCTCCTGTCCAAGAAAGAATCGCAGGTAGCAGAAGTCCATACCAGATTATTGCCAGAAGGGTTAAAAGAAAAGCAGCAAAAAGAACTGAACATATATAGAAAGTTTAATGTGTGAGAATAGACCAGTCCAAGTCCTGACCTAAATTAAGTTAAGAACTTGAAGGAAGCAGCAGCTTTCAGATTATTCCACTTCTATGCTATTATGCTACTTTGAATGGTTAGTAAAATGAATATAAAAGCCATTGATCTTTGTGGTCGGTTCACAACCAAATGTAAAGAAATTCAAAAAAGGGTATTAACACTTTTGCAAGATTCTTCTTATGGGCTCATGAAATTTCATTGCCAGCTGGGAACTTTTGCAAGCTTTTCAAAAGAATGTTGATCTTTCTTTCCTCCAAAATGTGACACTTTGTTACAAATAATACAAATAAACTTGCCTTGTCTTGACTTGACTAGGTCACTGGCTCCTCTTTTCTATGTTTTTCCAGGAGTTTCCATTACCACATAGCCTTTGTGACATTTCCCTGCAGTACACAAAACCTTTTTACATTGAGGACAAAATCTCTAAAAAAAATAATGCTGTCTTAATTTTAAACAGTGATACTGAGCGACTCAGTTTTGAAAGAACTGCTGTAACCATCAGCCTTTGTATTTTGAATGTTGAATGCATGAAATGAATGACAGCGTTGGTGGAGCAGACAGTCAGCACCACCCATGCTAGTAAAATAAAAGTGGGATCTGAAAAAGGTTACTCTGTAACACAGCAATGTGAAGTTCAAGAGAAGGTCAAAACTGTCAGGTGTTTAGAATAATGAAACAGGTTTTTCCACAACATTTTGCTGCTGAAATAAATTGGAGATAATCAATTATTAATGCCTTATGTACAGATCAAACAGATTAATATCAGCATTGTACAACTGGTTGAGCTATAACTGAATTAATAAAGTGCTAAGAATGACACATTTTTCAGTTAGTTGTTTATTATTCACCAACTTCCACATTTTACTTTCATGATCATAAAATCTACTGTAGTATGACTTAAAAAAACTCATTATGATTAAGCTGCTGTATGTTGTTGCTTATTTCTAGCAGTGAATTGGCAAAAGGAAATCTTGATCTGCAAGAAAAAACTACCAACAACTCTGCCAGCATGGAGTCCCATTACTCTATAATCTATATTATATAGATTTATTTCACACAGATCAATGTTTTTATTTTAGTTACTTACGATGCTTTTCTGCTTACTGCTAAAACACATTTAAGATCAGAATATTACATCAGACAAATAAAAACTATAGTTTTCTCATATTGATTATCTGAGCCTCTATGACGAGCATCAAATTGATGTTTACATTTATTGTACTGCTGCATCATTCTGTTTTTTGAAATAAGCTTCTTGTGACAACCAATCATAGTGACACTATCCATAACACACGTTATAGTAAACATAAGAATTGCTTTACTTCGTTACAATGGGGACCTACATAGACTTTGGCAATCACTTTTCAGTGTGTCACTTCTGACATTGTGTTACATAGATGTTACATAATTTACCATGTCCTTCACAAACAATCTACTTTTGTTCTTTCTGTTATTTACTTAAATTCTTCTTCTCTTGGTATCCTATCAAGCAATGAAGTCAGCTTGATGTTTGGGAGGGAAAAGACAACACAACTCACCTGCCTTCCTCTGACTAAAATAATCTCTGAACTTTCCCCTGACATTTCCCCTATTGACCAGTAGAAGACCCTTCACATGTTAACGGATCTTAACAGAAAGCTTGATATAGATAAAGGATGAGGAAACTTTTTAAACAAGCCAACATAAGACAGTTCTCAAAGTAGCTGATAGAGACATAGCTCAGTAAATTCTTTTACCTTCCAAGTTCAGTTCAGCTTGTACTTTAAATGATCACTATTTAATATTTAATATTTTAATATTTGATTTAATACCTGTAGGCCTGGCAGATGTTACTAATTCCAAAGTTATAACAATATTTTTCCTTAAACTACTTGGTTTTGGTACCGGGAGCTGTTTTTAAATACTTACACTTTGACTAAATTTATTTCTGTGCACCACAGCAGCCCTGCTTCATAATTAAACTAAATGAAAAAGAGAGTAGAGCAATATCTCAAATCATCAACACATTACAAGGAAGAAAAGCTGTAAGATGGCAGAGATTTTCATCTTTTTAGTCTGTGCTGGAAGCCCAGGTGTTTAAATTCACGAATCCAATGTGAGAAGACCACCAGGGTTCAGCAACACTGACTTCTGACTGCGAGCAAACACATTGACAGTGTGAAACCGCTCTTTTAATTTTTGAATCTGTAACTGATGTGGTATCCGCATAGCGGGAAGGATCAGCTTAGTTCCTGTTTATGTGCAGACACAGTTAGAGATACACATGGGAAATCAACTCCACCCGATTCTCAACACTGTTACTGTCTCCCACAAGCCCTCATTCTGTGCATGTTATATGTTTAATTTTAAATCGTTTTCTTTTTTCCAGGAACTGTTTCACTCAGAACAAAGAAAGTCAATACAATGAAAGAAGCTAATAACTTATAAAGAATGGGTTGTCTTGAATATGTCCCAAGAGATGCACAATTACTGAATTACTCACTACAAATGAAAAAAATGAAGAGCTAAATAATTATTCAAAGAAATGTATTTACTTACTTTTTAAATCCATTTTTGTCCAGATTTCAATTATGGAGCACCATTTTAGTATCTCAGCACTAAGTGCTTTTATCTGAAATGAGAAAGTAACAGATGAGAAAATGGGTGTGACAAAAAATTACCATATCCCCAGAGGATTTTGATTTTAATTTATTTTCATTCAATTAAGAAGTGTGCTTCTGACTGGCAATGACACAAACATCAACCATAAGGTAAACAGACAATGGCCAATTGGCATTCTTGACACCTTGTTTCTTTTCTTTATATATTTATATTCTGCCTTTGTGTGAACTTTGCTTTGTTTGCCTGTCACTTTTCTGCTACTCCACTGAAATTTCCTCTTAATGGGACAATACAGGAAATTCTGTTCTGTTCTATTTACTTAGATTTTAAACAAAAAATTACATCTGAAATTCTATCCCCGGCCTTTTAGTAATTAATGGAAATACCTTAATTGGTTTTACAGCAATCAATAGCATCTTATAATTTCTGATTGGTGCTTTTACTGGAACCTTTGTTAATTTTTTGATGAATAAATTATTTTTGATGAGCTCCCAGTCTTCGTGGTTGGAAGGCCTCTTTATGAAAAAACAATGTTTTTTTAGCTTCCTGCATAGGATCTCTAAGAGAATCAAGTAGGGACTCTGGCTGGACAACTCCAAAATCAATCCATTCATCACCTAAACCCACTTATCCTTATAGGGTGGTGCAACCATTGGGCAAAAGGCGGGGTAAACCCTAGACAAGTCGCCAATCCATTGAAGGTCAAGAGACGGACAGGACAAACAGCAATGCATGCACACGTCCCTATAGACAATTTTAATAAATCAATTAACCTAATAGTCGTGTTTTGAGACATGCAAACTCAATGCAAAGAGCCTAGGCTGGGATTCAAATTTTGGATGTTTTTGTTGCAAGTCAACTGTGCTACACACTGCACCACTGTGCAGCCCACTACAAAACTGTGCAGCCCACTACACCAAAATGTAAAGTACAATTTAAAGCTTACATTAAATCTAAACTTACTAAATGTATGGACAGTTTTGGTTTTAAATACAAAACAGGATTTTGTGCAGTAATCTATCCACTCCCAGAATTGATTTTAATTTATTTTTCACATAAAATTGTCATATTAATACCCTATAACATGCTCAGATACCTCTATCTGCAAAACATATCTCTTTGCATCTCTATACATAAGCCTCAGAAAAAAAGCGGCTCTTGGTTATTACTATGTCTGTTTACTACCAGGTAAAGGGTGAGTCATAGGATTTGTACTGAAAACAACAGTGATTTGTGACTTTGTTACTGTTTTTCTATTTTCTTAAAGAATAATTATTGTTTCTGGTAACAAGTTATATAAAAGCTTTGGGAATTTAGTGAAGTTTTCATACCCCTTGCAACTATGTACTCCTGTGTGGCAGAATGTGTATGAAAGATGTTATAGGTGAGCTTGTCTTTCTGCAGCTCAACTTTTCAAGCAGAAAGACAGACTTCAAAGACAGAGAGCCAAATAATAAAAATAAATAAATTTCAATTTTAGACAAACATGACAGGTATCTCAAATGGAAGAGAACATCTCATGCGTTATACAGCATGTATATCTAAATCTGCTGTGAAATTTCTCCTTTACTTCTGGCTAGTGGTTCACAGAGGAGGATTGATGTGAATCACAGATATATGAGTGATTGCCGGAACACAAAAAGAATGACAGTCATGACAACTTGATAGAAATATATTATTTTCTGTAAAGTGAAAACAAAAACACAATTAGATAAATGTGCCACCATGCATGCACTTTCGTCAGTTGCCACCATCAGTTTTCATCATACTTACTTGTAGCCTCAGGACACAAGGAAAGCCAGGATATAACAATAAGTGTCACTCTTCCACTCTCTCATTTTGACCTCCTTGTCATGGGTTAGGAGTTTCAACGTGGCCTCTGGGGATGCAGTATAGTGACCCATTAGAAACTCACTTCATTCACTGGGGTAACAGTGCTGTCGGTCCCTGGGGCAGTTGCTACTGGTCATCTTCAACAGACAGATTTAAGCACTTTGGAGGATTCTGATAGATTTGGGTGCTTTTTCTTTCAACAATTACAATTTCACACTTTGTTACCTTTAAGAGGGATGTGACATGATTTAGGAAGTAGTTTTTAAGGGGCAACAAAAAAAAATAGACTTACAGAAAAGGGAAGGGCTTCTTTCCTGTTCTTCATTTGTGCTGTTTGAGTGTTCAGACAGCCCTCTCCTTGTTATTACCCTTATACAAATCAAACTTAAATTGAGTTTAGTAGATTTTCTCTACTCACAGACAGCTGCTTTCTTCACCAACTATTGCTACATAGTTGGTGAAGAAAGTGAGCACAACTCCTAGAGGTGCTTGATTATGATAAAAAAAAATTGTCATAAAATTAGGAGAAATATATCAAAATTACAATTAGTCAAAAGATTAATAATTGAGCCTGGATAAATGTATTTATTTATTACACATGAACAACAGAAATATGCCTTAAAGCATGGAAATCCCCCTAATACTTTCTTGTTAAAACTTCCCATTAAATAGCTGACAACATATTTATTCAAAATTTGGATTTTTTATGAAAATAAAGAAAAAATAAAGTGGGCTATTTAATGGGAAATAAAAATAAAAACATGAACATATATAAAATTACACAAATCATAAATCAATTATAAAACTATAAGGGCAAGATTAATCATCATCATTACTAACAATTAATATTGAGAAAAAGTAACAACATTCCTCATATTTTAGTGCAGCTACTGAAAGATCCCACACACTTATTTAAATATTGGCTAGATATGTACTTTGCCTTTAATATGCATTAGATGCAAAACCTCCAAATTAATACATGAATACATATTTAATTAATTTGCATTAATACATAATTCCCAGTTTAAATTTCCGGTTAAATTTCCAAAGATTTGATGCACAGCATGATGCCACATGATACAAATTTCAGCATTGAGGAAGCTGTGAACATTATGTGTTCTTGATCTGCATCTGTACCATTAAATCTAAAGTGTTCCCACTCAGATACAATACTTTATCTCCTCTAGTTGTTAACTGTTGCTATTGCAACAATTTCCAAATGTGCTGATAATTTTGCCCTTTGCAGTTTTGTATCCTTGCAGCCCTTTCATCTCCTCTCCTGCAACCTTTACTCTCACTGATTCAAAACAATTTGGAGTGGACAATATGGATTTTGCATCAGGCACCAGTGGAAGCATTGGATTAGGGCTGGATTAACACAAGTTTAATTATAATTTAGTTATATAAAAAAATATTTTTTGTCATACATTTAATTAACCTTTAAATATGAATCTGGACAACTGTTTACATGAGTGAACATCACATTTTCCAGTGCGGGTGACTGCATTGCATAATGATCTGCTCATGAATCAAAGGGGAAAGATGTGGTATCTTAAAAATATCTATTTTTCTTCTTTTACTTCCACAGAGAGTAGTTCTTGATTAACTTCTGTTAATCATGTCACTTTATCTTTTTTCCCTAGGTCTATCAACACAAGTCTTCTGAAAAGTCCACTCTCTTGAGGAATTTTGCTTCCCTAAGTTGTTTCTCCGCCATTAGAAATTTAGCAGCGAGTACATGAGGTTGATTATCAGCGCTAAGGCCCTTCTCCTGACTCTGACTGGTTGTGTTTAGTTGGGAGTGGTGCATTCCTTCAAATAGCAATAGCAGCACAGGGTGGAGGTGAAGGACATTGATCTTTTCTCAGATTATCTTTCTCATACCATATTATGAAGACATGGTATCAGTTTTAACAAATATGTAAAAAAAAAAACATTCTGTATAAAAGTTACATACAGCAGCTTTAAACAGTGTGTAATCTACTGAATGTAGTTTTGTAACATTTGCACTTGTTATATTTTTAAGGTTTTCATACAAAATTAAAACCTTAAAAACATAACAGAAACAAAAATACACAAGTTAAAATATTCAGATTTAGAGTAGAATTATTCCTAGTATATTGACAAAAACTGAATTAAAAGCAGACAAAAACATAGTTCATGACCACAAAGTCTGATATATCAAAGACATTAAGCAATAAAAAAGCAAGCACTTATTTGCCAATGAAAGAATAGGGTTATAAGAGGTAAGTAACTGAATGAGCCCCAGGGTGTCTCATCAGGGAAGGAAAGACAGGCATGGGAGTAGTGGTGAGCATCAGTGAAAGACAGATTAATCCAGAAGCCCAGGGAAGGATTTTCTTTTCCTGAAAGCAAATGAGTTTCAAGTGAGTATGCAAAAGTAAGTGTCATAGAGAACATTCAAGTACAAGAACTCCCATTTCAAAGACTCGGTGAGAGATCCATATTGATTTCTAAAGAAAATGAAACAAAATGTAACTTACTTGAATTTATTAAAGTGCTCAGGATTGATAAAAGTTGTATTTTAACCGCAAGCGATTGATATTTGTCTGCTTATCCTCTGGTTTTGATAATCTAGAGTTATAAGGTTGTTAAAGTAGAAGTAACTGAGAAACAGGCAGAGAAAAAGGAAATGGAAAAAAACAAAACAGAGAAAGCTCAGGTACATATCCCATGAACATGCCATCTAGGTTTTTGTTTATTGGTTTTTGTAACAATTGTCTATTTGTTTATTGGTTTTCTAAATTTAGTTTTGAATTTCTGTTAATACTACATGGTGAATGAATCATTTCATTCCCTGTTCCTCTAGGACGTAACTTACTGCTACACACTAATTTTCAAGTCGCCACATGAGGAGTACTCTGTTTAACAAAATGAAAGAGACTGGCTCTCAAAGGTAGGTGCACCTATACCGATATTTCTATTTTATACACATTTTTTCTTTCTTGGACTCTTAGCTCTATGCAGTCATCAAAGTATGTAATACTGTGTCAGTTTGCTTCTTGCTTCTTCCTTTTCCTGCTTTAGACATATTATGTCATGGATTTTGCACAATTCAACAATGGAGTTTAAAGATGAAGAATTAGAAGTGTCATTAGGAATAAATCCATCAGTAAATTAACAACCATTGTGCTGTTTACTTCCTGCAGGAAATAACATTCAGAATAATATACATATGGTTTCTTGAGTCTTAACAGAAAACACTATCTGACTAGATCTTTCTGCATGTCCCTATGGTAACGAAAAGGAGGGCAAAGGTCAGTGAATCTAATTATTATGTGTTACGCTATTGATCCCCTTATGGAAATTCTCTTTTTGCTTACCCTTGTGAGAAGGCATGTCAGAGTCCTGGGTCAGCTTGAGAAGTGCACTCTAGAGGCAGCAACAGTTTCATTGAGAGATTCAAGGACTCTTCAGCCCTGTGAATGTGCTTAGGTTGAAACTAGGTAGAAGAAAAATGTTCATCCTTATGTGTTGTTCTGCTGTGTTACGTATAAACATGACTATTGAGCAACTTGTATTTAATGTGTTTCACAAACACAAGTAGAATAAACAGTGCTTACTTCTAAATATGATGTCATTTTATAGTCCATTAATTTAATTATCAATACATTCCAATTGATCCTAGCTTTTAAACAATGCAGTTAAGTTCATTTTAGAGTTCAATCTGGTTGAAAAAGGTTGTCCAAAAAAACTCAGCAGATTGCATCAAGTCACAAACTTGCAGTATTCACTCCTGGATGAGTATGTAGCATCACTAGACAATTGTTTGTGGTGTGTTGTTGACTTTACAGCAATCCCTCAGAACAAGCAAGCATAGGAACAGTGGAGAGAAATAACTTCCCCTTCTGTTGAAGAAACATTCAGCAGAATAAAAACCTGACTCAGAATGAACAGCTGCTGTGACCGACTGGGGCTTGAGAAGACAGAGCCAACACCCAAAGAAGAAAGAGAAGCACTAATGTAGGACTACTTTCTAAGTTAATAGCAGTAGTTTATTAGCTTTGGCTTTGGCATTTGGCACTTATAGAAAGAGAGAGTACATACAGTGAGCCTCAACAAAAGCACAGCCAATAGCTTTGTCTAGGAGAGAGGCAAGGTTAAACCCTGAAGGACAGAGCAATGTGTATCCTCTACAGAAGAAAAACGTCAAGTTGTTGGCAGCAGCAGCTCAGAAAATGTCCCCTTCCAGGATGGTGTCACAGCTACAAATACCAGACCAGATGTATGTTCTATGAACAGGAAAAAAAGAGAAGTTAATAGCTCAAATGGCAGCAAATATTGCAAAATTGGCAAGAAGCAGGAGAATGTGGCAGAGTGAAAAGTGGTCAGTTTGTCCTCCAGTATCTGAAGTCTATAGCAGCATTCCTACAGTGATAGCCACTCTAACAGTAAGCTTTACCATAAAGGAACGTTTTAGGGCAAGTCTTAAAAGTAAACAATTCCAAACACACCTTGTTGAATTGAATATCTTTGTAATTTTTTAAATGGAAAATTAAAAGGGCAGTATGTATTTTCCAGGCATGGTAAGCTCAGTTCCACCAGGTGTTTGTTAATTACTGCTGCCACTAGTCTGTAGAAGCTGTGTGGGGGAGGATGGATATTATGTGATATTCTGTGAGTGCTTTGTGAGAGCAAGCGTTCAGGCACCCCCGAACGGCTGCCAAGTGAGATTAAAGGATTTCTCAAACATGCACGAAAGACTCAAAGCAATACTTCTGGTATGTTTTTGATGAGAGAATAACATTGTAACATTATATAAAGCCCCCTCTCTCCTCCGTTTGGCTCTCACCTCAACAGACAACACTTTGTTTTGACACAAACAACTGAAATAAATTGTTCAAAAGTCACACAAGCAAGAAAAAGTTGCAAGTGCAACAGCAACAGATTTTAGAAGTTGTATAGTGCAGTGGAAAAAGTCAATGCAAAATGTCATTTATAATTTATTTTCTACAACTTTATATTTGGAACTTGTTTCGAAAGTTTTTTGAAGGTGATATCTTTACTTAAAACCTGATTTTACATGCATGTGACTATTTGCTACAAGTAAATATTTAGCGGTACGAATTGGCTCTGCAACATCATAATGCATAGATTTTATCAAAATGCAAGCGCAAATGTTTTGAAACATATCTACTTCCATGTAATGTTGCTATTCTATTTAATTCTGTAGAATAAGGTTCAATATTTATTAACAAATTCCACCTAAAAATTGGATCTTCCGATTTTAGAATGTGCTTAGTGACAAAAACATCTTAAAAGGAAATGTGTCTGTGTATTAATGTGAATCATTTATACCAGCAGCACGGTGTGCACTTTACTCTGCTCTTGAGAGAATCTTCAATGTCAGTGTGACCATCTGCACTAATTTCTTTTAGTAATGAGTAAGAATGTAGTTTGTGCCCCACTCACGCACGCACTGCATCCCGCTCCCCACCGCTGCAGTCTTTGTATCTTGCACTTCTGCAATCTATGTGACTTCTCTCTCTGTCCTATACACGAACGCAAAACAGATAGTTTGCAGCTAATGGTTTTCACTCATTCACAGATAATGCTCAAACAGCAGGATGTGGTTTTTGTTTCTGTCTGGGCTGGTGGCATCAGCGGAGGAACAGTGCTGCAGTCACAGCAGCAGGTAAATTGGTAATTAGTAATCTTGTCTATTTATCTCCCCTGCAGTGTGGCTGGATTCTCTCTCCCGGTGAATATGCATGCCAGCAGCTCGCTCTCTGAACCTTTTTTGGGTTGTTGTATGGCAGACTTAAATAAACCTGGCTGCTCTGCTTTTATTTAATGAGACCAATTGAGTATTTTTGTGAACTATTATTCCAAGTCTCTTTGTGGTATTTCTAGGGTACATTGTGTTTACTGAAAATTCACTTCTCACAACGTAAACCTGAAAATTGAATGGATTTACCATAATAAATGACTCCAGATTCCCCTAATTCCTCACTGAAGAAGAAGAGCACATCTGTTTAAGAAAAAAGAATGATCCTGAGTGATTCAGGTGGATGCATCCTTTTACTGCACTTAAAGATGTAATTCTAATGCTCGCTGAGTTTAGAATAATTCCCTACTCTGCTATTGATTTAACGCATGTAATGTCAATTCTACTCATTTTGCCTGATAGCACTATAAAACTAAAGTGGCTCGAATAAAATGAACAAATTTTGCATCCTTGGGTTAAACAAAGAAATCCAGTTTAGTGGTTGACCTACAACCTGCAGGAACTAACGGTCATGTTTTAAAGTAGCATTTTTTTTTCAGTTTTCTGTCACAATGTTTTCCAATATAATGTTTTATATTTGATATTTTTTACTAATTAATCCCAAAAGTAGAATGATTACTACCAAAGTAGTTGGTAGTGAAGCGTGGCTCAGTGACCAAAGCTGTGTAATTGTCTAATAAAACAGATTTTCTTAAAGATACCAATGTTGCCAAGTTACTTTTAGTGATATTAAAATTAGTGCTGGGACTCGATTAAAGGTTTTTAATCGAGGGTCTGTATGTAATCACAATTGATCATATTATAAAAGAAAAATATAAATTGACAAAATAAGCAACCTTTTTAAATTAAAACATTTTCTACTGCTCCTAAATTGAATAAATAGATATGTGAGCTCAATAACAAAGATATTCAGTGTTTTAAGAGTATATTTATATTATTCAACCATCAAATTGATGCAAAGCGATATTATACACAGTCAGCATTCAAGCTATCAACCCCTGATCTACTTCTTTGAAAAAATTTTTCCTTAGAAATGTGGACTATGGATGATGACATTAGAATTGGGGACATACTGTATGGGGTTCTGCAACTTTGTTAGCATTGAGCTGTCATTTTAAGCTTGAACAGCTTTGGTGACAGGTCGACTTCTTTTAGCACAACAAACACACAGTATATATGCATATATATATATATATTTTTTTTTTCACTGTCTCATCAGATTGTTCTTTGATGCAAAAATATACCTCCAGCAGGCCAAGAGAGGCAGCTTTGTCATCCATAGCTGTTTTAAGCAGATGTCAATTGTGCGTCAGATTTACAGGTGTACTAGAAATGTGTACTAACAAACGTTCCCACTGGAAGCTTTGTTTGTAAAAAAGTCATGCAATTTGTTGTATTAAACATTTTAAGATATTAAAATCTACATAGTTAATTAGTTGTAATTGCTGCGACAAAGTCCTGGCTTTCATTAAAACAAAACAATAACTGTCTTGCTATTTGTTCCCCCCAAAAATAAAATAAATTCTAGTCTTGTCAGCTTATCCAATTCCTGATGAAAGCCAGTGTGGGCATGGGCTTTTTCCCATACTGTGTACAACACACAGAGCATCCACTTCTCTTAGTCTTTGCCTACAAATAAGCATAGGAAAACCTCTTCAGGATGCAACTGACAGATGCCTCTTTTTCAAGTGCTTGCACCTTCTCCAACTGAATGGATTCTTGGGTGGTGAGCATGTCAAACTCTGTCACTGACTGGTCCCTGTCATAATGGACTTTATTAAATAAAAACCCATGCTGCTGTGCTGAGAGGGCGTGCTGAGCAGCTCTCCCAATGGGATGGCACTTCCATCAGGGACCAGTTCACTGACCATGTGTCACTGTGGGAAACGTGTCGCCTACTTCTCTCCATCACACTCCCTGCCAGTGACAGATGGTGGATCGCTGGCTCTTATTGTCCAGAGCCGGGTATGTGCCGGTTCACCCCTGATGACTGCTTGGTGGGACTGGGAGGCCTGGCTGTGTCAGGTCTCTGCTGGGAGAAGGTGTGCCTCTGGGACTCAGGTTTCTGTGTCCATGACCGGATTTGCCTCTGTGTAGCTGGTTGCCGGCAGAGACTGTGGGCTCATCCCTGCAGCACCCTAAGGCTTCTGCATTGCAGCTGCTGGGAGGATCCTGAGGCCTCTCCTCTGCTCCTTTGTGGGGAATTGGGATACAGTTGCCTCCATGCTCCAGGGTCTGTGAATCTCGGGGCCCACTATTGAACGTTCTTATGGAGCAAGCTTTTATACACAAATCTTATGAACACATATCTTCACCCTTTCTCTAAACCTAACTATTACCAGTACATGCTTAAGCTTAAACCTAACCTAAACTCAATTCACTCTTTAGTCTTAAATCTAAATCATACTCTCTTGGCTACTTAGGACTTAATGACTAATTTGCAAGCCTTTTAAAAATTCAGATGAATCTGAAGCTTGCGATATTCTATGAAAAAATCAAGGCAAAAGGCAGACAATAATCTGTATGGGCAAGCCTCAATGAGAACTATCTGCACTTAGCCTGAAAGGCCTAGGCTGCAGTTACCAGCTGAGAGCGAGTCGTCAGCCTGCCCTGAGAGCCAAGGAGCATGGAGGGTGGGAGCCTCTTTGGCTAGAAGCTATCAATATCCTCAAAATAGTTATTAAGACACAGTCATATATCAGACATCCTGTGCATTAAGCAACAATCCAAGAGACATTAAACCAACTCTATCAGATTTTATAAAGACACTTAACAACTAAATCCTACTGAGACATAAAGCATATGATTCATAATACATCTAACCAAACACCATATGAAGCTTTTCTTTTGACTGTGGTCTTATTCATAGAGTCCATATTAATTTAATAAAATCATAAGAAATATTGATGGGCATTAATATGTTAGGACAATGCTAATATTTGTTAAATGTTTTATCATTACTTAAAAAACCGTTTCAGAAATGAGATATCGGTTTTATTTTTTTTTCAAAATATTTCTGTTTTTTTAATATTAATATACAAATATATATGTACTTTTCTCAAAGTTCATAAACACTGTGTACACATATTTTTTTATTACCAAGGAACATCAAGAGCATCCAAACAGAGAAAAGCAACCTCTCACAGATTAGAGTGAATGTATAGAAAAGTGTGTTTGACATCAGATAATATTTCACCGAGTGGATACCTTAAAATGTCCTCTATGTGTTGAAGCCCAAAAACGTACCGAGATTCATTTCCAGGAAGTTTATTGGTGTTAGTTGTTATCTAAATCAAAAATCAATGCGGTTATTTTGGGAACTCTATTCAGAGCAAAAATAGCCAAGAGGCCTGCAACGCCAAACGGCATGCGGAACCAAATGCCTCAGATCAATAGGTTAGTGAATTATTCATGGTGTCCTGGTGAAGTACCACTCTGAAAAAACCTGGTGTGCAGCTTTCCCGAAGCTTTCCTTGATGTAACGTTTGGTTCGTATGAGTGCAGATTTGAATAGAACATTTGTTCTCATCAGCTTTTCATAATACTTGAATATCTCCAAGGTTTTAAATATTTCACCTGATGACAAGTGACAACCCTATCCAATAATCAGAGTGATGTTTAGTAACACTGGGGCAGCAGACAATGACCAGTGCATTTTTCAGAAAGTGCACTTGCCCACACAACAATAAGTATACTGTTTATAATATATCCTTCAAGACAAGAGGATCGGAGCACGAAAGCAGAACCGGCTTATTATCGTGACAATCTCTCAACAGCCTTTATCTTAAACGACAACACATGCTTATGCCTTTTATAATTAAAACTCAAGTGTCTCAGTTTCATTTGTTCTTTCAGGCACAACTGTTCATTCTCTTCCACTTTCATGGCTGTTCAAATTGATTTTACTTTTTTAAATTGTCACTACAAAATAGGTTAGCTACTGCAATTACAAAAGTTCTAATTAAAAGCAAAATGCAAATATATTCATAATTATATTGCTGTCTTATCAGTTTCATGGCTGGTGTTACTTTTAAGCAGGCGGGGGGAAAAGTAACCATGAGAGAGAATGAGAAGCAGAGAGCGAGGAGGAAAAGAAAGGGGAGGAGAAAGAGACAGAAAAAAGCCCTTCAGTGTGATCTAATTAGCTGTCTACCACAGAGGACACTGTACTCCGACATGTTCCCTGTCACAGCATCAATTAGCTGACCAGATCTTTAACTCGGCATCAGGACACATATTTTACACACACACACTCGCACACACACCCCAGCACCCGCCCATGCACGCCCACACACATGCACAGATCCAGACGTAATACTTGACAAAAAACAGAAACGATCATTCTCACATATTTTCATCGCACTTACTTTTCCACTAAACTGATTAGAACTATTCACACCTCCTGACATTTTGATCAAATCAAACAGATGGCTTCTGGAAATGCCAACTAACAGTTTTATTTGATAAGATGAGCTTTGACTTAAAATAACACCAGTCACTGATACATACAGTAGAGTTCACAAAGGATTCATAGCATTCAGAGTATTTTGTTTCACATAGCCTAATTTTAGAAATGTCCTACAAATACATATCTGAAAAGTATTGTGTGGTTATGTATGAAGCTCAATTCACTTTGATGCTCATGAATAAAATGAAGTGCAATCAATTACTCATAGAAGTCACCTAATTAATAAGCGAGTCCACCTTTTTGTACTTTAATCCCATTATAAATCCAGGTGTTGTGCAATGGTCCCCGAGGTTTAGGAGAGTACACGAGTCATAAAAAGCCTCCAAAAATGTCAAGAAACACATGGGACAGTTCAGGAAGAATGTTGTGTAGTAGTTAAAAGGACTGTTAGGCTACAGAATAATATCACAAAACTTTGAATGAAGCACTACTTGATCCATTATTTTGAAATAAAAACAGCTTGGCATGTTGAGGCTGGTATGTGTACATTCAATCTGACAGAACTTGAATTGTTTTGATAAGAAGAATGGAGACAAAATTTTGCCTCTTGATATACAAAGTACACAGAAACACACGTTTAGCTATAAGGACACAAGGAAGCTGAATACAAATCTATAATTCAATTGATTAACAATACAGTTAATGAAGCTCAAGTCCTGTTACTATAATGAATCTAGCAAAGTTTTATTTCACTTCTAGAAGTTACAATTAAAGTAATTTGTCTCAAATAAAGTAAAAATATCTCATCTCACACACACATATTTCTGTGTATAAATGATAAATGGTTTCTTTACCTGTAAAAAATAAAGCGATTACAATTATATATAAGAGGATAGAAAAAACGGGCGCCTTAGATTATTGATAGCAGTGTTTGATACCTCTTCTATAAAGAATCTACATTTGTAGAAATCTAAACGGCACATATTCTGGAAAGTCAACTAGAAAACAGCTTTCTTGCTTCATAGAAACCCTCTACAACAACAAAAAAAGACATATATGTTATCTGTTTTCAAGTGTTATAATGTAGTTTGTATCCAGTTCTTTATAATATTATATCCTTTAACTCCTATTTACAACTTTATTTAGTATTCTTGACATTTGCATCCTAGTTAAACTGTCAATAAAGCAGCTGCAGCTGGATGCTGGTCCAGACTAAGGTCACTTTCACCATCTACTAAAACACAGATTTTAAAGCTTCGGGCATCAACAGTTTACATGTTTTTTAAAATAGTTTACAATCCCATTGGCCATGTCTTTTTTCAGTAAGCAATTTACTTCTTGTTATTTTATGGATAAATTGTATCTCATGTCTCCACTATGGTCACCTGTTTCACTTATTTTTCTGGGGAGTCAATAAATTCTTTCAACAAATTAAGATGATTTTTGATCTGACACCTACAGATTCTCCATGGCCAAGAACATCTTTATTAATGTTAGTATTAATCTGTTCATTGCATGAATTTGAGTCCCAATTATGTAAAATCTTATGTGCCTAAAATATTTAATGTTTAAATTGTAGCAGCATTGTATGGCCAATGGATGCACCTTCACTTATGCTTTTTGTTATTGTCAGTGAAAAATGTTTACTCACAATATGTTGTTTAATTAAGCACTTATCTACAGGATTGAAGACAAATATCCAATACAAAATACATTATGTTCAAGATAACTGGTGGTTGGAGAAGTAAATAAAAACACAAAATCTTAGACAGAACCGAGTTCTGTGAGTTTTATGTGGGAGGAGAAGAAATGACCTTAAGTGGAGAGGAACTAAGTTTGGTAGAAAGTTGTTAGAAAACTGACAGATAAAAACAATGGAGGGAAGAGACACCATTTTACAGACTAAAGAGTAACTTAACATGCAGTTGCTTTGGGGTAAATACTAGTTCATAAGTGCAACAGGGCAACTTTCTTATCACACATGCAGAGCATTAGTTTAGGTAGTTTAAAAAATATGAAGAAGTGGTAAAAAAATGTTGGCAGGATTCATGGTAACCTCAGTTCTCTGGTTGCAGTGAAAATGCTTATCTTATTGCTGAACTAGAAAATGTTTGGGAAATGTCTCACAGCACTAAAAACTAAATCCCAGTTGAGGAGATGGGAATGTGCAATCAATCAAACTAATTTACTCACTGTTAATTCTGTATATAGTTCTAATGTCAGAACAAAAGAAAAAATAAAACAAAAAACTTTAAATATAGCTAAAGCTTTTGAGGCTTTTTAGAACACATTTGTTGCCTTCGATCAGATTAGTTCTCAGCAATACTTCTAAGTTAGGTTATTAGTTTTTAAAGTTTTGACATTGAAATGTCAGTTTTATTGTCAATATGCAATGATGTTTTCATATAATTTAAAGCTCTGCTCAATAGGTGGCAAACGTTATCAAACTGAATGCTATTTATTTTGAGTGACAGCTGGCAGGCTTTTGTTTGATGTCTACCATCACATAAATTTAACATATAAGTAAATGTAGACACTTCATTGTTTCTTGTGCTAAAGACAAAAACAAATAAAAAAAAATTGTTTGATCTTTGATCTGCTAGAAAAAGAAAAGACCATGTAGCCATTTTAAAATATCTTGCATTCCTCTACAAGGACTTCCCTTTGGATACAAAATTAATTTTACTGTTTTCTCTCATTTTAACAACATTGAACTGCATCAGAAAAACAAAAAGCAAAAGTGAGTCACTGACATTGTTTCAGGCCAAAAATGGTAATAAAAATTGATAATAACTATGATTTGGATTACATGAGCCTGCTAAATTCAGAGCTCTGTTAATGGCATTTTTGCCCTAAAGAGGAGTAGTGGAGGAAATGTCTTGTTTCTTTATTATTAAACACACCCTCTCTTCCAATGTGCTCTCAACCATACCCACTGGTACAGCTGCTGTATCTGCCCATGATCTTCTGAGTTATTTTCTGCAACTAAACCTAATCCCTTCTGAAAGGGTAAGATTTCATTTTGCTCCTCTCTCTGTTCTCGATGCATTGCATCGGTGCTTGGGGCTGGGCTATCTGCTTGGTCACATGAACATGACAGCTATCTCTCGATCTAAATGATGATCTTGTCATTCATCTCATGCGAAGCCTGCTTTATTGCATGTACATGACAAATATCCTGATGGAGGGTTGAAAAAAGTCAGTCTGTAATACTTTGTCAGAGTACTTTGTGTTTTATTTACATAAACTGACTGATATGAATTAAAAAAAGGTTTGTTCTGATAAAGTGGTTTTCAGGTGCATTTTCAGCCTACTTAGCAACATCTCAGAAAACGTTTCCAAACAGGTTCTGAATCATTTGCATCTTTTCAGAGGGTGAAGCCTGAGGCCCAGTGAAAGTTTTTCTTCCAGTTTTATTTTGCTGGTAGGTTCTCTCCATTGGTGGTTGATTGTGACTACTCTGTGCCAAGAGGCAGTCTATTTTCCCCTCCCGCAGAAATGTATTTTTCTCTTCACTTTCAGTCAGTTGGTTTTTAATGTTTCTCACACTCAAATGTCCAGTCAGACACCGCGTGAACAGAGTCAAGAACAAAATTTAAAAGCATCTAAATGGTTGATTTTGTTTGAATTGCACTGATTAACAAAGCCTATTTTTTGTTCCAAACTCTAACATAAGCAAAGAGTACTAAGTAAATAAGTGTATTTAAACTTTTGTATAAACAGGACAAAAAGCACCTGGACACATACCTTCTAAGAAGTAGAAATGAATTTGTAACCCTTAGACTGATAGATGGCAATGACCCCATCTTATCAGACAGCTTTGTAAAGGTTTTATTTTACCACTATGCAACTCTTTAAATGTATTGTGTTTCTTTTCCTCTGAAGAAAAAAACATTTTTTGGTGCATCTCTGAGTTACAACTGGACTTGACATTGGAAACGGAGGAGTGCAGCATCAACGTCAGGAGATGTGACAGATACTGATGGGTTTGTGTATATTCACACAATTCTTTAGTGTTCCCACAAAACTCGGCAGCACAATGTTTTGGCATATTTCCAACAAAACACAGGCAAGAAAACAAAAAATAAACATGTTTTTCTTGTGGATGGTCATGACAAAAAATCTAAATCACTTCCTACATCCACTTGTACTATCAATACATTTTTCTATAGGTGGTGAAGAGGAAATACAATTCAAGAATATGTTCTTGACACACTATCATTGTCAATAAATTAATTTTGATATGCATTTACTTTATTTGTGGTAAAATAAATAACTGCTAGGAGACCCTTAGGTAATATCTTGATTGTACAGGTCAAGCCCTAAGCTGCATAATAAAACATTGATACACAGGCAAGTAAGTTACATTATACTTTATAAAAAAAACTAGCTCAGGTCAAGGGAATTATTATTACTGTACTCATCCAAAGTTCCTGTCTTCATTTTGGTCCTGCTCACCACCTACAAGACATGACCACTAGTGCTTTGCCGTTTAATGGAGTGTCTGGTAGGTAAACAACTGATACATTGTAAGATTGATAAAGTGTGACTTGGGAGTAGAAAACAAAACTGACTAGACTGAAATAAGATAAATCTGTAGACCTAACGTATTACAAAATCAACACAATCACAATGGCACATCTTATACTCCATGCATCATATCACATGCTTTCTTTATGAAATCTTCATGCATAACCCAGACACATTTAGAAACTTGTGATTCAGTTGGTCACAAATGACTCATGAACCGGGTTTCAATGTAACCAGTTCATAAATGCTGCCAAATTCATTATTACTGACAAATGAAAGGGGAAAACAAAGAGTGAAAGAGCAGGAAACAACGACAGAGGGAGACTGATGGCATTTTAAGGAGCTCATTAATTTAGACTGATAGACTCTAATTAAAGGTTGCTGGTAAACGAAGAAAAGTACACTTTCCTTTAATTTGAGAACCATCAAGACCTTCTATCCTTGGTTCAAAATATTAGGCAGGGAGCAGACAACAACAGTCCCCTTTGTTCTCCATTTTCTGAAACTAACCTTAACCAGTTTCATGATTTTAATTGTTTTTCCTACCTCACAACCCATTTAATCTTCATCTGTCTATTTCTTTGAATCTCTCTCCTTCTTTCTCAACTCTTCTGCAGTAATGAGTAATATAACGTGCCCTGACTGTGGAGTGTTTTTCATCTGTAAACATGGTATTTTCTGGGCGGAAGGTGAAAGATGGCTGCCACCAAGTAAATAGAAACCGGGCAGCCTGCTTTTCAATCAGAGCAGACAAAAGAAGATCAAAAAACACAAATACAACAATATTCACAAGAGAAACATGTTATTGTGTGATATATTTTTAAAAACTTGAAAAAAATTAAACACCGATAATGCTCCAAATATTTGCTTTTGGTTTGACAAGAGAAACAGCCCATGTTTCCTCTAACACCCTAAAATGGAAATGGTGTCAAACTTTACACCCATCCCGCAATCCTTGTTGTGTCAGATCATTTTTCCAATTACTGTCACGTAATATTATGTGTGACAGCTCTGTGTACTCCAGTTATCACTAACCAGTACAGCCTCAATACAAGCTGTCATATAAAACTCCCTTAAGGGGAGTTGAACATTCAGCATCCCTCTAAGTGAAAATGGTATACTTTGTGAAAATGTGTTTTTTATTTTCCATGTGAGAAGCAAATGAAGCATTGTGTTATTTGGCTGTGTCCCCTCACTGTGCTTAATACTGGAAGCTGCTCCACTGATTTGTCTGCAGCACGTTCCCTTTACAGCATGTACCAGAGAGCACATCATCTCATTATTCTACAATACATCTTTGAAGGAGAATGTTTGAGGGGATTTCACCACAGGACCAAACAACACACCGACACAGTTGGTAATGCTCTCGGAGATAATGTTCTGTCCCCTATTGAAATATATGTCATGTATTACTGATGGGCCAGACAGCAGTGAACCAAAACTCTTAAAAGTTAGTTGGCAGTACATTTGCACTAGGGAGTTGTGAATGGCAATAGTTATTTGAGCCTCAGGAAGGGATCTGTTATCATTTGGCAAATCCCAGATTTACATTTACATTTTTGTTTCTTTTCTCTCTTTTGTGGCAATTTTTTATAGAAATCACTGGTGTGCAACTTTAAATGGCAGACAAAGGAACCTTGTGGCTGTGCCTATGAGAGTTCACACATGACTACCATAGAAGAGCCCAAAGTCAGTCGCCCTTCTAACTTAATATTTGTATGTATTTTAATTAAAAACATTCCTATTTAGTTACAAATGACTTGTCAAAACATGCTGCAGGTGCATAAAGTTTTGGCTTAAGTCTGCTGCTGGTTGCGACATTCGTAATTATGTGGTATCTCTTTGAGACAGTCTAAGTTACCGATTAGTGATGTCACAAGAATGTGTCACGTGATGACTGGTGAAATTGTGGACGCTAAGAGGGACTTTGCCATTTAATCTCCCTAACTAATGTTCATGTATAAATAAGCAGCAGCTGTTTAACCAAGCCAGGTAAGGTTGGTGAAAAGTTTTTAAATAAAGACACACTGTGGGATTCCCAGTGCCAGTGTGGTCATAAGATTTTGACTGTCCTGCTGAATATTACTGCTCCCTCCTGTCAACCATTAAATACAAACCCAACCTACACTAGTAGGTGCATTAAGCTTTGACATCTGAAGTAGAAAATGTAGAAATAAAATAACTGAAATCAAATCAATCTCAAAATATGAAAGGATTTTAAAATATTTTTGCCCATCCTTTGATTGCCCATTAGAGTGGGAAGATTGAAAATGACCACAGACTGCTTATTTTGGAGCTTCACATGCTTTCATGCAACAAATACTGAAATTTTTTGAGCTTCTGAAGATAAACCACAATTTCATCAAACTCTGTGCCTTTTTCTCTTATCAGTCCAGTTCACTGTATCTTGATGTTATTATTCATTCCCTGCTTTCACAAATCTAATATTCGGGAAAATGGTTCAGTGACTTGCCACAGTCGTTAAAATGATAAAGACGACAGAGTCAAACATGTCTGTTAGGATCAGGATGAGTCTAGTGGAAGGAATGCAGCTCGTATAGATGACCCTTTGCTAAGGCTCGTCCTCCTTGTAGGCTGTGAGAAACTCACTTATAAGTCAAAGCATTGTGAAAAGCAAGTCATTTTAATTTGATCACACTTTTGGTCCAAAACAAGCTTTGGTCAGGCAAAGCTCTGACAGCTCAGGCTGCAATGGGATTGGGGCAATTTATCCCATAGCAGAAGAACCACTTCTGGTTGTTAAGAGTAAGTGGGATAAACTTATTAGCACCTCTCTAGTTACACTGACCATCACTCAAAGCACTCTTGCATATTTATGCATTCATGCACCAATACAGAAATTGTATAACTTTGGACTGAGTGCCTCGCCCAAAGAGGCATTATTATGTGGCAGGGGAGGAAAATGGAGTCACATCCATAACTTTCTGACTACAAAACAAATGCTGCACCAATTTCCACAGCTATCAGAGTTGTAGGCTGAGGTTTCTATGAATTAGAAATGTGTACTATAGAAAACATCAGACCCCTTGTTCTCAGGAGTTTTAATGCATCTGAAAGACCTTTTAATGTTTAATATTGTGTTATTGAGTCATTGGTGTGTGTGTACTTTATATCTGCATTATTTCCATGAAAAAAAAGCTTTTCTCTGTTTTATTCCATAGTGATAATACTTGGCTGTGAGTCATGGATTTATAATGTTACGCTCTTCTGGGCAACCAACTCGATTCAATTTAGCTTAATTTATGTGTAATTTTGAAAGACAAAACCATTTTTTTGGGAAATGTTTTAACTTGTGGTCTCAAAATGTATAAAAACAGTTTCAAATGACAGACTTCTCCCTTGGAACATTTAAAAACTCTCTGCACTATTATAACCTGAAAAAAGACAATGTTTTGTTGTAACTGTAAGCCGATAGGAAAAGAACGTCACAAACAGGGTGACACATGGAAAACATTAAATCATAATAAAGTGTGTGAAAAACACAGCACCTGCCTTGGCAATCATCATTTTCAAAGGTTTATTCTCAGCCCAAGACATTTATGAAATCTGCCTAGAAGATATGCTTTCATTTCTGAATGCTAACATTTTTTTCACAGTCGAACTTCTATTTGTGTTCTTGGCTTTAATTTTTGGATAGAGAAATATTTATTAAATGTTCAAGAATTCATAACAATGTGCATCACTAAGCGTTTAGTCAGGCAGGACCATATTTAATAATCCTCATGTTTATTTCAGATTAGTGAATTTATGCTCATACTGACACTAAGATGGCACAAGCTAATAAGCTTTTCAGGATAAATGAATCGAAATATTTTCCCTAGGGTGTTAATAATGAGTCTAAATTTCTATAATTTCTTCCAGCTACAGTTGTTTTTATATATGTATGATTTACAATATGCCTTTTATTTTCCTTGGTGGTGCACTTAGAGCTAATTTTCCACTTCTTTGTTCCACTCAACTCTGAGAGCCTTATTTCATAGGTCATTGTCCCGTTCTTCCATCAAACCTTGTTTTTATCACATACCTTTTGTGGTTTTGTAATTCCTACCTGGTATGAACATGACTGTCTTACTGATAATATTATACAAGTCTATTTTAGATGTGTAGAAAATGATAGATGATACATGAATTGTACAGAAAAATAGCTGAAGTTACCAACCAGTCTCCCACAAGTCAGTAGACAGTAGGTGACAGTTTTGTTTATGTGTGTGCCCACTTGCATTAATTTGTTCCCTCTAATACATGTCAGTATTTTTTTAACTCGTCCACATTGGGTGTGTGGGGGGGTGCTGGTGTGTGTGTGTGAAAAGGAGAAACCATGAGGGTTTTGAAACAAATTGAGGTGAAGTAATTTAACATATTTCTCATGTTCTACTTCATTGCGACAATAAAACAAACAAACAAACAAAAAAACCAGTTATGTTTATGTCTAAAGTTTAAAAGTTTTGTTTTTTTTACATTAAGTGAGTAAAGCAACTAACCAGTTCTAAAAATTGTGTGGTCCAGGACTTTTTGATCATTCTACCTCTGCCAGCATCAGTAGTTGTCTGCTCCAACAGTGTAAAAAAAGTGATTAAGAACAAATTTAAGTGATTAAATCCAGCTCTCCCATGAAATTGTAACGTACTCAGAGCTTGTCTTGGAGAAGAAATTGTGCATACTAATTAATAGTTTTATAAATAATTATTTCTTCAAATAATAAAATATTTTCCAAAGTGTTTCAATTTAAGGTTTAACATTTTCTTTGAATGTTTTTTAGTCTAATATATATTAAAGATCATTCATTCATTTCTGAAGCAGAACCTTAGTAAAATCGATGGTTTAGCTTTTATCTTTCAAAATTTTAAAGCATACATTCTTCCTTGCCCTGCGACAGACTGACGGCCTTTCCAGAGTGTACCCGCCTCTCGCCCAAAACATCCCCTCCTGATCCCACTACGGACAAAGGTGTTAGAAAGTGGATGGATAGATGGACATTCGTCCTCTGAAATATTGTACTGCTCTCTATTAAAAAGGTTTATGAAGAAACTTCTTTTGATGCCTCTGCTCTTGTTTTGTTTGTACTTTGTTTGTATGTTTTGTTTGTACTTCTTGCTCTCAAACTTCCTGTACTCATGAGTGAAACCTACCTTCATAGGCCTGCTCTCTTTCCTCACAGATTTGTTTTTTTTATTTTCTTTCAGAATGAAGTAGTAATGCTACTGACTAACAGGTCCAGCCAATGCACCGATAGAATGGGACAGGAATTTTGTTACATTTCTGGGGATTGCTTGCCTTGGTTATAGAGTTAAGATGAAGCTGAATTAGACATGAGCAATACTGGGAAATACAGGGAACTGTTGAAGATTTAATGACATTTCTGGCGTTGGAAAATTGTTAAGGTTTTTATTGGTTAAAAATTATGTCCAGTACAGATATTATATATAATCTTAACACATTTATGATGTTAAGCTGCGCTGTGATTAAAGTTAGTGACCAAATTAACAAAAATAGTATGTATCTAAAATGCAACAAGGGTTGCTGAGTTTCTTTTCCGCCATGTCATCACTGTAGCTCAAAAGGAACAGAAAAAAATCACTGCAGAACAAGTGTTTAAATGTAATTTTGGCTTCTGCTTTAATAATTTACGTGACTAGAAATTACAGCACTCTGCACACTAAAGCATACCCTTAAAGAAAGCTAATTAGCAGCATTTACCATCGTTTAGACATTGGATAGTTTGTGTCCTCTGGTAATGTAATGAGAACATTTTCAACTTTTATATGTTTAGGATCTTGGAAATGTGGATGTTTTCTATGCAAAAGCAAATGATTTCTTAAAGTGGGAGCTGAAACATGTAAATGGTGTATACCAACAATACTTTTCTATTTAATTATGTAATCATGTGTTGCAACACAGTAAATATTGTATTTGAACAATTTTCACCTGCTCTGTCCTTTTAGGGGCATGAGTATAACAATAATAAAACTTGAAAAATAGTTTGTTATTTTTCTGTAAAAAATAAATTATTATTCCACTCTTTTTATGTAATAAAACCATGACACAGATTCATTAATAAAGCATAATAAGAACATGAATTCCTCTCATTTTCTTCAAAGTTGGCTTTATTCTACCAAAAGCAAAAATAATCTCTCAATGTCACCCAAATTGCACAGTACTGCATTATTCATTACAATGCACAGAGGATCAAAGATTACTCCCAATTGCAACATTAGACGTTTACTATAATAGCCCCAGAAATACAGCAAGCCATTCCAGTATAATATCAGCTCTGGAATAGGGATTACTGTGAAAATGTTTCATTACGGATGTAGTGGCATGACCCTGGCCAAGTTAGTTGTCGGATACTAAAGCTGCTATATAGTAGCTTATTCAGCATATCATCTATGAAGTACTTATGAAGCATAGCTTTTCTGTTATGCTATTAAGACTAATTATAGTTAAGATAAAATGTGTGTTCAAATATACACTGCTGAAGAGATTAGAAAAGAGATTAGAAGCATTCTTATTCCAGCTTTGAAAAAAAAAAATACCGGTACTTATACTGTATATATATATATATATATATATATATATATATATATATATATATATATATATATATATATATATATATATATATATATATATATATATATATATATATATATGACTTGGTTTGTTAAAAAAATGACATATTGTTTTGTAAAGAGTACTAAGTTGAATGAAGTTCATTCAGAGTTTGACTGCACTGCCCCCAAAGATAATACTGCTTGAATTACAGTAAATAGCTCCTGTCAAGGTGAGTGTTTGAAACTTTTTAAAAAGAATATTAATAAGAGAGAAAATTAAAAAAAAGAAAAGTGTAGAAGTAAAAAGATAAGTAAAATGAAAACATGCAACCTTGACATTGACAAGTGTGTAATCTTTCTTATAAAAATTTAATACAAATATTTTACCAGTGCTTCATTAGTCTGACTGTTTACATTGAAAATATGTCACCCAGTAAAGATAATCAACCCAAGGAGTGAATAACATAATTTCAACGATGAAAATGGACCTCTATACATGAATCAACTGAACTATATTCCTTCACACACAACACCTGCATAAAAATAATATATTTTGCTTCCGCACCCAAAGACATCAACATTTTTATGAAGTATGTTTTTCTATCCTGTCAAAAAATTTAATTACATGGTTCAGTAAATTAATGGCCATTTACCCAATTACACTGATATTTATATGTCAAAATAATATAATAGACGTGTGTGTAGTCTAACACATATCTTCAAAAGGTTACAAAATTAACTTATTTTGTTTTCAAAGAATAGCCAACTCACAATGATTAATTTTGTAATGTGATACATTAAGATTTAACAAAAATGTTCACAAGTTAAATTTCATTAGCTTCAAAGCTCACTAAAGAAAGTATACATTCTACAAGAGCCCTCTAATTTTACCTTTCTATGGTTTTGTCTGGCACACAGTCCTCATTTTGGTCTAACCACTACTAATGAGTTGAATTTAATGACTGAATTAATTGCCTTGCCCATGTAGGGAGTGGTGGTTTTATTGTATTACCATGGGTTAATGAGCATGGCTTTACACCGGGTGGATTTTTACCTCCCCTGCTAATAGTTCACTGCTAATAATGTCTCACTACTTTGCTGTGTTGATTAGAGTTCAACCCTAGTTTGAAAGTTTAATCAGAGCCTGTCAGAATGGGAGCGACACCTACTGGCTAAAGTATTTAAGGATTTTTATTTTTATTTTTTAGCTTTTCTGGAGTCTAGGTGTTTGGCCATTGGCCACTTTAAATGGTACAGCTTGCTAGTACAAGGTTGAACCCTCTTTTATCTAAATAGTTTGTAGTACAGATACAAAAAAGCTTTGGAAACATTCATCAGAAATGTTTGTCTAAAAAACCATCAACACATGTAAAGCAGTAAGGACAGACAGTCCTGAGGACCAAGAATAAAAACCACAACTCTGTTGGATTGAGAGCTATGTACTTTGCAGACCATTGCAGTTAACTCATTGTCATGTTCAACAAACCAGCTTTGGAATCGCAAACAACTCAATGACACTCAGCCATGAAAGTATTAAGTCAAAAACCACCAAACGTGACTAAAAGATAAAAAAATAAGATCACCTTGGCAACCTTCACAGTTGGCAGCTAAAGTTACAGTTTAGGATTCAGTGTTTGTAAGAGGAGGAACAAAACACTGAAGATATGACTGAGTCACAGGAGACCTGTATGTATCTACTGCTGAGATACATTCATTATTTGATGCAAATAAGACAAACAATCGCAGGGTCAAAAAAAGACATGAGAGGCATGCAAACAAAAAGACAGAGAACTGCAAGCTGATTCTGTTTCCCTTCTTTTGTTCTTATCCCTTTCTCTCAGCTTTTGTTTAAGTAACTGACTATGTTTTCTGCATCCTTTTACCCACATTTTTAAAGTAATTTAATGGATCATTTACAATTCAATGCTTGGTCGCGACGAGGAACCCAGTCTCCAAGGAAGCTATTAGCAGTTTTACAGAAACCTTTTTTTAACAAAAGGCAAATTAATTTACTGCTTGCTTCCTTTTACTTTCGACTGTTATTCATCAACACATTATTGAGTGAGCAGGTGCTTCATGTACTACTTTTAATCATGCTTAGCAAAAATCTAATAGCAGACTCAAGACACACTTAAAGCATCTGAATTTCCTGTTCCTGTTTTCATGAATTACACTCCTTCTATTAGTACGACTTGTGTATTCATCACAACCAGTCCCAAAATAACTCAAGCTTAATTATTCTGCCACCAGTGACAAATGTTCGTTATAAAGAAAACCTTTCCTACAA
Organism: Xiphophorus maculatus; assembly: GCF_002775205.1. Lineage (NCBI taxonomy): Eukaryota > Metazoa > Chordata > Actinopteri > Cyprinodontiformes > Poeciliidae > Xiphophorus > Xiphophorus maculatus. Next base: position 22,171,360 of record NC_036446.1, on the reverse strand, counting down.
GCTATATTCCTGGTGTTATACTGCCCAAACTACAATGTTAGGACAAAGTAGTAGTGAATGACAGTCTGACTTTGTAAAATTATTCCCAATCCCTCTAACCTCTAAACCTTAAGTAGAGTTTTCCATTCAAGGCCACTTGCTCAGAACCAACAAGGGTAGCAACTGGCTAAACGATGTAGTGGAACATCTGGAGCCTAAAACCCAGATACTTTCCTTAGAATGTAGGTAATACTGTACAAAAAAGATATCATGAGCTACTGGTATTGAAAGAAATGTATAAATGCATGAGAGTTGCCTAACGGCAATAGGTGCTTTGCTAATACTTTCTACTTAATATAACATAGTTTTTACTTATTTACAGTAATGAATCTAACTTCCCTTCACAGATTATTAAATATGAGGCAACTGTAATGTCACTTGGTGATGTGTGGTGTTGTTAAGATCTGCAGATATTTTGCAAGTGCACTGAAACAGAACGCTGATTTCTGACTATAAGAAGGAACATACAGTACCTTTCAACTCAAATGCAAGGATTACTAGAGAGAAAATCATCAGATATGGCACAAGCCTAAAAAATTCCTCCGATAACCTTCACACTGCTACGCCCCTGAATAAATGTCAAATACTATCAGCTGTTAGAACCATTGCATCCAATCTGCCCAAATGGAAGTGAAAGGATATGAGAAAAAAAAAACAACTGAAATCAAATTGTATCAAGTTTATAAGAAAACAAAACAAACAAAAAAGAAATAAAATTATTTTTTTGTCATTTTAGTCCTATGGCTCTAAGGAGTCTACAGAGTATATTGTATCAAAGCATGTGCTATTCTTTTAACATTGTTTTTTTGTACACTTTTATGATGGTGCAAAATGTGTATTTATACCTTCTAACTACATCTATGTAGAAAGATATACATGAGCTGTATTGTTACTTATATGTCCATGTGACCAATAAAGAGAGCTTGCCCAAGGACAAGGATTTTGACGTCAGGCCTATGAATATTCAATTAAGGCAAACTGCACTTGTCCCCTTTTCCCAGGGAAGGCTCCAGTAGCTCATAATGAATCTAAGGTAATATCTTTGTCTGCTTCTATCAGGGCCAGAGATACCACTGTGTTCAGGCTAATATATTCAATTCACAATATCAAACCATGAAGGTCTGCCCTTTGGGTTTACGGTGCTGGTTTTATTGATGCAGTCATTTTATAATTGGGAAATGGGAATCAAGCAGCGTTAACGTGCAGTAAAGGTGCATGATTTCTTTGTTTTTGCTTCCATTATGTTTGAAGGCTATTTCTTTGGTGGACGATATGTGGAATGTTATCTTCACATGTGAAGGTTGTGGCTCTGTTTTTGCTCAATGCAATTTTGTTTGGTGAGGAAAATTTAATTTCTCAGTGTAGTTATAAAGGTTGTTCAGCAAATAGGGTAACCAAATATTCCACCTTAAATGTATTGTAGACTAATCTGAAAATTATATAGGACATTAAAATGAGCCATTAGAATATCTTTTGTGTCAAAGACTGCCTGACCTGAAAAATCTAAATATTAATTGATGTCCAGGGTCTACACAGAAAATGACACTAATGCTGTGTTTTGCAAGCAGTTATAAATCAAATCAGTCTTTTTTTTGTTTGCAAAAAAGTATTTTGGAAACAGCTTCACTGTGCATTAAAATGTACAGTGAAGCAAGCAGGAAATTGCAGCAACAATTACTGCACCTAAAAAAGCGATTCAAAGCACTGAGGATAGCTTATATAGTGACCAACACTGGCAAAACCTTCATCAGAGCAATGTACTACTGAATTAAGTTAATTATTTAACATTGTTATACATATAAATTGTATAACAATATTATAACAATGTTATAATATTCTTCAAAAATACAAGCAGTAAAGAATCAACTTCTGTTCTATAAAGGCATCAAGGAAATATTGAAATCATGCAAGAAGTACAATGATGAAAATTACAAGACTAAACTCTTCAAATGTAACTCATTTGGTCCTGATGCTGACGTGCACGTCATCTCAATAGACGTGCAATGTATGTAACAAGTTTCTCTTCACAGGCAGAAAAAATACTTTATAATTGTGTCAGAACTTGATGTTTCACAAAATTTGCTTCGTTATCCACGCAAAACATATTTTACATGCACCAACATATGTTTGGAGAAAGTAAACTGTGATATAAAAAAACATTTCTGTTGAGAACTACACAAACTGTATATGAGTAAGGTGATACAATAAAAAAGATCAAATCTGTTAAGAACTACCAGACTCTACTTTTTTCTTATGTCAGGTATTGCCTTCCCTTAGAAATACTTCTATTTTTTCCATTTATTGGAACTTCTAAGGAAATAACTGATAAACAAAAATAATGTCTAGTTGTCAAAGAATTTGCAATCTTTATTGAACACAAAATGCGCTTGCCTGTGTTAATTTTAAATACCAACTGCTGTCACAACACAACACCTAAACTTTTATATCTGGAGTTTTACTGACAAAATATTTAGCATTGCTTGAACTCAACATAATTTTTCAGATAAATCAAAACCTTCTTTGCTATCCTTTTACCTGAGCCTTTTGACTATGCTTACTAAAAGTGGTTCTGTTTCTCCTTTTTACCATTTGTCATGTTTCTGCTGTGATTTCTTAGACTTATTAGTTCTAAATTTAAATCAGTAGTGTTTTATTGCATGCAGCAACATAACCCTCTGTTATTTGGCCAATCAGGCACAAATACAAGCCATATTTTTGCTTATATGTAATAATAGGTGTGTACACCTTAAGTATACACTTTTTTAAATATGAGGCTTGACAACTTTCATTTTTTCACACTAACTCACAGATTGAGTGGACACTTTCTTTTGTCAGAGTAGTTACAGCTACTGTATTGTTTTATGTTGTAAATATTATCATTAACTATTTTCTCTCTCTTTTTGGCCCTTTGAGAGAAGTAACAAAGTATGTTTTGTTTGAATTTGACCGCAATGCCTTTGTGAGAAAAGTGCTGAAATAAAACACCACATGACATACAGTATGAGAGATTTCAGTCTGCTTGAGTGACTTTGACAAAATGAATGTTGGCTCCCAAAATAAACAGCAACATACCTAAATGGACTCAGCTGAATGAATTTTCTTTGAATGCAATGCATAAATGACAGAATGGTACATTTTATGTTTATTTTAGTTGTTCTTCTCATGCAGCAGATGAAAAATTGAAGTCTAACTTTATTTTGTGTGTGTTTTACCAATATAAGATACTTGTGCTCTTCTCTTGAATTTGTTTTGGTCACTTTGGTGACTAATTAATGAGATCTGAGCCCCCTGGCTTTGTTGGGCATCTGCTGGAGTGTGCTGGAGTTGGGGGCTCATGTCTATATGTCCATGTCTGGATCAGATCTGCTGTTACTGATTTCCATAAAATAAAATTTAGAGAAATAAATAATCCCTACTCAATTTCTAATAAAGTTACAAAACTCTTGCACACACATCCTTTCTGTCCTCAACTATTCAAAAGTCTAGGAAACAAATAAATATATTTTGTCCAACATATCAGTGGTTTACAAATAAAGACAGATAAAGCTATGGAAAAAGTAAGTGACAATTGACTTCCACAATTTTTAAATAAGGATAAGTATTTTCATAAAATATGTTTTCTGTTAAATAAAACATAAGAAGGGTTTCAGTAGAACAGTGCTAACTCAACCACAAGAAAAAGAAAAAAGAAAAACGTATAGGTCAGATTCCCTGTAACATATCTTCCAGCTTAGCACCCAAATAACTGACTAAGAAGTCACTGAAATCATGTAAAGGACAGGGTTGTCAATAATGATCAAAGAACCTTCAAATGTAGGCATCAGAAGTTAATCTGAAACAAATGGATTTCTTTTAAAGAAGCCTGGTGGTCAGGTACTCACCATCTCATGTCAAGCAACACGGCATTGTAAAGGCCAGTTGGCTTCATTTCCAGGCAGCTTAGGTGGATAAACTGAAATAATAATCAACAATAGCAGCTTCTCCAGCAATGGATATGTAGATGGAATTTTGCATACTTAAAAACAGAAACTACTTGTTTATTGAAAAAAATACTGTAAATACTGATTACTTTTATAATTGATACCTTGCTTCTCACATCTTAAATGTCTATTATTGCTTCATCACTCTGATTAAAGTATATATAAAATACATAAAATCTAAACTTACCACTCAAGGCTTTGGCGCATAGGTTAAGAGTTGATTAAATTCAACATACATCAGTGATTTTGCTCTAGATTCTGTTCAGGAAACCAACTACTGCTGCCAACTATAACTATCCCTCTTTGAAGTGCCACTTAGTGGTCTAGCTTTTTATGTCATTCTTGCAAGTCAGTTTGTTTATAAGGATAAGAAGAGTTGCCTCCCCTGTTGGGTTTACATCAGGCAAACAACTTCTTTGTAAATCTTAATTCCTGTTTTCATCCTAAATAAAGGAATGTCTTTCAGTCCATTTATTTTTTTTCTGGACACTTATGACAGGTTAATGTCTGTTTTATTCAGTTGCAGGACATACATTGACTCAGCTGAATTAGAAATACAGGTTTACTGCATAGTTAAATCCCTCTTTCTTGATTTTACCTAACGAAATAGAAAAAGCTGTTACAAATACATCCTGTATAGTGCATTCCTAGAATACTACATCAACATTATATCAGAGTATAAATCCTCTACATCTATCTATAATCCATGTAGAAGGCTGTGCTGCCAGCAGCTTAGGGTGCATCTGCAATCTGATTTAAACCTGGCAAGAATGGTTGAGGAATTTATAAAACTCTATGTAGCCATGGGCTTACGGCGCTCATGAACATCCAATCACCTCTATTCATTCCTTTTAAAATCAAAGTTCTTCTTTTCTTATGCCAGAAATTGAAAATAAGCAGGCTCAAGGGTCAAGGAAAATCATCTTTCAGTCCTTCAAGCAGATTTATTTTTAACTCTGTACAGTGCTATTTTATGCTGTGCTTTAACATGTTCTGCACACAATATAACATTAAATCTTTCGAGATTTCGCATCAGTTGAATTTTATTATGAGAATTAAGATGTGAATTACACAACAGATAAATAAATCAGTAAGTTTTGCAAAAACTAAAAATGAATTACTGTACATTGAAAGTGTTTGAATTGTCAGAAATATGTTTTGTGATGCTGGCTTGGAAAATATAAGTTACATAATTTCTTATTCATTTGACATTTTCCTGCCATCAACTGCATGTCACCTTCTAAAGCAGTCACATGGACAAGTCCTCCAGGCTGACAGTTATGTTAGCTTTATCCTTGGCAGCAGTTGACTTCCCCTTCACCTGGCTTGTAAATGCAGCCAAATGATCTTTGGCTTACGGTAATCGAGGAGAATGTGAATTGAAAAGACAGAGCATAAAATATCAAGGAATGGCTGTGAAAAACTGCTGAATTTGAAGAAAAAGCACAGACAGAAACTGAGGATCAAGGGGGAACACCTGGGACTGGGCCTTGATCCAGCTTGGACATGTTGTCACACCTGTTGCACTGACTCTCTGGCAAGCACCAGCGAAGAGTAAGAGGGTAGCCATCTGCTCCATCCAGGCCTTTTGCAGTGTGTTGCCATGGGAATTTCTTGTCTAGCCAAATCCACAGCAAAATCCTTGCTGATAGACAACTACTACCATCCACTACCCATGTCCCTCCAGAGCAGATTAATTTGTTGATTTATCTAATTAACATCCTGAAGCCAATATTAACATTCCTGTTAATCCAAATCAAAAAGACTAAGTAAGAATTAAGGGCTGGATTTTAATGATAAATTTTGCCCAGAAGAGGTTAGGATTTTAAGAGAAAGCATCTTTGGTTAAAATTAAAAATATTTTCCACAAAAATGAAAGAGGATGGTTTCTAATCATCTATTTGTAAAGTATAACAATATATTAGGGGTTAGGGTTTATGAACGTGATAACCTGAAGTCAGTGAGGAGTTTATCAAGACTTTTCTACTATAAAAAATGTGATTTATTGCTGTTGTGGATAAAGTGAACAGTATGTATCTTTGGATTTGAGAAAGATGTCCTGTAGAACCTCTTAATTCTCTGATAAAAGCCTTCCCCTTTTCATACTGAATATTGATGTTTCACCAGATATAGCATTTAGTGCATATCATCCACTTGCAACACCTGTTAGACCCATAAGAATATGTATGACTCAATGAGTTAGTCATTATGTATATTTTATCACACATCAGACCACAGCGGGTGCTAAGTGTCTCCATGAATGTCAGTGTGGGTTGCCAGATGTCGTTGAACTGTAGTGAAATATTTTCTTTTTTCCTGTCTTCTGCACAACTTCACCAGCTCCTCTCAATGCTGTGTAAGTTTGGTTTACTATTGTTTACATCATTTGTTCATTTATGTTTGCAGACAATAATTTGTATAGTCATCTCTTGATCTGTTTGAGGTCTGTACTTTCAACCAGCCCTTACAATTCGTTGATTCTATTCTTTTACTTTCAGACATATTCTCATAGATTTGCTTCATTATTTTGCTGATGACACAGTTTTGTCTAGTTTTAGCTGTCAGACTGATGGCCCCATACTTAACTCTAGAGTAATTTGATATAGAGAGGAGTACAGGATAGTTGGAATGAGCTGTTTGGCTGTGTTTGGTTTTTGCCAATTATCTCTATGCAGTCAGATATATCTGTTTTAATTTAATGTGTTGTTCTAACCCATAACTTTTAAATAGATGAGATATTTTCTTGGAAACCATTGCAAACAAGTCATCCAATGCAACTATAAGAGTTTACAAGCCAGTGATTTCTCGTGCCAGTCACAAGTTTAGTTACATATCAAAGGTTGTGTCAGGAAAGGCGTCCTATAAAACATAAGCCAGACCAAATACACAATACTCAAACATGGATCAGTTGAGCTCTGGGTAAGCAATTGTTGCTGCTGACCTGTCCAGTGTTGGTGGAAACTGAACAACTGTGGATTGACAGAGAGATAATTTACTCTAGTGACCCCTTAATGAAAGAGCTGAAGCAGAAAATAATTCTAACAAACGATTTCCATCATTTATCTAACTATGCAGTTGGGATGCACTGCACAGCAGGAGTTTCAAACTGCATTCCCCAAAGGCCAGAATCATGCAACCTTTAGATGTCTCTCTGCGCCAGCACACCTGGCTCCAATATGAACTTTTTAGCAGAGCACTGTAGAGCTTGACTACATGCTAGTGAGGCAGGTTCACCATAAAATTCAACTGTGTAGGGGAAAATTCAACGACAAGGAGAACATTTAAAAGCTGCAGGACTCTGACTCTTGAGGAATACAGTTTGAGACCACTGCTGTAGAGAATAAACTCTTGGGTCCTTTGCAAGTTCTCTTGATGATCCAACTATGGTAATTTTTTTGGATTTACTCTTGGAAAGAATGACAATTGTTTTAATCCTCCTCCATTTATAAATAATCATTCTCACTATATTTTCTTATATTTTTGGAGGAAATCAGCTTTCAACCTTTATGAAATTAGTAAAAGGCAACAATGGCTCCTTTAATTTTATTGCCAATGTCTATTGTGCAAACACAAGCCTGTATGGATCAACAGACATTCAGGATCCCAGCCTTCAAAAAGGTAATCATACTGAATAATTATCACTTAATCAAATGGATTTGATTTGCATTACATTGCTGACCTTCCAGTGTCTGGCACAGCAAGTTGAATATGTATCGTGAAAAAGTGCTGCTTAAGTTATGCTTTAAATCCTTTTGAGGCACCAAGGCTGTCTTCAGTTCTTTTTTTCCAGTCTTTTGTCCATTTAGCTAAATTTTAAAAAGACCTTAAAAGACACTGGTGTCCTTGGCTGACATGTAAGCATTTGTGGGGTGACATTAAAGGGATTTTAAATCAAGTGAGAGTGTTTGTTTGTGGGTTTAATTATATGTTTATAGTACTTTTATAGGAAAGTACAAATAGTTTTAATAATGTAATGATATACAAAAGTCTATACTTAAGACAATATAAGCTTTATTCTGATCATGCCCTTAACATAAAAATATCCCCCCAAAAATATATGAGGATTCAAAGAGAGGATTTTGTGCTATTTCACTTCTGACATACACTATAAACATATGGGGTGTAGTTGTCTGCTACCTCTGCTCCAGCCTGTTAAGCCAGTTGTCATTTTTTGAGCAATAGGCATCTACAGTACAACCAGACTTCCCTGAAAATATGGAAGTAAAACTAACTACACCCCTTTGCATCGACGCTTGCATTGTAGTAGCAGTGCAAGGACCGCTGGGTGGGTTCTGGGATTCACTGTCTTGATCATTAGCCACACCTGTGAAGGTCTGAATATGAAACATGTTTTATCAGGCCAACAGGGAGGGTTGCCCCGTTGCGGCTAGAGTGTGCCATGCTTCTTTGTGCACTTTACGGACTTCAGCTGCATTGACTTTTTCTTTTATTATTTGAGAAATCTCTTTTTTTATGCCACATGTGTAACTATTGCCTAATTTTAGCGCTTGGGTGAATTGTGATCCTCTTGCTCAACTTTTTAAATCTCCTTCAGAATTGGGGACCAAAACGGACAAAATTAAATGAATAAATATGTAATCGAATCATTAATTAAATGTACCATGATATAGAAAAAGCAGTTAATTACATGTTTAAATAATTCATTTAGATAACATAATAAACTAGGGGCAGATGTTGTGCAAATGATGTTCGACAGCCATAACAACAAAACTATTTTGAAGTGACCAAGCTCTCCCAAGGCAAAGCAAATTCAGCAGCTGCTTAGGAACCCCAGACCTTCAGGAGCCCCTATAAATGCTTGAACTGTAACACAGACTATGGACCTGAAATTTTAGCATTTGTTCATTGAGAATGACAGTACTTTCCTTCAATGATTCAATGGCTACAGCAGAGATAAATTAAAAAATTAAACTGTAAATCTAGGATTTATTTAGGAAATTTACTTTGTAAAAGTGCAAATAATCTTTTTGTTGGGAAGTTGTGTTACCATGGCCACGATCTGACACTATCAGTATTCTTTGTAGTTGAGCTTGTCTTGTACACAAATACTACTCAGCAAATAATGACCAAATATCAGTGATTGCTTTTCAGCTCGGCCAATTAACCTGGGCCTCTTCTACCAGATTTCACCAAATGTATATTTAAACAGTGTTAGTGGTGCTGATGTTCTCAGTAGGAAGAGGGGCCCCTAAATCAGATTCTGCCTACGGTCCCACCTCACCTGGGGCCAGTCCTCTATGATGAACTTGCGTCGCTGCACTGCACATCTCTCTGCTGGATGCAAGAGACAAATAGGGAGATTTAATTTATGAGGCACTAGAAGAGATAGACTCTCAGATGACGTTTTTCTGTTTCGTGACTATTGAGTTTGTAATAAGGGCCACAGGGGCTGTTTGTTTTGGTTGCTCGGGCTTTGTGGGAAGAGTTTTTCCGATCGCCGCTCTTTATTGTCGGCTGGGCGGCCCTGTTATGCTCGTTAATCTGCCTGACCGGAGCAGCATAAGCTAGACAGAGAAGGCATTTGATATGGCACAGTTTGAGGCATTGTGGCAGGTCAAAACCGCAGAGTGCTGCATGTTTTTGGCTCACTAGTTTTAGTCTTTCACAATCGAAAGTTGTTTTCACTGTCAAACAATCTTTTAAAGACTCTGCTCAGTGTACAGGTACAAATGTCAGAGGCACCAGCTAGACTATGCTGCCTTTGCCTCGGCAGAGAAGCATATATCGAACACTGTAACTGATTTAAAAGATATAGTTTGTAAGAAATATGAGAAATAAGTATTTCTCCAAGCAAGAAAATCTGTAGCATAACATTTTGTATTGTTATTGGTAAAACTTGTGGTCATTCTGTCAATAGCTAATTTTGTTTAAAATAAAATAAATAATAAATAGTTTAAAAAAATCATGCCACATTCAAAGTTTTATGTATAAAATAGAGTACTCACACAATTAATGTCCTTAAAAAAATTGGTTAAGTATTTAGTATTTCAGTATTTAGCTTTCCATATACCACATGTATTTTGAGACAAAAACTCAGTAATCAAAATCAACAAATCTGCTCAATAAGAAAAATCTTTTTGATGCACTGGAACCTGGGATCAACAGGTGCCTCAGGTTTTTCTACAGCATACACCCTTATTCAGGTGGATCAGCCTGGGTCAAACAGGCCCAGACTTCTGTCCCTGCAGCAACTCACAGATCAGTCCTTTTCTATGTAGAGGCTTTCTCTGTGAATGTTCTTGCAGATTTTCTTGCCCTCTTTTTATAGCCATCAATGAAATTCCCAGTTAACTCTGCACAGGGCGTAACCAACGAATCCTCTACAGCGCACTTCTAGGAGTTTGTGAATGTGTCCCAACCTTTGTTCCTGCACAACTCCAGTAGCTCGTTACTTCGAGTGTTCCCTCTGTAGCATTCTTCATCTACACTTTGCAGGGCTTTGTAAGCGGCAACATAATCAGGTGTTTTGGAGGCCTAAGAGGTTATGATCAAGTACAGGTGGAGAGAACTTTCTGCCATATGCTGAGGGAAATGTAGCTGCTTTGCCAGTGCCGAGGAGGCTGGTTGTTGTTCTGGGTTGGGCCTGACATTTTGTTCTGTAATATACAGTATATAAAAAGCTGTGCAAGTGATTTAGCAAAACCACAACATAGATTGATTTTACTTCTCATCCTGAATTCTTTGCTACTCGGTGACTGGAATGTAGAATTTGTTTTTTTCTATATTACTAGGCCTACTTTACTAATCACACAAATACCGTGCAATTACTGCTGTGTCACAGATGAGTACCTGCAATTTGTCATTATAATAATAAGTTGAACACTCTGATTAATATACCTTTCACTGAAAACTTTCACAGTATGGCATTTAATGCATTTTATATGCCACAGTTTATGAAAAAATTTAAAAAGTAAAACTATAATCCACTGAGAAAATACACACCAAAAATAAAATCAAAGAAACAGAAAATAGCCCATGGATAAAACAAATATATTATGTGTCAGAAATACTAAGATACGGGACCAATTCACATTTTTTTGGCAACTGCATGGCCTAACTCATGTTACCAGATGTGACAGAATGCTGCAGGCACAACTCAGTGGAGACCAGCACAAGAAAGTGTGTCATACTGTTGTTTTTTCCCATGGCCTTAAACAGGCAGGAGCAGTAACTTAATCAAAATAAGTTGATAACAGGGAATCATTTATTGCCTGCATATATGTGTACATATAACATCTCTTCACCAGACAGCTCACACCCAATGCTGAGATGACTTGTCTTCCTTTAGAGAAATTAACACACATCACTTTTGACTATTTGCCATCTCCATGGGGGATATTAGGAATGTTTGGTCCTTGAAGCTATCCACATTATTGAAACTGATGGGATATGGATGTTCATTTATGCAGCAACATCATTACGGAGGTGGACGACCAATCAAGAGGCAGAAGGCGTACTCCTTTCAATGAGTACGGCTGACAGGGTATTTATCAATAACAATAGGTTAAAAAAAGGGTTGAAATTGTTTCATTTCCATAAGGGATCTAAGCCTTTTTGTGAACCCTGCTTGTGAAAATAGCTGCAAAGTCTCTGTAAGCATGTTTTTTTTGCTTGTAAATATAAACAATCAATAGTCAAAAGACATAAATAATATGCATAATATATTTTTTCCCAAGTAGTAGTTCTTAACTAATGTTAAACATAACTTCTGTTTAATATGTGCACAATCATTATAAACTAAGCTGAAATATTTGTGATTGGGATTTTGCAGATTTGACTCGGTAACATGTTTGCAGTGTTCAGAGTGGTTATATTTTCTTTGAAATGTGTGCATAATGTTAAATCAGGAGAAATTGGAGGCCAAAGTTGACTGACTTTTGCTTTCTGCTTTTCCTTCTCTATGGTCTACGGTCCTGGTGTAAGAATAGTGAGTGCTAGTAGTCGGTTGGTCAGGTAGAGAGCACCAGCTCGGCCAGTTCAGATTCATTGAGAACCTCGGTCAAGGTTGAGGTTGAGCACGCTCAACCTCGTTGAAGTGTGCTCAACAAGTTGGCACAGTTGCTCTGAGAAAAGCCCCTGCAAAAAGGCTTGTAGCTCTTCCTGGGCTACCGGGGGGAACTCATGGTAACCACATCAGGCACACAGCTGCACATCTGCGGAATAGGTACCCAGATTCACTCCGTTCTGATGATTACATTTAGTTTTTTTTTTCTCTGCTTTGGTCAGTGGAGGGTTGTTGTCCATATCACCTTTCCATCATTCTGGTTTATGCCTGGATGTCCCTTTGTTGAAAGATAGTTATATAAACAATGCATTGTAGCCCATTGGGTCTCTTCTTTTTCAGTATTGCTTCTTGGAGAAAATAGACATAAACACTTCATAGTAAAAATGAGCAAAACGGTCAGGATATTAACTGTTACAGATGTGGAAGCCTGCATCTCAGATAATGTGTAGTACTGCTTCACTGGCCAAACGCATGATTGAATTTAAAGTATGATGTTATACACAACTGATGCAAATTGAAATATCAGATGGATAGACATAATTTCACAAGAGACACAAATCTAATTTTCCATGCAATGCCATACCTTATTTGAACAGAATTATGGAAAAAGACTGTGAGGGTTCTGTCCAGATTTGTTCAATATTTTAAACATCCTGGGCATTATTAATAAAATAACCAGGTCCTGAAAGCTGAGCAGCTAAACTCTTTTAACAAGAATTAATAATTAAAAACACAAGCCATACTTTTTAATATTATACATTCTTCAGTTGCAGTATATTACCACACTATACTGTATATGAAATGTTAAAAAGCAATCTACTGTGTTGAAAAATAAAGCCACTGCAAAGGTTTCACAAACCTCAGTTCATCAAATGGCCACTTGAAGTAAGCTTCAGAAGGGGGGCACTCCACACCAATCTGGAAAGCTCCAAAGTCTAATGATGCCTCCAGAGACTGCTGCTAATGTTTCTGGTATTCCTGTGTGGCCAGCATGTTTCCAAATAATTTAAACCTCGGTCAAGACGTCTCATTCCAGGAACCAGTAGCTGGTCTTCAATTCACATAAAATTTTATAAAGCTTCTAAGAATAAAAAATCCTTCCAATGTGATAGACACAGTTTTTTTGACTACTTGTCTTTAAGAACTGTCTACACTGAATCATTCTTTATTACTGTCTAAATAATGTTACCAAACCTAAACCTCAAACATAACTGTCAGCTTTATTACTAATTGATGAAACAAATGCACAATATAAATAAATGTGCATTTAAATAAATGTACTTGATCACACTGCTCAAGTTATGTGATGTATGGACACTTATGTCTTTTGATTTTGACTACTGACTTTTATATTTATTCATTTTTTTCTTTTTACATTCACTTTATATCCTTAGGTATGAATCCTTTTTTCATCTTATTTCTAATTTTCAAACTTACATCTCAGTAGCTTATTCTTAATTTCATCCTTCTTAACTTTGCCTTTATCTTTATTTTCAAAGTTTCTTTTTTCCTTCTCTACCAATTCTGCTTCACATTTGATTTATCGGCTCCTTCTTAGGCAGTCTGCTTCTTTCCATTTTCTTATGGTTGTGTTCCTCCCTCTTCATGGTAGGTTTGAGAGGAATACAGATTACCCACATTTCAGGTGCTACTGATGGTGGCAAGTGTGGTGCCTGAGCTCAGAAAGAACTGTTTAATTTTCTTTTTTAACCCCCTATGATAACTGCACAACCTGATGTCTAATTTAGTCTCCTGGTCTACCTCTGTCCTTTATTCACTTGATTTCACACCTTTCTCAGGTTTTCCCAATTTTTTAACAGGGGTGGTATTGTATAACTGCATAATTTGTGCTATAAAATGGCACCAGATGCCTCAATCAACTAACTATGTTACCTCCAGTTAGTAAAAAAAATAAATGCAGTGTAAATTGTATAACTTGGCCACATCTAGGCAAAGTGTTAGTTTGAATAAAATATAAATAAAATATTTTTTCAGATACATTTACTCTATAGAAATTGTTGGGTTTCTCTTGTTACACAAGTGACTTTGTTGAAAATTTCATTTTGAGATTATACTATTGTAACAGTAATATAATAATAATAATTTTCAGCCTTTTTACACATTATTGTCATAGACAGCAAAATGAGTAGGAAATTGACAGTTTGTCAATTTCCTACTCATAGTCATATTTTTTTCCTACTTATTTCTATGATGAGTTTCCTTTGATCAGTGATCAAAGGAAACTAAAGATCAGTGTGCAGTCAAAACAAAACATAACTTTTCTGAAGTGTGTATATTTTGGTTGTGAGGTGTAGTGCACAGAGATCCTTGAGAAATAAGAACTAAGTGCTGACTAATAATTGTAATCTACAGACTTTCTCTGCTATAACCAGCTTGTCTGCTGAGGGGAGGATAATGACAGAGTCCTGTCAAGCGAGGTTTGGATTTACTTTATTAGCAGTGCCAGTTACAAGTGAAGCATGTCTAGTTTCTCCACCCAAAACTTTCAAACGTAGCTTTGAAAATATAAATAAATAAAAGTTTTGAAAGTTTTGAGTTTGAACATTAACTCAAAAATAAGTCTTGTTCTGAGGATAGAAATTTCATTTATTGTGGTTTTCTACATGTAGGCACATCTAATTAGAAAAGCACACATTTGCTCCCAAACAACATTGTAATGCATGAAAGAAGATACACACAGTCCAGTACAATATGTATTTGTGACCATCTTTCTTTAGTGTTTGAATCCATAAAGCTGGGAGAAATACACTTATGCCCAAAATTATTCATACCAAAGGAAGATTTAGAATAGAATAGAATTATCCTTTATCATCTCACAATGGATAACAAACAGGCATCACAGCAGCAAGTTAAGGTGATTGGTAGCATTCATATTCACACAAAGGTAAAACAAAACATGAAAACAGGAATAAGAAACTATACAGCAACGACAAAATAGTAATAAAGTTGTGCTAATGTTAAAAATAGCACACTTAGATTAACTTTACTTAGAGCAGTAATCTTTATAATGAAAGAAGGAGCTGCAGTAATGCTTCTTTGTGCACCTAGTATGGAAAAATCTGTCACTGAAGGAGTTCTTCAAATCAACAACAGATACATGCATTGGGTTAGAGACACTGTCCAACAGTGAGTTTAGCCAGGGTCCTTCTGTCTCCCAACCCCTGCACTGGATTGAGGGGACATCCTTCCACAAAGCAAGTTTTTCTAACTGCTTCCTCTAGATAAGGTTATTATCCACCAGACAACACCACATAAGATGGCTAAGAGTCTACAAAAGTGATTAAATACCAGAGCTTGGAAATAAATTCAGGAGCAGTATCTCATAACAAGAAGAAACCTTTACATTTTAAAAATATGTAAAACTCATCAAAACAAGAACGTTTCTCGTTGTAACAAGATGCAAAACATTCTAGTTAAATTGATGAACTTTCTTAATTTAACAAGATATAAAAATGTGCCCCTCTAACAGATTACAACTTCTTAAAAAGGCATAGAAGACAGATCCTCCGACTCTCCTTTTTCTCCATCTTTTCCACCCAACGACTAAATATCCTGAGAGGTCTTAGTGTTTTTCTATTGCAGCCAGTGGTATTGGTGACCTTTTTATTAATAACTTGCTACTCCAGTATGACCACGTTTTGCTGTTATGAATAATCTCAAGTGCTAACATTTCCAAACCAGTAATCAGGTTAAAGTTAGACATCCAGGTCAGTGTGTGTTGTCATTTTTGTAATTTTCCTTTGTGAAAAAGAAATATTTGCTTCCTTCTTGTGTTGATGTGAATGGCGTGTTTATATGCCCCATTTTCATTTGAGGCCAATTCATGTGAAATACAATCAGTGAGTACACAAAGGAATAAAACAACTGAGGGAGAAAAGATATGCATGTCTTCTAGTGGGAAATACCATCAATATTTTGAGTTAGAGTACACTGTGATGGTGACAAAGCCTCTTTTAGCTTCAAAAACACGGCGTCAAATTTAAAGAAACATTTTTGCAGCACAGCCAGAGAAAGTTTCACCAGCCAAGCAGAGAGCAGAGACGAGCTGCAGGTGGTCCTCCGACACCCAAACAACAAACACTGGATTTTGGTGTAAACCCAGTAAGTGTTTTCCTTCTTTCTAATATTTAAAAATAAGTATTTATTATTACAAATTCAGAAAAACAGTCTTGATTTAATTAATTTTGTTTTGTTATAAAAACACTTACTTTCTTCTGAAAATTTTCAATTTAAATATGAAATGTCAGGGAAAACATTGTTGATGTAATGTGATGTTCACAACAATCCAATTCCTTTGAACATCTCTTTACAATGTACTGAAATGATATGGCTATTACTTGTTTATTTATTGTCTGATAAGAATACTTTTTAGACGTGCAGATACCAATGTGTATTGCAATTGTAGTCAGAGAAGACAGACACCAGGTTTGCCACTATTACCACTATGTCCACCAGTGCTGTGTGGAGTCAGCAACCTGTCTGTATTTTATATCCCCATCTTCAAGAACAAGTAGGCTCATTCTTCTGCTTCATCTTACAGATAGCTGATAATATTATTCCTGCGGAAAAACATAAGCATTTCCTACATGTATGCTAACAAAGTTTCTGATTTGCTATGTAAAATGTAGTATTCTGTTAAGCAATTACAAATGGAGGTACATAGCAGATTTGGCAACGCAGTGAAATAATTTAGTGTTATTTAGTTCTCCACATGCTTTAGAAAGGTAAGAGAAAGTTAAAATTCATATAAGCAAAATGTAACATATTTTGCTAGATTTCTCAGAATCTTTAGCAAAATAAAATAAATGGCTATCCGTCCGTCCATCCATGCGTCCATCCATCTGTCCATCCATCTCAGAATTCACTGTTTAATCTTCTACCGGCCATTTTTTTATTGACAATTTCATCTTCAAATGCAAAATGTAGTCTTTGGCATTGAATTTATTGCTATGCATTTCATTTGTGTTTTTGTTGTTGTTGTATTTTTTTTATTATTATTTATCTAAAATCATTTGTATCTGTGGAAAGTAATAATTAAAAACACTGCCCACTAATAGCAGCACTTATTGTTGTGGTGGTGGTCTACTGTGATGTATATTTACAGTCACAAAATCTTCCTTCTGGGATATACCACATAATACGCCAAGAGAGAGGTTTTAATTATGATCTCACCAGTATGCTGCATGTGTCTTGTGTTGGCTCTGATTAGTGCTTAGGGAATCAAGGCAGTAATTGTTTGTGCTAAGCACGGTGTGTGTATGTATTTTTGTCTCAGTGATGAGAGTGGTTGGTCACCCAAAGGGCTTATGTTTCTACTCTGAACAGAGCAAAAGTGATTTATTTGCTCAGGGCCACACTGTGCATCCAATCAGCATCAAGCACCCTAGGGTGACAACATCATGGTCATCTCCTCTGCAGGAAATGATGCAAGCTCTACTGTAATTACATAGGGTGTGAGACCAATAAAATGGGGCCTATTCGTGTCACAGCATCAGATAAGGACTGGCTGTTGGATGCATTGCAGCAATTACTGTAGGCCTGCGCTCTTCGGCTGTGGAATTGGGAAATGATCATCTGTGAAGCACAGCAGAGTACTACTGCCTCCAGCACAATAACTCAACATGTCCACTTGGCTATGTCAGCTGTGCATGAGGAGAGAATGTGAGGGATACAAAGGGAAAGGGTGGATCTTACAAGCAAGCAAAAAAGTTTCGCATTAAAACTCTACTACTTATTTTTTAGATATTTGCATTTTTGTATTCCTTCAGAGTTGAAATGATTTTTCTCTAGGTGGGATTTCCCATCATATTACAAACACAGTTGTATCAATGAATAATCAGGACTTAATGTAAATCTGAAAAAAGTGTGAAAAGAGCTCTAATGGACCAAAGCTGAAAGGATGATACATTTCCGCTCTGGTCCAATTCATCTTTTGGAAAGACAGGCCAAAGGGCAGGCTATAATTAAAGACAGTATGGAAGCTAATTGGGATATTTTTCAAATGCATTTCTGATTTTTATATTATAAACATGAGAATGAAAACTAGCAGATGATAGAATGATGAAAGTGAGTAAAATGGGAAGCAACATCCACTAAAAAAAGAGCGAAAATAGTGAAAAAGTGAAAAGAAGAACTAATGAGGTAGATGTCTCCGTGTGTCATTGGAGACACAATGGCCAGCCATCTGAAATCCACCCTCTTTATTGCTGCCTATTGGTTCATGCCAATGTGATCTCATTTCCCAGTGGAAAGGTAGGCACAGAGTTTCTGACAGGCAGACATTCTCTCTGTTCAAGAGAGTCAGTGGGAACACAAAAGGAGAGTTGGTTAGAGAAGGTCTTAGGTCAATGAGTGTATTAGACACAGAGATTGATCCTGTGGAGAACTGTGCTATCACATGTAATTAATGAGCGAAAGAGGCACTTCTGTAGAATGGTCCTTTTTCACTGTCATGGAAGGAAAGAACACAAATATCTCACTAACCACACATTTATATTAAGCTGAAACATTCAATGTACTTCATCCAGAAATATGAAATACAACAGTTTATTGCATCAAATAGTTGGCATTGATGCATATCCTTAAGTGGTACTTAGCATAAAATGCAACAGCAAAACCCAGTACAATGATATGCAATTGTACCCACAGACAAAGAAAAGCCCTCAACCTTATCCTGCTTTTTCTGCATAAGAGAGTATGAATGCTAAATGAACAAATGTTTTCAGTGGACTCCAAAGTTGAAACTTATCCTCAAAAAGGGTAAAACACATCTGCTTTTAAGATTTCATGAAGCAGTCTCTCTGATGGGTTACAATTTCTCTGGATCGTTTCACTTTTCAAGTCCGCTTCATATCGCGGAAGCGGGACTGTCTGGGCTGGCTGTGTTTGCTTGACAGGGGCAATCTGGCTGCGTGTGTGCATTGATGGCATTTATGTGTACATTTTCAGGATATGTTAGGAAAGCCTAGCAGAAAGATGTTCTGACACAGACAGAAATGGAAATTTCTCAAGGATTTTGGAGAAACAGCTAAATGATTGGACAGGAGAGAGGGAATTACTGAATAAAGGAGACACTGCAGACTAAAACTTGTATTGCTTCTTAATACTCAAACATTACTTTTCAAAAGTTAAAGCCCAGTTTCCATCAACCAGAATTAATATAGCCAAAAAGAGAGATTTAAATACACAACATACACATGTATTTGTTTTATATTTAATGTTCAATCAGTTGTTCAGTTATGAAGTATTGCGTCGTTTGTAAGTCCAAAGATGGAATAAAAAGGTTAATCACTTTTCTGAATACATTTTCTATCCTCTACATTCAGATTATATAATTAAATGCTTGAAAATAAGTCAATGTTTTGTATTACATTAGTAATAAAATATTTTATGAATTGTTAATTGCTTCTGCCTCCAAATCTTGTACTCAGTACATTATTACACTGAATGCTCAATACACATTATTTACACTCTTAGAAATGCCTTTTATGACAAACATAAAAAACACCTGTTCATCTAAATTTCCATTTCTTATTTTTAACAGTGCTTACAAACCAGTAATTAGTTTACTGGGCAAAGTCTTCATAAGAAATTATTGATTAGATGCAAATGAGCTAAATCTGTAAAAACAAAACAAAAACAAAAAAAAACTCCTTTTCAGGACAAATCTCTCTCTCTAAGCGGGAGAGATATTTTCTGAAACAGGCTTTCCTGTTTCAGAAAAGCCAGGGAAATTCGCTATGAATTGTAAAATGTGATTGATTCCAATAGATTTTCATACATAAGACTTTACTTCATTTTACTCAGCAGCACTAGTAATGCTTTTGTTGAAATTAAATAATTCTATGTTTTTCTTCTATCTCTTATAGCTAGTTGCAAAGCTAAAGGAAATGACAGGAAATGGCAACTATCATCTTAATGACCTCAAAGCTAGGGTTAAAAGACATGACACACCAGGGAACATCCTCTTTAGGGAGTAGCTTAGATAGAGGCTAACAAAGACAATGGAAAACTTGTGTTTGATGCCATTTTGTCCTGCTAACTCCTGAAGGTAGCATGAGAAACGGACCAGCTATATTTTGGTATTAATAAATGGAATTCATGAATTCAACTCACTGACTCTTCTTCAACCTTATACATCAAGAACTTAGCATGGAGAACATATAAATTCTCCACACTTTTTAGAAGCTACACATTTTTTTTCCCTGTGGAGTCCAACCCTGAAATAGCCAAGGATTTTTCTTTTTTGTGGTTATTAGAGTATAAGTTAATCTATCAATATGGGACTTTTGGCAATTGATTTAATTTGAGTTTTGCAGCAACTGTCATCTTAAATTCCCTGTATGTTGGTAACAAAAGAAAAAAATCAACAGATTAGAGGTATAATACAACCCTCCTGAAGCCCCAAAAGAAAAGAAAACAACAGATTAAAAATGATCTGCCTAACAGGCAGGCGCCAGTTTGTCGTTTCACACTCTTTGAGTGAGGTCACTCACTGACCTACATTGAAGCATCCATCCATTGTCTTCCACTTATCCAAGACTGGAGATAAACAGACAATTCAGTGACCTCCATGTTCTAATTCATTACATGCATTGAAAGGTAAAGATGATTACCCATAGCATTACTGTATTGATTGAGTGGGGCGGGGGGTGACATTTAGTACACACGTCTCCAATGTTGGTGGCTGTAATTCTCCAATAAGTTATTTTCCATCCGCCATCAAACAGAAGTAGAAGGATCAATCACAGTCCCTAGAGAACAGCGTCACACCCAGAAACAGTCAACCAGTCTTCCTCACTATGGTAGAAATTTATGCCATCTCCTCAGTCAGAGCCGCTCTCAGCAGCTGAATGATTCACTCTTAAGCAAGGAGTCTTTGGCAGAAATTTCTAGGCTAAAATTGGAGCGCTCTGAGAGGACTCTGAGAATATTTGTGAATACGGGCCAAAATTGTAAAAGGTTCCAAATCTATATAGCCCATTTTTAACTTATTCATATTGTACAGAAAGATAATCATGACTTCATTCTAGGTTTGCAGCACTTTTACACTGATATGTTGAGGGACAACAGACCAGATCCCTAATCGTACAACTGGAGGATGATCGCTTTCCCACTAATCCACTACCATTTTTGTTTCTTTTCTCCCAGTTCTTCTGCCATCTTAAATGGGGATCTTTTAGCTAAGATTGATGGTTTATTCCTCTTTACTTTTCCTCTGAAGATTTGAGGGTAAAGCAGAGGGCAAGGACAAACAACTCAGAATTTAGTCATCTGAAATCTAGAATATGATTACTTTTCTTAGAAGTCAAACCTATTGTGAAATGCTTGTTATCCTCTGGGCATACAAAATAATAAGGGCTTTAAGTGTCTGGAATTGTATAAAGAGGTCATGCTAAATCTACTGTTTTACTTTGGTTCTGATTCCAAGTTCAGCATCTGCTTTATTTGAAAAGAACAAAGTTTTTTCTTTGTTGATCTCAGTATTTAATTATCCATGGTAACTAAAACATTACATTAGTATCCCATGATCTCTGACTTATTCAGTCCATTAATTTGTGTTATTTCTTTAAAAGATGTGACAGCAGTTGCTTTAACAGGACGACACATGGAATAAAGGGAAGTTTGAGATTAAACAAAATCTTATCCATTGAACACGGATAATTCATTATATATCCACAGTGTAATTAATTTCCTATTTTATGTTGAACTTTTTTCTTTTCAAATTTTCACGATCAAATAATTTAAACTGGAAATCAGCTCATTTTCTCCCTCTGCTGGGCAGGTAGAAGGTGGCATCTTGTGTGACATTCTGCTGAGAGTCTCATTATTGCTTATGAAAAGACCTTGCAGATAACCTCACACTGAAATTAATCGAGCCAACCTTAATTATCTCATCAGGGAAACCTGTTAAGTCGTCACATTGCTGTTCACAGTCAAAGAGCAAAGCATCACAAGTCCACAGAGATCATAAACTGGAAGATAAAGACTTTATAATGATATGTATGATACAGACAAAAACTCGTTTTCCCCAATTCTATCTTCTTGCTAGTCTCACTGCTTTCCCTCTATCTTCCCTCCTACCTGGCTGGCTGTCCCGCTGACAGGAACTGTCGAGTGAGAGATCTCTCCAGCAGCAGACGGCGGTGACGCCTCATCAGACTGCCAGCAAGCCCCATGGCCCCCTCATGGCGCCACAGCTGGGTGGATGGACATGATCACTCACTCACAGACAGGATTAACCCTCCCCAACTGCATCTGTCTTTGCTGTCCTGTTTCTAATCTCTGTCCCCTGGCCTCTGTCTGTCTCTCTGTTTCAGCTTGTCTCCATCCCACAGTGCTTATGTACATATCACAGTAGTGTTAAGCTGAAACAAAGAAGGGAGTAGCCAAAGAGCTTAAGACAACTATTTACGCAGCAGGTACATTTAATATCAAGGGAGTTTTATCAGTGAGAGTGCAACTGTGAGGTAAGAATGCTGCTGTGACTTTTATAGTGGTATAAAACTAATTGCAACTGCGAGAAAGTCATTAACTAATTCCTCTGTGTTCCTCACAGTGAAACAACTTAAATTACTTTTGCATTAGAAAGTGTGAAAAGGACAAAAGTGAAAGAGAAAATGACCTAGACTAATCTTAGGCAACCCTTCTACAAATCCTATAAATTTTATTTTCCATAATTTAAAAAGAAAGCCTCAACAATTATTTTTATATTAGATGTTCAAATCTTCTGTGCTGGCTTTTTAAGGGGGAAGAGAAGACCATCTTATGAGTTTCACATTATTAAAACATGTATATGTGCTGCATATGAAATGTCATATGAGGCACAACTTAACAAAATGTAACCTAAAAAAATTTACCCATGGCAGATTCATATTCAAGGTCATCTTTTAATCTGCTTTAACAGAGAGTAATGTTAGCATGTTTGCATGGCCCGGCCAGTGTTCCAACTTGAATGTGATTGAGAAATCTTTTAAGGAAGCTGAAATTTAGAGTGATGGGTAGTCAGCCTGTGAACCTCAAAGAGTTAGAAATAATCACAAAAGATGGATAGTCAAACATATTTGCTGAGGCATGCAGAAATCATATCAAAACATTTAAGAAGCAGTTGATTGTCGCAATGACAATAAAGCAATTCCAGTGATTGCTAACAGGGTAAAAGAAATATTTTCTGACACTTTTTTTTTATTTAATAAAAAAGAAATGCAAAAATTGGGTGGCACTGTATCTCTCACTGGGTGAATCTTTATCATAAATTTTATGAGTCGCAGAATGCCAAAGTTACTCAACCATTGTGCTGACCTCATCTGAACTGAGAACTGGACAAATCAGTTAATGAGACGGTTTGTTTAATTTAGCTCACTCAAATCATTAATTCATTTGAATGGATCCTTCATGAAAGACACAACACTAGATGGTAGTATTTCAAATAGTAAGGGTCAACAGTCCAAAGCAATGAAGAATGTAAAAAAAGTGTGCAAGCAGATTGGAATGAGTGGAGGAAAGTGTCAAGTATGACATGTGATAGGGTTAGGGTTAAGGTTACCAGAAAGAATGAGAGGAAAAGTGTACCAGACAGTAATGAGACAGATCGTGTTGTGTGGTTTGGGGATCGTGCCAATGATGAAAAGACAAGCGGTAGAAGTGGAGGCTGCAAAACTCAAGATGTTGAGGTTCTCTTTAGTAGAGATGAGGATGATAAGATCAGGAATCAGTGCATCAGAGGGACAGCACTTGTTAGATGTTTGAATAGGCCAGACTGAGATGGCACAAGAGGAATACCAAAAAGAAGATTTAAGAATGTGGTAAAACACAACATGAAGCATGAAGTTAGTTGGTGTGAAGGTAAAAGATGCAGAGGATATGGATAAATGGAGACGGATTATTCACTGTGGTGACCCCTCAAGACCAAAAAAGTAGAAGAGTTAATACACTACCAAATAAAACATATTTAATGACATTATATATACTAATGCATGAAAACATGAAAAAAAAATCTTGAAATTATTCCCAACTGAAAGAGCAAGGCAATTTATAAAGCTTGTTGTGTTCAGGGACATTTTATGTCCGGCAACACAAGGCTTTCAGCACCAGACTAACAGACATCACATCCTGTGACTGCAGGCCCACCCTACTATGACTGCACTATTCACACCATCTGAAGCTTTTACTTTCCCTGTGGACACACAGAGCAGGGACATGCTGAGCTACTTTGATAGAGATAGCTTACATTTATGACAAGCAAAAAAGAGGGGTGTAGGCATGACTTCACAGGGGGTGGAAAGTGACAAAACAGCACATCAAAGTGTGATAGCAAACAGTTGTTCACATATGACCCAGTCATTTAGTCTCACATTCATGCGTGAGTTTTGCATGCATGGTTTATACATAGAGTATGCACATTTTGTTGTAAGAGCTATGTGATGTGTTTTCTCATTACTCTCCTGCAGAGAAGCTGCACTGCAACTGGATTGGCAGGAATTTTTTTTCCTCATACTTTTTCTTCCATTATTGGGCCATAATATATAAAAAAAGAAAAAAGAAAAAGATATTTGGACATAAACTTGGTGACCTATATTTTTTCAATCTCAACTACACCAGACATCTTTGGTAAATGGTTATGTTTAAGTACTTTTCTCTACGTAAATACAACTCATAGGAGTTTTGAATGACTGAAACATTTTCTCCCACATTTATTTGCGACAGGCCACAAGAAAAGTAGGAACAAGTCAGAGAAAAAGAAGAAAAATACATACATTTCTGAGAAAACAGTGATTTTTTTTGTGCAAAATATAATAGTTGAGTGTGAGATGACAACATCCCCTTTAACCGGTGGAAAACTAAAAAAACCCTCCCAAAAAATCACTCTCAGGACTACTTATAAAATCTGAGAAATTCATGTCTGCAGGAATGCTTTTCAGTTGTTGATGGGGTGAGATCAGAACTTTTGTTTTTTGAACACTTTTACTATACATAGCATGCCACCGCCACATGTGCTGTGGCTGTAATGAGACAGGCGGGTCTGAGCAGTGGTACGCACCACGCTAGTCAGTAGCTGTAACATGTGAAACGAAATAATAATTTATGTTGGGCTATCTTTAGGCTAAAATAAAACATTGTCTAACTTGTAGTAGTTAGGCATGGTTTAATTCCACTAAAGTTCAAGGTTCACTGACAACTCCATGACATTCAGAATCTGTAAATAAGTCAACATGACCCCAGGGAGGCCTATGAGGGGCCGTTTAGGACAAAATTTACGTTTTGTCTCTCACACACTACCAAAAACTCTCGCATACGCCAAAAAAGTAGCCACGCACACTCCAAAAAATTACGTTTTGTCTCTCACACACTACCAAAAACTCACGCATACTCCAAAAAAATAGCCTCGCACACTCCAAAAAATTACGTTTTGTCCCTCACACACTACCAAAAACTCACGCATACTCCAAAAAAATAGCCTCGCATACTCAAAAAATTACGTTTTGTCTCTCACACACTACCAAAAACTCTCGCATACTCAAAAAAATTACATTTTGTCTCTCACACACTACCAAAAACTCACGCATACTCAAAAAAATAGCCACGCACACTCAAAAATTACTCACGCACATTCAAAAAATACTCAAATTGCGTATACACACACTACTAAAATGTCACACACACACACACAAACGTTAACTTTCTCGCTCACATACACTGCTAACAGCTCGCACACACACAGACGTTTATCTCTCACATACACAAGACTAAAGTTGAACACACACACAGTACTAAGACTCGTTTTATGTATGTGTGAGAGCGACACTCTTTTTGAATGTGTGAGAGTTGTCACGGAAGAGGCGGGGCATAATTTTTGGATCAAACTGCGCATGCGTAGATCCTAAACTATAAGTTTCGATTGTTGACTCACTGTATGTTCTATTACTTAGTATATTTGTGCTTTTAAATATATATAGAACGTTTAACTTTCTTGTAGATTAAATGTGCTATAGAAATAAATGAATCTGATTGATTGATTAAAAATAGCAAAATTGCTGTAGTACAATCTGTCCACTGGGTGCCAGTATTACAGGAATTATTAACCGGCGCCAACTAGTGCCGAAGAAGAAAGAGTTTGCTATACCGAACATGGCTAACTCTAATTCGAAACGAGAGAGAATTGGTCAGGCAGCTGCCATTTTAAACACCATTCTATCTTCTCCGGAGGCAACCAGCACTTTGACAGGCGCATTAAACGATTCAACGACTGCCCGCAGTGCTACAATCTGGCACCCAGTGGACAGATTGTACTACAGCAATTTTGCTATTTTTAATCAATCAATCAGATTCATTTATTTCTATAGCACATTTAATCTACAAGAAAGTTAAACGTTCTATATATATTTAAAAGCACAAATATACTAAGTAATAGAACATACAGTGAGTCAACAATCGAAACTTATAGTTTAGGATCTACGCATGCGCAGTTTGATCCAAAAATTATGCCCCGCCTCTTCCGTGACAACTCTCACACATTCATAAAGAGTGTCGCTCTCACACATACATAAAACGAGTCTTAGTACTGTGTGTGTGTTCAACTTTAGTCTTGTGTATGTGAGAGATAAACGTCTGTGTGTGTGCGAGCTGTTAGCAGTGTATGTGAGCGAGAAAGTTAACGTTTGTGTGTATGTGCGCGAGCTGGTAGTAGTGTATGTGAGCGAGAAAGTTAACGTTTGTGTGTATGTGAGCGAGCTGATAGTAGTGTATGTGAGCGAGAAAGTTAACGTTTGTGTGTGTGTGTGTGACATTTTAGTAGTGTGTGTATACGCAATTTGAGTATTTTTTGAATGTGCGTGAGTAATTTTTGAGTGTGCGTGGCTATTTTTTTGAGTATGCGTGAGTTTTTGGTAGTGTGTGAGGGACAAAACGTAATTTTTTGGAGTGTGCGAGGCTATTTTTTTGGAGTATGCGAGAGTTTTTGGTAGTGTGTGAGAGACAAAACGTAATTTTTTGGAGTGTGCGTGGCTACTTTTTTGGCGTATGCGAGAGTTTTTGGTAGTGTGTGAGAGACAAAACGTAATTTTTTGGAGTGTGCGTGGCTACTTTTTTGGAGTATGCGAGACTTTTTGGTAGTGTGTGAGAGACAAAACGTAAATTTTGTCCTAAACGGCCCCTCATAGAGGCCTGTTCCTAGTTGGTGTGTTTTTATTTTTGTGTGACTGGTTGCATACATTGCGATAAGGCCCATTTGTCAAAAAAAAACAAACATGTTGAACATATCAACCTTTTAGTAGGTATTAAACATACTTTTCATTACGTCCACATTTCTCTCTAGTGTAATATTCTTATCTTAAATGTCTTGTTTTCATTGACTGTATCCAGAAAACCATCATAATTTACATTAACAAAGGTTTCATATTGTCAGTCTGTGTGTGATTAATCTACTACTATTTAAACCTCGTCCCTTTTCCTATTTGCCTTCTTCTCTACATCTAAAGGTGAAACAGTGTGATTAATTATTGTTTTGTAAATATTATATTTGATGTATATGTTTTATACAAAAAAAATTACAGCATTAAAAATTCATAGTAA
This sequence comes from Xiphophorus maculatus, assembly GCF_002775205.1. Lineage (NCBI taxonomy): Eukaryota > Metazoa > Chordata > Actinopteri > Cyprinodontiformes > Poeciliidae > Xiphophorus > Xiphophorus maculatus. The sequence continues at coordinate 22,143,724 of NC_036446.1, read as the reverse complement.
TCTGTGATCAGCAATGCATACATAGTCATTGATCTATATGGGAAATGCGGCTCTCGTGGGGACAGACTTGATCCATTAGCTGCAGCTGAAATATGAGTGAGGGATGTTGAGTGCAATAGTAATTTGCAATCACATGAAGAAAATACATGAATTTCCTGGAGTGGAGTGTGAAGGTGAAAGATGTTGCACCTACGTGAAATTGGAAGCAGACACAACTCTTACATAAATATGATCCTTAGACAAGTGCCTTTCTCCATTCTGACAGCTTATTTTCTGGGCAGACAGATGAGCGATGTTTCAATGGGTGTGACAAAGAGAGCGAAGCTGACTGTGGTTTTCTTTTTTCCTAGATGCTACGAGCACAAGAGAATTCTTTTTGCAGAGAGCATTGAGAAGAAGGAAGAGGACATATTAAATGGTGGAGAGAAGTTTTCTGATTGAATGAGATTTTTAGAGAGAGGAGAAAGCATTTTGGAGAGAGGTTGCACTAAAAAGAAAATTGAAGCGCTAAGAAAGACATCACACCTTGGGAACTAAGAAAAGAAGATTTGCCACCTCAAGTTAAATTCAGATCCAGATGTTGTTTGCACATTATTCAGCACTCATCTCTTTTGTAATTAGAAATTGAATGTTGTTAAATAATCTCAATAAATAATTTATAGCACCTTGCATTGTACAAATACCAATTAAAGTTCAGATCATGATGATTTTTATTATCATTCATATTAGTATAACAATAATAATAATAATAATAATAATAATAATAATAATAATAATAATAATAATAATAATAATAATAATAATAATAATAACCTTTATTTAACCAGGTTTATCCCATTGAGATCAAAAGGCCTCTTTTACAAGAGAGTTCTCGCCATGACTGACACATTACAGAAAGACAAAAGCAACTGTTACCAATACTCTCTTATCCTTGAAGGCTTGCTGGAGACAGTGCCTGTCTCCAGCAGTCATTGAGCGAGAGGTGGGTATACACTGTACAGGTTGCCAGTCGGGAAACGGAGAGATACAGGACAAATAGTCATGCATCACACCTAAGGGTAATTTTGAGAAACCAATTAACCTAGCAGTCATGTTTTTGGCCTGTAGGATGTAGCTGGAGTACCCAGAGAGAGCACTCATGCATGAGAACCTGATAACTCTATGCTGAAAGACATCTTCAGTTAATTAGGAGGGAAAAATGTTTCTGCCTTGAATCTGGGTAGAACAAAATGATTAGTTATTAATGGGGTCACTCCCTAATTGGTGGCAAAACAATGTCCACTAAAACATCAAGATGTCTGATAAACCATTAAGGAAAGGAAACATAAAAGAAGTTAGGAAAATATTAATGATTAATGTAACTGTGGAGCATCTTTAGGTTGTTTGTTCTGAGACGATATTTTAAGCTTTTTGTAGCATTTGAAACAGGGACAGATTTCAGAGCTTGGTTGCATGTAACTGAATAGGAAAGCAGGAAATTGAAGGTATATAAATGGATTTGCCAGTAAGATTTGGGCATGCTGTGTATGATGTCTGCTCTGTGTACTAACTTTGACAGTGGTGGTGTCCCATAGACTGCATGTGCAAAAAAACAACGTACTTAATGTGCTATGCCACAATCCATTTACCTTTTTTTCTAACAACAATAGAAGTAGTTATTGATTTATATGTTGTTTTACTTTAATAATTTAACTTAGAGAAATTAAAATCAAGAATACTTGAAAGGAAAGATTTTTTCTCTTAAAGTAGACTGAATCTGATATTGTAAAAGTGTTTTTTTTTTCTGGCAGAGTTGTCACTTAGCATTATCTTCAAACTGTGATTTTCAGTGCATTTATTCTAAAGGATTCTACACATCTCAAGACATAAAGCTCAATGTGCCATCTACCATGTTTGCATTACATATTTTATAGCCAGAAGTGATGTGGTAGAGTTTAGTACATCATTTGCTAATCCTTTCTATTTTTCTGTCTTCTCCTTTTAGTCTCTTCATAAAGGACCCACCACAGTGAGGACAATCTACAGTAACAGTGGGATCAAATGATACACAGTGGGCCATTTTCACCACCTTAATTAGTATTTTATTTCAAAGGGAATATGGCTTAAGGAGACCCCAAGCTGAGACAACTGCAATGACTCCTAATATTTTTCCTAAATACATGGAGATGGTAAGTCTATTGCTATAAGTGAAATTATTTGCATGTTTGATTAATTTTGATTAAAGTAAGACACCATAGTTTTGAACAGAGAAGCACAGCTGCTAATAAACAACAGTAAGTGAGATTTCATAAGTCATAAGCACTAAAAATTTTACCAAATGATGTGCAAAACTAATGCTGAGTGCCTATAATACATGCTGTAAAAATTTTTATTCACAAGGTAAAGTTCATAAGCTATTACTTTTTTGTTTAGAATTTTTCTAACCAAGCAAGCTGCTCAGTAACATTGCTGAACATTTACAACAGTTTTATTCTTCTAATTGCATTAGAATGTATTTGAGTGAACTGCATTAATCTTATGCTGAGCTGAACCTTTGATCAGAATGCCACTGCACCAGAAAGTAAAGATATATCTATGCAGCATCAGGGAAAGAGACAATCCTCCATTGCTATCACATTAATATTTAATGTGTATTTTCTTAACAGTTGCTTCTTACCATCAGATAATATCGATAATTCCATTCTGGGTCAAGTCAAGGACAAACAAACATGTTCGAATATTATAATATGGTGAAACAAATTACTGGTAGAAAACATTTCAGAAAATGTTGCACCTTGTAAAAACCTACTTTCCTTGCATAATGAGATGGATGGAAGAGTGCATTATTTTTCATGAGTTCCTATAAAAAAATATGTTTGAAATATGTCCAAATGTTCTGTTGCTGAGTTTGTCAAAAGATCAGTATTTGTTGTATCTCATGCTAAAACCTTAACTAGCTGCTTCCAGTGACAGAGCTGGGTTAGCCTCATAGATGTGTCTCAAATCACAGAACAGTTAAAGAGCACAAAATGACAGCAAAAATCTTTTTTATTGTTATTATGTACTTTTAATGGTCCTAAGTGATGGCTATTTTATCTCTTAAATTTGTTTATAATTACTTAGTTCAAGCCTCTTTACAAAAAAGAACAGTATTCATTCTCAGCTTAGTTAGACTAGCTATAAGTAATCACAGAGATGGCAGTACACTGTAAATATCATCTGCTCCAGAAGACCGCTTGCTATTTGTGTACATGAGCAGCCACTGGAAAAAATTACAAGGTAAATTTGAAATCTACACCTGAAACTACTACTGAAAATAAATTTCTCAGATAAACACATACAGTGCACAGAAATGTCCCCATTATGGGACAATAAATGATTTTTCTGATCTATTTTATGCTAATTTCATCTAACAACAATAAAAAAAGTTACTACAAATGGTACAAAATACCATTCTGCATTGCCACTACTGTTGATCCCTCAGACAGCATAGAGGCACGGGAGAAAAGAAGAAACCAAGGAACTTAAATGCTGTGGGCATGTGACGAGTAATGTGAACCAAGGTGAGTACAATCAGCAGAAAGTAGAGCAGCTGGAGGAGAATCAAACTGAGGGATAGATGAAACACAAAGGATCTAACTAACCAAAACCTAAGAGTTTGTTATCAACATTACAGATTAAACCAAAATGCACAAAACAACAAAAAACTAAGAAATTTAATGCAAAAATGGTACTGAAAATGGTAGTGAGAGACACTAATAATACTAATATGATCTGAATCCAACCGAAATACAAACAGCATTGAATTATAACATATTCAGCTATTTCTGTAATGCTGTAAGATTTTTTGTCCAATTTTTTCCCTGAAACCAGTAATCAAACTTTACAAAATCTTGTTTTTAGATCAAAAACAGTCCTATTCTTACTTCTCTTAAAAGCTAAAACACCTGGTCCTAAGAAGAAAGAACTACTGATTTCAGCCATGATCCTCATCAGTAATCAAAATATGTTGCATCTATCCAAGTACAGTCCTCATATACAATACCATTGCCTGTGTTCATTCATACAGTATACCTACTTCTGACGAGGCTAGATCAAAATGTTTTCTTTCAGGTCCAAGGTCTTGGAACATTTCAGAAAATTGTTTATGTTGTACTAGTAAATAATTAATTACTGCATTGATAGTATGTTCTAAGTTAAGTTTTTATTCTTCCTATAGCTCAAATATGTTTCCGTCCATTGACCTCAGAGGACAAGTAACCTTGAGTATCCATCAACAGGCTTTATTTAAGATGGATGTGGAATAGTCTGTTTTCCTCTCATAGACAAGTGGCTACTGACACATTCTTTTTCACATTAGCTTGATGCTTACTATCTGGATGAGCAATGAGAGTCATTCCAATGCAGGACAACCCAAGTAATCATACATTTTAATAAACAATACTGTCAAATGCGTGGTTTGAGAAGGATGTCTTTGGAACTGTAGATATACATCAGTGCAAAATGCTGCATAATCCAGCTTTGCTGAAACAGGAAAAACATGTCTTGTCACTAATTTAGAATGTGAACACTTTGTTAGAAAGTAGAAAATGATGGCACCAAAATAATTACTTTTGACAAGTCGATTGATAGAGTGTTCAGCTGTTGACAAATTGCAACAACAAAATCTTGTTTCTGTCAGCCAATTTTTGTATAACCATTTCCTTTTATATTGATAGAACATTTTCAGGATGGAAATTGACATCTGAATTGATACAATCTGTCATTTCCACTGCATTTCATATTTCTTTGTCAAATATTCAAATCTGCACACATGGCATTTTGAGAGCAGAAAATTTATATTTATAAATGTCAAATTTATATGGAATGGTTGATAACATGGATGTTGCTGTCAGGGATTTAAACAAGAGCAGTGGACTACAGAAAATTTGGGGCACACTAGCTGCCTGGAAAACAGTCTCACTCTACCGTTTCCACATCTTCATCATCTGAGTACCCAGAAAAAACAAACAAGCAAACACAAACAAATATCGCTTTTTTATGTGATCAAGTAAACCTTGTTGCTACTATTCTTCATAACCCGGATACAATTTTTCTTCTGCTGGCTGAAGTGTTTCCTGAAAATCTTATGAACCTTTTTGTAGAAAAAGAATCAGGTGATGAAAAAAACTTTAACAGAAGTGTGTAAGAGCATCACAGGGTGTGCAGTTTAGCACTTTTAAGAAATGGAGCTAACTGTTTGTTTTGGTGAGATTTGCCTCCATGATCCAAAGAGAGAGCTCTAAACTGCAAGCTTGTCAGTTTCAGGGCCCTTGACACCCCTTCCCACCAAACCCCCACTCTCCCTTTGCTTGGAAGAAGGAAGTGGAGAAACATATCCAATTAACAAATTCCTCTTTGCAGCTTTGCATGAAAGTTTTGCCAAGAATAATTTAACCAGTCTCCATTGATTTCAGTAGTGAGGCAGCCAATTGTTGTGAGTGGAGTGTTTCTTTTATTTATTAAGTTTACATTTTTAAATCTTAAAAAAAGTCACTATACATTTTTACAAACTACATAAATAATCAAGGTAAATTATTATTCAACTGTTTAAGTACATGAACAGATCTTGACTGCTTCTAAAGCGCCTCTGCAAAATAACAACACTGGATTACAAAGTGCTCTCATAATGAGGACTTGAGCACCCCCAAAGGGACAATTAGGTGCAATGAGAGAGGTGTGCTGACATCGCTGATCTGTAGAATAATTAACACCTCTGCCCTTTGTGCTATCCCTACAGAGAGATCTTCAAACCACATAGGTGTGTAAGTTGTGATGGAAACTTACACATGGATGGAATAAACATGTGCACCGGAACACACAGAGTCAACCACAGTTTAGAGGATGGAATACTAGAGGTCTGTAAATACTGTAATCAAAATTTTAAAGTGTTCCAAAAAACTCTTAAAATAAATAGTTATTCCTCCTGTCTCTTGTCATTGAAATCTTTTCTCTATTTGCTCAATTAGTGAAGTTAGTTTGGGTCTGCCGGAGAGCCTCTAATGAAACACTTGATAGCTAACACTGTTATTGAAACTATTTAAAAATCAGACTACAGTCCAAGGACAGATGCACTTTGATTTGGTCTATATAAGGAAAGACTGTTGCTGTTATTTTATACTTGTTTATCAATTAGTTGTGCCTTTAATCAGTATTCTGTATTACAATTACTTGACAGCTGTCCTAAGGTCAAACTTAATCTCTTTCTTAAAGGTTTTATTCCCCTTCTCATCTGATGAATGGTAACTTTATTCCCCCTGTGCTTTCAGTCGTTGTTCAGCATGAAACAGTAAGTAATTGAAATTCTGTCCATATCATTAGGCTGAACTGTCTTGCCTGTGTCTTATCCTTGTAGGCCTCCGATAATGGTAAATATTTGAATTCTGCTTCTTGAACCTCTTCATATGTAGTGTGGTCAAAAATCTGTAATGCCTCTCAAAGTTTCTCACATTGTCACTTAACAAAAAATTTCAACATATTACAACTGGAAATCTTTTGAGGTATGTCATTAGCAGCTTTGCTGATTTCAAGATGAAATCTTTTGCCAATTGTTCTTCCTAAAATAGATAAAGCTTAGCAAAATCATTTTTAAATCTTGCCACCGATTCATAATTGAATTTAGGTTTGAACTGGATCTGGTATGATTAGTTTTAAATAATGACAATTCTTTGATCCAAATCACTCCATTTGACAATGAAAAAGTCTTTATTACAAAAATACACTTAGCTTTAATCAAATTTTTACACAAAAAGATTTGCATACTTCATCTCTCTAGACAACTGAGTAAAACATGGAAAAGAAATACATTAAAAATAGCTAATCTTTTCCTTGAGTAGCATCCAAGATAATATAGTTCAGATTTTATGCCTGGCACTGAGTGTAGCCTCTGTTCCCCCGGTAGCCAGTGACTCCTTGTCAATTTAGCAAATTATATTTTATAATTTTCTTTTCATTTCCATTATTAAAATGGTTAGGAGACTGAGGGATATATTCGCAATACAAATTTATTTATTTTTTTTCTGCTACTAATCACAATCCTCTAGAAGGTTAGTATGGGAAACAGAGGGGATGATGAGGTGAAAGAGATGGAGAATGTGTTCGGGAGAAGATGGGAAGGGAAAAGTTGTGGGGTGAGTTAAGAGGACCCTTGGCAGCAGCTTTAAGAGTCATAGATAAAAGTGAGGAGGTAATGTGACTAGGCTGAGCAGGTGAGGAGCACTGAGATCAGCCTAGAGGAGAGATAATTACACAGAAGCACAGGGATTATCGTGACTCTAGATGAAGTGGGAAAGCCATGCAAAGCATATTATTATGATGAGAGGAAGTAGAACTAGATCTGTATATAATTTATCATCTGTGGCAGCATGAGAGGGAAGGATTGAGGAACGTATTTATCCCTGGAGGAGTTGAAAGTGTTTAGGCCTAAATAACAACTGGGAAGACTTCAAAGTGTGTCATCTTCCAAACAGGTCTACAACTTTGCCAAGCACTAAAATCCCAGTAAGATCTGTAAACAGATATATTAAACAGTGAGATTGCTAATTCAAGAACTTCAGATAAATCCAAGATTTAAGATGAACTGAACACTTCCAGCTGTACTAAAATCTGATATTCATAGCAAAAATTACTTGTAGGTGTGCATGTGTTATAAAATTCATAGTGCTGTCAATCGATTAAATTTTTCAAAATCAGATTAATCACACTGTAGCGCTGTGATTAATCACGATAAATCACTATGCCCATCTTTATAAGGTTGAAATATGCACAGAGTTGTGGTTCTTGCAGGAATAGTGTTGTAGGCAAGCACACCTTCTGCCACACTCCACCCAATTAAAATGCAACCAATTATCTGAATTATTTTGTAGCAGAAAGCAGGTAATGTAATCTCCCTGTACTCATGAGCAACTAACTGAAACTTACTTCTATACACATGCATACAAGTAGTAGCAAACTTTTTTCAAGCAACAATTGACAGATAAGCTTTATTTTATTTTCTAGTTCTTGGCTTCCCCACCCCTTTCTGATGCCACCCTGGGCAACTGTACTGTATGCACATTCACATGTTTGTCTAAACCAAACATGTCTAAAATTCTCAGTTTTCCATGTTATTATATTCAAGAAGGCTTAAAGGAAGAAATTTTGTTTTAAAAGTTATTTTAGAAATGCGGGCTGCACAGTGGCGCAGTTGGTAGCACTGTTGCCTTGCAGCAAGAAGGTCCTGGGTTCGATTCCTGGCCGGGGTCTTTCTGCATGGAGTTTGCATGTTCTCCCTGTGCATGCGTGGGTTCTCTCCGGGTACTCCGGCTTCCTCCCACAGTCCAAAAACACGACTGTCAGGTCAATTGGTCTCTCTAAATTCTCCCTAGGTATGAGTGTGTGTGTGAATGGTTGTTTGTCCTGTATGTCTCTGTGTTGCCCTGCGACAGACTGGCGACCTGTCCAGGGTGAACCCCGCCTCTCGCCCGGAACGTAGCTGGAGTTAGGCACCAGCAACCCTCCCGACCCCATTGGGGACAAAGGGTGAAAAGAAAATGGATGGATGGATGGATTTTAGAAATGTCCCTCTTCATACATTTCCTATGGTTGATATGGTGACAATCGCTTCTCCTCATCCAGCCAAGTGACCGGCGTAATTTGTGCTGGTGAAATTTTTAACTTGTACAAATAAAAGTATGCATACGGACTAGCAACACAGTATAAGAGAGATGAAAAATTTTCAACTTTTGTTCCTGTCTGGTGTCTCGAAAACGTTTTACCTTTCACAGTTGTTCATCACTTCCCATAACAGAAGCGCATAACACGCTGCTAAAAGATAAGCGTGTTAAGTGACATGCTTTTATATCACAGTAGGTTGTTTGATTAATCTGCATTATGTAATATTAACTTGTTAAATTTTTCAGATTAATTGCATGTGTTAATGTTGACAGCCCTAAACTGTGTTCATGTAAAATTCCTCTTTATTTTCCATCCATCCATTTTCTGTACACCCTTGTCCCTAGTGGGGTGGGGAGGGCTGCTGGTGTCTATCTCCAGCTAATGTTCCGGGTGAGAGGCGGGGTTCACCCTGGACAGGTCGCCAGTCTGTCGCAGGGCAACACAGAAAGAGACAGAACACGCAACCATGCACACACACATTCACACCTAGGGAGAATTTAGAGAGACCAATTAACCTAACAGTCATGTTTTTGGACTGTGGGAGGAAGCTGGAGTAGCTGGACATGGGGAGAACATGCAAACTCCATACAAAAAGACCCTGGGCCAGAAATCGAACCCAGGATCTTCTTGCTGCAAGACAACAGCTCTACCAACTGCGCCACTGTGCAGCCCCCCTCTTTTTATTTTGATATCACTATTTCAAAGACCAGCCTAATTTACACATCGTTCCATTTTTATCTACAGATGCGGTTCTACTGTAGAGCATTAATCTCCCCAACACATTTCTGCCAGCTGTGTTTTTGTCGGCATGTAATTAGCCATAGTAGGTTATCAAATTAGTCTCAGAGGAGAATACTCTGTTCATGTCCTGGCATGGTGTATCGGAGACAAACAGAGTCTGCTGCTTTTTCTCATAACTGAAAATATGTTTATCATTTAGCTCTTATTGTTTGACTGTACAGTTGTCCTCTACTATGCATTTTTTTCTTTGCACTTTGCTTTATGCTCTTAATCTCTCATTCTCTCTCTATCTCTTGAATAATATATACAAATACGGACTGAACAACTGGGTTCACTTTCTTCCCTGCACTGCCAAACTACAGGCCGACTATAATTCTAAAACAGAGCAGAAAATTCACATAACAAAAGAAGTTATGTTGCTATGTGCTCAGTTTCTCCAGTTGAAACTGAACTAGAGAAATCAAACTCAGTGGAAGAAATTCCAGAGCACTGTGTCACTAGCTGCAGTGGCTAATAGATGATGTCCAAACCAGTAATGTCAATGAAGAAGTCCCACAGTCACTGAAATTTGATGCTACTCCATTTTTGTTAACATTTTGTGAGGACGGAAGTTGAGTTTGTCTTCTTCAGAAGTTTTGTGTCAATTCTTTCTGTAGTTCTTGGTGCAGCGCCACCACAGATGAGGAGAAGGAACAAGTTTTTCAATTAGTTTGAATCATTTCATTACACATAGCACTAGTCCATCGTTCATAGCTTTTTTGAAATAGTTGAGGGAAAAGCAAAGCTATTTCAAAATTTGACCAGGGTGGTGCAATTGATAGATCTTCACTTGCTCATACATAAACATATATACATATGTTTGCAGAAATGTTTAACTGGTGTCATGTTATCAGCTGCTAAAATCCTTTTGGTTACTTATGCTGACAACTTGCTCTGTGGTGAGGCTTCAAATCTATTAGCTTTCAAAGAGTGTAGCTCTGATACAACGACACAAATCAAATTTTAATGCCAGGTGTGCATGGTGGTTCTTGGGATTGTCTCCTTCGTTCCTTATCAGCCAGGGCACATGCTAATACCAGATTTGAACAGGCACTGCGTATGTCCTGCCACCACACAGAGTGTTTTCAGGGGTTAATAGAGCTCAGTACATTTTCAGATATGGCATCAGTAGAATCTTTAACTAAATCTAATGTCTCCATGGTTTTCCCCATAATTGCTGTGGTAATATGTCCTGAGGATGACAATGCCAGGATGCATCAAGTTCAAACTGCGAAAGAATGGTGAAAAAAAAGTAGAATGTATCCTTTTCACAAATGGATAAGCTACCATGCAGCTCTTTCCTTAACTTTACTGAGAAACTTTCAGATTCATTTTTGCTAAACAGCACTCAGTGTTTTGTCTCTCTCATCAGTCTCAGTGGAACTAAATATTTACAGCAATTATTGTGTTAGTGGGAAGTTGTTATGCACTGATGTATAAACATGCTTAGAGCACAGAGCTTTATGCCGAAGAAATTATATCTGCAGTGCTGGCATGCAGTGTGCAGTAGTCTACCCCAGGTGTCTTCAAATCCAGGCCTCGAGGGCTGGTGTCCTGCAACTTTTAGATGTGTCCCTGGTCCAGTACACCTGGATCAAATGCCTCAATCACCTGCTTCCTGTGCAGTCAAGTTCTCCAACTCCTGTTAATGACCTAATTATTGGACTCAGGTGTGTTGAAGCAGAGACACATTAAAGAGTTGCAGGACACCAGGCCTCAAGGCCTGGACTTGAGGCTCCCTGGCCTACTTCAAATAACTGAGGAAGACAAATTCGTAATGACAGTAAACCATCTACTTATTACATGAGGATATTACCTCAATTTAAAAAAGCATCAAATTAAAAAAAAGTTTATATACATTTTGTATATTTCGAGATGATGAGATCACAATATGATATTCATAAATTAGAAACTAGTGGTGCAAAAGTTGTGCATTTGGTAGACACTTTAATATTCTACCTTAATAAAACATCAGTATCACTGAAGTGTGTGAGATATTGCTGATTCCTTGAACATGTCACCTCAGTCCTGAGCTCTCTACCCAAAATGGGGCTTTTGAGATGGATAAATATGCTTTCATTTTTCATCCTGTCTTACCAAGGCAGGCCAACTACCTACCATTTGCTAAGGTCTTTGCCAATAAAGACAGAAATTTGATATCTTAAGATAACAGAAATGATATTATCCAGAAACCATAACTGAGTTCTGTCATGGGGGAGACGGAGTGAGTGATTGCCCCTAGTTATGCAAGAGCTGATTTATCCCATTAGGCTTTGGTGTAGGCGCAAGCCCAGAGCTTGTGCCACTGAGGCTCACTAGCAGTTATTGCCTGACATGAAAATTCTTCTTCAAGCGTAAAATGTCAGAAAGTAGGATTGATGCCTCTGCTCATTATTGCTTCTGCATTTAGGGATGAGAAAAGTACTATTATCTTGGAAAAAAAATATGAATTGTGGAGGACATAGTGGGAGTTTAGGGTTATACTGATAGAAATAAAAGTATATGAAAATAAACTGAAAACAAATAACCATTTAAAAGAGCTTAATGTGTGTGACAACCTATGAAATAGCGTACAAGTGGGGGACATAAATTTCTTTTCACTTATGAGAATGTAATAGCACCTCAAAAGTGTTTTTTTACAAAAGCATATTACATGCAGTATGGATACAGAAACCAGATGTCTAGCCATTAAATTAACAGTGGGTAAAAATATGTACAGATGTTGAATGACTAATCAAAATCTACTACTTGGTATGATGCAAATTTTATTACTGGTGTGGTCTAGTGTTAGTAGCCTGAAATGAAGATAGTTAAAATATTGGGCTGGTTATGTATCAACACCAAGAGGTTTTTAATGTATATCCATGATTTATTGAGTTTGCAGGGATTCTTAATAAAGAATATTTGTTTAGCATAGCTTGTTCCTCTATGGACAAGATTAACATCACATTATTGTACAAGTAAAATGAAAAATCTGTCAAAACATGGGTAGTCTTGCTGTCTTCTGTCCCAGGGAATTCATCCAAATGTTTATCATCATCTGTGGGCTCTCCTTTCCACATTAATTAAAAGTTTGCTTATTATTGTAAATAAGCACTAAACTTCAGTAAAAATGCTGTGATGGTGTATTTTTGTTGTGTGAGAACAGTTGCAACATGTCCACTCTGTATACTGTCCCACAATTATGTTTTCCTGTTCAATCTTTAGATAATTTAAAGGGGTACTGGCCACTGCATCCCCATGCCTACTCAGTGACAGTGAACCAACTAATTTATAGTAACACTGCTGGCACAACAACAATCCGTGCTTACTACGCTATGCATGATTTGATGAAATTGCACATACATTTGCTGCAGGAAGCTGTGGTTTTTACAAACTGTGGATATAATTTTTAGTCTAAGACTAAAAAATAAGAGTAGGTTTTAGTCATAGGTTTTGGTAGGTATGTTAAAGATACATGCTCACCATTCTCATTTTTGATTGGAGAAAAAAGTTTGAATGGTTGCTCACAATTTTTCACAAGTTACAGTAAAGAACTTCAGATTACAAATTCAACTAAATTCAAAACTACTTTATTCATCTCAAGCAGAAAGTAAATGGGAAAAAAAGGATTTCTTATTGTAAGGTTACAATATAAACTGTTAGTTGATTTTGGTTGATTCCACACCACACCAGTAATAAAAAAAAAAGTAAAATAAATTTACTGAAGACTACTTTTTAGACAATCTGACATTTACATGGTTTGGAGAAAAAAAGAACATGGCTAAAGAGCATTTTAAAGCATTAAAGGTCCATACAAAGGACCTTTGTGGAAGCAAAACAAGCAAGTGGCAGTGGTCCACTGGTTGTGTAGAAAACAGAATTAACCTGAACAAATACTCCTTACAACAAAAGCAAACCATTCGGAAATCCTTCCAGCACTGAAAGAGATCCCTTGTTAAATTTCCCTTCCTACCCTCTCATAAACATGCATAAACAGCTTTATAATTCCCTCTACTTCCTAAAGCACCCACAAATAGATGTGCCAATTACAAAACCTCTCAGTTACATAGTGTACCTCCAAGACGGTAAGCTCCTCAATAACAAATGTATAAATTTTATTTTCTTAACAGTTGGCATTGGCACATAGAGGGCAGCAGGAACAGTCAGCTCGTTAACACAGCTCAGCATGCTGCTTCCGCCTCGGCAGGAAATATTAACACAAACCCGCACAAGATATCATTCTCTTCTAATATCAGTATATGCAGCTGATAAATACCGAAGACATTACTGTTATTAGCAGTGTTTTGTTTTTTGCTGAACAGCCTTTTTCTATGCTTCCTAAAACCAAAATTATTCCTATTAATTTTATGGTAACATAATTCAATCTTAGTAATAAGTAATTAAATGTACTACAACAAATGGGTTCAAAAATGTAAAACATGAATGCTAATATTTTCATGCTAGGATGAAAATAATTCAGCAATAAAACTGAATTAGTTTTATCGCCCTGCATAAAACAAATTCAGTTTTGTGCAGATGTATATGCACAAAAAACCCTAAACTGTTGTTTCCCATCATTAAAGAGTAAGGATGAAATCTCATACTGTTAAAATATTTAATAAAAGCGTCTGTCCAGACCTTTAAAAAGTAAATATGCGTTTGAATATATCACATGTCAAGAGCTTGGTAAAGTTTTTCAGACTGTAATATAATATAAAAAAATACCTTCCCTTTAGCACATTTTGTCTCTACACCACTGAGTTTTTACCTTTGCTGGTAAATGTTTATTTTCTTTCATCAGACTTCCATTTTTAGATATACTGTATGTATATTGACAACATAGTGACACAGTGACACTTCTACTGCACACCCAGTTTTAGCCTGTAACTCCCTGAATCTTAGCAGCAGCCTACTTAAAACTGACAAAGTAAGTGCTATTCTGGTTGGCTGTAAAACAAACTGTTGAACAACGTCTCTGCAGATTTTGTGAAGCTCCATTTAATAAAGCTCTTTACTGGCTGACATTTCTACCTTTGCCAGATACACAGGACAGAGCATGCTTGTGTGCATGTTATATCGTGTTCAAGTTTTAGGAGCACTAAAGGTTTTTTTCTTTTTCTGGATTATAAAAAAAATCTATTTTTCTAAACTACCAAGGTAAATTAGAGATATTTTGTTTGCTATACATCATCTAATAAAACATTAGACCATGAGCAATTTTCTTATATTTTTCTTGTCATTACGGTGACACACAAAACTGCTGCCAAACATATTTTCACAATGGTAAATTAACAAATACAAATATGCCAAAACCAGAATGAATCACTCTGATATCCTGAGTAACATCAAATTCAACAATTACTGTACAAAAGCAGTGGGATTATTAGTTTCTCCATCTTTCTGTTGGATTTTGCTGATAAGAGTTTTGATTGGATTTTTTAGGTTTGCCTTTCTGTTTCTGTTAATTGGAACTCATTCAATGTATCCATCCTCAGTTTACAAAGTGAAATACAGACTTTCAATAAAATTGGATGTTTGTTTGTTGTTTTTTTTCTATGACCTCAGTAACCACCACACATGTAAGTACTTTAAGATAATAATTTTTTAAAACATAACATTAATAGTGGGGCCCACGTTTTTTGTGAGAACATTTGAGTCACATGCTGTCTACAACCAACGACAACAAAGACAGATATGAGGTGGAAGGAAGCCCCAGGGGAAAAAGGCCGTATGTCTCAGTTTCCACCGCAACAATGGAGCACGTGCTGTCCGTATTGTTGCTATTGTTCTCCTACATTGTGTGTATCAACTTTCCAGAAAACGACATCACATCCTGTCGCTGCTGATCTGGAATTTCGGAGCCTCACGCATTTGAATAGATGTGAAGATTTCCGTAACAGTCATCTGCTGGAAGTGAACCCCAGTGACCCCTGACATCTGGCACTTGCATCATTTGAAAGGGATGTGAAAGTCAAGCTTTCCACCAATGGTGTTATGCCACGTCAATGTTCTGACCAATCAGATTTTTGTATTCATTTAAAAATGTAAGGTTTTTTTGGCCTTTTTCTTTTTTTTTGCTAACCACAGCAATGAAATGAAATAGTCTTTTGTATAGCATAGTCTTTTGTTAGTAAATGACTGGGTATCACTTAAATGTTATGTAAAGATACATAGAAGTTTTCCTTGAGTAATGAGTTTAAAAATGCCTTATTTTGTGAATGGTCAAGACTATTGCTCTTGAGCTTTTCAATAGCGCTGGTGAGGGCAGTTAAGACAAGCAGCTGGGCGAAGAAGCAGTTAAAGCTGCCTAGCTATTGAGGAAGCTAATGAACGAGAACTGTGAATGGGTGGTATGGTACTGCTGGAGTGTGATTCAAACAAACAAAGGAATGGGCTACGGGGTGGTGTCAATGGTCTTACTGGGGCATGTGCCGTTTAAACCGTTGGGTTTTGCCACTAATCACTGTCTTCTAATCCCCGAGGCCCCTCATTTTAATTCCCAAAGGGTTCTTGGTGTTGAATGGGAATTATATATGTATAATACGATTCAGGGTGAATGTTCTGTTGTTGGAAACTGACAGGTCAGTGTGAAGAGCACTTTGGAAGGATTGCAGTGCACGCTGAAGAGGAAGGTGTATTATACTAAAACAAAATGTGTTTTCCTGTCACCACTTCCATACTAAATAAAACCAAAACACCCTAGTTTTCAAAGGGTGCCACTGATAAAATAAGTACTTCTGACCAAAGAATATTAGGGGGAATATTTGAAGGGAATATGTTAGCTTTATTTATTAGATTAGATTTTAACAGCTTTGTGACAGCAAAGGAAAAACCCAAAAGATGTTGTTTGAATTTGTTTTTACACAAATTAACAAAAAATCTTGCTATTCTACTTGAGGTCAAATTTATGTGGACAACAGCCTACTAATTACTCCAAGTTTGTGCAACTTAAAGACAGTACTACTTAGTGACTTAATTAATGTATTTATTATTTATTTGAATTGAGTCTTAAGGGTCCCCAAACAGGTGAACAGGCTTTCAAATTACTTCACACTTAGTGTGAATTAGAGTTAGGATGAATAGATCTAAAGGTTTAATTATTGGAAGAACGGACGAACGGACGGAAAAGTCCCAGATACATAAAATTTGATGCATCTTTTTGAACCAGTGTGAATGAAAATGGTTGCACAACTATGTCTTGCATTGGCCAGTGATCATAAATGTCTTTATGTCTTTAGAAATCTTTATGTTTTCAGATTTTTTATTAGGCTTTTTATTTTGGACACTTCATGCCTTTATGGGTGAAAGTAGAAAAATGACCATGAATTTGTGTGGTTGGTTACTCTTGGTAAAAATGTCTAGATCTGTTCTGTAGTCTCTGTCTGACTTCTGCCGGTTGTTTTGGTTGGATGCATTGGTGTGGGTAATGGGATTACCATCTGGGTGTGTTGTGCCATCCAAGTAAAGGGTCTTGCTGCAGGAAATATAAAGCAGTTGGCAGCACAGTGTACATCAGAGCAGCCACATCTTGTTTACTCCTGCTGCAGCAATGCAAACAGGAACTGGGGCAAACAGACTGAAACATCTTTAACAATATTCAACTGAAATGTGTCAGTTTATATTATCCAATGAAAAAATAAATAAAATACAAGACTAAAACTGCAAAATATACAATTTGTTTTCTTTATGCAATAAATGCACCAGGATTACTTGGTGTAGTCCAGGTATTTGAAGAATTTTGAGTTTATTGTTATGCATTTTATTTTTTTTAAACAGATTTAGTCAATAAAAATAGCAAAATAAATGAACCTCTATCTGAAGAAAAAAACACATGTAAATATTACCAGTCCTCATGTTATCGTTCTTGCTTGCTTAATGGGTTGCAGTATCTGTTCTCGTATAAAGTTTGATGCAGAATGCAGAGGGACTGAGTAAAACAGGAGCAACCCAGTAGATTTCAGTTTCATTACCAACTCTGTTCAATGATCATCTTCATTTGCTAAGAAAACAAACCGAGGCCAGATGGCAAAGCTGATGAGTGCTCATCAATCTGTGGTCCCTTTTGCGCTCTTGCTTAATTTTGGAAATAGAAGGGATGGACTTCTGAAGGGTGAGTAGGGAAAGTCTTAAGCAGATGTGACTTCTCTTGTTAATGCTGAGAATAGCACTCTTAACATGAGTGATATAAGAGTTTTAGAGTAGCCCTTAAAGTTTGGATCAGTCTCGCTAGTCAGCCTCTGTTCCTCAATGTAACAGAAGTGCTCATTAAAATATGATAATACCATTAAGTGCACATGGCTCATTAAACATGCAAATAATATTTTAATAGTCTCAAAGACATATTTGATAAGTCACATCTGTTAATTAAAGTAGTGTTTGAGGAGATCTCAGGTGCAGGAGATCTGGTCTGATAAAGCTACTTCACAGAGAATATTTAACCTACAGCCTTTGATCATTGTACCTCTGAGACTTTCAGATTTAGATGGTCTTTTGTTAAGTTTTTTAATAACAGAAACACTTTTACAACCTATTACATAGAGTTAAAAGCAAATATTTAAACCTGGCACAAGTTTAATTTCAACAAAAAGGCTATTTCATGATAATCATCTATGAAAACTTTATGTTTCTATAGACACTTAAAAGTTCAGGATTAAAAAGTAAGTAGCAATTTAATCTGGATTTGACCTTAATGACCCACCTCCCCCATCACCACTTAGGCTGAGATATTAGGAGAACAGTTCTGTGATAGAAGTACCTTATTAAAAAACAACCCTTCATTACCATAATACATGGAAAAGTGGTTGGCGTCCTAATCTTTGGAAGCTGTAGATGATTATTTTTCCATGACCCAAAATTTTCAGCACAGTGCGACAGGGGAAAAACAACAACAACAAAAAAAACTGTATATGTTTAGTCTCTGTTGTGGCCAAATCTCTAATTTCACTGTGAAATTGTGTTTAGTCATGGTGTAATTTTTCCGTATTGGCAGGGATGCGGTTGTTGCATAATGGTCTCTGTGAGTGGAAGAAACAAAGTGGAAAGACGGAACAAACGTGAGGACACATTTAGTGAAAGTTTACCAAAGCAGCACAAAGAATTGCTGTAATGAATCAGATTATAACCAGATGACCCATCAACCAGGGGCATGGGAGAACTTGTTTTCATGCCAGGATTTGACAAATGCAAAAAGGCAGTGAGAGATGCCTAGTGAATACCAATTGATCTGAATTCAATGTGCTGGTGAGTGCCATCCAAGAAAGTTGGCAAGCACGACTTCAATTCCACCAGTGGCACAGGACAAACAGATTGAGCTGATTATGCTGCTGATTATGTTAGCAGGATGAGAGACAAGAAGCAATGATAGCAATAGAGAAAGACATGATTCCTCCTGAACAGCTGACTTATTTTTCTATCAAGAATAAAGCTTTGCTTCCATAAAGTTCAAATATATACAAGGTCTATGTATATATCTATCTATATATACAGATCGACGTATGTACAACACCGTAAGCATGATAAAATTGACATGGAAAATTAATAAAGAAATGACAATCCACAAAGTGATCCTGGTCCAAACCATTTTCACTAAGTCTTATATTTTGTTCTATTTACAAAATATGGAGCCGTTTCTATTGCACGTTTTAATTTCAGAGCATTAAATTACGACAAATATAATCTCGCAGCAGTTTATGACACAAACAATTCATTCCAACACCGTCAAGCTTAACCAGTTTAACCCAAATTCAAAATGGCCAAATTCAGTAATCATTTCATGGAAACTGGTAAAAAGTTATCTTTTTTAAGCTCATCATGACACACTAAATTATATTTTACCAGCTACAACCCAGGAATTCCAGTTGGGCAAAGTCTTGTTTTTAGCTGGGCACAGTTGGCAGGGTTAGCTGGCATAAAATTTGCAAAGAGTATGAGTGGTGAGACCCAGGCAGCCCTTGGAGGCAGTTTGCCAAATGTTTTACTTTTTATTTTTGTCGAATCACAGTCAGATAGCTTCAGCTGATTATTGATCCACTTACTGATCTATTTGCAAACATCTGTTCCCAATTACCAATAAAGAGGACAGGGTGGAATTAACCTATTTAAGTTGATGAGATGAAAGAACAATACCTGTACATCTCCGTCCAGTTGATGGCGATAATGCACGAAGTCTGTAAACTGCCATAAAATGCAACAGAAGAAGAACAATACCTGGAGTTGACTTTGCCAAAGCAGGATCTTTGAGCTTTCACAATTCTTGGGTGTTTGATTTTGATTTTTTTTTTATATTGGGTAACTTTTGCTTAATAGTTTCTGCCATTTTAGTTTATTCCTTGAGGACTATTTATATTTACTGTGTTCCCCTTTATGAATCATTTTCCCTTAGAGTTCTTTTTTTCTAATTACAATCCGTGGTGTTTTTACCTCCGTTCAGATCTCGTCATATTCTGCACGTATGTGTTCCCTTGTTCTAATTATCAAAGGTTCTTGCCATATTGTTTATTTCGTTTCTTAGTTTAGTGTTTCATTTTGTATTTTTTGCATTTCTATTTCATTCCCTTGGGCTTTCTTGGTTTATTGTTATGTTGTCTTGGTTGCTTTCGTGCTAGTCTGCCTCCCATTTGCTGTGTGTTAACACCAGTCATCATTACTCATGCCATTCACCTGTGCTGCTTCATCACTCCCATGTGTTTCAGCTGATCTGCCACTCATTCTGAATTTGTTTTCTCTTCAGTGCCAGATTCTCCATTTTCTTTCTGATTCACCGCTAATGAATTACTCTGGTCTTCCTGTTCTTGAGTTTCAAAAGTTTTGTTGTTAAATTTCTCAATAATGCCTGTCATTAGTGGTTGTCTGCACAGTGGCTGTGTCTATTGAACATGAAGCTTGACAGGTTCCCATAGTCCTCTGTGTGCCAGCAGAGTGAGCCTGTGACGGATTAGGACCAAGCAGACACATTTTTTTTATTGCCTGTGTAGTGCAGAAATGTATTGGGAGTATATTGACAAGGAAACAGACAGACTTTACCACCTGTTACAACAACAGGAAAAAGTCAGCAGTAAATGTGGTTAAAAAAGTGTCCCAGTCTATTGAAGGGTAAAATGTAGAAGTGGTGGAATTGCACACATACCAGCTTGCTTAAACCACTGGGTAGGAGAGACACAGGATTTTTTACTATGTTACTTTACTTTGCTTATCTCCTCCTTCTCAGACTTTAATTTCTGAATTGTCTTACTACCCTCATGTCATGTGAGGATATCAACTGCAAATGAGCAATATCAAAACTCTGCTGGCACCAACCAAGCACAAATCTTATCTATTTCATGCTTAAATTTCTTAGTGCACGTATTCTTTTCATTCATCAGTTCTTACAGATTTTTCTTTTAATTGAAAAAATAGATGTAATTATTTGTAGGTAATGATAAAAAAATGCATTAAAAATTAGATTTTATTCCACTTTAAGAGACAGCAATGCTGACTTGAAGGTTTTCAGGTAAGAGTTTTGGCTAATTTGCTTGTCAGAATTAATTACATTTTAAAGCAAATGGACTTGCAAAAATGCAATAAAATAGACTTCAAATATATATATGTAACCCCCATAAACTATGTTGATCTGTCTGTATGTTTAATGTGTTTGTTTTGTTAGTTCTTAGAATGTCCTGTAGAGGGCACTAGACCCACATTCCTCCTGTGTCGGTACGAGAAGAAGAGGGAAGAAGAAAAAGAAATGGCAGACTAAGCACATTTCAGCAGAAATAGAGAAGTTACTACGCATAAGTGCTGCTGTGATATGAAAGAAATCTGTTTATTTTGAACTGGATAATGTACATTCTGTTCTGAGATTTCTCCGGTGAGTCTGTTGTTTTATTTTCAGCTGCTTACTTACGCAGAATGGCTACCTAGCTGGAGCTAACGTTGCTCAGTGTTTTTCGAACTGGAAAAAAAAACAACCGGAGTTTAAAGTGTCGCTCTGTAAGCAGCATAGCTCTGTGAAATGAGACCGTTTATGATGAAGTGATGTTTATTAAGTAATTTATTTATTACTGAGCGTTTTTGGTTTATTTTAAACGCTAATTTGATTTTCACTGAGAAGTAATTGAAAGATTTCTATGATTTCCGTATACCTGCCTGATCGGTTAACTACGGAGCCCTCTAGGGGACATGGGGATTTTTTTTTCTTTTGCGTTCCCTCGCAAAACGTTTGCGTTCCCTCGCAAAACGTTTGCGTTACCTCGCAATACTTTTGCGTTACCTCGCAAACGTTTTGCGTTACCTCGCAATACTTTTGCGTTCCCTCGCAAAACCTTTTGCGTTCCCTCGCAATACTGTACTGGTCAGTTATGCAGCATAATTGAATACTGTAAGCCTTTCCTACGGTGGGCGCCGTACTTTATGCTTTAATATAAGGTTATGTGAGGTATTTCCATGAATTTTAGTATCTTTTTGTGAAATATCTGAAGTTTTATATCTTTCCTTAGGATAGAAAGGCACCACAAACCTATGATATAAACAGAAACTTTCCGTAAGTAGGAAAGAAATAAAAACACATTATAATTTGGACTATTTCTGAGTTATTATCGCGGTTAATAAATCATCTGACAGTTTTGATTGTGTCTCTGTTGTGTTCTGAATGGTTTAAAGAGCTGCTTTCAGTGCCGCTCCATCTTAGCCTTAACAGACATAAACATGCAGTAATAAATCGATTTTCAATCAGTGTTTTGCACCAAGCAGTTTTTACTGTTAAGTTTTTATTATTAAAAACACGACAAACTAATGATGGTAAAGGGCCGCACTGGGTTAACTCGGGGAATCTCATCTGTCTGTGTATCAATCAACTCCAAACCTTTTCTTTGTTCTGTCACAATTATCGATTTATTCCATTTTGATGATTATGCTCCAAACTTTGCAAGGACTGACCGCCCCGCTCACCGCTTCCTAATACACACAAAGCCTGTATCCTTCCCATTCATACCTGGTGACGTCACTCCCACGTCGACACACCTAAGTGTCAAAGCCGCTGCTCCTGTCATATCAATAATTACTTATTTCATTCATATGGCTCTTACAGAGCCTCAGTGAAAACTTGTTTATTATTATTAACTGTTTGGTGCAAAACACTGATTGAAAATCGATTCATTTATTACTGCATGTTTATGTCTGTTAAGGCTAAGATGGAGCGGCACTGAAAGCAGCTCTTTAAACCATTCAGACTATGAACACAACAGAGACACAATCAAAACTGTAAGATGATTTATTAACCGCGATAATAACTCAGAAATAGTCCAAATTATAATGTATTTTTATTTCTTTCCTACTTACGGAAGGTTTCTGTTTATATCGTAGGTTTGTGGTGCCTTTCTAAAGAAAGATATAAAACTTCAGATATTTCACAAAAAGATATTAAAATTCATGGAAATACCTCACATAACCTTATATTAAAGCATAAAGTACGGCGCCCACCGTAGGAAAGGCTTACAGTATTCAATTATGCTGCATAACTGACCAGTACAGTATTGCGAGGTAACGCAAAAGGTTTTGCAAGGGAACGCAAAAGTATTGCGAGGTAACGCAAAAGTTTTGCGAGGGAACGCAAAAGAAAAAAAATTCCCCATGTCCCCTAGAGGGCTCCGTAGTTAACGCTCTGCATGCAGGTTGGTGTGTTTTTTTTGGACGACCGATACCTGAACGAGCCAGTGATTCCAGAAGCAGGAGGGATCCGCCGCCATCTTTGTGACTCGGACTGAAGCCTGGAGAGACGGAGGGCCTGGTGCTGCTGGATGTTTTGCGTGGACAACAGATAAGCTTATTGAACAAAAAGGGGGCCTCTAATCCTTTTTTTTTTTTATTCCACAAACTATTTGTTCATGAACATTTTCATAACGGACAACTTATGTGCACATTGACTGAACTGTTATATTGAAGGACTAAATGGAATATGTAATTTCTTTTGTTGAAATAAGCTTTAAAGCTACTGTTAAAAAAAACTACCCTCAATTTTCTATATATTAATTTGGTATTTATATATAAGGGTGGACAATTTAAGTTTTATACCTTAATTTTAATAAGGTAATTAGTGTTACCTGGATTATTTTTTTTTTGTTGGGAAAGAAACATAAACTTGAGTTGTTAAAACTTGTATGCTTATCATCCTCCTGTGTGGCCCTAGAACAAAAGTAACTTTCCTACTGAATTTATTGCTAATTAAGTAGTGGTTACATATATAAAAACTTAAAGTAAACAAAAAATGTGCGCATTTTCACAATTGTGTGTGAAATCATAGTAAATATGCAAGTCGGGTGCCATAAATTGTAGGCAGTTTTTAAACTGTCTTTTCTTAGCATGCATGGTTGGATTGCTGCTGAATCGGAGTTTAGCTATGGCTTCTTGAGAGAACAGAGTTTTTTCTGTTCTTCTCACCAGAGTAATGGTTAGAGCATTCCTATTACCTGCTCTGAGCTCTGAAGATGGGATTCCTGTTGAGAAGGCTGGGAGCGGCTCTGCTGCACTGCATTGCGATGAGTTATCCACTGATGTTTTCCTGCTCTTGCTTCTCTCGACTCATCTCAACAGTTTTACTTTGCTTGCCTCCTCTCTTTAACCAGAGCAGTTTTTTTAGTATGTCTGGCCTTTTGAGCTAATTCTGTCCTGTTGCTTCACCGACGTTTACTTTTCACACTGCATATTTTTCCTTCACTTTTTGAAACTCACTTTCTAACTGAAGTTGAAGCAAATTACATTATAGCTGATTCAAGCAGCTTTTTGTGGATTATTCTTTCCTTGTATTTTCTTTTTAAAACACCCCTAAGTTTCACTTAGTTCAACAGTCATTATTTGACCTGAAAATACAACCTGAAATGCAAGTAGCCTTTTTTAACTTTTATTCCTTTATGGGGGGAAAAAAATAATCTGAGATTGTTCACGGTCTAGACTGATCTTTTACTGTGTTATGCCTGTGTAGCCTGGCAGTGTGATAGATTGGCGATATGTTTACTTCTTCTCGCACCTTGTCATCTGGTATAGGCTTCAGATAAGTTGCAACCCTGAACCAGAAAGCAGGTACCAAAAATGAAGACGGGAAAATCATGTAGTAAACTTTACAAGTTAGAAAACATAAAACAGTCAAACTTTTAGCTTGCCTGACATTTATTGGCTTTTTTGCAAGCTATGGACAATTGCATACAACACCTGCTTCTACAAATAATAAATTAAATATATGAAAGGCAGATTGCCTGTCTTTTTTCCAACAATTGTTGTCTTGCAAGATTTGACTCCCGTGATCCATACCTTTTTTAATTGTTCTAATGCAGTAAGGCATTGTTTTATAGACTCATCTGCACATGTGGCAATATTGGATGTTTATAATAAATAAAACATTGCATGTGTCATGTTTTAATGAAAATATGACAGAAAAATATAATGAAATCTGCACAAATGTTATAAATGTATTAGTGGTCTAACCAATTGAGTGATTAATGAATTGGTTAAATTATTTCTTGGTCAATTAGTTTTATTGGTTATTTTATTTTTTTTTAACAAGCTGTCAAATAGATGTTAAGCGAAACCAAAGTTTCACTAGACTTCAAACAATATTATGGCAAAAAAAAGACTTTTGCAAGAAAGGACATTTTTACAAAGATTGGCTCAAATAGTCAGGAAACCAGAAGCCAGCTTACTTTCATTATGGAGCTTAAAGAAGCAGAATGAGATGCATATGTGATATGTGCCTCATATGCAATAACAAAAACTGGGAAGTTTACTTTCGCAAAGAAGAATAGAGAGACTGAAATTGGCATCCCTTTGGTCCCTACTGTCAGTTTGTCTCCTTATTTTTAACTTCTGTCCTCATCCTCATTTCTCTCTTCCAACTAATGCTTCTCTATGTTGTCACTCCATGTCGTGTTATCAGACACCATTGTCATCTTATTTCTCATGGGAACCCCAGTTGTCTCCTTATTCCCTCTATATCCTCTCTCCTATCCTGCCCTCCTACTTTCTCTATCTTCCCCCAGAGCCTGTTGTCAGTTTTTGGACTCCCTGCGGCACATCTCACAGCAAACATTCTTGAGTCATAATTGTAAAAAGATTTAAACAGAAATATAGAATTGAGAGGATCAAAGATATTGCAGAGAAGATGCAATGTAGTAGCAATCCAATCAGTAGTAAGTGCAAAGATGTGTCTCCATTGCTCTTGTTTCATAAACTCAAGAAATTTAAAGACAGTTTGAGACATGGATGCATGCTGTTTGTGTGTGTGTGTGTGTGTGTGTGTGTGTGCATGCTTATAGGGGTGTGTGTTTGTGTACATGTAAAATAGGTGCCAGGCTTGAAAGTAAAAATGAAGTCTATAATCCCCAGACAGCTTCACACTATTCCTTCAGACAAATACCCCTCCTACTTTCAAAGCCATCTTCAGGGTAGTTCTGGCATGGGACACTCTTTTACTGGGGAGTCGACAGGAACCAATATCCTTTCCCTCTGAGCCTGCAGGAAGTCTGGGTTTCTCATCACAGAACTGGCTGCCTGACAGCTCATCCATTCAGCATGGCCCCACTAGGCTTTGCCCCAGTGCTTACTGTTTTAACTGGGCCTCCGCAACAAACCTCTTTGCCATGTTGACTGTGTAGAATAAAAAGCTGTGACACTGAAGCCGGTCAGGCTGCATGATGGTCAGGAGTCGAGGGGTTGTTGGTATGGTGGGAGTGGAAGAGGAAGAACCTAAGCAATGGGAGACAGAAAATAAAGAAAGACGGAATGAAGAGAGATCTTACAGTAAGTAACCTAAAGCAGCAGTGTAAGGAAGAATAGGCATTTCTCTTCCAAGTCCCTTGTGGTTAGCACAGTGAGCAATTTTTCAAGTTAAAAAGAAGGATTTGGGTTAGATATGGAAGCCCATGAGAGTCAATGTGGCATTTGCACTACATGTTTAGCACCAGCTGAAAAAGAGAAAAGAAGTCCAGAATATGAATAAACAGGAATGTGTTTGTATTTGAGACATAATGAGAAAAAAAAGATTTGTGTGAAAATAATTTCAGTTTGGTGTTAATTACTATTATAAAACATGAAACACCTTCCCATTTGAAATTTAATAGGTGTTAGGCATATAGGCGCCACTCTTTTAATCACGTAGACCTAGATTCAGAGAAGCGCAACCAAAATAGCTCCATGTTCCACCCGTTTATTCCCTCAAGTCTGCGGGTGCACCACTGCTCAGTGACGTCCTCCATACTCTGATGGTGGCCAGCCTCCACCACAGATGGAGGGAAAAATATACAGAGACAAAAGAATGGAATTAGGACAAGCAAGGCCTGAAGCAAATGGAACAAGTAGCTGGAATCAATTTTATCATCTAATTATCATTTTGGCCTGACCTCTGTGCACTCAATATCACTTCTTACAGTAATAGATTTGAAAGCGCTTTCTCTACATCCTAATTAGAATGGGCACATAAACCTACAGGTGGACATGCATCAATTCGGCTAATATGTGTGAGTTTAGACTTCAGGTGAAAATTGTTAGAATAGTTATGTGAAATCATACCCATATGTTTGAAAGCTAATTAAAAATAATTGAATAATGAGCCTGGGACAATATGGAGGCACATTCACTATTTGCAGAACAGGTTTTTTGAGTACCAGGTCTTGGACAAGTTAAAGTGTCTGTACACATGCACATTGTCCCAGTTTGCTCTTAACTTAGTGTATGTACTTGGACTGTGATTGCAGGGTAAGGAAGGGGGTCTGAGTAGAAGGCAGCAACAACTCAATTTACCAATTTATTCTACCACAGTATGTAGAATACCATTTCTGAATACCCATGTCAAACCTTGAAGTAGACAGGCTACAGAAGCAGGAAGACATCCTGGGTGCTACTATTGCCATCTAAGAATATCTGAGGTTACAGTTCACTCAAGCTTTCTGAAACATTAATACATTTAAAAACTGCTGCCTGGTTTAATAACTTTCCATTTCCATCTTTATAATTCAGATGAAAACTTTGAGTAGCATTCATTATACTGTCAGTAAACTTGAATGGTGTGAGTATGTGCTGAAACCGGTAAGGCATCCCTGTGAGATTCAAAGCACATTTGCATCAGTGATACAGATGTGCATGTTATGTGAAATGTTACATTTTCAGCATTAATGTTGGGACATTACTGTAAATATGCAGGTTTTTATCTCACATCATGGCTGCAGCCAAGCTGTTTTAGCATTAGGTCACAGTTACAACTTTTAAAGACAGTTAAAATTTCAAATATATAGAATTAATTATATCAGCCCAGAATCTGTGGATATATAAAATAAATGCATGTAATATTTGTTTTTAAGAGATAAAACTAGTGGTAGCCAACATAGCTTCATCTTAGATCAAACTGAAAAATCAACAGAAAAATGAAGAAAAATGCTTCAAAATGGCATGAGGTAAGCTCTTACTACAAGATCTGTCTAGTAATTTTTAAGAAAACAATGTATTCTATTAAAAGATTTGAACATAGCAAATGTACAGAATAACATCAGATCATCAGGGATGTTATTGTATGTTACTGGCTTGCTGTGACACCACTGGACACAACAATCAGTTACAAAAAAAGCATGCTGACACCAAATTTCTGTAACGAGATCTTGCTATCGTGTTGCACAAAGTGCAGACATCAGGCATATTTGTGGATTAGCAGGAGTGAGCGACCTTTTACCCACCAGCAGCACTTGTGAGTCATGTTTCCTTGTTTATGTATCCTGACTTTGCCTTTGTCTCTCCTCGTCTGTACAGTGACAGCCAACAGTGACCTCTGCCAGCATACTTCAGACCTGACCTGCTCTCGTCTCAAATAATGAACAAGTTAGGCAAGGAGCTTTGTAAATAGCAGGAATCCCCAGGCTGGTTCCTGGATAAAACTCTATTTAAAATTCAACTAAGACAAAAGAAAATACATGTATTTTTAAATTACTATTATACTTTTCAATTCATTATGCGATCTGTTTTTTTTTTTTTTTACAGTTTACAGGCTTGTAAAGCAAGCATGTTCAATGCAGTCGCACTAACAATTATAAGACACTTTAAAGAAAAAATGAATGTATGTAGACCTACCTCTCATTCTGTGCTCCCACTCCTTCTATTTTCATTTATAGCTTACTGTCTAAGAATACAAAATGCTATTTGATTCTGAAGCCCAGCAAGATCAAAGTTGTTTTTGTATGGATTTATGAAAGAACTGATTTAATTTAGGAGCTTTACTTTCCTTTCTACAGTTTTGTTGTCACAGTGCACAATAGAAATAAATCTTTGTGTAAGATTGTCTGTCAGCAAATGAGTCAGAATCTCAGAATTGTCTGTATAAGCTGACAAGTGTCATAGTTGCACCAAAGAAAAATTCCTTTGTTTTAGTGCAACATCAAATTGCATTTAAATAGGAATATAATTGTATTTTACATTGCTCTTGAGGTATGTCACAAAAAATAAATAAATAAAAAAAGCCATAAGGTTATTTGCATAATTCCTCATTTGAAATTGCACAATTTCTCTACTTATAATATTGTATTTTGAACACTTAGCTTATGCACAATGTTATCTCAGTCATATTCATGTTTTGGTATATGACCCTATTGCACCCTCTTTTACTAAAGCTGCATAAACCTCAATGTAAAGTGGCAACCTCTAATCCCCTCTCAGGATCTCAATGCTTACTTTGTAATCCTAAAATATGATGGAGATATAGAACTAAATGTTGTGCTAGTGTGCAATAAAAGTCTTGTTGTTGCGTCACTTGAACAATTTTCAAAAAATTGTACAGTTTTTCCTTGTAGTTTTACTGGCTAGATTCATAAAACGTTATGCACTATGTGTTACGCCGATCCATCTTACAATGTAGGAGGAGTAATCCAAGCTTTGCATTTGTCTCGGTATAGAAAAATAATCTAGTTTGGTAGAAGTGTGCATGGCCAATGTAAAAGTGAGGTAGAGTCATTCAAGGACTGAGCTGATATAACGTTCTTTAGGGAAAGGCCCCACAATTTAGGAGTCGTTAGTAAAAACACATTGTCTTCCCCAATAGGGCTCCCCAGATATTGAGGGGTAGGACATTTTTAGTAGTTGGGTTTTTCTGCCAAATTGCCTAGTCAGCTTATCCCCTCATTTTCTGGTTCTTCTGGCCCACATGTTTTAGATTAATAATAATTAGTGAGAAATACAAAATCCCTACAACTACAATAGAGTCCCCTGCTATGCTGGGAGCAAGAAACGGCCAAGCTTAGCATGGTGCATTTGCCTGCTTCTGTGGACTTGGAACCTTAATTACAGTTAACAATTTCTTCAATGGAAATAAATTTTCCACACCTGAAGTATTTATTTTAGAATGACATTTATTCATCAGTCTATTGAAACAGATTATGTTGCATAGACCCTTGAGTATATGGGACCCAAAAACACGTTCTTTGTTGTAATGGTGTAGGTTAGATTTCATCTGCTTGGTTATGTGTTGACATTTTCTGCTACTCAAATTGATGTAATCCTCTTAAGAGTGATTGTGGAAAACGCGCACAGAAGCGGGGCGACATGATGTCGCTGAGGTTAGTAATAAAAGTAATTGTAACAGCTTCCAGAGAGACCGATAGTAATCCATATGGGAACCTAGCAGAGATTAAAGCTTCTGACCTTAAGGGTAACAGTGTCACATGTGGCTGGATAAATGAAACCAGGAAAAAAAAGTGATTCAACTAAAATTGATGACTTAACTTTTATTTTGCTACCTCTTCCTAAAAGTAATTTTAAGAGATTGGATAGTGCAATGTCCGTACAGTGATGTAGTGGTCAGCACTGTCACCTCGAAGCAAGAAAGTCTAAGGCTTTTATCTCAGGTGTGTGCAGTTTGTGTTTTTCAGTGCATGGCTGGGTAAACTGGTGATGTCTAAATAGGCTGTAGGTTTGAGTGCAAGTTGATGAACTACTGACCTTTGCAAACTTTTAGCTTGTTGATGGACGACAAAGATCGATGGACAGATGGATGGCACATCTTAGATCACTTTTAGTAAAATATTTAATTCAGTCAAAATCCATAAAAGTCTATTTTGCCAAAGTCTGACAAAGATTTCAACATTTTGTAGGTGATAATTAACAACTAGAGTTTAGAAAGTGCTTGCCTCTTCATAAAGCAATTATTTATTTCAAAACACAGGCTTGTTTGACCTGAGATGTCTCTATTTTTACTAAAATAAAACATAGTGGAGATATCAGATTTTTACAGGCGACCTGATTTGCATCCTCAATTGTTAATTACAAGGGGGCTTTAACATCTTTGTCTAATGGCAGAGTTATAATTAGTTTTCTTGAGTGGTGCCGTTCATAATTTTCCCCATTCAGGAATATTCATCCTTTCCACCGTGCATTTTTTACTTGTCTACGAGGTGCTCTTGTATTTTTACACCTGGTTTATTTACCTGATTTTAAACCTCCCTACTTCCCATTGTGTGTCCAACTCTAGCCTCATTACTGCTTGGAGTCTCACTTGCTCTTTGTTTGAGATTGCCTTATTTGCCATGATGCCTTTGTTAGATAGTTGTGATCCCACAATCCTGTCTGATACCTGTTCTGGTGTCATTGTGTGTGACCTATTGAAAACTCATTAGTCAGTGTGATTTAGTGTCTGATAGTTTCCCCTTTTAAGCAAAATCTGTCATCCAATACATTAACTACCTTGCTCACGTTATTTTAATAATTTATTTTATTTTAGAACCATTCTGAGATGTAGCATTAAAACTGTTACTGTCTATATTAGGAGCTGATATAGTCAAGAGAGCCAGATCTCTTTGGCAAAGAGAAATGTATATTTTCAATAATACAAAATCTCTTTTTCTCTTTTCATCTTCTGTTCAATACCAAAGTATGAACATTATATCTCTTTCTTTTTGGTCAGTCTCTGGCAATCAAGATGATTTGTCACAACTTGAAAAGTCCCTAAAACTAATTTATTTCCCTCTCTGATGCTTTTGATTTGAATGGTTTTAACTTCAGCCGGCTGTCTTCACAGTACATATTATGGTATTAAAATGCTGCAATGAGATTTAATGATTTCATTTTATCTTATGATTTGAACATACATATGATCAGGTGGGCAATGAGAGTACAGTTTAGTATTTAAAACTGTATATTTTACTTAGAACCATATATTTACCTTCATAAGTATCACAATTTCAGGAATGAATTCCTTTTTCCTGCCTTGTAAATGTCTCCATGTCAGAAAAGTAACTTGCACACCGGGTTTCTGATGGGTCCATAGAGTGGAAGATTATGAACAAAACTAAAGTGTAAAGGTTGGTAAAGCACAGGTAGACTGAGGCAGAGTCTTTATGTAAATATAGCTCGTCCAAGAGAGAACCATGCATTTGTACATCTTTATACTCTATGGCCTAGTTCACAAGTATGATTGTATTTTACAAAAAAGCAATTTAATGCATTTCTCAGCAGATGAACAGTCTGGCACCATTACAAAAAAGGCTTGTATCCTTGAAAATGCATTTGATATAACAAATCACACACACTGCCTGTGCTTATGCTAGTGTGGACAGGAAACAAAAGCTTGACTTTTGTCCTTGACTGACTGCACTTGCATGATGAAAGAGGCCAAAATCCAAAGAAATATTGCATACTGAATTATGTTTGCCTGAAAGTGTTGGAAAAAAGCACTTTGGTATGGCACATCATGCTGACATACAGAATTATGGTGTCTTTACCTTCACCAACTGGATGAAAATAATGAGTACTAAGTGACTTCACAGTCTCAAGCCTAGTTCGATTAAGAACCTTAACCTTAAACCATTGGTGTACAACAATCACTAATCTACAAGTTTTGCATAAACAAAACGTAGAACACGAGTAAAAAAGAGTCATATGATAAAAAGTAGCCACCACTGTTGAGACAGGTTAATGGGATGTAAAATTAAAGAAGGTGTGTGTAATGCAACAATGAAACTGAAGCCTGGCTTATTTTTTTATTTATTTTTTGGTTATCTTCAAGAGGCTGAGGCAAATGTATTTTTGTCTGAGTCATGGCTAAAACATGGATTTGCACAGTGTTTTTCTATTCGCTAAAGGCCTAGCAATTCAGAAATGTCTTTTTTGACAGGTGGTTCCTTTTGTTTGTGAAGTCATGAAGGACGAGTTGTATCTCTTAAAGCGCTGCTCCACAGAGAGCCGTCCTTTCTTGTCACTGTATGACAACAGTTAAAATTTTAATTTCAACTGAGACATGTCAGAGATAAGAACCCTGCAAGGATATTTCACTCCTTGTGTTCTTCTGCAACAAACGGTAGCAAGCAACATTTTGTGTACAAGTGTTCTGGTGCTGTCATAGGAAATTAAAACATTGCCTTAGAGCACTGGGATGAGTAGGAAGTTCTGTTTGAAGTTTCTTTTTTCAAGAAGGAGAGCAATTGTGTCTTATACAATACACTGAATAACTATTTAGACAGTGATACATTTGGTATCCATACTCATGTTTTTAAGACAAAACCTCTCCTTTTAGTTTTGCTAAAGAAAGGCCACAATGATAGGTTTGGCATATGTGACATAGCCAAGACAATAGCATCATCATAAACTATGTACAAAATAAAGTGAACAAAATGTCAGAAGCAAAACTTCCTGTGTTTCCAGCTGAAAAGGGAAATGAAACAAAGCTCTCTCGGGTTCATTATTTATTTATTTCTAAGAGTCCATGCTTTCATTTGGTCATCTGTGGAGAGCAATATTTCCATTTTATTTTACCAGTGGCCAACTACTGCACAGCTTGCAATGGCATGGTTCCATATTGCATGTCATTGTTCAAAACCAAGTAAAAAAAAAATTAAACATAATTATAGCAGGACTTTTACCAGAACTGTTAAACTACTAAGCTTTAAAGTAAACATTATTTATCTGATCTTGTCATTTCAAATTGTGATATGCCAATCCGTTGTATTATTTGTATATAGTCATATGGTCCAATTACAACTTTTAGGTATTACCCAAGCACTGGCAGAATCAGAGGAAATGGGGCTTTGAGGATTTATTACATTATCAGCACATGGAGTTGAATAAGTTCAGTAATGGGCTCCTTTTATTCCCCTTAAAAGCAGGAGACAATCTTCTAATGGGCAGCAGATAAAATGTAGGGCAGCTTCTTGTGAGAAGAAACTAAAGCCAAACAAGACACAATGACATACATCTCTAAAGTGTTGCCAGAGACAAATTAGTTTCCCTTTTAAGCAAAATCTGTCATCCAATACATTAGCTACCTTACTCACTTTATTTTATTTATTTATTTTGTTTTAGAACCATTCTGAGATGTAACATTAAAACCGTTACTGTCTATATTAGGAGCTGATATAGTCAAGAGAGCCAGATCTCTTTGGCAAAGAGAAATATATATTTTCAATAATACAAAATCTCTTTTTCTCTTTTCATCTTCTGTTCAATACCAAAGTATGAACATTATATCACTTTCTTTTTGGTCAGTCTCTGGCATTGCCAGGAAATCAATAAGACATGTTTTTTTTCTTTCATGGAGTTTGGAAATCATGTCAAAATGGAGTGATGAATAGTAGGAGAACAGGCCTAACCATAGAGAAAAATGAGCTGGACGAGAAACTGTAGGTCAACCAGGTTAATGACATTGGTAGTGATTATTTTCAGGTAGGAATGATTTGAGGTTAATCATTTGTTGAGCAAAGCTTAAATGACAGAAGAGGTGAAATGGCTGTGATCAAAGTGGGAATGTTTGCTCCATCAAACCTTTGCTGAGGCAGAACAACATTAAGCCAGGGCAAATAGTGCAGCTGTCCCCTTGTCTTTTATCAGGACATATACAGATCAAAATCTGCCTTTTTTATATATGACAAATGCTTTATGATTAACATAAAGTCTTTCTGTTATTTTATTTAGATTACCTTGCAGGACTGTCATTTTAAAATATTAAACGTATTGGTATCCGTCACCAAGTACAGTGAAGATATATGAATGGACTCAAATGCACATTTATATTGCTCTCCCTAACATGTTAGACATGCGCTCAGTCGCCTGACTGGACAAAAGCAGATTACCCAGGGCTGTGACAAGGGAAGATACATATATGTCTTTAAGACACACCTGAGAGCCCCAGAAAGCAGCTGATATAGATTTATTGGCTCGGTTTAAATTGCATCTCCACGCACATCTAGACCCAGATGTCTGTGTGATGCAATCAGCAGCCTAGCACTGGGAATATCGTAACAAGGAGAATGAGTGGGTACAGTTCCAGAAGGGTAAACTCTTGAGATTGCAATCTGTGGTAGAATATGTGTTTATCTATAAAATGTATGTACAAGTGCATGGTCTGGCATTTTTAGATTTGATGAGACTCAAGTTTAGTTTTAAACACTATGAGTAAGAACCCATTTCGGGAGAGGAGAAGCTCTTGTGCTGAGACCAACAGTTTTGTAGGCATTACTTTTATCCATGTAGATGCTCAAGGACTGGTTTAGTAAAGGAATAAAAAAAAACATGTCTGATAACAGTTTTATTATGCTTCAACCTGCATTTTGAATATCAAAAGAAAGTCCATCCAGGGACTGACATCATATGCATGGACACAGGTATGCATACAGAACAACTCCTCGATAGAAGCAAAAGTTTAAAGTATGCTGCAATAATGTGAAACTGTATAGAAATATGTACAATTTTCACCATACACTTGAGAATCACATAGCAGTAAAGCAACACATTCGGTTTTTCACTAAAGCAGAATTCATGATTAGTGCCGCAGACATCTAAAGGAGAGAAAAGAAGGTTGTCTGAGTAACACAGAGGACCTAAGTTATGTGAATACCATGATTTGTTTCAGGTATTTAGCTTTGGTGCTGCATGCCACAGCATGTGAATGATTGTAATATTAATGAAAAGGATAGGGATGCTTTTCATAAAAAGGATATTTAATCATTACTACAAAAGGTATGATTTTTCTGCCACTGGCCTGTCATTGGCACAGAAACACACAGCATGAGTCCTGAGGAAATCAATAAAGTGACCTCCCACAGAGCTGTTTATGTCTTACGTATCTGACACATAATCAATTGATAAAAGTGAAATTATGAAGTTGAACCGATCACGTTCCATTCAGTCGATTCGTCCATGAGCCGTGTGACTGAGCAGCATACTAATGGACAGGAAAAAAGCAATCAGAGACAACATGACAGCAACATACAGTGAATGGGTGTATAGGTTAAGAGGATGTTTACATGTCAGGGATGATAAAAGTGGATTCTGTGATTTTTTTTTTCATTAGAAACAACATTGTAACAGATGAAGTACCTCCATTTCCTTTACCCATCCTTTAGATTACCAAGATCCCAATCTGATTTAGTGAGGGAGGGACAGGTCAGAGGGAAGCTACATCCTAGAACGCCACACCCTATAAATCACAAGATACAAATAATCTTCAGGCATGTTCATATTTGAACAAATAATGCTCTTTTACAGCACAAGGAGTAAGTGATAAAGTAAATCATAGAATGTGAAAGCCTTTTAAAAAGGGTATATTTTTAAAAGTAATGGCCCTTTTCTTTTGGATTCCAATAAAATAATTAACACCTCAATAAATGTTCTGAGCTCCCATATTTGCCTTTCTGTATGACAAGTTTTGTTTGTGTGTAGATTTCAAGGCACAACTCTATATGCTTCATGGTTCTAGTTATAGAATTACAAGAAATGTTTTATCATGCACATGCGAGCCCTTATTTTACCCTTGAGTTCTAAAATAGATCCAGTTCCTAAAGTCTGAACTCCCAAAGACAAAGAGACATCATAAACCCACACACCAGCAGCTTACACTTGGAACAATAATCAGAGAAGATAACAAGTATTCTCATTAATTTCAGATTCAGGTTGCATGTGCTTTGAAATTGCATATCCTTCAGAGAACCCAAGTTATTTCTCAGACAAGGTCAAAATGTGTAAAAAAATAAAAAAAAAAAAGAGAGAGAGAGAGAGAGAGAGAGAGAGAGAGAGAAGCCCTTCAAAAACAGCACACCTTGTAAGAAAAGAATTTCCTTGTTTGAAAGTTGCAACTATCCTGAGAATTTTACATCCCATTGCTTTGCTGTTCTGAATATTTTGTGAAAGCAGCCACACACATTGTGCCTAGGCTTGTTCTGTGAGCTATGGGGAGGGTAGGACAATAAATAAGATTAGGAACACACCAATCAGTGGGTGTGGTTAGAGCTGACATCAGATTTGACCTATGGGTTTTCATTTTCATTCATAATAAAAGTACATCAGTTTAATGCAAATATTTTTCTTTGTAGAAGGAGACTCTTTCACAAGAGATAACACACAACCTAATTAATGAGCATTGCAGGATAACACGTTTGGTTCTCTCTTTTTTTAAAACAGACAAAGGTGTAGCCTTTCCTAATTTCTAGTAATGTTTTAGCAGCAAAAAGACAGCAAGGAAGTAGTCCATTAAATATATGTCATATTTTAGTGGATATGTACTGTATAACAGAAACGACTGGAAAAAAAGTTTGGGACTGACAAAAAACCTAAACCTATCAAGTTTATATAAATATATAGAGAACTAAGGTCATTGCAAAGTTACCCCATTAATTAAAAATACTTAATTAAGTATTAAAGGTCAAAACAGAAACGAAAGAAGTCGAGCAGCCTAGTCAAGTTCATTAGGTTTTTCTCAAACTTTTTAAGTTCTGGAAAAATTCAACAATTAAATTAACTACTCTGGAGAAACTTAGATCAGTGTTCAAATATTACTCATAATTAACAATACTCTAAATATCTTTGTCTCTGCTTGTGATTGTAATTGTTCCTATTTCTAAGAGATGATTTTACTGATAAGTGGAAAAACATATGCAGTAAGCACATTATTTGGAAATTAGAGGATCTGTTGTTGATTAGTATTGTTTGAAGAGTTTCATTCACACATCGACAATATCTTTGGTGTCAAATAATCCACATCATTTTTGTGTTTTTAAACTTGGGACTGGTTTGGCTGTATAATCAAACTTTAGCTCAGATTTTAAAAGAATCTGAGCTAAAGATTCTTCTGGCTTCAACATGAAAAAAAAACAAGCAATCGTTACTGTAGTTCGCAAACGAAAGACAAATTGTACAGTGTACAGTTCTTGATACTCAATGTTAGTGCTGTATATACACAATGAAATTTTCCTGTGTAATTAACAACAATGTAAATGAGATATTTACATGTACTTGTGACAACCCCAATATTAGGGGGTCTCTTTTTCTTTTCTTTTTCAGGCTGTAACCTGCCTTTAGTGGTATGAGATGCAATGTTCTCTTACCCTTTAAAAGCAGTTTCTACCTGTTCTTTAGTGGTGACTCCTCTGTTTAGTGGGGAGTGCTGGTTACTTCTAATATTTGGATTTTGGTTATGTCTGGGTTTTTTCACCATACAGATTTCCACACATCCAGAAATTACTAACAACTGATCAAACCTT
Source organism: Xiphophorus maculatus (assembly GCF_002775205.1). NCBI lineage: Eukaryota > Metazoa > Chordata > Actinopteri > Cyprinodontiformes > Poeciliidae > Xiphophorus > Xiphophorus maculatus. The sequence goes on along the minus strand of NC_036446.1, from coordinate 22,105,823 downwards.
TTAATTTTCTGGTTTAGATAAATAATTTATTTCCTTAAAATTCTACCACCTCATGTTGTCTTCCTTTTTGTTGCAGGTCTTGAGCCAGCATGTAAAAACACAAAGTTTCCTTTCTTACTTTCTGACACTAAACCAGGTTAAGCTTTTGCTGCTCCGGGTCAATCAGGATTACTAAAATTATTTATATTTGCTAAAATGCCAAATCAATGAGCAAGAACAGTTTTTAGAGATTATTTTTCATCATTTGAATTCTGACTTTATTGAAAAGCCAGAATTGAATGAATATCCTTTCCAAGATTTCCACTATAGTTTGTTGGAATGTTGGCCCATTCCTCAGAACAGTGTAACTCAATCAGAGATGTAGACTTTGCTCACACACACCATTTTAAGCTCTAAAATTTGCTTTAGGATTAAGCTCATGGTTATGTTACAGACACTTCAGAACATTGACTCTGTTCTCCTTGGGCCACTGTGTGGCTAATTGGCAGTATGTTCATAGTCAATGTCTGTTTGACCTATTCGCCCACAAGCCTTTAATTGCTTGGCTGATGCCTTGAGATGTTGCTTCAATTTTTAAACATAATGTTCCTCTCCTGTGACGCCACCAAGTTTGTGAAGTGCTTAAGTCCCTCGTGCAGTAAAATACACCAACACAACATCATGCTGTTCCCCCTGTACTTCACAACTGAAATGATATTCTGAGGTTTGCAAGCGTTTCTCTTTTTCATTCAAATGCACTGATGGTCAATATGGCCAATGACTTCAATTTTTATTTAATTAGACAACAGAACATGTTTCCAAAAATTAAGGTTTTTGCATATGATTGCATTTGCCGCCTGTAACCTGGTTCAGGCTTTTTTATGTTGCTTTTAGAGGGATGTCTTCTTGTCTAAATGGCAATTGAGCACATGTTAGGTACAGGACTTGTTTCACTGTGGCTTATAAAATTATCTTTACATGGTTCTTTGCTCATACTGAAGCATGTCAACTCTGATAGCTAGACATTTTCATGGTGTTTATACTGATAATAGGTTGAATAGATGAAAGTGGCCCAGAAACGACAATTTTATTTTCCCTAGGATATGTCACATGCATCAAGCATCCCAAAATAAATATTTGAGGTGATTAACAAGAATGGCACATCTATTCATTAGTGAGGTTTTTTTTCTATGTTAGGTGTTTTTCGGGGGTGGGGGGGTTAGAGTTGGTCCGAAACTCTTGATCAGTACATAGACAGCGTATTTCAGTTTAATTGTTGTTTGCAATAAAATGCTTACTCTGATTTTCTTCTGTCTCACCCCCATTTCTTCTGTTTGCATTTTGAAGCTCTACTTATGACCTTTATAAGATTATGCAGTGCAAAATGTACATTTTGCCATTTCTCAACTGGTCTTACAATTTTGATCAGGAGAAGAGTAAGAAAATTGCATATATTAACCAACATATTGCTCATACACATTATCCAGAACACCAGAAATATATAACAGTGGTAGTATTAGCCCTCTATGTGGTTTCTGACTAGATATTTGAGTTAGTTTCTCAGAACATTGAGAATATTTCAGCCTTATGGTCACGCAAAGTAGACGTAGACAATCTTCTAAAGTGCTCTTTTAAGAGCAACTCAATTTGTAACAAAAATGGACACTTAAAGAATAAGCTTTCCTAAATGGTCTCCAAGAAACTTTGATAATAAAAACTTAACTTTTGTAAAGGACAAACAGTGAAATGTCCATGAACGGAGTTTTCAGGATGAATGATAACAAGGCCAAATGGTGCACAAAAGTCTGTCTAAAAACCTTTGAATTTGTCTACAAAAAAGTAAGAAATATTGCTTCAAAAGACGACAGAATATAAAACACCATTTCAATCGTGTGGGAGTGCCGGGGTTACGAGCAGGATTGCTTTACCCCCTCCTCCACCCCACTCTAACTAATGAGAAGCCGTAAAAGAGGAGGTTTGGACCATGTTTATCTGGGTAGCTCCGAGGGGGCCAAGGTGCCCTCACACACAGCAGTGCGTGGAGAAGACGACTGCTGGGCATAATACTTCACACATCAGCTGGCTCTCACATATGGCTGTCCTCGGCTGGTCCTGGTTCCTGCCCCATCTGCCTTCCCACCTCAGCTTTCGGAGTTTGTTTTTCCAACTAGCGACTGGCTGCCTCTGAGCCCTCATTGTGTTGCCACATCACTCCCATAGCCAGACGTTGTTTGCTTCCATGCCCTCTTTTTGACAGTCATGCGCATATAATAAGCCTGCTCTTCTCCATTCAGTGCAAGGCCAGCTACCCTACTATCTCTATAACCTTTCCCCCCCTTCCCTACTCCGAATCAGTGCCTCCATCCTGCCAGGCCTGGCGCAGGGTCACATCTGGAATGAAGAATTACTGCTGTTCCACCCCATCCCTCCCTTCTGTCTATTTGCAGATGGCTTGTTGATTTGAAAGTTCTCTACTGTATGCTGGATGCAGCCTGTTGGCAGAGGGAGGATGGTTAATGTAGGGGGAAGCCCATTAAGGGCTGAAACACTTAAACTGTTTTTCAAACAACAGATGGAAGGATTATTAAATATTTCACACTTACTATAATTTAAACCAAACTAATGATATCACTTGTGTCCATGGAAACTGGCCATTGCTTGGCAAGACACTGTTGTTAGATAACTGGGAAAGTTCTTGCTAAGGTGATCTGGGCTGATGACCCAATAGGCTGGTGAAAAATTATGTTAAAACCTACCTGGGTTTCTTATGTTCCATTTTTCAAGTAAGGATTTGCTGCTCCGTTTTCTCAAATGGGCATGGCAAGCATTATGTTTTCCCACTGTGCTGCTCTGAAACAGATATTTTTAAATTAAATGTTTTTTTGTGAGTGTAAAAAACGACCAAGTATGTTTTTTGCTTTGCACTGATCAATGCCTTGTATATTGCTCTGCTCTTTGTATTGATTGTAGAAAGTAAAAAGGTACAAAAGGTACAATTGAATACCTGCACATAGACTATGCTCAGATAATCTCTGAACTAAACAGAAATAGGGGACTGTTAAAAAACAATTCTGCAGGACTTTAAACACATTAGGATTATCTTGTTTTACAAGCACTGTTCATGTTAAAATAATTTAAATTCTTTTTATTCTCTTTAGTTTTATTTGTTTATATCTTGGTGGTGAAACAACCTCGGCTCATATTCTCCATCCAGTTAATTCATTTACACATAAATCTGTGAATAGTGGTTTGATATTTTCAGATGGTGTTGCTGTTTGCAGCAGTGTGGTCTTGGATTAATAAAAAAGTTGCAAGTTTGGTGAACATATTGTGACTCTGCAAGTACTATTTGATTTCTGGTGAAATACCTGAGCCTCTGATTAAAGACTGTTGTATTTTATTGTACGAACAGTACACACTGATTCTTGCCAACCAGAATAATTTTAGATTAGCATCAAAATCTGTACTTCTACCTATGTACCTATGTAAAGGATATTTTGTTAAATTGTATTGTTATTATTTATATTACAACTTTAAATACATTCAATAAAAACATGTTCTGAAAAATCTGAGCATTGCCAAAAAAATCTACTGGTCAGTCTCCGTGGAACAGTTCACAGACTGGTAGTGGAGTGGGTGGAATCTAATGTCTATTTTCTAACTATGTATGATATTTATGGCATAATTTCTTTCTGATTACCTTGAAAGTATTTTGTACTGTTATTTTACTGACTCACCATGTTTTGTGGAAGTTCTATTTTCACCAATAGTATAAACTAGTACAATATATGGAGAAACTGGTCAAACTATACCCATCTTGAGATTTGTAAAAAAAATTTTTACCAAATTAATAAAAAAAAATATATATATAGTACACTTAGTTTAAATAAGCAAATGATGACATGCAGTTATGTTTAAAATCATTAATTCAAAGAGGCATGCTCAAAATATTAGCAGTGTGAAGTTCAGTTCATGGGTATTATGGTGCAGTTCTCTCTGAAAGTCTGAATAAGGTGGATTGATTCAGACTTTCAACAGAACATTGTACTTTGATAAATTGAATGTAGAGGAGAAATTCAAAATCCTAACCACATCATACACTATGATTTGATAGTATGATTTGAAAGATGCCAGCACTGACATGTGCCAGTTCACAAAAGAGAAACCCTCTTGTTGACCTACTACACGCTGTGATAAATATAACCTGGAAAACCGCTTTTGCGGAAACAAAAAGTTTCAGACCAGAAACTTTTTGCATGTCAAGTAAACACTACATTATAGAAAATTATATTCTATGTAATATTCCTGGTAGAGGTGTCCAAAATTTGCCAAAGGCTGATTGTAATGAATGGCTGTAGACAATGACAAATATTAATACTACTGATTATTTTATAGACCACATTAACTTGGCGAACAAACTGTCAAACCTCTATTTCTGCCTGATTTCAAAAATAAGTCTATAAATGAAGCCAATGATGACTGCACGTGTTTCTTTCGAGGTAACCATGGTTCACAGAAGAGAAACAATGATGCCAAGCACCAGCCTCTTTTTAAAGTGTCCAGTGATGTCATTCTTACTTAATCATGACAGATTGATCTCCAGCCCTGTCCTCATCACCACCCACACCTGGGAACAGCTAGAGTATTGAAAATGTTTCTTTGTGCAAAATCTTAGGTGCAATTCCAGATGGTCCTATTTGAGACTTGAACTCAGATAACTGGATTTAAAGTCCAGAGTGCTAACCATTACATCAAAGAACCCATAAATGACAAAGTGACTGAACAAGCCTTTATTTCAAAGAGGCCTGTATTGAGTTTAGATAAGAATGGAGCACTCCTCCATTTTCAAGGTTTTGAAGATCTTTGTTAGCATCCCATTGCTGAACCAGAAATGTTGGTTCCCATTCTCCCAGTGAGAAAATTTGTGATAACCTAAGTATAAGATGTTAGTGACTCTGCCCAGTTAATACAGATCAGACTGAACAGACACTGGAAAACTCTGCTTTCTGTTGACATTCTTGAGAGAATTTATAAAGTGCTTTTCAAGTGAAAATCACAGATCTCTGCTTGGTAACTAATCATGACAGTACACTAAGGGAAACTCCATTTTCTTTCTTTATTTTTTTGCATAATCAGTTCTGTAAAGCGGTAACAAGTTTGATATTATATTTACACTTTGAGTGTTCCCAATGTACTTCCCTTCACAATCATGCTACTTTAATTTTAAACACAACTGTAGGTGTGTAACATCAAGCTGTTTTTCACTGCTAGCAGGTTTTAAACTTTGATAAAGCTGTCCTCTCAACTTATTAAACTCAGAACATAAACCATGCTGAGAAAAAAAAACATTTTCCTGTAATAAAAATGAATGAATTGAAGGATAACTCTAACTGCTGTCTGTTTAGGTCAGGTTACTTGGCTACATTCCCACAACAGCTGCTTTTTTTGCCAGCTTTTAAAGCAGAGCAACAAATCAATACACATTTTGAGACAGCATTGGTAGGGATGTAAACATTGTGCCAGTTTAATGACAAGCTTCTTAATTTTTGAATATACCTATGATCTATGTCCAAATCCTCACCAATAGTCATAAGTAGTAATATAGATGATAGAAAGAATAAGACTGAAAATTTGATATATAAACAAGTAGCTGAAACTGCAGGATGGCTGGACTCAAAGGTAGTGACAGGGAGATCAGGCCAGAAATTTAAAAGGAGCTCAAAGTAGAGCCATTGTTTCTCCATATTACAGAGGAGTACAGTTAAGGTGGTTTGGCCATTTGGAAAGGAAGGTTGGAAAGGAAACCTTCTGAAAGCTTTCCAAGGAAGGAGTTTCAGGCATGAAACCAAAAAGAGTCACAGGGAAGACTCAGTAAAGGAAATTTCACACCTTGCAGCTTACTTGTGAATGAATCTGAATCTGAGTTCCAGCTGATGGCACAGGGCAGTAGTTGACAACAGGGATCTGGGGCTCACCGCTAAAGCTGTTGCTGCTATGACCTGGACTCAAATAAGTGTATATAACTATGTAATAATGTATGGATTGTTGAGTGGACTGTTCTTTCATTTGAGTACATTCTTTTTTCCAGATTCCTCCTGTGTTATTTATATATTTTAAAATTAGATATTTCTATGCTTCAATCAATGCACAGTCAAGTGCGTGATTGAGCAATTTATTCACCAGACACCAGACAATCAGCACCATAAATACAGGTATGCTCTGAGTCAACAGATGAATGACATGTAAATATTAAACTTCACCTCAACATAAATATGCAGTTTGGTCATAACATTAATATAGTTATAAAGTCATAGTACCTTAGTAGTTAGAAAACTTGTTACAATTTGATCCTCATTAGTTTGAAAGTACAATCAAGTTGGACAATTTATTTTATTTAATCTTCAATTGCTTTCAGAAACAAAAATATTCCAATGATTTTTTTTATTATTAATTTGTTGGTTTAGTGAAGGCATACTGTTGAGAGATAAAAAAAAAGTGAGTCAGTAGAGTACAAATAAAATAGACTATACAGACAATTTAATCTGAGATTTTACGTTTTGACAGTTCATAGCAATTTGGCTTTGTCTTGCAGTACTTTTCATATGTAGATATGAAAGGAATTCATTTGAAAATGAATGCACCATATGCTGCTTTACACATCCAGAGCCAAAAAACCATTACTTGGAAACTGCTTACAGCTGTTCTTTCTCAAGAGTTTGGCAAAAGCACCCTGTCAACAACAACAGCCCATCTAAAGCCAGGGGGAAATAGTGTTTCCAAAATGTGACTTCATAAAATTGGCCTGGACTCCCATCAGCTGTTTACCTGCTTGGCCAACAGAATAAAATACCTTTTGCAGATCTGATTGGACTGTGACATTTTAAAAATAATATGTTTCTGAAACAATTTTAAATAACATCTATAACTAAAGTGAAACAACATTGGATGTGGTTATTTGACAGGAACTAACTCAAGCAGCTAGTCTCTTAAGTCCTGCTTTAAAAAGCAATCAGTCTGTTCAATTTAAATTGGGTAAAAATAAAAATAAAAAATCGATTTGCACATATGGATGTCTGCTCCAAAAGAGATGTTTGGTAATTGCTTCTTTCATATATTTGTGGCTCACTATGTTGCGTACTCTGTTATAAACTAATGATGATAATGATCTCACCTGCTCACTTCTGCCTATTTTGAGTTCCTTTCAGAATTAGCTGTTTTAGGGCCTCTTGTCACTTTACATCCAAATAAACTTCTTCTGGCTATGCCCCCAACTCGGCATGTACATACCTAACATTATCTGCATGCAACAGCGTTATTCACTTCCTCATTATTGGCCCCTAACTAGAACAACTCATGAAGAAATATAGACTTTTCCCACTAGAATTTAATGTTGTAGACCTTAATTCAGAAACCAAAACCTGTTTTTAGACATTTCCCAGTGTTAGATAATAATTTCTAAATTAAGAATTTGGGTTTTGTAGATATTGTTGATGTTTTCTTTAGTGTACATTCTGCATTTTTTTGTTAACCCTGTTTCATTGTATGTCCGTTAATTTGAGGTTGTGGTAAGGTAACTGCAACTTGCTACTGAGACCACATGTAACCTGATGAGCAAGGTTTTTTTTGGCCTGTTAGTATATCTGTTTAGTGTCAGAGAACCAATATACTAGTTGATCTGAATCTTATCTCTTCCTCAAGTTTAAATCCAGCCACTAAATTTCATTCTAAAAATCCTTAAGAATAAAACGAATGAACAGATTATATAAATTAAAGGTAGAATAGATTTAATTTACATGGTGAAAGAATTATAGTCAGAATTTTGCCCCTAACTATTGTTTGTCTTTCTGTTTTATTTGAAACATAACTTAACTTTATATTAAATAAATAAAAAAGAAATTGTGACATTTTCTTTACAACACCAACATTAATCATACCTAATCATATGTTTCTTACTTTTATTCAGCAAACAGCTGTGAAATATTGTAGCACAGGTTGGTTATCTTTTAAGAAATTAATGCAATAAAAAGGAAGACAACCTACTGTAGATGCAAAGTACTTTCCACTGTACAGAGACAATATGGCTCACATGTGCTAAAATGCATTAATAATAAATTTGAAGGCAAAGTAGATCCAACAAAGGAAAAGGTTTATTTCTTAATAGCACTAAGCTCTAAAAATTTTACTTATATATTTTATCTGTTTATAGGACATTAATTAAAGATTCTTGGTTCTGATTTTGTGGCTATTTTGGAGATGATTCACAGACAGATTCCCTTTTATTTCCCATATACATTGTTAAAATCATAGGGAGTAGGCATCAAAGCCCACACATGAAGGCCACATCTAAGATTCAAACTGGGCAGATTTTTTTTTTCAACAGCGCACACTATGGTGTCATTAAATCTTTCACAAGATGCTAGTATTTTGTGACTAAGATGGCTCACAACTTTAATTACTGGAACAAACAAGGTCCAACAAACAAGGTAAATGTCTCTCCTTAGGATCATAATTCAGGGCATCACAGCAAAGTGGTTGAATACATACACACACTACTTTTTATAGTCTTTTGAGTTTTTAAAACATGTTTAATTTTTTGTTTCAGTTTACTAATTTAGAATATTTCACGTCATACTATCTAAAACATGAGAAAGAAATTAATTGAAAGCTGCCCTAGACTTACGAGTATCCAATTTCTCTGTGCTCTTGCAATTATTGCTTGCCTATAACAGAAAATGGATGATGATTTAATTATTTATTTTTAAAAAGGGAAACAAATCACAAAATCTGCATTTTTGCTTACCCACATGGTCTCAAAAAAGGTTAATTGTGAAACAGAGAAAGACATGGGATACCGTCTGAATTTAGTAGACATACAATTAATACTAGCTTTTTTTTCTTTTGGTTTGTTTTTTTTTAGTTGTTTAAATTGTAGCAGAAAATCTTAGCAGTTTTACAAAGCTGGTGCTGGCATTTTGGGCAGTGTGTGCTGGTTTCATATCCTATTGGAAAACAAAGTCAGCTTGAAGCGCTCCAAATTTCCTACCACATAGCTTCAACGAATTTAAGTTTGATAAAACATAGTGGACCAACACCAGCAGATGACATGGATCATCAATGAATGTGGTAAATTCAATCTGGATTGAATTTCAATGGATTTTGCTTTATAATCTTCTCAAAGCTGTGGAATAGCCGTGTTGCTAAAAAATATTTTTTTTTTTCATTAGGTTGCACTGCCTGTATAGGTAGATCAAAATAAGGATATTTTGTGGCGTACCTTCCCTGTGTAAATTACTTTATGTTTTCAATTCTGTCAAGTCAACAGTCTTCTCTCCTATGGTTGTGTTGGCCATACAATGGTCATAACAGTTTCTTGAAACATTTTGTTTTGTCTGATTTGTAATTTCATTAGTTGTAAGCTACAAAAATTAATTATTACCTACAATGTAACACTGTGTTTATAATTTCAGAGTTTTGCTTTTTGAACTAAAATACTTAAGTGACTTAATCTTTTGATGATATTTTAATTTATTGGGTCTTCCTGTCTATTAGATAAGTCTTGTAACAGGGCTCTAGTCACTTAAAGCAAGGACTTATATCATAAAGTTGAGGGAGAAAAAATAAAAAGGAACCACCTGGAGAATACCTAACCAAAAGTAATAAAACCCTGAAAAAATGTAAACCTAAGGATAAAGTTTAAAAACAGATCATAATAACCATTCAACAAAGTAAAGAAAAAAGATAAAAATTCAAAAGGTAAAAGAAGTTTGATCTTAGCTGATAAAATATTGTTAATGCATATTTCCTCTGCAGTCAGTAACATTTTAATTACAAGAAATGTATTAAAAACATTACATGTTGTTTGCATGTGATTTGCATTTGATTAGTGACAGAAAAGAGAAAGACAGTTGGCCAGTAGTGTTGATAAACAACAGAAGAACTGATTTTATTTGCAATGAGGCTGGACATTTTCTTTTGTAATAGCCAACACTTCACACATGCACAGTTAATATTAACAGAAGTGTCTGTGTTCAGTTTTTCCAGAACATCATCAGCTTCTTCAAGTTTCTTTCTGCTTCCTTTGAACTGACAGGCTTCTTATGATAATCACTAATAATAAACTAACCGAAAGACAGCCCTTGGGGTGGATTTGTCAAGCACATGCTTAAACACACATTCTAGAGTGATGAGGAAGCCAATGCAAGCTTTTGCTGGCGTGTACAAAGGAAACGTTGCGAAGTTAAAGCAAAAAAAAAAAATGCCTGACAGAATGTTGCAATAAAAATGAGATGGACAGAAAAAAACACAAATTAAACAAATTTAATACAATTATCCTTGTGAAGATGTGTATTTTAGAGGGCTTGACAACAGACAACCAAATCTAATATTCAGAAAGCAGCCACTGAACAAAATGGAACCTTTTATGGAAGATCTTTGAAGTTTTTAGATATTCATTTACACTTCCTCTATTTATAGTTAGTGCATCAGTATTGTGATTGAATATCTGTCAGATATCTCTAATATCTGAGAGTAGATTTGTAGTGATTTGTAAATTCAAGTCTTTCCTTAAGATGTTGCTCTCAAAGTGCAGTTGAGAAGAGCTAGGCAGATACTGAAAACCATAACGACAGAATTGAAGAATGACAAATCCCCAGGTGTTAAACTCTAGCATTTTCAAACAAGTTGGGGTTTTTTGCTAGCTCATACTGCCAGGTCAGTATTAGAAAATCAACAACACAACATCAAAAAAAAAACAACAACAATCAAATAAATCCTGGCCTGTTATTGAAAGTGAACACTAACTGTAAAAGCATATTTTGTTATTCACATCACCTCTTTCCATTCTTGTTTTGTATTATAGTATGAATGGCAAGGGATGTGAGCTGACTCCTGATTTCCCTTCCTTTTGCATTTGGAAAGTCCCAGCTATTTGTGTTATTACGGCTCTGTCAGGCTGATGGAGGCGGGATTGATGGGGCTCCTGAGATTCTGCAGCATACGCGAACAAGAATAGAGGTTACAGTCTTTTTCTCATCAACACCTATGATATGGGAATGACTGGCGGCTTGCGGTTTTGACTGACAACTAAATGTGAGGCCTGCCTGATACCTATATTTGGATAAGAGACAGCATGTGACTCTAATTTCAGAAAACCAATGCAATTCATGAAGCACTGGAACTTACAGTTTGAAAATTGTTTGAGGAGGAGACAGAAAAGAACAGGTAGGGTTGAGAGACAGGAGGAAGGTTAGCAAAAGTGTTTCAGGTTGAGAGTAGAACTGACCGAAAATAATGAAAATGCATCAAAGTAGGAGGAGGTTGGCTTATCAGTAGTGTAATTCATCACCTTGTCAGTGTACTCTTGTTTGCTTTTCTGTACTTTACATGTGGAATAGAAGAAGAGTTTTACCCCTTGAGGTAGTTTGTAGGTGCCTGGGGTGGCTAGCAGAGTGTAAGGCACTTGGGTTGGTTTTAAGGGCTGTCTGGTTCTTAAAAGCATGGAGAATTATCCATTCTCCATGCTAAGTTTTTGATGTATAAGGTTGAAGAGGAGCCAGTGAGTTGAATTCATGAATTCCATGTATTAATACCAAAATATAACTGGTACATTTCAAATGCTATGTTTAGGAGCTAGCGGGACAAAATGGCACCCAAGAACAGTTTGTGATTTCCTTTGTTAGCCTCTATCTAAGCTACGCCCTAAAGAGGGCAATCCCTAGTGTGTCATTTCCTCTAACCCTAGCTCTCATTTGGCTTTTCTAACATGTAATTTCCTTTAGCTATAGCTTAGCAACTAGCTAAAAGAGATAGAAGGAAAGCACTGAATGATTTATTCTCAACAGTATTCGTAGTAAGAGCTGTGTTTGCATTATTGGGGCAAAGTTGGGCTTGTTCCTAGTGCAGTCCATGCAGTCAATGAGGGACTATCCCATGTCACCGATCCTATTTCTGGTTTTCATCAGCATGATCTCAAGGTTTTGTCATATAAAGGAGGGTGATTCTTTTTAAACCTTCTGGTGTGTTCTTTGCATTTTGTTCAGTTGGCATCTTTACCTTTAGGGTGCAATGAAGGGGTAAGGTCAAGTGATGGTAAGATGGTGAGATAGACAAATTAATTTCTGCCATGTTTGTGGTAATGAAGGAGTTGGTTCTCTCTGTCAAGGTAAAGAATGAGCTGAGCAACAAAAAAAAGTCTTGATTTCTTATGTTCTAACGCTCACCTAAGGTCATTAGACATTAATCACTGAGAAGTTTAGTGGCTGTGATTACCCTGAGCAACTGGATGAAAAGCTCAATGTAGTATAAGTTGGCCATATGATTAGGATCTCTTCAGCTTGGCTCTCCTTTCTGGGCATGCCCATGTAAGAGAGGTATGTTAAACTCTAGTCCTCAAGTCTTCCGCATGTCTGAGATTTGTCCTTGCTACATCACATCTGATTCAATTCATTTACCTTATCTGGATCTGATCAATTTCTGTAAAGGCTTTTTAACTAAGCACTGCTTAGGTTCAGCTCTGTTGAACCAGGACAACACTTAAAACATGCAGGATACTGGTCCTTGAGCACTGATGATAGACACCACTAATCTAAAAGGAGACCCAGGAAAGACTCAGAACAAATTGGAGGGACTACGTTTGCCTTGTGGACTGTGAAGATCCTAGAATACCCCTGGATGAGCTGAAGGGTCTTGCTGTGAAGAGAAATGTGTGAGTTTCTCCTCACAAAGCTCTTACTCCTTCAGATAAGCAGAATATAATCATTGGGTGGCTGGACTTCAGATTTAACTGGCAAATGTCTACACAAACACAAACCAGAACAAGTAGACATAGAAAATGCTCTTGAAACTTTTATCATTATTTAAACCAGTGGTCCCCAACCCTGGTCCTCAAGGCACACTGTCCTGCATGTTTTAGGCATTTCCTTGCTTCAGTCCAGCTGATTTCAATTGATGACTGATTAACAGGCGTTTGTTGAACTGCAATCAGTTGAATCAGGCACATTAAAGCAGGAAAACCTCTAAAACATGTAGGACAGTGTGCCTTGAGGACCAGGGTTGGGAAACACTGATTTAGACAGACCTTGGATAACCAGTTGACACTGATGGAAAGAGCAGGTGAACATAACAAGGTTCCAGGAAAAAAGTGCAGGAAATGAAAAATAATGACTGACACAGCAGAGAGTGCCAGGTAGGGAAAATTGGAGTTCTTTGGCACAAAAGGCTGGTTTAGTCTAGGTTAACATCAAGAGAATTTTCTTCTTCTTACATAAAAGAAAGGACACAGCAAATGTACAAATAATTTTCAGTAATCACCACATTGGTTGCTAGCCGTGCTAGTTAAAAAAAGTTATTTCCGATTTTGCTGAAGGGCCGAAGTGGCTTAACCCTTTTCAATGTCATGTTTTTCATCTGTCCCTGCATCTGTCCTTGGACAAAACAGCAGAGCAAAAACAAGAATTAGGATTTGTGAAGCAGACTTGTTGATTATGTGCCCTACCTCTCCGATTTGCTTTCATCGCGGGTTTGAAATGACCTCTATAATTGTGCCACAGTAAATGGTCAGATGTTTAATCCAAAGGGAAACTCAGAGGTTACACCAGAAAGCAAGACAACATATGGTCAACATGATCCTGTCACACATCTCATCCTCTTTAATCTCCTCGCCTCTCTCAGTCGAGTTCAGGCCTTTTGCATGGGTGCCTGTATCAACAGCGCCTTCTAAAGCCAACATCAGCAGGTAGTTTATCTAACTCTATATCCTCCTTCATCACAACAGACCACCAGCTGTCACAGCAGACATCCTTTCAGCCACCACACTGAGAGGAGAAGAGTTCAGTCCAACTGAGCTGCTAGGGTACATCTGCAACATCAAGCCCTCCTAGGAGGTAGGAAGCAGGAGCAAAGGGAGCTTTCCCTCTCTCCCATGGCTCACAGTGTGCAAAGATAGTTATTATCAGCAGAGGGAGGTGAGAGAGCACCTTATGAGGCAATGTGGTGTCGAATGAATGCATCTCTTTCTTCCTTTTCTTTCTTTATGCTTCTTTGTATCCACCCAGCACTTCCTCCCTTACTGAGCTTCTCTTTCCACCTTTCCTCTCTTAATGCCTCCTGCACTGCTCCAATTGCACACAGCTGACACCAACATACGTAATTCTGACTAATGTGACAAATAAACTCTTCTAATCTCAACAAAGCGGCTGTTGCTTTCTCCTGTGCATTCATCTGCGTTAAATCAAAGGTTTTATGCAAATGCACATTTTTATGAGGTACATTTCATCCAAGTAAGTAGGTACATCGAGTTGTAAGCCGGACAGGTTTGAATTTATGAAGTAAACAAGTGTCAGGCTTCATTTTGAAACCTCCCCAATGTTTGGTTGTCAAGATCAGATTTTTTTTTATTTCAAATTATAACTCTTCTAACTAAAAAAAAACATCAATTTCTGAGAGGTTTGCCTTTTTTATTCAGGTGTGTCTGGTGTGCAATTCACCTTCTGTATTTAAATCTGCCGTGACCTTAAACAGCTTAGTGCAACATCACAACTTTCTCCTAACAGTCTTAATTTATAGTTACAGCTTTATGCTGTCAGCTGTGCAAACTAGATAAATAACGCCTGTAAAAAGGCTGAAAGCTCCACACATGAAAACGTCAGATTTGTTGAGCTGTGAAGTCTGATTAGTCACTTTCTAACTCCAAAAGTTCCATGCACCTTATTTTTCCATTTCCACCTCTCATCCTTGTGAGGAAGTACATTACTGCGCTTTGTATTGGCACAGCGGTAAAAGCATTTAAACATTAACAACAATACATCAGAACGTATGGGTGCTGTCAGTCTGTATCCTTTGTGTTTGGCTGGAAAGCACATCGCCAAAGCACAGCTGTCTTGTAAGTGAGGTTGGGTTCAGTGCTGCAGAAAGACAAAGCGTCACTCTGCAGTATTTATGAACAGTTTTTAGAGGGTGGTGCTGAGTGCTCTCCTTTGTACTCACCATCCTACATATCCTGGCCTACATAACCTCCGTGTGACAACAAGCAATTGTCTGCTGAGCAGTCTGCTCCCCAAGGGAGAGTTCTTGTAGTCTGTTTAATGTGCCGAGCAAACGATTCGTTGGCATGCAGGTGCACAATAATGGGTACACCAACATCCGTTCACCTGCATCAAAAATAAACATAATTCCCCCCCTTTTAGATCTGGCCATGCAAATAGTTTGGGTTGTATGTGCCAAGCTTGAAGGTCGCTGCCAGTGAAAATTATGCTGCCAACCCATTACAGTAGAGGTCTGTAAAATTCTGTTCTGCCGAAAGCAGTGAACGTTTATTTCGAAAAAATTTAAGGCCACCGTGACTTTGCAGACAGAATAAATAATTTCAGGCACCATGTGTCTCATTCTGATAGATTTGTATGCACAATGTCACAACAACATTTCCATAAAATGAAGCAAAAGCAGTTTCAAAGAAATATCTTGATGTTTTGCTTATTTAAAAGGATAATCCTTTCGTCTTCTGACGTTTTGAGGGCATCAGATAGTTTTTGCAGTTTAGCCTTTCAGTTGTCATTGGGCATCAGTGCCCCTGTGGTGCTGAATGATGCCATCAGGAATGGATGTGGTCTACATACCACACAGGCGCCTCAATACCGTGCCAGATGCAGCTTTGCCACCCGTGGCACCATCTCAACCTTTGAAATTTAACGGTTCATGTACGTCAGGGCTGAACCATCTGGCCCTTTAAAGCAGTTTTGCATGTCAAAATGACTCGGGAGATGATACATGGGCAATCTGATGACTGTAAAAACATGCACTGTTTTCCATTTATATTTTATGACATTTGGGTAGATGGTATAGTTGCAACATACATCATTCCTGTTTTTTCAGTGTTATATTATACACCAGGGGTATGGTAACAGGCTTCTAATAGTATGATAACCTTGAGTAAAAACAACACTGTTCTATGCTATGATTCAACATGTAAAGCTATGAAAAGAACAAAATGTTTTCACCAAAGGCAGAGCATTACATCTGATTAAATTATTTAAGATGTGACCAAAGCAGTATGAATAAATTGTATCTATAACTATTTTTATTTTAATTTTATGTTTTTGGTCATTTTAGCATCTTTGGCATCTCCAATAAAAGAACATTAAACCATTGGAATATATTAAAGTTTATCCATGTTGATTTCACATTAAACATTCTAAACTCACACCAATGTTGCACACAGCAGTTTTTGACTAGTCAGTTAACAACTGGACATTGAAATTACATGTTTTAAAACACAAAATGCATACTGGGTAAAACAGTTTGCAGTTTGCTTACCTTTTAACAGAGCTACAGTTTACCATTCATTACTGTGATAACAAAATATATGGAGGCTGCTATTATCTTGCAAAAATACTTTAGTGGTGTCTTCTGCTGAAAATAACCCTAATTTGTATATTTAGAATAAAAGTGTTGTTCTAATACACATCTTACATCTATATTAAAAGTCTAACTTGACAAGTTAAGTTTAATATTAGCTGACGTTGATAAGACTGAGCTAATCCTAAACTCAGGAGATGTTTATTACTAAACAAGTCCATCAGGTGAGATGCTAACTGTATGCTAACTGCAGTCATTTTGTCCTGATTAAAAAAAATAAAAAATCCCTTCCTCTTCTGTCTGACAGATATTCTGTCATCATCATCTCTTTGTTATGAGATACCTGTGAGAGAGGTGCTATGGCTGTAAGAGATTAAGTGTGTTTCTAATTTCAGATTTG
This sequence comes from Xiphophorus maculatus, assembly GCF_002775205.1. Lineage (NCBI taxonomy): Eukaryota > Metazoa > Chordata > Actinopteri > Cyprinodontiformes > Poeciliidae > Xiphophorus > Xiphophorus maculatus. The sequence goes on along the minus strand of NC_036446.1, from coordinate 22,089,094 downwards.
GAGGCACTGAGAGCAGAAAAAGTCCATTGTTTGATGCCTCTTCAGTGCTATAAACTCTCATACTTCTGTTGGCTGAGAATTTATAGAATAGCTCACTTTGGTAGAGTTCATTGGGTACTGGGTGTATCAGAAATACAGGCACAGAATAACAATGTCACTCTGCTCATTTCCTATGCTCCCATTGTTTTGGTCTCTCATTTTTAATGAGTCCAAAGGCCTGTCCTTTGTCAATGAAATATTGATGTTTCTCAGTGGCTAAAGCGAGATTGAAACCTTGGTCATAGAAAGCTTGTGTATAACGAAATCAATGGTCATATCAATAGCATAATCTGTTATGCAGTTGATTGGCCAGATAATTGATGCATCTCCCTGTCACAACATAAATTTTAGGACAAAATAGGTAATTTAACTGGAATAATTTGCCCAAGAACACACCCTTCTATGTACAATGTGACACGTCATTGTAAGCCAGTGACAGGTACATTGTGCAACACAGCGGATGTGAGACAGCAAGTCATCGTCCTTCTGCCACTCAACGGATACTTGAAAGCAGGGTGTTCGGATGTTCACTGGGCTGTGATCTAAGCTGTAATACGAGCTCAGATGCGCGACACACGCACAGTTACTCACTCACGTCACACGCCAATACCCGGGCGGTCTGGTGGAAGACAAAGGGAGGGAGAAAAACAGCAGTATATCTAAAGGATGAAACAGTAGAAGGGTATTTCTAATGTTTTCCATTAAGGTAAAGGAGATATGATGGTAGAGATGTTTGACCAGATAAGAGCAGAAAGTGACTTAAATGGAAATGTATGACTTTTTTTTTTTTTTCTATTTCCTGAATAACCTCAAGCGGCTATGATTTAACTGTGACTTCGAATGCTTATCTTGAGGCAGTACTTCAGAGTGTGGTCTGCTTACAATAAAAAGATAAATTACAGCACAAATATGGACAAAATGCTTGCAGTGAATAATACGCAGTGTTCCCCATATCTTGATTTCGGATAATACAATGAAGTGTTGGTGCTGTGGCATTACAAATAAAAAAGGAAGATGGAAGCTGCTAACATCATGAGGCTAAAGTGTTAAAGTCTTGAAGGTAATTTTCCTGGTAAGTGGTTATACAAATGTCAGATAGCGTTTAGACAAATCAAACCCTCAAACAAGTGAATCTTGATGGTATGTAGCCCACACCTCTAGGGACTGTCTGTTATTTACACCCTCTTATCCGTCCTGGGTTGTTGCCATGTGGAGGCATTGCATTCTCACTTTGTTGTAGATCTGCCTGAGACTGCTTTAACTGTCAGCTGCAGCCCTTTAAATCCCTCAAGGCCCATTTTATTTGCAGTAGCCATTAGAGAAGAGAAGACCCCTGTCTGTTACTCTGTCTGTTTAGCAACTCACTGTTTGCTTTTCTCTTGCCAATTCATATTTGATCGTTCCGTTTCTCACTTGTCATTGATACGAAGTTCATTTTAACTCTCATGTTTCATTTGATAAGTTTGGGGAATACTTGGGGGGTGGCTGTGGAGGTTTAAAGCTCAGAAGGATTGTCTAATCATATGCAGGCAAGCTGTCACAGGCTTTAATCGCCTTTGTGAACCATGGTTTTGAGTTCAAAGTGAGGCCGATGTCCCTGCATGATATCTGTTGTTGTGTTCATACGGGAGATCCATGAACTTTAAAATCAAAGGGAGGCAGGAAGGGGGATGGAGCTTTGAACTCACTATAGGTTTCCAGTTCCCATCATTACACATACTATATCATGCTAAAGACAAAAGATTTTCCAGAATGGACAAATGGAAGCAGTAGCAGAAGATAAATGTTTCCTAGGTTGTTACTATTCAGATCAGTCTCAGTGCAGAAGAAGGGTAGAAGAATTTCTCATTCTACCAAACCATGTCTACAATGAATCAAAAGAGAAGATGTAAAGGTTTACTAGCAGGCAAAAAATTATACATACCCTTGGCAGACTAGAATGTGAAAGTAATTTTTTATTCAACCAAGAAGTGTTTCTGACAGGGAATTAGGTAGCTGTCTCTTAAGAGATTAAACAATGGGAGTACCAATTTTGGAAAAAAAAACAAAACATTGTTCTAAAAACTTGCAAAGTTACTTATATCCTTCACAATAATCAATGAAAACATCTTTATAGGCAATACAACAATTGTAATTGCTGATCAGTTTTGATGATCACCCCAATCACCAAGTTCAAACTGGGACGCTGACTGGTCCACTCTAAGGCATCAATGTTTCTTCCAGTCAGAAGTCACATATTGATCAGACTAAAAAAGCTCTGATCAAAATCTTTGATCAGAATAAAGCTGCAAGAATAATTTTGGTCTAAGTCAAAAAGAATATAAACTTTATGGTGTTGTCATTACAAGTCATAAAATCATATTTCTTATAGCTATACTCTTTGTCATTTTAAATCTATATGAACAAAATCTATAAATCCACACTTATTGAAAATTGTGGGTTTGTGTGGACAGTGTGACATGTCTGACTTTACCACAGTGTGAGCTTGTTGAAGGTGGCAGCACTGCTTGGTGAACCAGACAGACAGCCAGGACGGCAGCACTAAATCACATAATTGCTTGGAAATGTCATTTGTGTTCTTATTATAACAAAGTAAGCAAATATGGTAGATAAAGAGCAAAAGCTATTACGATAAATGTAATAATTTGTTCCACTAATTTATTTTTCCTATCACTGTGATTTATCATGCAGCAAAAGTAATTGGTGAGCGTGGGGGGTACCCGTCTGTATGTGCCCCTCTTTCACTTCAGTGTGTATGTATAGCACAAGAGATTTCCCAAAGAACACTCTCAAAATGACATTGCGACTAAAAGCTCATTTAACAATTGTATGGCTAATTGATATTGGAGCAATGGATCAAAGGTGCGGTGCTGCCAAAGCACAATAGGTTTGGTCATAAGAACTTTGTCCCCAAAGTCATATTCTGTTACTGTAATATTGACCTTGCTGTCCCCCCCGTCCCATTTGGTTCAAAGCACATCCTGTTGTTATAGTCCAGTCAGTTAGGTATCTGTCTTTTCTTTCATCCAATACATCCCTTCCCCATTGGTCTCTGATGATATATCAACAAAAGCTAACTTCTAAATCACTTGTATTGATTGTTTTTTTGGGTTTTTTTCACAGATAAAAAAAAGAAAAACATTCTTATAGAGCCAGATTCAGTTTGCAAGCAACAAAAATGTCCTCATCAATATTCCTTAATAATTTTTCGTTTGGTGTGAAGAAAGACAAGAACATTTGAAAGTAGCTTTTTAATGGCCAAAAAATGTTGAAAAACATAACCAATAAAGAAAGGCATCTTAGTGAAACATAAGAATGCTGAAAGCTCACATGCATAAGTCATCACAAGCAAAATATGACCAAATACAAGGGACAAAATAGTTGAATGGAACAGTTCTAAAAGTCCTGGTGGCATTTAGTGGAAGGTCCCCTTAGTACTCAAGTGTCTCACTCAGAAGACATTGGATATTTATGAATTGATTCAGCAGTGTCAGTCAGTCCTGCACTTTGCCAGCGGCACTAATCCATGTGATAGAATTCATATGTCTACTTCATATTAAGTTTCCCGTGCTGCTTATTGACCTTTTCATCTAGCATTTTCCCTCCACTGATGTGAACTGGTCCCTTCACAGAAGCTGTCTAGAGCCATTATTTGGTAGCTTTCAATTTTGCTTCAGGTGAAAAACACTCGAACACTTAATGCAACGGTGAAAAGGGCTTTGAAAGTGAATGAGGACTTGGAGTACGCAGTCCGGGGAACATAAACAATATTCTGTCCAATTCTGCTTACATTGTACATATCATGAAACATTCATAACTTTTTGCAAGTTTCTCCACCAGTGTTAATTTTTAGTTGAGCAATACCTAAGGTGAAAATGCTAGAGAAGCAAATATACTCAATATTTGATTTGACATGTATTCTATATTAATTGATGTTTGCTCCAAATAGCTGACAACATACTTTTATTTAAAAAAAGAACAAAGAAAAGCAAATTAATCTCTTGTTTGATGAAGGCAAGAGTCTTAAATACTGTTGCTATAGTTACCTTCTGCACTCCTGTTTTGTTTTTCTTTCAGGTTCATCTGAACTCCTTGGCAGGAAGAAAATCATGTTTTCACACAAATGAGATGCGACTTGAAAAGCGATGAGTGGATTTTTTAAAAGTCAAAATATGCAGTTATGAGAGAAATATTTTTGGCTTTTGTAACAAACATTTTTTAAATTAAGATTTTTACATTAAAAATAATTAAAGCATATTCCAAATTTTATGAAACAGACTGAACAACAATATAATGTTAACAGAAACAACCCAACTATCCATACTGTATAGGTTTGTAAGTCACCAGCTGCATGAAAATATCTGCATATTTTGTTAAAGCAGAATTGAATTATTCTAGCATTGAAATTTTGTCGATGTCCATCAATAAAGTGCTTTTTGAAATTATGTTTATTCTAAGACTAAACTTTAATACATCCATTTTAAACATATTTTATAGTTATTATTTCTGTTAAATAAAACTAGGTGTTGAGGGGATGTGGGTGGTTGTGGCAACTGTATACACATTTTTTAAATCCCTGCACCAGGAAGAAGAGGAAATGGGGACACACTCTTTCCCACTTTGAGGGAGTGGGTAGGGACACTGATAGTTAGGGCAGCAGAGTTGAACCTCCTCCCTCCTATAGCAATCAGAGCAAATTCAAAGCCAACAACATGAGAGAAGCAGAGAATAAGCACAAGCAGAGGGACCAGTTATAGCAGGGGACAAAGAGAAAACTTTAAGGAAGTTGTCTGAACTCTGATCTTAAAGTGGGTACGCAGCCTTTTGGAGCCACTGCCCCCTTTCTCTCTCTTCAGAGAGTGAGATGTGAAAAGTTTGAATGTTTGCTGATTACTTTTATCCTGGGCTAGATGGTGGCTTGGAGCTTTGGAGGTAAAAATTACTTTATACCAGGTTTTAGCTATTTTGCAGAATAGATATAACAAGGAAAATATGCATAGAACACATAATAATTTATTACAGTACTGTATAATTCCAACAGGGGTATTATTATGAATTTTAAGCCAAATGTCAGTTACAACCTCAGTAAGTCACAGACACATATGAATCAAAACATGTTAGACTATAAGTTAATTTGACGGAGGAAACACATTTCAAACACCTAAAGAAAAGATGCTGCAAAAACCAACAGAATCCAATGAAACAGTGGAATTTGTATTAAAAAACAATCCTTACTCGTAGCAGTACAAAAAATATCAGCTGGATAAGTCCTAACTGATGACCTGTAAACGGCTGTCTCCTTACCAAAAATAGCAAAAGATGCAGTTTATGATAGGTAAAAGCAAAAAACTATTCGATACCTTTAAAACATTATTGTTGCAAAATATACTATTGATATCGTTTACAGATTCATTTCTACGCTGAATGTTCTAGAAAGTACTGTCAGGGACATTATGAGCAAGTGGAAAGAACATGATTTCACCAGCCACGATCAGGGGCTCCTTATGAAATGTCTGCCATATGAGAAAACTGGATCCACTTGCAGAGAGGTTTAAAAAGATGTAGAATTTGTAGGTTCAGATTTTCTATGAAAACGCTGAGTAATACAATCGATTTCACACAAAGAATAGGAACACTGAATCTTGTTTGCTTTCTGCAGAACATTTGGCCAAGCAAATTCAGTGCTGGGAGGTGATAGTTTTGTCAGATGTCACCAAAATGGAATATCTTGAATGTCATTGCCTGCACCTTGTTTGGAGGAGGAATGGTGCTGCACCATAATAAAGATGGAAGAAGGACACCTGGATAAATATACAATGACATTCCTGGTAAGAAGCTAAAAAGGAAATATGGTTGGATTTTTGAGCAAGACAAAAATTCCAAACACAGAGCAAGGACAGATCTCTGAGAAAAAGTATGCTTTGTTGTTTTCAAAGTGTATTCTGTCATAATTGATATACTAGTTAACAGTGCAGTACAAAGAAAAATAAAATAATATTTAATGTAAGGTCAAATGTTGCTAAACCTATCTTAATAATACTAGCTGAAGTCATGAAACCACCCAATAGCAGTTTTAAATGTATTAATAGAGTAAATCTGTATGGCAGGCATTTGAGTTTTGGGGGTTGGTGAAATCCGTAGCTGATTAACATACTGGTTTTGTTTTGCTATTCACATGCTTTGGTTGTTGTTTTTGGCTAATAAGCTGCACATCTAAAAGGAACACATGGTTACTTATCGCTCCTACAGCAAAATCTGCAATTCTCCACTTGGGACATTGTCGTCCAGCTGCAAACTTCGTCCTGTGAACATGTAAACTTAAGGATGGATTCTTCAGCAGCAGAAAGAGAGTGGCAGGACATGAGAATAATTAGACATCTAGAAGGTAACACGTGCACAGTCCTTATTTTGCAGATGACAACATCCACCATAAAGATGCCAGTGAGAAGAAAACACCCAGGACCACTCATATGATCAGTCTGCAAGTATACCTTCAGTTTATCAGTCGGTGAGTTTTAGAACTTTTGTTTTTAGAAAACAATTATGATATAGCACTAAAACATTTTTCAGGAAATGTATTCAATACTTACAGTGTAATATGGTGGATTTGATAGGTCCTGATTTCTATCACACACTTATTGCAAGTCTGTTCCTGCTCTCCTGTGCTGAGGTACTGTGGTTGTGCTTAGTGGGCTATGATAGTGACCAGGAGGGTGTTGCATCAGATGTGGTGTGCACTGCATAGAGTGGCGGTAACACCTAAAATAAAATTATTATCTATGCCAGGCTTTCTTCAGTATAACAAAACATTGTCAAACATGTTGTATTTAGGCATGGTTTCATTTTACTACTGATCAAGGTTCACAGACAACTCCATGATAAAGGCTCATGGTAGAAGCTCACATCCTTATTGGAAAAAGGTGGGTTAGATTACATCAAAGTAATGTAAATGAACAGACACTCGCAGGTAGCTCATCAGGTCTGGGGACAAATCTTCTCAAACTTTGAGGCCCGTTTTCTCAATAATCTTTGAAGTTTTCCAACATTCAAATGGTCATATCTTCTTCATTTTCTGTCTATGTTTGAAGTCATTAGAAAGCTTAGAATCCACACTTTCAGAAGCTGTAAATAACTCAAAACACTCCTGGGGAGATTTGTTCCTGGTTTTGTGGAGGCCAGTCACATTTTCACTGCACATTTATGGCTGATCACGTAGACTAATAATGTCACATTTATTAAATTTGCTACGCAGGCTGCGGAACGTCAACATGTGTAGCACGTGTGTAATCAAACATGTCTATTGAGACAGAGAGACAACAACGGGCATGTGCCAACTGCCTGCTCCATTCATTGTGTGACACTTCACCACCAGAGGTGAAGCACAGCTCATCACTGCCTCATCCTGCACTTCTTCCATGTATTTAAACTGGTCATTTTGCCCAAAAAATAGTTGAAATCATATATAAACACATTTTTTGAACAGTCAAGTGGACAAATTGATTTTGTTTTATCCTTGTCAGAACCTATTTTACTTGTCATGACAAATGTCTGTCCTTTTATGCATGTCACTACTGAACAATAGAAAGATTTTCATTACTGTCATTACCAACCAGATATTGTTCTACAAAGTCATGAATGCATTTCATTAAATTGTCAGTAGCCTCATTAGAAGGGTATTTGTAGTGAAAACATTTTAGAGATTCAATATTTGTTTTCTCCTTTTTACTTTCAATACTTCATCTTTATTTCATTAAAATTTCAGTCTAAAAAGTTGCTTTTAACACATAGTATTCCTTAGTAATCAATATTGTAAGCTTTGCCTGATTTCAAGGATGCACAGTGGCTCTACTATCTTGCAGCAGGAGGCTCCTACGTTTGGTTACTGGCCTGGTGTCTTGCTGCATAAAGTTTGTATGTTGTCTCTGTGAATGAGTAAGTTCTCTTCAGGTACCCTGGCTTCCTTCCCCAGTCCAAAAAGAATTACTGTGATTAGGTTTGACTGTGTATATGTATGGTTGTTTGTGATGTGTCTCTCCATATTGCCTTGTTAAGGACTAATGACCTGTCCAGATGCACCCCCCTTCTCATCCTATGACCCTTTAATTAAATACAGTTGTTTAAATGGTTAAGACTATACTCTGGTTTATTATCCCAAATAATGGACCAGGAGGCCACAATGGGTTTAATTTTGATCAAAGCTAAGAACTTTTCTTACCTGGCCCAAAGTGTTCTTGTCTGGATTTAACTGCAGTCTGTCCTTTGAATGTCCTCCATTTTATTTGCCAGCTTTTCAATTCTATGAGAGGCTTGCATTCAAATTTTCTGTTGAGCTTTTTCTCATACAGACATAGTCTTCCTCTCATAGAGATGCGTCACTTATTCTAATTTTCTGTACTTTCCTGAACACTGTCACAAATGAAAGGACAATTCATGTCCTTTTACAATAAAGTATGATGAATACTTTCTCCTCTTAATGTTGAAATGATCTTTTCCCCAGCTGCCCTTTTAGTCAGCTCAATACAGAAGAGTGCTTGATTAAATCCCATCAGCACTGCTATTTGGATCAAGGACCTTGATTAAAATGCAGAAATATGTTTTCCCATCTACTGTTAAGCTGAAATCTCAACCTGAGCTCGCCTGAGACTAAACAACTAAACGAGGCAGTAGATTCATTTAGTATATCATACCCTAAAACTGTATGCAGAGTTTAGTGAATAAACATGACCGCTGTATGCAACGTTGTCATTGTGGTTTCAGTTTCAGTGTCATGACTCTGAGTCACTCTGGAATGGAGTGTGCTGCGGACATGTGGGGCTGAAATGCATATCTTCTCATCTTTGGGTTGCATTTACCTCACTATGCATTCCTAGCTGCTACAAACCACGCTCTGCACCATGTCATTAATATTTCACACCTTCATGTGGTTTCCTTAATGAGTGGTGTGATCTGTAAAGTTTTTGGTTGAAGGTGAAGAACACGTACAAGAAGACAGCCTGTTATTTGCTTGAAGGTATGCTGTGGGTTTTTGAAAACTGACTACTGGCCAGAACTAGCCAGTCAAGCATGAACCTGCTGCAGTCCTAGAAGTGGTGTTTTTATGTAGGAGTGCCTCAGCTATCTTTTTAATTAATATCTGCCTTCAGGCGACTAGTTAGATACAAACAGAAAAAAAAAGAGGGGAAAAAAAAACCCTTGACGCATACGAATGGACTGTTAATCCAGCAAGGGGTAGAACATTCCCTCTCTGGTCAAAATAAAAATGTATTTGATTGAGTCTTCTTCAAATAATAAATTATTCTATGAATAATTTGCCTTGATGTAGCTGAATGAATTCTTTTGGCATTGAATTTTATAAGCATGAACAATTAACTTAGCTGCCGCAGCTAATTTCAGTGTTTTAAAACACATTTTAATAAGTATTAGTAATTGAACATTCCAGCTCAAAGCTTATGGCCAGGTTGAGAGGGAGCATAATCAAAGAGGGGTTCAGCCACCTTCAAATAAACTTCTAAATTCAGCTTGTCATAGACCTTGATGTGAGCAAAGTTTTGTTTCTTTAAGTATTTTTATTTGTTTTATTCTGCCCCATTCTTATGTTTTGTAGTTATTCTGATTAGCAGCACTTTATCTGTTCTGCCTAATGTTGCCACCTTGATCCATGTAATTACTTCAGGCCACTCTAGCAACAATTGTAGCAGTTTTTTCTGACTTTATTGGAGATCTTAACATAAAAATATTTTTTATTATTATTGTTATTTTTACTTTTTTTTCAACAAGCACCAGATACTAACATGAATCTCATCACCTTCCCAAAGTTTTCACAGCTGAAATTAGACATTGTGTGGATTGTATAAAGATCCTAAAAATATTGTTGTTAAAAATATTTGTGTTGTGCTGACAATTATTTTAGGTTCCCAACGGGACCATAGGGTTAAAAACCAAACCAGACTTTAGAAAAGTAAACTACAGTAAAAATAAATAAATAAATAAATAAATAAATAAGATGAATAAAAAATATACTTTCTATTTTGGATTACTTCCAGGTCTCAAAAAGAAGAGGGTTAGAATTTTGACATTAACAAAATAGGGTTTTAGTGCTGAACTTGTTTTTGTGTCTCTCTCATTACGTCCTCCTGCAGCTTCTATTAGAATCACATGCAGGTGGCCTATTATGCAAATTAGTTGATCATGTAATTTCAGTTACTAGAAAGAAAGCCAATATCTACTTTACTTTTACTTTTACTGAGGAGTTGCAATTGCATCCTCCGTATGTGGTTGTTGCCAGTGCAGTGAGTCCCACCTCTGTTTTCTGTGTACATTGGCATTTGAGTCAGTAATTGCAGAATGCATATGGGAAAATAATTTTAGATTCATAAAATAGTGCTCACATAAATAAATGAGTGTTTTTGTGATTGGAGTTGTTTTAAGGCTTTGTTCACATGTAGCTGGGTCTTTTTAAAATGATGTTGTGGAGATATTTGTTTCTATAAAATAATTTCGTTCACAGTTGATCGGTTTAAGAAAAGTGTTCATACGCACAAACCTGCTGAATTACACTACGGAGCATTATTTTAAACCTGCCAAACCCATAGGGGGCAGTGTGGAGCAAAGCTAAGAGCTATATCAATCAATCTCATTCCTTCAAATTAACTACAAATTCCCTTTAGGAATTAAACATTTGTGTGGACAGACAGAAAGGTTAAATTACTTTTAAATACAGTGTTAGAAAATAAAACCAATAGAATACAATGTGAACTGGGAATTATGTTAAAGCAAGTATCTGGACGCATGTGGAGGTTGAACAGGATTGTGTCTAGATTGGGACAGATACCTGTTGTAAGATAGCTGACCTCCAAGTGCACTTTCTCCTTTGCAACTCAACATATTGGTGCAATTGGGCTTATGAAAAACAAGAAGGGTTTATGAACAAGTGCACCTCCGTGAAAGAAGTCACCTTTCCTTCACTGCAAGGCCAAACAATAACAAAGGTCACATATGAGATGTTGCTGCTGCATTAGTTGTTGCCTGTGATGCATTTACTTCTAAACCTCCGGTTTCCAGTGTCCACATGCAAAAAAGGAAAATTTGCAAAGCTTCATTTTGGCCGGAGGTTTTGTTTATAGTGTCTTTTAGTGCTATTAAACAGAGGTTACATATGGATGAAAGATCAACTGGCATAAAAATCTTGTCGGTTTATCAGGTTTATGTGTAGAGAAGGCCTAAGACAGCAGAAGTCCATTTCAGTCTTAGCCCTATTCTACTAGCCATTTGCTTCCGGCTTCTGAACATGTTGGGGTGCATTTTTGCCAAATTAAGATGCCAAGATGTAAAATATTACAGTTCAGAACCCGTAAAAAAAAAAAAAAAATCAATGACTATGCCTTTACAGAACCACCAGTTTCCTGGAAATGTCAGGATATGAGTATTGTAAATGTTTACAAGACTACAAGCTAAACAGTTACAAGCTTTACTCTTTTAACAGCAGAATAACAGGAAAACACCCATATGCTTGTGCAATCAAACCAAGTTGATGGATAATGGTTCCCTATTGCAAGTGCAGAACTTTAGTGTATTGTCATCTTCTCTGTTTCATTTTGGCTTGGGCAGCACAGGTGATTAAAAACCCATTCAAAAGCAACAAAAATAAACGTTTCCTTTTGGCAAGCTAAACATTTCAAAGAAGGTCACACTTTGAATATGCTCCTTGGTTCAGCATCCATTGCCTTTAACCGGCATAAATGGTGTGTTACATAAGCAATATTTTAACAGGGTAAATGTGAAGCCTGTTGGCTATCACTAAAAGATGTGAAGAGAGAAGTATGTACGCGTTTGTGGTCCTGGCATATGTTTAATTACATTCAATCCAGTGTATTTGTATAAAGTCAATTAAACATTTAACTTTTTATATTTGAATGCAACACAAAGTTTGTACAACTATTTTGTATATTCTCATTACTGATTAGTTGTATTTTTATGTTTTCTTATTTTGTAAACACAACTGTGAACTGCCATATGTTATTAAACAAGCAGTTTAAATAAAAACAATAAACAAATAAAAACTGCAACTCCTTTTTAAAGTAAGCCGGCACTTGCTCACAAAACAATGCAATTCAAGTTGACATTAAAATACTGGCCATGTAAAGATTATTGAGAGCAAAGAAGTATCGGGTGTGCAAGGTTTTCTCCTGGGAAAAGAGAAATTAAATCAGAGCCAGGACTAATCATTCCTCAACCAAGTCAAACAAGGACAAGAGAAAAACATTTTGGTTATTTCCTTTTTATTTGCGCTTTTAACTGTTTTTCTTTTTTAACTTCAGATAGATCACAATGAACACAGCCTTTAGACAATAGCAGAGATAATCCATACAAATAAAAATGTCTCTGGTCTTCTCATGATAAAGTGGAGCCCTATGCTATCAGTGCGGGCCCTGTGGGTGAGGGAACAACACCAACATCATTGGGGGCTTAATTTAACAAACCAAAAAGGCATATTGTCTGATATGTGTCTGTGTTTGTGAAGCAGTGACTGTCTGAGTCTGTGTGCACTTGCATCAGTGTGAGTAATAGACCAGAGGTGGTTAGCCACATTCAACAAGGCCCTTCCCTAATCGCTTGGTAAAGCCAACAAGTCTCAAGTGGGCAAAACATATCACACTCTAGGCTTGAGTAATGCACTGCCAACAGTGCAAGATGCCAGTGTATAATTAGACAATAATGAGAGACCTCACATAAAGCTCAATCTCTAAACTTCTGAGGCCAAACTATGCATTGGCCCTGAACAGCAGCCTCTGCTCTATTAAACAGCAAATTGCCTGAGAAAAGGGGGCCATGGCTTTAGAGAATTCCTTTCCACAACTGGACCCTGCACATTTCTTCACCTTCGGCTTTTATATGTGCAGACAGTGGCCAGGGCGAGGGAACACCATCAAAGGGGACAGTACCTTGAATTGTGACAGCGACAGTGAAAACAATGAAACCTGGGATGTCCTCTACATACCTGTTTTGAATAAGGAAAAGAAAGGAAGGACATCAAAATGGAGTTTGAGGTGGAGAAAGAAGGGAAATGGACAATATGTACAGAAATTAAGCAAACAAGCACGCAACACAAAGAAAGATTACTGGCTCTAGCTAAGAGGCAGACAAAGTCGCTCAACACAAAAAAATCACTAGGGTAAATAAAGAAGACTCAAAATCAACTTTGTAATGTTTTTTCCCTCCCTTTATGTATATATTTCATTTTCAGTGCTTATGAAAATGAAATGCCTAAATGCACCAGTGCATTTAAGCATTATGTTACTTAAATGCACTGGTGTTATTGAGTGTGTGTGATGGCATTCCTGGCTGGATCAAAGTTCCAGTGCAAGCTGCAAATGTGAACTGTTTGTGCTGCCTGTATCATGTGAATCTGAGGCTTGCTTGATTTATCCAGATATTTAAATTAAAATAGAAGAAAAAGTCTCCTCAGAAAAAGAAAGAGAAGCGTAAATATTTGTGCTCCTCTGTCAAAGCCTCTAAGCTCTGCCTAAAAATCTGCATTCTGCTTTTCTCCTGCAAAAAAGAGCAAGGGTAAACCTAAACCAAATATCTTTCAGACGAAAGAGAGGAGAAAAGGTAACAGTTGCTTTGCCCCTCTAAGGAGAGAAAACAGTCAAAAAGGGAGAGATGTCAGTGAATGAATAGCAAAATGCAAAGAAGTCAAAATGATGCAGAACAGAAGAATGATAGAATGCCCAAACAAAGGAAATCCAAACAACATGAGTGTGATTTGCCTGTATGACAACAGGCAAATCTACTTCCAACACATCTTAGTGCCACAATAAGTCACTGTTTCCTATCATGGCTGCAGGTTATATACATTTTATGATTGTGGTCACATTTTCCAGAACACAAGTAGCCTACTGTTCTGTGTACCTTACTGTAAGGGATTTTTTTTAAAAAGCACCCTGCATTAGTATTTCAGACTGGCCGAAACTTGCCAAAATTCTCAAAAATAAATGTTTTTCTTCTTTTTTTATTTTAAGAAATCCTGAATGCAAAGACACCTGGTTGTACAAACCATGTACCCAAACAGCGAAGATGTAACCAAAGTAACTTCAGATAGAATTTCAGATAAGTCTCTCTGCAAAGTATGAGATTTCCAACATGTATTGAAGAAGAAGTACATACATAAACAACGCAGACTGTTGAAAAAGAACCTGTTTTGGTCCTTTATAGGAAATGCACATTTTGGTGGACCAGGGCTTAAGAAGCAGTCACAAAGCTCCACAGATACAACAAGCTCTCTGCAGAGACAGTAAGGCAGTTTCATGATCACCAAGGAAACCACTCCACTTTCCATATGGCGGGTTTCTTTTCTCTCTTTTTTTTTTGAAAGAAAGTAGAAACAGAATGAACAGAAAATATGCAGACTTGTTATTGTTAAAGAAAATAGCTGCCTTATAAAAATTTGCTCAGTAAAAATAGTCAAACTGTCTCCTTGTTGTTGTTGCTTTTTTTGTTGTTGGTTTGAATCATCTTCCAGATCAGCTGGCTCATTAAGCTTCTAACAGTTATTGTATTTGATCCAGCTGGATCTCAGGGTAAAAAGAGGCGACATCTCAAAAGCACTGAGGCCAGTCTGCCTGCAAAGATGCAGAATAGAGATGGAAAAAAAGGAAACACCAACAGAAACCCAAAAGCAAACTCACAGAGTTCGACAGCTACTAAGGCAACTTTTGCCAAATACAATATAAGCCCATGTATATTGCAACACAACAATATATTAATTTAATAAAATACACAATATAGCTTTTGTACACATAACAATTTGGCTCAAATGCACAGAAATTGCAGTAAAATCAATAAAAATATGTCAGTTTTTCTGATGTAAACACATCTAAATTGGATACATATACACATATAATGATATTATGTATAGTGATAATGTGAAGGGACATTTTCTTGTTTTGTTATATTTTTGGATATTTGTCTTTGAAACAATGGCAGTGTCCTTTGCAGTTCTTTCCTGAAATGCTTCACACCTGACCTCAACTCCAGGACACTTCACTTCAAATTCCTTTTTTTTCTCCTTACAAAATGTATACATATTTTGCTGATATTCTGACACTATACATGGATTCATACATACAGTCATCTATATAACCATATAGATATTATCTTTTCACAGCTGAGGAAAGAAATGTCCCTTTTTATACAACTTGATTGCCTTAAGGCATAGTCACACACATGATAATTCACTGTACACAAGGGACTAAAAGCTGATGGTGTACATGTATAAGACAAATCCACAGATGGGCAGTTGTGTGTGAGCATTCATTTGTTTGCGTGTTTCTGCGTGTGGTGCAGCATCAGCGCGTGTCAGTGTACTGCCATGTGTGTATGCAGAGTGGTAGTGGACATGTGGTGACGTTGGTGCGTGCGACTACATTGCTGAGCAACATGAACATTTAAATAGAGGTGTGAGACAGACACAGCTTACACATGTAGTTACAAAATGACGGGTGAGACATGGTTACACTGTTAATAAATCCGACTGAAACAGATCCGACTGGTCCATAGCAACCCCCCTAAAAGGAAGTCTCTTCAGGTACAGATCTGGTCCATCACACGCTACACTTTTTATCACTTAATAAAAAAAAAAACAACAAACAAACAAAATAAACAGGTAAAGTTGTATTCCTGTCTTTCACTGTCCGATTAGATCAGCTTTTGTTTCTCTTTTTCCACATCGATTGTCAAGTCTGACCATAAGTAGTCCTTTGTCATTCAGTTTCAATGTCCAACACGCAAAACAGAAATCCACCTACGCACACTTAAAAAGATATGTAGGATTTCACGATAGACCATGAACAACACACGAATGAGCTGGTGGGCACTTAGATAGGAGCTTGCGAGGTGCCAGAGGCTTAAACCCCTGCAATTTTCTTAAGAATCCAAAAAAAGTTTAGAAATTCAGAAAAAGTCAGATGTCAGTTTCTTATTTTGTTGGTTGCCATATGACTGACGTAATAAAAGTCCAGTGTCTGTACTTTTTCTACAACAAATACAGTGAAAAACGCTCTGGGGACCAGAGAGGTTTAACCTTTTCAATTTGTTTTGGTGACAGTTTTGGCATGAGAGTTGTTAGAAGAGCAACAAACCCCGACTTTTATCTTCACAATTCCTATGTTGCAGTCATTTGAGTCACTTTCTCAGTGTGCCAGTGGCCTCACTTTCTCTGCAGTCCTGCAACAGTTTGTCGATGTCTCTCACCACCTGGTCAGCGTCCATTCCGTCGCGGTTTGAATCTGGTTCCGCCTGCTCCAGGACACACTCCATTTCACCTGCTGCCTCCTGACTGATCCTGGAGCGGGCCTCTGCGAGCACCTTGGCCACTGGGTCTGAGGGAGGCAACGATGGGTACACCCCTTGGTCTCTTGTTTGTTTAGTAGGTGACAGGTATTGACCATCAGGTGGCCCGTAGTGGACAGAGCAGCTGGCTAGGGGAGGTTTGCCCTCAGCCCCATCTGCTGGGCCTTTTACTGCGGAGCAGGGAGGCATCGTGGAGCAACCCTTGGTTGGACTGCTGGAGGCTGAGGGTACCTCTTGCAGCAGGGGGCTGAGGGCACGTTTTGCTTTTAGGTAGGGCTTGACATTGGCGACAAGGATGGTGTGGTCGCGTCTCTCCTTGCCAAAAGTACAGAATGTTTTCTTGCCGTTGGGGTTGACAGTCTCATAAGTTTCTGTCTCGGCAACTGCCTCCATCCCGGCCGGCACAAACATATTGTTGCGATAGTCAACACCTTCCGCCTGGTTTCCGCCTGCAGGGAACTGAGGCATCCAGCAGCGGTCAGAATGACCCAGCACTCTGCACTCCTCTGTGCAATTTAAACAATCCTCATCTGCAGACAAAAACAAAGGGAGGGGATGGATGGAGAAGAAAGCAACATTAATGTCAAACATCTATATAAAACAGAATTAAAACGCACAATGAGATGGCGCTTAAATCCTACTGGCATTAAAAACCAAAGTAAACTTGAGAAGGAGTTAAAGATAGAGAAATAGAACAAAAGCCCAAAAAAGTCCCCAAAAAAGAGGAAAACCAGCAAAGGATGTCCCATTCCTAGCACACATATAAACACAGTCACATGCGTACTAAAGCACACATAAAGGCACACAGCTTTCCAAGGGAACTGGGGGACACCTGCTTGCATTTTCCAAAGCTCTGATCAAGGGGATGGCAGAGCATACAGAAAAGATGGGAAGGGAGTGAGAGGAAAAACAACAACGGTTCAGGTTTGGCAAAGGCACAGTGGCGTTATCATAAATTCATGTCAGTGGGCTTTGAAGCCCTCCCTAGATAGTGAGCCTGTGCCAAATGGCTTGTGCTTCTTCCCTGTGTGTTTCTGCCTGTTTATTTGTGCGTGCCTTGTTGCCTCTCGTGTGCATATGTGTGCATAAAAGTGTGTGTTTCTCTCTTTCATCTCTATTCAGAAGGAAGCACACTTTGGCTGATTATGGGAGTGTTTCTGCCTGTGTAAAGTGGATCCAAAACTTGGTTAAAAAAATAAAATAAAAAAAGCAGATTTTTTTCTTTTTGCTCCTGATGGAAGAGAGAAGGTAACATTGTGTGGCACAAAAGGTTTGTTGTATGTTGGATACAGAGACACGATTCTTACAAACAATAAGAAATAAAATTACTGAAGTTTATGCCTTATTTTTAACAAAAATTATTTGTCACTATAAAGTGACAAATTGGAAAGATATTAAGAGGGGTCTTAATGGATATCATAGTAAGTTTCTGTAATGTTATCAATCAATCTAGTAGACAGATGTGATGTCACTGTAAACATGTTAGAAAAACATCTTCATAGCAGCGAAACAGCTAACAGTCGGTGTTAGCTTTTCCAAACAAGTCAATTTAAGAATATTTATGAATGTGTTACATTAGTAGATATGAGATATGTACATTTTCACAGGAGATTGTTAAGCTTGTCTCTATGTTCTCTGCCAAACAACTTCCACATTACTCCACGAAAGTTATGTTGAAGGCCGCGACTCGTCAATCTGCTCTAAGTCCACCGATAGTGGAGCAAATGCTTGAATTTCGCAACAGGCTGAACTTTATGCAACGGCACTGCAGATGGTGCGTTTCTGTCCTTTTTTCTTTTCCTGGTCTCATAGCTGTTTGGAAACTATGGCAGTAAATTTCCAGTCAGGCGAATGGGCAGATCAGCAGTTCAGTCCGCCAACAAAACTTTAGTTACATGGAAGTTGTTTGTCTAAGTAAAAAGCAACAAAATTCATGGGATCTCCTCAAGGTGAAATGTGTTATATGCTAATAGAGTATTATATATTGCAAATATGAGCAGTTTAAGTTTAAATTGATTTAAAAGGCTAATATTCAGGTAAACATGGTATTTTACTGACAAGAAGTCAACCTGCTACCTGAGTATTTTATTATGTTTCATACTTACAAGTAAGAAAATTGTTACTCATATTTTTACAGAAAATTCGGGGCCATTTACCAATTTACAAAATTTCCTTAAAAATCCAGAAAAAATAGCAATCAAAAATGGTTTTCAAGTAGATGTTACATGTTTGCAATGAACCCAACATAGAAAGCCATTAATACGGCTTACTTGAATACTTAATTATTGCAAGCATGTCTTTATTGCAGCACTCGCTAACAGTATTTAATATCACATGTCTTGCACTGACATTGGAGAATTTTCTTCACTACAGAAGATTGTAAGATGATCGCAGTGTGAATCTGGCCCTAGTTGAGATGGTGTTAACCTTGTGTCAAACACAAGTGTTTGCCTCTTTCTTCCTGTATCTATCATCCAAGTTATACCAGTTAATTTCCACCTACTTTACTTTTCTTAAATAAGACTGAGGATACATTTTTATTCTTGTACACCTGAATTTGACAAATGCACTCCATCATCTTGATGTTGTTTTATAGTAAAATCAGAGGTTTTAAATTCTGAAGAACTTATCAACACAAGGCTACGGTTTGTTCTTGCAAATGTAAAAACAAAGGTAACCTTTTATTGGAGTAACAACAAGGCTACTTAGAACTGTGCAGCGTTTGAGCAACTATTCTCAATTGACTCCTGAAGGACAGAATTGCTGTTAGGCACTGGAAAGCTACCCCATCAGCTCCATTATGCAATGCACAAGGCTCTACAACACGGTGAAAGTGCTGCTTTAAAGACCACAAACCTGGGACTAATACAATCTTTCGTTGATGCGAATGAGCAAGCAGAGTGGATGTGCTTGAGTGCACTTGGCTTGGCCGTCTTTGCCGTGTTGCGGGTCAGCAGCACAGATTCCCAAGAGACTGCCCTTCCTAAGCTGTGGAGATGAGCTTAACACTTCACAAATGTTTGAAGAAGCCAAAAAGCGCTGCCAGGGAGAGCCTGACATTTCCCGTGTCAAGGCAGTCATCTACAGAGGAAATAAGGTGAGCAGGAAAAGCGAGACTAGACCAATACAGAATGGACTACATTTAAGTGGTATCGATGATGAGTGAATGCATCTACACACACCGACTGAGAGTGATGCATGTCTGAGGTTTTAAGAAAGTGATTTAAGATTGGAGTAAGAAAATATAAGCGAAATATCAAAGCGCAGATATCGCTGATTTAGTAAAAAGACTGCACATAAAAATACAAGCTTGAATATTGTTTTCAACCAGAGCACACAATGACTGTAATCCATCAGCAGGGTTAAAAAACAACAACAAAAAAAAACCAAACAGAGCCAGCATCTAACAATGCATGGACAACTGCTGCCTTTCACCCACCCACTCACAAAGACACAAACAATTAACTTTGCCCCTACGATGTCTTCATGCTCTCCGAGGTGATTGTCCATTCAGCATATTAAAGCATAAATAATCCATGCAGACATATTTCTCTCTATTTAGTCGAAGAAAACCTCTGATAGATTATTCATGTCTCTGCTGCACGTACAACCTTGAGGCACTCTCCTCATATCTATGGCTAACAATATGACATATGAGAACAGGGGTGACATTCATCTCCCTCCCTCTCTTTCTTCTTCCCTCTTTCTGTTTTTTCACTCTGGCTCAACCAGCTCTCTAGGATGGGCAGCAAAGGCCTCCACCAAGGACACATTTGCTTATGATGATTTGGCTAGTGGGGGCATGTGCTGTTTCTTCCTCTTTAGTTCCTCTGCACTTACATGCACTTCAAATGCACTTCAGTGGTGCAAGATAAATTACTCTGACAGATACCCTAAAACATGCCATCATTTGTCCAAACTTAATACAGCTCTCTGCCAATAATCTGGTTTAGGGCACTGGTTACTGAGACAAATTATTTGGCTCGTTCTTTAATTTTAATTTCCTGCAGATGATTAATAAAAACACCATTACCTTCCATGCTGTGGACCTACTATTAAAAAGAACTCTTCATTAACATGTCGAACAAATAAGTGTTATGGTCATTTCTTATTCACTTTTCTCAGCGAGTGCACAGTTGCCGTCTGGGTAACAAAACATAAAAACAACAAGGTGCATCTGCAAAGAGCTTCATAATGGCATCCTTTCCTGTCTGACTCCGACTGTAACAGAGTAACAGCAGAGAGATGTTTCACTACATTTGTCACAGCATTTTTTCCCCCCGTTCTTTTAAAGGAGGCTGTAAAGAAAAAAAATCCACTAAGCTGGTAACAACCAGGGGAACTTAAGCACAAACGTAACTGCTGAGAGAGGAATGACAAGCAGTAAAAAATAATAATGGAAATATTCAGAAGGTTCATTGAGGTTTGTTTATTTGTGGTCATTTGTGACCTGTATCTAACTACATCTAGTTAGATACATCTAAATACATCTAAATACATGGGTCTTCCAGTGTTTATTCTTTATTCAAACTGAAATGACAGGTACTGACTTTAGCTGGTTACAATTTGGTTCAAAGTTCCTCGGAAAGGACATAACTCTTTTCCAAAATGTAATCAGAAACCCCAAAAGTGCTTTGCTTTAAGGCAAGTGTCACTAAACTCTGATTGAATCCCCTGATCGGGAGTCAAGAACTATCGACTATTCTATCTTGGCAACTCTACTGAAGACACTTGACCTCGATTCCTGATTGGAATTAAATATTACATCTCTGGTGTCAACAAAAAGGCTTAAGTAAACTCTACACCAGGGGTGTCAAACTCCAGTCCTCGAGGGCCACTGTCCTGCAGTTTTTAGATGTGCCACAGGTACGAAATGCTGGAAGGAAATGGCTTAATTACCTCCTCCTTGTGTAGATCAGTTCTCCACAGCCTTGCTAATGACCTAATTATTCTATTCAGGTGTGGTGCAGCAGAGGCACATCTAAAAGTTGCAGGACAGCAGGCCTTGAGGACTGGAGTTTGACACATGTGCTCTACACAGTTTTGCGTGGTTGTGGAGACATTTCTACCAACAATTAGACATTAACATCTTGCTACCTCAGATAAGGCTTGCAACAAATGACTGAGGTTTGATGTGATGTGAAATTGTGCACAGTGAAACTTGTGAATGTAAAAGTCCTCTTGTGTATCAGCATGTATCATAAAACATGGTGTGATTTCCCTAAACACCCTTTTCTCTCCCGAGACACCTGCCCTCTGGCCCTACAAGCCCGTCCCTTCTCGCTTTATTACCCAGGCCGGTGATTAATGTCCCTCTGTCACATGCTGTGGTTCCCAAAGAGGAAAGGATGAGAGCTGTACTCACAGGCTAATGCTAGCAAACCATCAGCATTACGCTGAACACTGGGTAAAACAATGTAGAGGTAATGTGTTCCTTAAGTTTAAAAATGAGGGAAAAGATGGCAAACTGATAACAGTGGCAGTGAATCATTCCACTGTCATGCACGGATTGGAGCCACTACACAGAGCAAAATGATCTGCTAAAGTGGACTACAGGACTAGAGAATGAACCAAGGTAATGAGTGTGTGTGTGTGTGTGTGTGTATCCTTGTGTAGAGGTTGTGTTGTGTTAACCCACCCGAGGTGGACAGGAGGAGTGGCAGCTGACGAATTGAGCGGGGCATCTGTGACAAACCATGACTGCACCTGTTCACCTGAGGGAGCTCACAGTGTGTGTTCGTGTGTGCAGGCGTGTGGGGGTGTGCATTATTGTGTTTTTAATCTTCTCACCTACTGCTATCCAGCCCAGCTGAACCATGCGCTTCCTCTTCTCCACCACCCCTGGCTATATCAGCCAATCAGGTTAACTAAATATCTGAACTGAGCCAATGAAAGAGTCTCCAATCTGACGGGGTCAAATGTTCAGAAAATATCTTGAGACTTTTTATTAAGGGACAACATCTCAAGCTTTGGGTATCGGTGACATAATTTAGTATCCCTCTAAACAGACAATATTGTGATCATGCATAAAGCTCTACTTTTTTTATTTATTTTGAACTATTTAAGAAACCTTCTTAAATTTTCCCTGAGATTAAACTGAATAAAGTCTAGTCTACGCAGATTTATTTACAAACAGCAAATTTTTGAATCGAGTTGGACGATTGTTGTTTTCCATTGTTTTCCACACTCACGCTGGGAATGTCACTTGCCCTCTACAGTTGGCTGGTTTATTATGCCAGCATTATATCTGCAGTTCTTGTGTACTCATCACATCTTGCTGTGGGACCAGCATTTGTGATGGCCAACGACTCTACTTGAAACCAGAAAAGCATCAAAACCAGGTCATAATGTCATTTTATGATACTTTGGAGCAAATTGTACCTGCACACTCTTGTCCTGTAAACTTGCTTCAAAGGTCCAAAATTATAGTAAGTTTGCTTTCTTTGGAAAAAAACACATTTTCAAAGGAATTTTAAATATTACCCAAACCTTATAAGCAAACAACAAAAAAAAAGATTTATTCTCTCATCTCTACTCTTCAGTCCATATGTATGAAGAGCACAGGAGTTCCTACTGAGGAGGTTCTTTAGTATATTTGTGAGTGCTACTGAAATGTTTTTGCAATGTTCTTGTTTTTCCAAAATGTTCTTAAATTTTTTGCTAACTGCCTTCACTGTGGCCATAAACAAATAAGATGCAATGGTGTTTTTTTAACTGTAATTTTCTCCTGACTGATAACATTTTGACATTATTCTGAACCTTTGTAATCTGTTTGCAAACTATGACTTTAGCTGACATATGCAATTGAGCAATGTCAAGACATTCCTATTACAACATCTTTATAATTAGATTCTCTATAACCTGTGGCAGGTGTAAATTCAAGAAGACTGAAAGCTTAAACTGCTGAAAAAGTTTAAAAGCTTTTGCAAATTGTGCCATCTAAGTTACAGATTTTCTTTTTAAATATTTTTTTCCCTCCAGTTTTTCAATTAAACTTGACAGGAAATATCTGACATTAAAGGGTAAAAGAGTTTTGAAATGATAATGAAAAAGTCTTTTAAATCACAAAAACCAAACATTGTATTATTACAAATGTGTGTGTATTTTTGAGAGCTATTGTATATTCATGCTTATCTGACATTTTTACCTTTTTTTCATAAAGACTGTAGCAAAAATGCTAATTATTGATCAGGAAATTCAAACTTCTGGTTGTATAAATGTGATTTAATATAGTGTGTCTAAATTGTTTTGTGGAGTGAACGGCTTAACAGAATGAAAAGAATAATTATCTTTGGTGTAATAGATGGCATAACAGTGAGAGGCAGGAGAATACTGATGCATAGCAGGAAGTGCTCGGCAGCAGCCGTGGGGAAAAACCGTTGGCTGGCAATGCACAGACTAAATCAAGAACACCTATCTAAGGATCAAACACGTCCTCTCTTTAGGCATTCTGCCGCAAAACCGCAGGCCTCTCAGTTGGCTAATGCTTGGCTAAGTTGCTCAAACAACACACAGAGGAGAAAGTTTATGCACAGCGGGGAGAAGGATAAAAAAACCTAGGAGCAGCATAAGCTCATATTCAAACAAAAACAAACACGCAAAGCTTAATCAGTGATGAGCAAGCAGAGCCAGGGGGTGTGGGTGGAAAAAAGGGGTCTGCAGGGCTGTGGAAATAAGGGGCATATGGGCTGCCAGAATTGTGTTCTCAAACAGCACTCTCCTACTGGCACAAAGCAGCCAAAGTGCCCTGAAATGCGTGAGGTTGTCTTTAAAAAATTTTTGCATGGCCACATAAGGGGGTGTGCATGTGAGTGTGTGTACCAGTTGGGGTTGTTTGTGTCTGAATGAATTGTGCACTCACCCCCCCCAGTGTCAGTTTATCTGCAATGTGAACGCATATCAGTTTTATTTTTAGTGAATCTAATCAAATAGGATCTGCTTTTCCTGGCATGTTTTCCCACATGCTTTAGATTTCCCCAGGTGCGCCAAGAGCTGCCTGGTGTTATATTATTAATGAAAGATGTCTGCCAGCTTTAACTGTTAGCAAAGGTCAACCTTGAGATTTCTGTGGGAAAAAGGGATTTCAACGTTTTTTTGTTTTTGTTTAGATTTTTCTTTTTTTTATCTGCTGGCAATCCTCACAAACAAGTTCAACATTAATGAACAGCCATGAAAGCCTATTCAAAAACATGCTGAGTAAAGGCAAACCAGTGTTTAACAGTAACAATGTTTTGTGTTACAATATTCAAACCGCTGTTTCGAACAACAACTTTAGTGAACTTCTCAGTCTTGCTCTTCGTTGATGTATTTTCATCTTCCGTTACGTACAGAATAAACAAATTAAAAGAAAAACACACTTTTTGTTGTTGTTGTGAATAGAACAGCTTTGAGCTTTCACTTCTGACAGCAGTCAGAGGCACTCAATAAATATTGCAAGGTCAGTTAAGGAAGATCCTTCCCTTAGCCTATCAAAATACCTGAGCCTCTTCTCCAACGCTGTGACTTTAGACCTTATATAATTCACATTTCCTCTAGGTACAGATCGCCCCTGCTTTTGCTTCAAAGTCTTTTAATGTTGCAGCTTTTGAAAGAGAGAAGCCATGGGCAAGCTATTAGATTATAGATGACTGAGAAGAACAAGCCTAACATCATTCCTGAAGTGATCAAGCTGTTTATTCTAATTAAAAAACACTGAAAAATATAAATAACCTAGTTTAGCAACGCAAGGTATCCTATGAATATATTAAACACTACACAGTATATACATAAACACACAGACAGACAGATACCTTGTAAAGTATACATACTTCTTGAATGTAAATTCATGGACTTTAAGTTATAAACAAACACAAATAGAAGTATAGTATTTGTGAAATAGTATATAATTGTGAATATGAAAAAAAACGATCTAAACATTTTTAGAAATACAAATCAGGAATGTATAGCATACTATTATATTGAGCCTTCTTTCCTCTGATCCCCCAAAGTAAAATTCAGTACAACTAGTATATTTCAGGAGTTATCTTATTATTAAGGAGTGTGCTTCTGGTCAAATCTTAACAGTTTGTCAGAGAACATCAGTGAACAAACTGCAACATGAAAAGCAAAAAAAAAAAAAAAAAAAAAAAAAGAAAAAACACTTGACATGTTAGGGATTAAGTTTTGTAAAAAACTATAAAACATCTGCAAAGATACCAAAATATGGCTGGCCATATGGATGTGGAAGAAGGTGCTCTGGCCATACAGTATGAGCAAAATTTTTAATTTTTACGGTTTTGTGAAAAATCCTATGTTTAGTGTAAAACTAACACATGAAACATGGGGATGGCAGCATGATGCTGTGAAAGATGGTAGAACTAAACAGGATAAAACATTAAAAAAGACATGTTAAGAGGTTTAAATCGACTGGGGCGGTGATTTAGATCCAGTCGGCAAAACAAAGACACTCTGAGCTAAAATGTAAAGACTTTGATCAAATCATAATCATAGGTAGAGGATCACAATGCTCAGACTTAAATTAATCAATCATCTGTGGCCAAACATGAAACTTGGTGTTCGCATTTGCTCATCATTTAAGGGGACTGAGCTTGAGGTATTTTCCAAAGGCTAAAGGACAAGAATATAAATCATTAAAAGTTTAGAGCTGGCAGAGAAAGGCTAAAAAAGATTAGGTGTACAAGAATTGAGTTCAGATGAATAAAAATGCCAAGCTTTTATATCATGTGGAGGCACATCTCCTGTATATATACACTATATCTATTTATATACAGGATATGTATACATTCACAAAGTAAACTGAAGAAAATAAACTGCAGTTAACGGTTGTAATGTGATAAAGTGTAAAAGCGTTCTAGGACCATGAATAATTTTTCAGAGCACTTCAGGACGATTTCATGTTTTAAAGCATTTAATATTTATCAACATGCAGTAAGCTATAACCAGAATTTAACCCATAAAAGCAAGTAGGTCTCTGTGTAATAAAACTTTAAGAATGTTCTTGAAAAACAGGGTTAGATATAATGAATTTGTCCCAAGCCTCATGTTGAACTTGTTTCCATCGTTTCATGTATTCCCTGGTTGATGTAGTGACACTGAGATCTAAGCTGTGTGGGTCCACGGCATCTGGTGCAGGCTTCCTTGTTCTTCTCACTGCTGAAGATGAATCTGTGCGACTCTTGCTGTGTGATTGGGGTCATTGTATGGTGCAGATTGAATTTGGGACCAATTAGATGAACGCCTGATGGGGCTGCACAGCGGATATGAGTCTCAGCATTTAAAGTGACTACAATGAAGCAGCACTGAGAGTAAAATTGTTTTGCTGCAAACAAAGTGCTTCAGTTTAATTTGAAAAAAAAAATGAATAAACAAACTTGAGAAGTTCATTCACAAAGAGAAACAGGAGAAAAACAGATGAGCCTAGGGTACTGAATTGTACAGAAATGCTGAACCCATAATGTCGAGGACCGCAAACAAACAGATCTGCCACACAACCTACTTTTACAAAGGATTTAGTTTTTGTTGTCTGGAGTGTAAATGTTGGTAAGAATGGGCAAAGAAAGAAAGACAGACTCGGGACAACAGTATCCTTCTACCTGTAACTGAAGAAAGACATGCGGGGTTGCACAAAGGGTGGCAAGGAAACAAGAAGAGGACTTATTAGAAGATGAGGCGAGAAGCGTGGTGAATTGGTGGCTAATCCTCCGTTTCCTCTAAGCCTGTGTAATTAGGACATGGGGGATTGCACCATAACAGGGGATGCTTCTGGACCGCCTTGTTTTTTTTTCCTCTCCGCTTTCTCCTTTGTTTACTTTTCCCCCTTTAGTCTGGGTTTGTGGCACTTTGTCATCTAAATATAGTATGCTTGTGTGCTCCCTGTCTTTCCTGTGTGTGTGTATCTCAGCTTGTTCGCTCATGAGCAACACAAACAGACACAGCAGGCTCGCACCATGTTTTACTTCTGCTCACTCCTCACTTGTTTTTTGCGCTGCTTTCTTTGCTCCACGGCAGCATTAAGATTATGCCTGGTCATATTTGTGTGCTTGTTTCTATCAAGCAACTGTTTGGTGAGCCACAAATGTTCACCAAGCAGTCAAGAGAATTGTATTTGAAGGCTGCAGAAGAGCCTTAGCAGAGAAGAGGTTCACATTGTGTTTGAGACATTAGATCAGAGACCGGGGAGGCTGATCAGCAGCCGTCTGCCAGTTAATAGCCTTTATCTATTTCCTCGCCCCTGTAGATGGCAAAGAAAGTTACCTTGGCCCATTTAGAGAGATAGTGAGGACAAGACTTGAAGTGAGAAAGAGAGACAGAAAAGAAAATGGAAGGAGGAGAGGAATTTTAAAAAATTAAGGCAAGCGAATCTATGAGTCACCAGCTCATTACAGAAATCCTGTTTCTATCCAAGGAGAAAACAGGTTTAAAGAGCTTATTAAAGAAAGAATGAGGGGGAACCTATTGTTGCTAATTCAGGGAGGGACGTCTTTAGAAGCGGTTCACTCCACCAAATTTTTACATTTTAACCATGGTGCTTTAATGATGCCATTGCTCCCTCAGCCATTTCCGGAGCTGAGGGAGCATATCTTGGACTGAATTTAGAGCCCTGTCGCGATAACTGGCCTTAAGCAGGGAGACTGGTGAGCGAGATGAAGCATGGGCGCTTCATAGATACAATCCATACAATAATATAATCCACCATAAATTTAATACTGTCACGTTTACTGAATTAGATTACTTCTTTATTGTCTCCCTCTCTCTGCTTGTTGCTCAGTTTTGAACAAATGGATTTGAGCGACTCAGGGTGTTGCGGCTTTGTGCAGGAACCATTCCCACGTGTGCCGCTTTAGCAGGATTAGGGAAAGTGCTTCTGATTCTCAATCTCAAAACAACCCTTTGCATATAGCAAACGAAGATTGAACGGTTTGCACCAGTGTTGTCCGTTTTGACCTTATTTATGCGTCACGCGTACACACACACGCAATTCAGTCATTCTATGTCTGACCACAGATCAGAAGATCCAAGGTAATTGTGGGATTTAATTTTAGGCCGATGTATCTTCCACAAAACGATTGAGCTACTGACCTTTTGACTGCATGAAAGCTCCTTGTGGCAAATTGTCACTGCATTGCATAGTTTGTTTCAAATTATCTTAAATATTTTAGTGAGGGGGTTTTGCACTAAACAAACCAGCTCTGGCAGAAAAATCTGCATTGGAAATGATAATAAAGCGAATATATGAATATTTGACAGCTTACAGCCACAACCTGTACCTTCGGCTTAGTGACTAAAACATCTCAAACTAAAATAAAGATAAGGTGGCTGATGATGCATGTTGGTAAGCTTGCCAATCAAGCCTAATGTAATCCGAAAGGTGGAAAAAACAGCATAAGAAGAAATTAGTCATTGATGGTGCTCTTTTACAGACTAGAAAACACATTAGTTTTCTTTTTGCATCAGCAGTACAAATCTTTCTTGACTGCTATATGACAAAATTTGGGGGGGAAAAAAATAAAAAAATCATAGTTTTTATTTATATATATAAAAAAATTAATACTGAATATAATACCCGTTTACATATTCAGTGGGGGAAAAAAACACTTTATAGGCATCCCAGCTGTCAAATTCTCATAATAGCTGAACTGCTTTTCAGGTTTCCACCTGTAGTTTGACATTTTATCTTTGGTAATCGGTCCTCGCCATCCTACTAATCTTTATCTCCCTTCACAGATTCTCAATCAGTCAAGCCTTAATTTTACTTTTACTCTGAAGAAAGATGTTGGTAAAGTTATAAGAGAGATAGTGAGTTCAAGACTTAAAGTGAGAAAGTCACCACATAAAGTAATCTTCTTCAGAGTCCTACTCATGACATAATAGTATGGATAATTTTGGCCAATAATGCAGCCACAGAAAAATCAGAGTTTAAGTAAATGATACAAATCAGATATTTTAAAAGTTACTTTTCAAAATATCTCATATAATATCTCATATTTTGTTATGGATTCTACACTTTCCATGAAATTCCAAATATTTGGCAAACAATTAGTAAACAGTGGCTGTGCTCCTTTTGATTATGTCATTAGTGCATTACATGATGAGGTTTAAATAAAGTACTTAGAAGATGCCAAACTCCAGTCCTAAAGAACCACCTGAATCAAAAGATTACATCATGAGTAGGACTCTCAAGAACATTACTTTATGTGGTGATAATGGACCATCATAGTTGGTCTGCTGACCACCATAAAACACAAGAAGAAGAAGCTGACTGAGGACATACACTGTAGTTGAGATATTTGATTCATATGTGTTGCTCAACTGAGACATCTAAATGTCAGTTGCTGAATTCAGTCCTCAAGGACTAGAGTTTGACACCTTACCAGAGATGAGACTGATGTAGGTGCATATGAATGGCATATATGGTTTCATCACCTATTCTTACTGCCTGTTAAACAGGGTAATGGAGAGGTCACAGCATGGAGCTCAGTGTGAAGTCAAAACACCTCTATAGTTGCATGCCATGCATCACAATACATGGCATGCAATTCTCTAAATTCATCCTCCAGAACATGGACTTGTGAGACTAATAAGTCCAATGACAAAAATGTACACTTAAGCATGAAGGCATTTGATCAATTTTGCCAATGAACAGCAGTGTAACTCCCCTAAGGATATTGGCGGGTGTTGAACAGAGGCTAAGTGGAAAGGTGGAGTGAGGTGGGCCGAGTCGATGGTGTTGGCTTTCTCAGCCCCGGGGCCTAACACATTTAAAGAGCTAACTGACACACTTTGGATGTATTAGCCACGGTGAGCTCTGCCAACCTTTCCACTACTTCTGCTGCACCGCCTTTTCCTCCTATCGCCGTCTGTCTGCCACTGCAATCTCCCCTTCCGTGCAAAGCCAAAGCACATGCCTAGTGTTTCAGCACCATTGCTTTAGCATTGATGTTCCTCTGTGTCCCAGCCAAATTAGTGTTTGCCGTCTAGACAATGGCCGCCTATGCCTCTGTTATGGATAAACATACGCAAACAGTAATGCTATCACTCATCTGTTTATATGCATGATTAGATTAAAAGAAACTGACGGAAATGCAATAACAGTTTATTAGTGCACCCGTTGGGGGGAGGGGAGTAGAGAGGGTATAATCATTTCAAATAGAAATGCATTTTCCATCTCACTATCTCATTTATACTTTCTTTGCCTCTCCATCTGCTTTACGCTTGAGACTGGTGAGTTATGAACAAAGAGCTTTAAAACTCACAGGGTCCAAGTCCAGGCTCTGGCAATAAAACATAAATAAAAATAAATATAGAGCTATAGGCACATTTCAAACTCAGCTTGAGAGGCAAAAAACCCAAAAGACTGGAGCGCCTAGGCTCCCTGTGACAAATCTATGCATTGAATTTGAAGGTGAGAGAAACAACTCGCCTCAATCCACACTGCCCCATTCTATTCAGCGGTTTAAGATTAGGGTCAAAGATTAGAAGGCTTACACAAGATAAGAATGGGATTAAAAGAGCTCAGAGATGTAAAATTACAGATCAGAGAACTGGCGAGAACACACCTGAATCGTAAACAAACTCCTAACACGGCTGCCACCTGTCCTGCTGGACAGCACTGGCATCATGGGGGGAAAGCAAAACAATGCACTGCCGATGAGAGAGCAAAAAAAAAAAAAAAAAAAACAGAGAAGAGAAGAGAAGTTGCATCCAATATTCCGGCGAGGGATTCAGCACACATCAAAGGCTGCTTCTGCAGTATGTCTGTTAGATTTGGGATTAATGGACTCCAGAGGGGCCTGGACACACACACACACACACACCCCGACGCCCGCACACACACACGCAAACAAAATCCCCCACAACTCTGCCTGATAAGATTCACAACTCGGCTAGCAAAGCACTGCAGTGCAGAATGAGTATCTTTTCTAGTAACTCTCCACAGTAGGCTCTCTACTGCAGTATGATACATTGTACTTACACCTTAGTAAAGGCTTTCAAGTTTTTTTTTTTTACATTCCATTAAATTTTGGGTAACAAGCATTTGAAATGTCCAGGTAATTTAAGATTTCCACGGATTTCGTGCAGGCTTTTCCAGGCGCGTTCATTTGATTGCTTGGACAAGGTTTTGATTTCTCTTGTCGAATTGCAAAGCACATGCCCGCACATGCAATCATGCCTGCATGCAAACGTGCACATACGACCGTAAGTTGCCTCCAAGCTCCAATGACTTCATGCAAATTATAAATATGCAAATAGGGGCGGTAAAGCCTCAGCTGTCCTGTGATGCATTTTGAAGAAAACACAACAAAACGGGGAGGGAGGAGGCACACTGTGAATCTATTTCCTTTAATCTTTACAGACAGAGGGATAGCCTAATCCCAACTCTGACTGCCTTTCCACCCCGGTGCCCTGCTTCGCCACCATTCTCCCGCCCCCTTTTTCCCTCCCCTGTCCTCCAGGCTGAAACCACAGGTGCACACAAATGCAAACCACTGGGTGGAAAATTCTCGTTGACAGCATTCTGGTGTGCTTGCGATTGGTCAGTGAGCAATGAGGGAGTTCCCTGAACCACTTGTCGTGCTGACAGAACAGCTGGACACCAACACCAGACACAGATCAGGGTGGGAAGAGATCATGCGGAACAACAGGGAACTTAAGACCAAAATGAGATTGAGCAAAGCTTAAGCTCACTGTCATTTCACAGACTGAGTCAACAGGGCGAAAGAAAAACAAAAGAACACAAGTAAAACTAAATCTGTTTGTTTTTAATATTTCTCAAACAAATAGTTTGAAGCAAACAAGCTGTACATACTGAAATGAGGAGAGATGGACCAATCAACCTGCCAAAGATAGGAATGGACCGTTGACCATTTCCCCATTGACTGTCCCTGATTGGTGATTTATTGGTCAAATGCTAAAAAATCTGATATTTTTTCCTCTAATTCATTAAATGAATCACAACTAAGAACTTCCACCACTTTCAGTCAATAAGCAAATCTACCAACACTGATACATTTTAATGTGCTTAAAAAAACAACGATGCATTAATTTGAGTGATCCTGTACTCATTTTCTGTTACTAGTTTTTTGTTAAGCTCTTAAATAAAAAGAATAAAAACTCTGTCACAACTGGAATTAGCAGGTCTGATATCAAATACAATTGTAAATCAGTATCTACACGGAAAACCCTGTATAATAATAGAAGGGAGATTTTTCTCATATTTTCACAAGCAAACACTCAAACATAACTGCTCTCTAATATTTATCATACTCTTAAATCCATAAACCCCTGACATGTATGACCTGCTGCTCTCTTTGGTGCTCCAGTGTATCGTCTCATCATGCCAAGACGTAAAGAGTTCTCTAAGGCCTTCAAAGAAAGTTCTAGATGTTTGTATTCTATGAAGGGATTTAAAAAGACCTTCAAATTATTAAAAAAAAGATCATCCCCAAGTAAAGGAGAGCATCTGCAAATGGTACACATTTGAAATGGCTGCCAATTTATGGAATGGCAGCCTCAGCAAAAATGGCTAAAGAGAAAAAACTATTTAATGCAAAAAGGAGTCTGGAAGTCTCCTAGCAGATTCTGCAGGTAAATACTGCAGCTAGTGGTGTTAAAGCGAATGCATAGACGGATAGAAAATAAAATTTAAAACTAAGTGGTGGACATTTATGCTTGAAATACATAAATGAATAAATAAATGAATGAATGCCCTCTTGAAATAACCTGCCAAGAAGAAAAGCAAAGAGAAAGGCTGTGTGGCCGCAGCAACAGACACGCGGCAGAGGTCACAGATGGCTTTTCAGGAGCGGAACCTCACACCAAGCGTAAAGTGTGGAAGAAGTGTTCTGGTTTGAGGTTGTTTCACTGCCCCCGGGACAGGGCAGCTTGAAGCCACTGATCCAACTATGAATTCTGCACCATATCAAAGAGTTTCTGGAAGATAATGTGAGTCAATCTGGCCAAAAGTCAAAATTGGAATTGAAGTGGACCTTTCAACAGGATAATGATGCTCCACACACTAGCAAATCCACCAAGGAATGACTCAAAAAGACCAAACGGGGAGAGTTATGGAAAGTCGAGCTACAGGCCAGACTTGAGTCATGTTGAAATGTTGCAGTAGTGAGAGCAAAGAAAACCTTTGTAAATCTTGTAACTAAAATAATTTTACATGAAGAGGGTAGAGGAAAGGTCATGTTTTTGTTCCAAACTAGAGAACAATCATGCAAAATTCTTTTTTGTTACTTTTTTGATATTTTACACATTGTTTTTTTCTTTACAAGTACATTGTTGTGTAAGATTTTCCATGTACCCCATAATGTTTCAGCGATTCACCCAAAGAATCACAGTCACCAAAAATATAGCAAAAACATTTCCAGTTATAACAGTATTTATTAAAATTAAAGTCTCACAACATATTTGAATTCACACTAAGCTAGAACATGTTATATTTCATCACTGTAAAGCTAGAAAAGGAAGATAGCAGCAATCATCTGTCATGAAGGCAAAACGTTATCAATTCTGATGTGGTTGCCTGGATACACCTTCAGCAAAAGTGTGTTTTCCATCTCCCTACATGTGCTAATTCACTGCCTCACTCTGCTATTGTCTGCCATTTGTCTTTTGAGCACTAACATGCTGACAAGTACCTCATGAGGATGAAAAAAAAGAAGAAAAAAACACTACCGTGAGCACGCCCAGACCCGCTCTCATCCACATGATCACCCTGAGAAGCATTATCACAATCTAAGGGACTAGATTATCCCCAGGCTCAAAACTTCATCCTCTTTGATCCGCACTTGGGAGGGGATAAGAGGCAGTGCGGCAGGAGGACCATTACCCAGACTTCGCACTTGCTAATCACAACAGATTTTGATCACCTTCAGGGACAGATGGACAATAGATTCATAAACATCACAGTAGAACAGACATGAAGTGGTCAAGCCAGTTTGTAAAAATTTTGCAAAAATCCTGACACAGTCTCAGAGGTGCTTATTCCCTGAAATGCATTTCAGTCATCTAAATGATGTTTGTGTTCAACTGAAATGCTTCAAGAATATACTATAAAAAATGTTTAATAAATTAGGTCTGATTAAAAATTCACATTCTAATTAAGAAGCAATAAAATATCAGTACATATTGAGCAGGTCATTAGGAGTACATTGATGAAATTGGTAGTGTTAAAAAAAAATCTGTATACATGCACCACATCCATGAATTTACTTTAATGTTGTTTGTGTAAGAGGTCCAACTACCCATCACTCCAAGTTGTTTACACTATAAACCCTCTAAATCTCCGTAATAGATCTTTGTTGTGTTTTGAGGTGCGATGGTGAGGTCAGCTGTTTATTGGCTGCTAGTAATTACAGATGCATCCTAAGCTTGCTGACATTGTCCATGGGGCTTTGCAGGCACTATCAACTAATTCAATGCAGAAACAACTACAATGTACTGAAAATTACACTGACTCTCATTAACGTGAAACTTAAGAAGCGATAGGAAGTCGTGGTGGGCCTAATCTGGTGTTCACGGATTCACAGGGAAACTGCAGGAATTACATTTTGGTTTTAAAATGTGTTAAGTGATTTTTAAGTATTTAGACTGAATCGCAAAGCTCTTTTTTCACAAACCTAAGTCGGCAATTACTCTGAACTCGTCTCAACATTTTTCTACATCATATGCATCATTCTTAAGTTTTTCTGTCCTTCACCAGAGGCAATGAGAGTGTTTTTTTCCCCTGTGTGGGGTTGATTCCCGCATAAGGGAGGCAATACGGGGACAATAGCAGCCACCCAATTAAAGCTGTGTTGGCCTTGCAATTCCTCAAGGTATTGCCATGTGACAGTTTAATTAACCAAGCCCGTTATCTTAATTTAGCAGGATCAAAAAGTAACAAACTGAGGTTATCTGGGAAAAACACTCCTAGTCGCCATACTGGTATACTCACATGTACATGCTCTCTGTCTCTGTCAATGTGGCAAAGCTTCGGTGAAATAGATATATTTAATGAAATTTATTATGTTGGCACTGACTGCTTTATGTTAAGATACCATACTTTAGCACAAGTTTATTCTGTTGTGTAATTCTGACATCAAGGCAAGTTTTTTGACAATCCATAAAGGTATATCCCTGATTGGGACAAGACTGAAGCAGATCTTACCAGTGCATGTGTTGTCTTTTTCATCTGGATTGGAACTGGTGTCTTTGTAAGTCTATCTCCAATGAAGCTAGCCTGGTGTAATGCTCATCCATAGTGACCCTATTATTCAGATGTCATATTTTAAAACCTAATTAGGGGTTGGGTGCTTTTTATGTATATAAGTCTCAATCATTCAGATTTACGAAATACCTAAATAGTTTCTTCTGTGATCATCCCATCCACTGTCAAGTCCACCCTACCCCCCTTTGTTTTAGCATCTCTTCTTTTTCAAAAACTCCATTATCTACTACACTGCAGGCAGTGGATGAAAGGACATTACTAGTTATGGTTGAACTGAGAAGAAGTCCTGATGCCTTGGACAGGCCTGGGCCATTTGTCTCTCTGGTTCCTGATGCAGTGTAACATGGGGAAACAATGCCCCAGGGCATCACAAATATTCACTCGCATCAGGCGTGGAAACAGTGCAGACGGAGGGGCCTTCCAATTGCATCTTAGTGATTGAAGTTGTGCTGAATTCATTGTCTCGGGAAATTTTCATACGGCAGTTCATTTTCACATAATCAAAGCTGAACAATTTCTCCAGTTTGTAGCTGACTGCACAGAATTGATCAAGCAATCTGTCATTTTTACTATTGTAATTAATAACGTTGAGGAATTCAATATAGGGGGAACTCAGGACATAATATCGTGAGCAGAACTACAGCAATCAGCATGTGGCTGCTCCAGCAAATCCATACAAAACCGTCTAATTATAGCAGGATATTAACAGATGGGACCTCTAAACTAGGTCTAGATATGCATTTTGAAGCAAAGACATTTCTGTGTGGCAATCTGCAAACTGAAATGACCTTGTGAGTAAAATAAATAATCTATTCTTCAAGTTGATTTCAGAGCGATTGTAATTTTGTTCAATGTAATTCTGTAGGTGCTTCGACTGATTTTCTTTTAGAGGTAAAGTTTCACAGATCAGCATAAGTAAATAAACACACACATAAAAGTTATCAAAGCCACCTTGCACTCAGAGCATTTGAAAGCCTCCGCAGATGTTTGGCCATTAGCAAAAGATATTTGTGCTACTGAAGTTATGAGATGAGTTTTTTTTATAGATCGTGTTTCCTTTACAGTACTACCTGAAAGGCCTGACTATATTTTTCATAATTTCAAAACCGTTTCTTTTTTAACATAATGGTGTCATTACAAAGAGGAGTGTTATTGCCATGTAATTTGTGGGTATTTAAAAGGGGGCTGTTATGTATTTTTCAGTTCCATTTTATACCACAATAAAGTAAGCATGTACTGTAACTTACAGTTGTGAAAATGATATCAAAATATCAAAACTAACTTCAAAGAAATTTGACCATATCTCACTTTTTGAAATTGGCCTTTGTCACTTTCAGGTGATCCAAGGCAGAGCTTTCGGTAAATAGGTGCGGCTTTGTCTGAGCAACGATTAGGCACCATGAATGGTTGCCACGGGAGACTCAAGGATTTCTCAAACATGCATGAAAGAATCAAAGCAACACTCTGGGCATGTCTTTGATGAGAGAATGACATTATAACATGATATAAAGCTGGAAAAAAGTAGATTTCACATAATTACACAATTAATGAAAATCCCCTCTTTTCAAGATGTCTCCATTTGTTATTAAATTTCTTGCTTTGTTCTTGAGAGTCCAATATATTTTTTCCTTCCTAACATTGTAATCATCTGACTAGCCTGAATTTTGTCACTTATTTCTTTTCCTACTAACAAGCTTTAAGGTCTTGATGGCTGAGTTCTGTTTTAAATGCAAACCTAGAGAACACAGAAAGTTCTTCAACCTGCCCATAACCTTAATATTAGCAACCAGGCTCTGAAGTTGTTCTACTCGGAGTATGACAGCACACACTACTGTTATATTGCTGTAATTAGTCTGGTTCTCTAAACCTCTCTGAAACGCTAAACCCAAAGTATGAGTCCAAGTACTCTCAATTTTACTGCATACAAGAACATGTTAAAACACAGTACATAAAGATTGTAGAAATGGCAAAATCTTTATTTCAATCCCATAACATAAAAAAATTTAATTAAAATAATTTGGACCAAGATAGATATTGTGAAATCTAAATCCCTCATGTAGTTTTATGACTCTAAGATTAAAGTATAAACATAATTCTTTTCTCTCAAATTTTATTATCTGTTTTAAAAAGACTCCGTGGTGAGTTGGCTTCATTACCTAATTTATCACTGTTCTATGACTGTATCATTAACACTGTCCTTATTATGCATTTGCTTTTTGTTTGCAAAGGACAATAGCTTGTTCCTCTCTGTGGGGCAGAGCTTGTAGTTCGACTTTGGCCTCTAATATTTCATAGGTTAAGTAAAACAGCAGAAAATATAATAATTCCACTTTAATATTCAGTATATGCTTAAAGCACTTAACATTACCTGAAGGCACTGCTATAGGTCAAAGAATCTGACAGGTCACCGAGCGGCTGTAGCACCAGTGTAAGGTCGCTCTCTAAATATACTTAGAGCTCTTTTATGAAGTGCTAGAGAGTTGTCATGTCCTAATTTCCTAATTAATTTCTAGCAGTTTTGTATAATGTAAGGCAATGTGGAGAAAACGAAAAGAAGAGTCTCTCAGGTTATAAGAGAGAGAGTTTTAAAAAAGCAAAACAAAACTATATATTTTTAACTTGGCTGAAAAACTGGGTACTAAAAGAAATGGTAATGATCATGTATATGGCTGGACAACGATAGGGAGCAAGTAAAAGAGGCTTTCAAAGCATATGTAAAACAGCATGGGTAATGTCTAGAATTACTTCTCGCACACATGCACATACGTACACACACCCCAACATGCATGCATACACACAAATACAAATGCAGAAATGCCCGGCTGTCCGTGGACAGAGGACAGATGGCTACGGAGTGGCTCTGATCCAGGGAGTGACGATGTTCTGTATCATTATAATCTGCTCCGTAGTATCCTCCCTACTGCTGTGCAGGACAACATGTTTCACCCACTGAGAGCAGACACTGGAACAATTCTACTGCTGTTCTCCAGCACATACACTCAGACGCTTGCAAAAATAAACTTACATTTGGCATTTCCAACATTCCATAGCTATCATCGCTTGTTTACTACTTCCAATTAATACCCATGAACTTAAATTATTGCATACTGTTTCATTGATCTTTTTAGTTGTATTTTTGATAAGTTATGGAGTTAAATACTTGCTTAAAAATGCTTAAATCTACTATATATATATATATATATATATATATATATATATATATATATATATATATATATATATATATATATATATATATAAAATAAATTAAACCTGAAGTTTAATTTATTTTTTATATATATTCTCAAAATGTTGCCTTACATCATTTTTCCATTTGTCCCCCCCTCCTGTTTGTACCAATGAAGTGTGGTGGGCCAGATCTTAGCTCACAAAGAGTAGTAGAGACATGAAGAAAAAGAAAAAATAGAGTAAAATGTAGGTATAGTAAATATAGCTATAACAATATTCTTCTTTTTTGTTTCCAGTGTGGCTCTCAGAGGTGTGTTTGAGTACCAAAGTGAAGCAAAACAGATTTATTTTTCACAAGTGGAGCATTACAACTTTTGTCGTGATGCTCCAATGCAGATTGATTCACTTGAGCATATCTGTCTATCAATCTATGTAAAACTTGCTTTTGGTTTATTTGAAATGTAAAGGATGCAGACAGAAAAAAAAGGAGAAAAGAAAGGCAAAAAGGTGGGAAAGAAGGTGAGAGGAATACTGGATGCATTAATGAAAAGTCAATGAAAAGTACACAGATCGAGGTAATACAAGATGTATTTAGTGGCAACCGCAGCCCAGTGTAAAGTGTATCTAAAAACAAGCCATTACAAAATTCAATGAAAGTATTGCAATCACACTTTTCCTAATATCATGTAGTATTTCTTAAAATGCAAAACAATGTGTGCTCTAACCCTCAGGCTTTCTCAAATCCAACTTGCTTGCAGTAGCTATTGCTTTGATTCAGTTGCACGTATAAAAGCAAGTTCAACCTTGCAAAGCACAGTTTTCGACTGTTCAATGGGCTTCTTCGCTGTTTATAGAAC
Source organism: Xiphophorus maculatus (assembly GCF_002775205.1). Classification (NCBI taxonomy): domain Eukaryota; kingdom Metazoa; phylum Chordata; class Actinopteri; order Cyprinodontiformes; family Poeciliidae; genus Xiphophorus; species Xiphophorus maculatus. The sequence goes on along the minus strand of NC_036446.1, from coordinate 22,049,446 downwards.
TACTCTGAAAATCTGCAACACAACATCTACACATTCTGAGTTGCGATAGTTGCTGTCTTTTAAGCACTTCTATTTAAAAGCTATGATAACACTTTAATTGTCTGAGTAGAATTCACAAAATTAACAAAGCTTTGCATCCAGAAATTAATTCCTGGAGAAAAAAAAGGAGGCTGCATTGCCATGGGGCTCAGCTACATAGTATTAATTAATTTCATTTATAGCTCAGACACCCCATCTAGGAGGCTGTTGATCATGTGATTACAAACGGAACAACTGGGAACAGAAACATGTCTATCATGATGATGGAGCTGATAAACACTGGATTTTCTCTCTTACAACTCCTTAGGGAGATTTTATATCTGCGTAGAAACAAGTTTGGTAGAGTTGTTTTCTTTCCCAGTCAACTCAGCGGAGTTGAATCATATTCTCTGCATGATAATGTGGGTTACTAGCGTGTTTACAGCAAACAAGTCAGCCAGCATGTATAAACTGTAAACATAAAATATGCAAACTAATCAAACCACCATGCCTCACTTTCGGAGCTCTATTGCGCACAGACAAGGCATTAAAACAAACACATGCAAATTTGTGCACGGGGCAGGGCCTGCGATAAGAACAATGATGACGAATCTGTGGCTCGAGAAGAGCACCGGGATCCATATTTATGGTCCTGCAAGTCGCAAGAGTTATGACTGACAAAAAAAGCAAGTAAATAAATGATTACACAATATCACTGGAGCTTTACTGGTCCTGATACTGGATGAAGGCTTTAACACTATGGGTGAAGAGTGATTACCCTTAAATCTCCAGGACTCTGGACTAATCCTCATCCTTAGCAGACATAAATATTTCAGTAAGCTTTGAATAACATTTTCATTGTGTTATACTGGATTTGCGTTTTCTTTTTTCCATGTAATATGAGACTCTTGGAGTAATAGTTTGCCATTTTTGAGGACGGTCTGATTTTGGTAAGCAGTTGTAGCTTCAGATATAGGTGACAACCATTCTCAGAAGGGTATAAGGCAGACTTTTAAGGGTGAAAAGTCCTACTATGCTGTGTAGAGAGGTTATGAGGGCACTTAGGAAGAAATAAGAGGTGTTCTCTCTCACTGCTTCCATAAACATGGTGTAATTATTTGCTACTGCTACCAGAGTAAAGGGATAATGTCACAGATTTACAGCCTAAGTGGTAAGAGTCAGAGATATTCATCAATCCTCTCCAGCACTAGAGAGTTGGAGATAGGCTACACTGGCTGAATAAGGATTGTGGGTGATCCGCCATGCAGTCAGGCTGAGATTTAGAGGTGGATATCACACCCAACAGCCGGCCCGGTCTGAAATAGCTTCCCACAAAGCACAAGAGGAAGGACACAAGAATGGACATTACCCTTTATAAACCACAATCATAACAATAGGATTTAATAAAACTTTGTGTGGTAAAGAAAATAGACTAATCCCTTTAAATCTTCCGTAATGAGAGGGAAGAAATCCTCAGACTGTGATAGTTCCCCTCCCTTCACCCCATAAGATTTTAGGCTTTCCGCAGGATTCCAATAGCTTAGCCGCAAATCGTCTCACTGCTGTGCGATACCACCACATCCTCTAAGAATAGGGGTGATCTGGCACATGTGTATGGCACAAAAACACTCACAAATCTTATTTGACTTTGAGTGATGCATCCTGGAGAACTCCAGACTGTTGATGGCTTTTATATTCCCCACCAGGAAAAGTAAGTTGGTGAGGGTGCAATGAATCAAGCTATCGGCCTGGCCAGGGACAGACCGCAGAAAGCTGAGGAGATGAGGGACAGGAAGAGATGAAAGTCTCAGAGACAAATCCTCCCTGCCCAATGGCTCGCACAAACAGTTAGAAGAAGCACAAGCTGCTGGCTGCTGTTTTTGGATGATGCTTGTTTTTTAATCTACTCCCCAAGGCCACGTTGCAGAGTTTCACAGCCATCCTTTAGTGGCATTGTGGTAAATCACAATTGATACTTCATTAGATGATACGAAAAACAATTCCAATTCTTACATTAATGATTTCTGAAGAAAGGTGCAAACAGGAAAACAGGAGCTGAGGAGCGCTCCAAATTGTGCTTGTGCTGGTATGAGGAGGATCACTGGAATGACGCACTTTCATATCTGGTTGGAACAACGGGTGTAAACACACCCCGATGGCCTAAATTAATCATGTTTAAACAGACGGACGTGATGGCATCACATGAAACCATGACTCCTCCATATGCTACCTGTTTGGAGCAATATTTGTAAGCTGACTAATTACAGTGCTCTCAGATGAAGCCTATCTCTTAGCAGCTGTTTGTCCATTAACCTGTGGAACAGTTATTTTAGCATGGGAACCAGCACACATCAACACTGCTCTAATTGTAAAAGAGAAAATAAACACAATGTTTTTGCTTTTGGCATTGAAAAGCTGGCTGTTCATTGAACATGAAGGTTAATTTTGTTGACTGTTGCCTTTTCTAACTCCGTTCATTGAGAAATTATTGCTGATGTTGCTATCGATTTTTAAGTGACATACAATTCAGGAGTAAATTCAAGAAGGATGTATTAAGTGTTAAACATGATCAAACCTTAAACTGTGTGACTGATTATAAACTTGGACACAAAGGCAGATCTGGATCTGAAATAACCAAACAGAGCAAATAGCCTCTCCCTCTCTATCTATCTCCAACTGATTCAGATAAATGAATGCATCATTCCACTTTTTTCTTTTTACAATCTGCAGCAACACTTGTTGATTTAGGCCATTCTTCCCTAATTTTTCTAAGCACAATTTGTCTTTCAAAATGTTAGTCTTGCTTTTTCAGGACAATTATCAGTTCCTTATTAGCTGAAATTTGAATAACAAAACGAGAAACTATCTTTTCAATCTCTTTGATCACTCCAGCTCCAGCTGTGTTTGTGCCTGGAGAAAGTATTACAGTGGCTTGATGATATTTGCAGATTTCTTCCATTACCAGCACCCATCTTCAGGTATCTAGCGCAACCTGCTTCATAAATCCAGTAAGGAAACAAAAGTAGGCACTGGGTGCAAGACAGCTGCAGAAGTAAATCGTGAATCTTCCCTCTCAAGTTTCTATCTATCAATGGGTTTCCTTTAACAAAATGCAAAACAAAAAAAACCAAAAAAAACTTGAATATGATGGATCACAGTGTCACATATATTGAATAAAATCATGAAATATATGATGGATGTAATAACTGCAATAAGAAAGGAATTATTATGTGTCAGTGAGCCGTCACTTTAGGGACCCTCACAAGAGAGGCAACTGTTGCTTTTCAAGTTTTCATCAGATGAGTAAATGTCAAAAAGTCAGCCTCCCTGTCCGGATGATATGACTGAGTCACATCCTGGTGGCGCCATGGTTCGATCATGCCACTTTGGATTCAAAGCTTACTGGAAGTGTTTCAGAAGATGTGCGTCTTCAAGCAGCCTGTCATTCAGCAGCCAGATTGCGTGTTTCTTTGTTCATTTGTTGTTTTCAGAATTCACTTGTGCAGCATCTGAACTGTTTTTTCCCTTTTCAGCTTGCCTCTCTCTTCCTCTCCCTTGACGAAACATTCGCTATGAACCATGCTTTATCCCTAAAGGGAACCCAGATTAAATAAATTGGAACGATAAGAACTTGTTTGTCCAAAACCATTATTGACAAATCTCAAATGGAGCAGCTGACAATGTTTATGTAAATACAAAAACAAATACTTCTCTAATGAAGCTGATAGCCGTGTAAAATTTGCACTCGATTTTCTTTGAGTTGGTATGACTGGTGAGCCCAAACAAAAGCATTTTCTATCAGTCCATTAAGAGGAATTCTAAACATAAATACATCAAAATAGTATGCGTTATTGATTTCACCCACTACTGTAATGTGTACTGTCCTGAGGGCTGTATGTGTCAAAATGGTACATGTCAATAATGAAGTCATAAAATGCTGTCTGGGATGCCTTTTTAATACAGATCCAAAAGCATTCATACAACAAATGCTCTATCTGACCATGAAATATGAATGATATTCAACGGAATCCACTTTTCCAACAGTCAGATAAAGGTTTATTGAAGGCCATGGTGAGTAGGAAAGGGGTTGCCATGGCTACACGGTTGAAAAGGGCATCTGATTTGACTTCTGACCAGTCAATTAATCTTGCAACTGCATTTTTTTTAATCAAAGGTTCACCTATAATTCAAAATTAATTGCTTTGTACATAAAAAAGGAAAACTGAGATTGTGAGGATTTAGGAAAGGTACCATAGTGCTAACGTCTTAAGATTAAGCTGCCTCGAGGGAAGATGGGATTAATATTTTAGATGAATTTAAGCCAGAATATTTCTTTGACTTTGTCTTTGCGAGGACTAAAAGAGAAAATGTTTAATTAAGCACAGTAAACTATGTGGACTCAATTTTATTCATAGTTTTTCAGAAGAACACAGAGTTGAGCCCTTCTTTAGCTTGAAAACATCCTAATGCCACAATAAGGTCAGGAAAATCCACTGCGTGAAATCCTCTTTGATAGGCTGCTAACTTTTCTGCTGCGCTTGTTGCTTTGGGCTACTACATTCAGCTGAAAATGCTACTGATAAAATTAGAAACACTGATGTGTAAAGGCATAAATGGAAATTCACACATCACCCGCAGAAGTACATTGATATGAAATATTGCCAGCTCAGTATTATTTTGTTCTCTTAACATCCACCTTTGCAATTACATCTCAGAATCAAAAGAAAGCGCAAGACACTGCCTATAGGATCCATCGAAGATAAAATGTCTGATTTTATTTTTGTATATCTTTAAGTTTGCGCATAAAGCAATGAAGTATTCTATAAAACATTAAAAACACACTGCAAAAATGTGTGTTTAATCTGTTACCACAGAAGTAAATAGAATTGTAAATTTTTATATAACTGTATATAATCATTATATACTGGTTCATTCTCAGTATATTACTTAGCATTTACAGAAAAAACAAGCAAACTGAAATGTAGGTTTTCAAGTAAGAGCTGAATATAATGCCATCATCATTATCTTTTTATGAATTACATTATATGTGCGTGCGTGTGTGGGTGTGTGTGTGTGTGTGTTCATAGACATCACTGTAAGGGAGCATTTGAATGTGTGAGAACAACTGACCAATCATGGCATTTCCCTTACTTAATCAATTCAAAAGCTGGTGGAAAATGTGCAGGTGGATATTTCTATTACCAAGCCACAAATAACTGAGAAACTCAATTTCATCACCTTCCACAGTGCTGTCATAGGAACACATCTCATGCTGTCTCCTCACAGTATCCACACTGTCCTTGTAGTATCACATTATCCTCCCACACCCCCATCCCCTCCCTGTCCCACTCATCCCTCCCGTTTCTGAAACAAAGCAGGAGGCGGTTTGATTATCATAATCCAGTTGCAGATAATTAGGAAAGGTCAGGTGGTGCACTCAAACACTGTCCGTTCCTCTCTGTGCTCCAACCCCCCGCCCTCATCCCCCACTGTTCTTCTTGCTCCCTCTCCATTTGCTCGGACAGCCCTATCAGTGGGTAACATCTCCCAACACCACTGCCGACTGTCTGTTCATGATAGCGACTGTGGCAGTCATCTCCACAGAGGCGAGCGATGTGCTGCCAACCTCTCCGGCGAGCCAGACAAGACCGTATTAATGTCTGCTGCAGGCGCGCTGGAGCATCAATTAATCGCTGTTTAAAACTGGCAAAAATGCATTTGATATACTTAAGCTTAATTAATACATTGCAACCAATTTTGCGAGACTAATTAATCAATTTGAGACTGAGCTGCAGTGCTAAGATATCTAGATTATATTGTGTAGAAGAAACCTATTCTATAAGGGAGGGAAATTGTTGAACTCAACCTACTTTTACTGGAGGGCAGCACAAATCCAGGTATTAAAAGAAAAACCTAAACGGGATGGCAAAATTAGGGTGAAAATAAAGAAAAACTTGGTTTCTTTAAGGATAAGAACTGACTGAGGTGGGGATTAATTGGGACTTGAACTACATGCTCTGTGCACTGAAAGTCCTGTTTATACTGAACCAGTGAAAGAGGCCACAGTGTTCTGACAGAAAAGCAAAGAGCTACAGAGTAATTGAGAGGGCTATGCTTAGAGGGAAACTGGTCTTAAGATGGGATAAGGGATGAAAGTTGGGGGTGGGGAAAGGTGGGGGAGGCAGCTGTAAAGAAAGACCCATGAACTATACACTAAGTGATTCGATGTATAGAAAACCCTGTAAGAAAACAACCTCAGGGACACTGACCAGTGTCAAGCTTTTTTTTAACCTGTTTTCATCTGAGGAAACAAACTGGAGCGTTGTTTCATGAACAATATGCTGTATCCACACTTGTGTGGGTTTATCTCATGTGGGTTAAACAAATCCCAGTGCATTAAACATTTTTTTCTCTTAACAGCTTCAGATTTAAGTGATCATACTACAAATTACTTGCGCATGCATGGGAGAGTATAATTTTCTTTCTCTTCAAGATATAGCTTGAATACAGAACATACGATGATATTTATTTTTCCTTAAGATAAAAACATCATTGAGCACTCAACTAGTGGTTTAGAAAGTTGATAAAGATGTGCTAGTGTAGTACCAGAGTAACTTCAGCGTTAGCCTACAGCCTCTCCCCCACAGCTTAGCTAAACCCCTATGTTATTGGCAAAACACAGCCGGCTGCTGTCGGTTGACTGTCTAATCTCACATCAGTCGATTTCCCCAAACAAGGAAAGGGGGAGAAGTGGAACGAGACTCATGGAGGAGGAGTGGGAAAAAAACCTTAAACACAGATTACACCCTCAATAAGTTACCATCACCTCCGGACTTGTGGTCTGTGAGTGCATATATGTGTGTGTGAGTGTGTGCACGTGTAGGCATGTGAGCACATTTTGTTTTGTTCAAGAACTAAATTGTACTGCTCAAAGACCACACAGACAGAAGTGTATAAGCATGCTGCATCTACCAGAGCTCAAACAGCTACCAAACACCTAAAATTGCATACTTAGTCTTTAGTCACGTGCTTTTGTGTTTATAAATGTGATCCTTTGGTCCCTCATGGACAATTAAATGAGAACATTTTCAAAATGAGAAACATATGGAGTTTTTTAATTGGCCAATTTCTCTTGCCAACATGTGTGGCTTTTTTTAATTCTAAAATCAATGAAAAGGAAAAAAATGCTATCTTGTCAGACTCGCATATTGCAGCACAGAGTGTTGCTCAAATTTTCATTGTCCTTCCGTACGGAGTAAAGCAGCCCTTCTGTTCCCAGGATTAATAGCACCATTACAGAGAATCCATGTTCAGTACACAAGACCATTCTTCAGGATCCTGTCAGCGAGATACAAACTTTTTTAGTGTAGATGTTTTAGCAAATTTGTGTTTCCCGGAGTATTTCCATTATGTTAAGCGGGTAATTGTGCGCACCAAAGCAAATCTCCGGTTAAAGCTGCTAAGAGAAATTCACTGTATCTCCTTTCCCATTTCCTCTCTCTTTCTACTCTATGCATAATCTTAAATTTCTTGCCTCTCTGTGACCATGCACTAATCATGCGAGGTTGAGGGGGGTGACTGCAGCAACTCATATCTGGGGAGTTATTGTTCTACACATGTCATATGTAATCTGCCCGACCCACAGTGCTTAGAATAATTATTCATATTTAATCACCAAACTACGAGACTACATCGCCTGCCACTTGCTAAGTCATTTTCCATGTTCCATTATCAAAGTTTCAGAGATGGGAGCTCAGAGAAAGGGGACTAAATGCAGAAGCAGAAGTAGTTGAGCTTATAAAAACATAATGGGCTTGTCTGCTTTGATAAACTGAGGACGTGTGTAGCATGCACACATAGTCACACCCTCCAGTCCAGGCATACTGTATGCAGAGCGCAGTGAAAAAAGTGGGGCGTGGATAAAGGGGACCGATGCAATTTCATACAATGAGTATTTAGGCAAGTACAAAAGAAATATGTTTTTAATTGTATTTTTTTGGCTGTTTCTTCTCCCGTCTGCTTAGATTTGCCAGGGAGGGCTCACCTTGTTCCAAAGGTGGTGGTTTCACACCTGCAGCCTTCAGTTTGAGGGCTTCTTTTGCAGACATATCACAGCAGGAGCCTTTGTTGGTGTCCTGGTCGCTGTCAGCCTGGTCGCTGTCACCATGGCCGCTGTCTCTGAGGCTGGCTCGCTCTGGGTCTTTGAATGTTGAACTACTAAACAACAACAAAAAACCAGAAGATTTGGATGCATCAATATGACCACTTTTAGATCTAATTGACATATGCATACTCTGTAGTACGTTTTGGTAACTAGTAATGACTTGGATACAGTTACCTTATAGATTCCAGCTCTTACCTTTGAACAAACTGTTGTCTGCTACCCATATAATTAGGTTCAGTGGGGAAACTGTCCGTCTGTGGAAAAGTGAGAATAAAGTATGCAGTGTTAGTAAGAGAAACATTTTCTGTTGTAAAAACAAGAATTCCTAAAGATATACAATTAATTATGCAGAACTGTGAGGTGCAGGACAGATTAGTTGAAAGGAATTGAAAGTATGCACTCTGCTTTGCCAAGGTTTAAGCATTTCACTAACCATATGAAACGGGATAATTAGCCATTGGAGAGTAACCCACACAGTTAAACATCAGGTCTGGCAGACATCAGATAATCAATGACTCCAAGGACAATTGTCTTGATGAAAATAGAAATCTTTGCAATTGCGGTGTCGAGCCGTTGGCTAGACATCTATTAGCTAGATTACAGTACAAATTGTACAGGAATAAGAATGTAATTTCCGCCTTGTTCCTGTTAGAGAACAACTAACTCTCTTAAATTCAACATATTCTTTCTCAATCTTCACTCACAAGTATATTAAAAAATAAAAAGACTTTGTATAGTAGGGACGATTAGTTGAATATTAGACGGTCCATTCTTAGATCTGCCATGACTTTCTTGCATTTCATGTTGACTAGTTGAGATCACAACATGCTGCATGAGGAATTGGGTGGGAATGTCAGATAATTAGAGCTTTACGCTGTTATAAGAACACTGAGAATATCTAGAAATATAGTTCAAGCTGTGTTCAAAAGATCTAACAGTCTATCCATGTGATTGAAACAAACCAAACGAATGAAAGTTCTTTCAATGGAAACACACTATATGTAACTCAGACCAGTAATTTGTGATGGTCACTCTGTTAAGCCACTTTCTAAATAAGCTGGTGGTATGCTTAGGGTAATTCTCCATTTGGAAAATCCACTTTTGCTTTAACGTCTTAGCAGATATGTTAACTTAACATGTAATGGTATTGTTTCCGAAATTGGCCAAACACTTTACTCTTGATTTCATTGTCTCTAAACATTATGGTGTTTGTCCCCAACTTGGTCATGGTTTATTTTTACCCAGGTTTTGTTCTTTAGTTGATAGGCACATTTTGCTACACAAAGAACCCATCTCCTTCTTGAACAATATGATAGAAGGATATCTATTTACACTTGGACATAATTGTTTAAACCGACAAATGTGGTAAGAGCTGTAAAAATATTACAGTTGATTATTACTACTATCAATATTATATACCCAATAGGAATGATTTGTATATACCAAACTAACACAATAATAAAACTTCAGTCTGATTTTAATGTCAGATAATGAGAAAAAGACTTTACATGTTCTGTACAGTCACATTAGGAAGCATTTTGATGTGTGACAAAGTGCAGCACTGTAATGTAATTCTGGTACAAGGCACTCTGCATAAATGGCACAAATGCCTAATCTTTGGAACAGTACGAAGCACCGCCTTACGGGGTGGATCAATCACATCGGCAACGAAGCACTCTATCTTAGTCCCAGTGTGTCTCACTGGCTTAGTAATTATAGCAAGCCACAATGTACTGGAGATTTTAATCATGTTAAGGAGTTAAAAGGTTAAAAACATCGCAGTGTGCTTACTGGCATTTGCCAAAAATATAGGCCCATTATCAAAAGATGTAGGATCTTTTTATGAAAACATTTTTTTTAACCAGCATATTTTTAGCTCTGATTATTGCAAGGGAATAATCAATTTCCTCTTGTGTAGTGGTAGGAATGATTGAAGAAAATGCCTTAAAGAGAAAATGCTTTCATGCTCTTGTAGCTGCATTCATCACAGCAACACAAATAATTACACTATGTTGTGCACAACTCTCTGTCTAGAATTCATAGCGGCGAAATGTCATGTTTGGTGAGTAATGCGTCGTTGTGCCAGGCTTTTTCACATGCACAGCTTGACTCATGGTCGATAGAGTATTTCAATGTCATCGGTGCGCTGCAGTGGCTCAGTATGAAAAAAGGGTGTGTGAAGGTCAGACAGGCCACCTCAGTACTCTGACCTTCCATGCTTTTGCAAACACCTTTATCTCCTCAACATTTTATTCCACTTCAGCCTTTGCCAATGTTAAAAGAAAACACCCACGGAATATATCAAAGACTGGAATCTGACCATAAAGCAAGAGAAGAAGGAATGTTTGAAATCATTTGGCAATGAAATGATAAGAGCGGCTGAAAAGAGTTTTAAAAAAATAAAATGAAATAAATTGAAATAAAATTGGAAAGAAAGAAAAGGGAAGATTAAAATCTTTTTCCAGTGATGTGTCCCATCTGTACTTATTTTGACTATACAACTAACCTTGGGCATGTGTTTCAAACAATTCTGCTCCATAAAGGTCATCACAAGAAAAGGGCATTACTCAAAGATGTTTTTTGCAATTGCCATGCTGTGATTTCTTCATCACAACATACAAAAATTTAAATTTTGTGGTACTGAATAAAATAGTCGACAGTTACAGTTGATTTGAATCCAAACGTAGTCTCAACAAATGTTATTCACACCTGTAGTTTTTCTTAACAGACAAAAAAAACATGCCTCTACTTAAAGTACCATGCCGTTCACTGCACACAAGGCAATAAAAAACACATTACACCACTTCATGGAAACCTCTTTCCTGCCAATTAAGAGTTCTGGGTGATCTTAAGCCTCCATCTCTTCCTGTCTGACCATAGCACCCAGCCCTTTCACTTCAATGGGCCACTTTCCAATTAATGGGTCGATAACAGGCAGCATGAACTGCTTTCCGCTGAGAAAGTCAGAGCCCACAATAAATACAGGATAATTTGAGGCAGGCTGATAAACTGCATTGTACACTGCATAAATTCCCTTTGCATTATAGGTATCATTACTTTCAATGCTACATGTACCTAAACCTGAATAGCCAGAACTCGTTTGAAGATTTCCCTTGCTTATTGACTGAAGATCTGAGTCATTACCGTAAAGAGCTAAAGAAGTGAAGAACCTGTTCAATAAAAGATGAATCCAGCAAATCCACCTCTACTCACATTGTTCACATAACAATAAAGGCTGTTCTTGTTTTGTGGTGTGGATGAATTTTCCAAAGGCATGTGTTGCTGAAGTTCAGTAAATGATGTGTTGTATCTAGTTCAGGGAGCAAGGTCACAAAGGTCACAGGGATACTGAACACAGCCAGGCTGAGTAAGTGTAAAAAGCTGCACTCTATTCTGTATTCCCATTGAGGCCCCTAAGACTGACCGCCCAGACAGCAGGCCGATTGAGACAAATGGGACGAGAATATTGGAGTGCTGTTCTCCTCTTGGGGCATAGTGGTGAATTCTGGGCTACTGTTTGCTTCTATGTGGTTACATTTGTGTATTGCTACCTTTTCAGTGTGCATTTGATATCCTACACAGGGATGGTGAGCGAGGACAAATTGCAGCTTCTTTTTCACACATCATTGGACCGCTCACTTTTATTCAAACGAACAAGAGTACACCCCCTTCACCTATTCTGAGAGGTATGATTCATGCATTTCTCCTTTGCTGTCGTCCTGGAAAAAATACAGTGACCTCCATATGTATTGGCACTCACTTGTAAAAACAAGAGGGTGCCAATTCCTTCCTTACAGAAACATGTAAAAACCGTAAGGAAGGAATTATTATTTTTTTATTGCACACCGTAATCACACATAAAACAATACAACAATATACAAGGTCAGAGCACGCAGAAAGAGACCTTCAATACTTGTTCTTTGTTGACTTCAATGTCAAATTAAGACAGTTAGGTATTTTCTTGCAGTCATTTTGTGACTCGAAACTCAAAACAAAGGCCCTTACCTTACATGTTATTGCAATAGTGACTCACAAGATGTCATGGATGTTGATAAAAAGTTCCGCCACAAAGTGACCAAACTTAAACACAACACAAAGAAAGTTCAGTTACATTTATATTTTAGGAATCGTTAGGCCAAGTTTAGCAACAGTGATCTAAGTAAAAACAACTGTTTCAATTTTTTTTTCCATAAAGAGGACTTTTTTCCATAAATGTGTCAAATGAAAATAGAATTTTTCAATTAATTCTGAGGATTTTAGTTCATCTTCAATAACTCTCAATAACTGTTGAAGATACGGCAGAAATCTTGTTAATGTATATGTGATTATTATTATGTTTTTTGCTAAGAAAAAGTAATCGGAGCAACCTGGAATCACCATAGTCATAGTAATAAACTGAAAAAATCTATGCACCAGTTACACATTGGGAAAAAGCGTTTTTCAGCTGTGCAAAAATAAAGGTTGTAGAGTATATCAGCACCAGTCAGACAGAAATAAAGGACAAAATGAAAAACATGCTGAGACCAGGGAAAAACAATAAGGAAATGAATGGCACAGAAAATGGGTTATAAAAGAATAAATTGAGGTAAAACAGTAAACGCTAAAAGAATCAGAAAAGAGGGGTGGAGAAACAATACATTGGACCACATAGAGTATCTAGTGGTTGAGGAGCAACTTTAAGTGATCAGATCTAATTAGCATTTAAACATCTTCCTGGAGATAAGAGACCATCAAATCGATGGTCGTAAGTGAACTTAAGGCCAACACACTGCCTGATAAACATCTTGCTTTATCTTCTAAATAACTCAGAACAGAAGTGATCCAGTTGAATTTTTGACAAGTAACGGTGTCCTAATGATGCCAGTAAACACAAAAGGTTTAAGCAGTTCTGATGGACAGGAGTAACTAATTAAGTAAGTAAAATCTTATTTATAAAGAACCTTTCAAGATAAAAAATACAAACAACTTGCTTTAACAAGCGGAGTAAAAATATACAGTGAAAAATTAAACATTAGCAGACTTAAAAAAGTACATTTTTAGCTGTCCTTCAAAGGGTCTGCTGATTGCAGTCAGAGGAAAAGAGTTCCAGAGAACGCTCTGTTTCTTATAGTTTTCTGTTTTATTTGGGAGGAAATCAGTACGTCTAGGTGTAGACTGGTGTCTTTCCATGAGAACCTCTTTAAGTCAAAACCAGAATCTAGAATTGCAACGACCAGAAACGAATGTTTTGTCACTGGAAGTGATAAAACTTTAAAGATGCAATTAGCACCCCAGCAGCAGCATTCTGTACAGACTGCAACTGGTCTAGGGAGGCTCAGGATAGACAAAGTCCATCGCAATTATCCAGATGAAATGAAACAAAAGCTATTGTCTCCCGTCCATCTAAGGACAAGAGACAACAAGGTTAAGTTTGGCAATATTTCGTACATGGTAGAAACAGGATCAAACCAGAACTTTTAAGATATTTTCCAGCTTAAAATCTGAGTTGGAGGTTATTCCACAGTTTCAAACAGACGATGGCCCAAGGATCTGCTTTATCTTTACCGATACTTTTTGTGGCTCACAGAGGATTTCTTCAGTTTTTTCTTCATTCAGCTGAAAAAAAACTTTCACTCATCCAGACATCTTGGTAAAATGTGTAGTTTCAAAACTTAGTTTGGAACTGGATATTATCCGCAAAGCAATGATGGGAAATATCCTTAAAAATTGATAGTATTGGACCAAGAGGAAGCAGATAGAGAAGAACAACATATAGGAGAGCTGCTGATGGACTGAATTATAAAATATGGTTGGAAAGAATGACTGGTTGTTTAGTTTTTTAAAGAGTTTGTCTTAAAGTTAGTTATTTTGAACATCAAATTTTTCTGACATGCAAGATAAATGTCACATTGAAACCCTTTACTAGTTTGTTTGCAGGTTTTTTTTCAATGAGAATATACAGTATATTAATGAAAATTTACTTGTGAACACATAAACACAACCCAAATGTGGAAGCCGTAATCCTTGAAGTGTGGGTCAGAGTCCCATAATGCCCCCCCTCCCCTCCTCTTTCATTTCCCACTGTCCTGTCTGACCATTCTCAAATAAAGAACCCTAGTGAATAAAATCTTTTTTTTCTTTTTTTTTTTAGACGTATCAACTATGATGAATGCCTCTCAGTAAATGTCCATGCATGCAGGTCACATTTACAAAACATTAAACATAATAAATTGCATTTAATTTAAACTAGTACAGTTGCCATTGTACACTGATGTGGAAAAGCACTTGAGTGCTCACCCAGACATAAAACCAACACATTTGCTTGTTGTCACATTTGATGGAAAGCAGGGAATGTCTGAAAGTGGCTTTAAATTCATTACACTGATACAGCTCTGAGGAGCTCATTACAAGTCTTTCACATGCTGTTTAGCCCTAGGATGTCAGGGTGCGTTTTAAAAGCAAATTACCCAGAAAAAGTAACAGCAAACATTTAGTCAACTTCACCAAGCCTATACCATAGATAAAATTGATGAGTTGCTACAACCTAAAGCTATGTTGAATAAGGAGATAGAGTCTGGGCCAAGCAAAACAGTATGATGATGATGGAGGAAATTTTCATGGGATGGATATGAAGATACCCCACAGCCAATGTGTTGCCTCGGGGGTTTTTGTTACAGGAGGCTAAACAAACTTCGACTACAGCAGAAAGTAGTTCATACTTGTAGCACTGTAACTGACAAAGCAACAAAAGCCTCACATCATGTGGTAAAGCAAGTAAAGCAAGATAAAGCAAATAAACCCCACAACATCAGTGAAACATGTCTGAATGGAACATCAAGTATAGCGACAGCCAAAGGTTTGAAGACATTCTAGCAACAATGTAGAGGGGCCTAGCTCCCCCACATTTTTAAAACTCATATCTTAAACAATTGCAAAACAAGTAACAAGTGTTACTATGAAGAAAAAAACCGAATGTGCTCCAATATTCTCTCCTGGTTTCAATTCTATTATATGTCAGCAACCCTCAAACACAACCTCAAGCATAATTCTAAGATGCCTGGGAGAGCTGTGTTGTTGACAAAGGTCCAAAATAGCACTTCAACTGGTAATTCCCAAGTGTGAACAAGTGCGGCTACATAAATGACACGAGGCAGAGCTAAAATCGAGCATGCATGCTCAGCAAGCGTTTGAGTACAGCTATAATAAAACAGTTAGTTTGTAGGTTTAGTCATCTAAATCACATGGGTCCTTCAGAAAACCTGAAAAATCTTAAAATGTGTTCTTTAAAGCAATGTAGCAGCAGAGAACTTTTTAAAATAAATATAATACGATTTGTTTCAGGCTTGACATTATTGATATCAGTGAGGTATATGTACAGATACGTGCAGCTGCAGAATGATATGCTGTAGTGCTGAAAATAGCTAGCATGCCTTACTTCCTATCACAATGTTTGTGATATGTGGCAAGTTACTGTAACGCTAATGGAAACAAATGAGCTAATACTTGATGTAAACTCCATTGTAGCAGACTTGGTAGATGTACATTAATGAATCCTTTGTATGTATCTGTTACAGAAATTTTCACTTTTCCAATTGGCATTTGACAGCTACATTCATGTTTCCCTGATTTTTCTCTGCAATACCAGCAAATTATGAAAAGAACTCCTCAGTATAGCAAGAGAAAAATGATGTGAAACTAGCACCGATGTAATGATAAAACATCACTTGAGACCGTAACAGAAAATATTGATTATTTGTTCCACCCAAAGAAATGAGTCATTAAATCAAATCCTTCTTACAATCTCTTATCTGCTGCTCATCACTAGCTGCAGTGAATCTGACATTACAACAAATCTAACACAAGACAAAGTAAATAAAGACAAACAAAGAATCATCTGTTAGCGCTGCTGTGGTGTAGAAGTATCATCTGTGTTTATTATAGAACTACCTCGGGGCTATTTGTAAGAAGCTCCTTTATTATAAAGCTGGCAAATTCAATCTAACTCGGCACTCATACCTTGTAAATCATTGTCTCATCATTTTAAGAGATTTGTTTTTTTTGGGGGGGGGGTTTACGTGTTGGGAATGGTACCTTTTCCTTTATTAGATTGGGCTAAGAAGCACTCTGGTGACTTTTTTATTAATCTATATAAAGGACATGACTTTTTGCTTGCTGAGTAATTCCTCGATTCAGTATTCATGATTAACATGGAGTACCTTTCAATGACCACAAAGTATCATTAGGGCTCCCTTTTGACATCCTGGTAAACAACAAACAAGTAGAATTCATCGTGCATGCTTAGTGGCACAGCTGCTGTTATTAAGAAAGAACTTCATTTGAAATATATACAAATATAGAGTGGAAGATGCAGTGGAGGAAAGTTGGCTTATGTTTTTTTTTTTTCAAGCCTATCTAAACTTACAAGTGAAAAACAAACAGGACAGTCAGTGCAGTTACTGATAATCTATTATTCCATTTGAAGTGGATCCCGGGCAAACATACACATATACTTTTCACTTCTGTCTCCAAATAGCTGCTTTAGTCTCATTTATAGTTTTCGGCACAATCCGAATAGCTGCATTTGCCTTTGACAGTAACAGTGTATGAGGGTTCATCAGTTTTAAGAGCTTTTTTTTTGTAAAGCACTTCATCCATTTGTTATAAAGTTTGTCATTTAATATTGAAAACTAAATGAGTTTTAAAGAGCAAGGAAAGAACACTGGTGGATTAACACCCCTGTGTCTGACAGACTGTCACTAAAGAACTGTTAAACTTTAACTTGATCTTATCGGCATCATGAGGCTACACTTCAGATTACAATGAAGAATTAATTATTCTTCTACCCTCAAGACAATGTGTTCTCTTTATAATCAAGGAAAATACATAATAATCTGATTACTTTGGACAACAAAAATATATTACATTTTTTTCTTTTAACTTCTGTGCATGTAATTGATTCATTAATAGGATGATTAAGCAGGTTTTTAAAGGATTCTCCCTATCTAACTATGAAGAACATCATTACCCATAAATCATGATGTGGACCAGCATCCCCTTGGGTAAAGATTACAATAAGCTGCAAAATTGGAAAAACACCATGAGTCACAAACACACAATGTTGCTTTTTTCTAAAATTGAAGCAAGATGGTCTGTCTGGTCCCTATTTTATGCAAAACTCCATATCTACTCTGAAAATCATCAAACTAGGATTTGTGCCATGGAGGTCATCACTATATCATATTATGACACAACTAACCCTGCACTCAAACCTGAGGTTAACTTCAGATAAGACTGTGGGAGGAGACTAAAGTGGATTCAAAAGGAGAACACATGGGAAGTACACACCAAAAAAACCCAAACGGAAATTGAATTGGTGGTCTTCTGGCTTTGAGAGGGTGATGCTTACCCACACACTTCTGTGAAGCTAATCTCATTAAATAGTTTATGATATTGAATGAATACATTCAAGAATAGAGGGAGGAGACAGACACCTTTGAAAGATGATAAAAGTATTTGTCCGCTTACCAAATTCTTCTAATCTTTCTTCAGACTAGAAGAAAGTCTTGTGCTATTAAAAATTTCAATGTAAGAACACAATCCTTTCCACACAAAGCTGAGAAACCTTAGATTCTTAGTTGTATGTTTGAATTATCACCTCAGTAACTTACCTGACTTTGTAAGACTTGCATATAATTTCTACCAAATCACAAGTCATGTAGACACATGTTGAACTGTACATAAAAAACATCTGAATTCTCACTGCTAGTGGCTTAAAAAGATAAAACTCCTTTAAGGATTATTGGGCTAATTTCTGTTTTATACAAGATGTATAAAACAGAAAAGAAAAATGTAAAATGGTGGATCAAGCTGTTTATTATATGTCCATTCTTAATTAACTTATTATAGAGCTTTATTGCTAATAAGTCAACTTTAACCATATTTGAACCAGCGATAACCTGGGCCCATGCCACTGTTATTTTGTTAAGACAAGAGCTGAAAATTAGGTAACCCCTGGATAGCAAAATACATGTTATGTAAGCAAATGTCTTCACTTCAATGCTCTCCATTACTTTAATTACTTTCATCTGCATGGACTAAATATTAAATAACGCTTTATTTTAAAATGTACAGTCTATTAAAATAAAGTGTAAAATGTTTTTATGTTGTTGTTGTTGGTGTACTCCAAAAAGCTTCAAATTATAATCAGCAGTAGCATGGTGGAGGTACGTTTTGGTATTTCTGTTATATATTGCCTATTTTATTCAGTTTTGTGCTTTATAAAGTGCAAAGGAAGCATAGCATAAGGCTAGAGCTTACCTACTGGACTTCACATTATGATTCCAATGCAGAAAGGAGACCAAGCCTGAACACATTAATTGGTAAAAGAATGTTATTAATGTTGAGAGACTGCAACCACAAAGCTCCATCACAGTCCACAACAGCCATTACTTGGACAAATCTTTGCACCAACCTGCCATCTACATGTAAGAAAGAGACGATATCAACAGTCATGTGAAATTAACAAAAGTATTATTGCACTGACAACCAACCTTACCACAACTTTTACTATGCCTTGGAAGATTTCTTAATTAAAATCATTTTAAAAGCATCCTCACCTACAGCATGCTGTGCACTGAGTTTCCCCAAAGTTGTATACTCAGTTCAATTCTACTGAGTGGAAAACCTGATCAAAAAATATGCAGATGACACTGCAGTAGTGGGATGTATCTAAGGGATGAACAGAGAAAGGCATAGCCAACAACCTGGTGCTCAATGTAGACAAAATGGAGGAAAAGATAATCAACAGCTTACGAAAATCATAAAATGATTGCACACCAATTAACATCAGCACGTTTGCTGTATAGAAATTAATTAATTGAGTAGATTTTATTGAAAGACAGGTGTCTGATGACCTCATCTAATCAAAGAATACATCTCATATTTTGAAACAGAACCCTCATTTATATTTTTGCAACTTTCTACAGAACTGTAGTTGATGTCTGAAAATGGAACTGTACAGCAATATAGAGAAAAGAGGGCCTTGCAGAAGATAGTAATGGGAGGAGTAACAATTAGAGGCACCTTACTCTCTGTCCAAGATCATTTTTATTGTCACTAGCAGTGGTGTTTTCTGATATGTGATATAGGCAACCGCCCAGGGTGGCATGTTGTAAAGGAGATGGCATGGCAAATTATAAGTACTTGTCACATTTTAAATCAGTGACATGATATATCTCAATTAACATTTGAACAAAATAGCAAGTAAAGACTATTTCAATCTTCAGGAATCATAGTAGATAGTGCTATTGAGATGACAGTGCAATGTATTCCCTGCATAGTGATAGGCACAGACATACGTTAAGCCTTTTGCATTTTTTGCCTTCAGTATAAATAAGTGTTTTTAAAAATCCCAAATCCCATTTTGCTGTTTTTTTCTCCATCAGTACATAACAGAGTGGGTTACAGCTCACAGGAGCAAATAGTTTCTTCTGTGTGAATCAAATGAAACCCAAATGTTTCGCCTAATTTTAGATTTAATTTAAGCAAATGATTCTTGTTTTGTAAAGCAAAAATCAACATCAATTTAATTCTGTTAGTTTGTGGTTTGCATGACAAACAAGTCATAAGTGTAGAAAATTGCAAAAATCCACTCCCTCACAAGCTGCTGTACATTTGTCTTCGGGCAAGCAGACTGTGGGATCACTAAAATGCCATGTGAGTGGGATATTCAAGCAGAAAAATTAATTCCAATTTCATCTGGGTGGCACTGGCACAATTCATAGCCTAACAAGCTGCAAACTAAATTCAAATTGAGTGAATTCATATGACTGACCCTAGGGTTTTTGGGGCCGAGTGAGAAGTCATAATGCTCTTCTACCAGAACAGGGAGTTGGTGTCTACATGTGTGAGCTAATCTGTGCATGATTCTGCATTAGCCTGTTTGTGTGACTGCATGCTTATGTGTGTGCACTTCTATTAGTCATAATGTTGGGACAAAAAGCTGTTTAGGCAGTCCTATTGTGTGGACCTGCCAGACCTTGGGAATAAAAACAAGTAAACAAAAATATTAAATGATTATATTTCATGGTAATAGCTCTAGCCTTAAATGTGAGGTAATTTTTGGTTAAGACTGAACCTGTAAACTAGTCATCCCCAACCCCGGGCCGGTACCGGTAGGTGGACCAATTGGTTCCGGGCCGCACAAGAAATAGTTAAATATTTCAGTTTTATGCATTATTTGAGTCTGGAGGATCTTTTATTTTGAAAATCCTTTAACCAGATTCTCTTAGTTGCGTCTTGCGCGCCAACATTGAGCTCACAAGCAGCAAAATGAGTAAGAAACAGATCATATGTCTTTGGAAAGCTTCTTTGCGAAGGGGAATTTGTCGTTATCGTGAGATAAAATTTTCATGAAAGCAAAATATTCCTTTTTGTGGCGCATCTGTGTCTTATTTTGAAGAGATATGTAAACGTTACCATAGCGACAGAGTCAGAGAGCGTTAGGGCAGTGGTTGAGAGGAGAGTAGAGCTTGTGAGTTTTAGGTCGAGTTCACACGGCACGATTTAAAAGTTGTCCGCTGATTTTCCAAACCTCTGTGAACACACAGGAGCTGATAAAAGTACAACAGGTTCAATCGGTTTGTGTGTCCAGCCATATGGCACAAACCGATTTCACTCACCAACATCCTGATTCCTGAAGAAAATCCCGTAAAAACCCCCACCATACCATACGTCAATTTAGAGTAACAAACATGTCCGACGATGTAGAAGCAATAGTGATGGTTTGTGGACTCACGTTAAAAGACCTAACAAAAAGAAAAAACCTTGGATAAAAGACTGCGGGAGCAGCCACTCTATTTGCTGCACTATGCACTAAACCAGGCTCTTAGTTGCACAATGTTAGCTGTTTGAGATTTCCCCTCCGTGCTTGTGTCACCGTACTTTCTGATTGGCCACCTGTCACATTCAACAGGCTGCGTTCTCGTTCCTAGTCAGGGCAAATCCCACAGGCTGCCATAAAAGGGCCAAGACAATCCAACATGTTGAATATGCCCGACTTTAGATCGGAGCAGTCCCGACGTTCTACGTAACACACCACACAGGAGGTCGGAACGTCCTAAGATTGTCATAAGGGGAGAATACCCTCCTCCCCCATAACTTGCTGTTTGGCCCCAGGAGTAAATGATAAATATGACTTTTCAAATAAATACAATTCTTCATTACAGCACAAGAAATGTAAATGAACAAAAAAGAGCAACTACATGAGACATTTGTATACAGACAGATTTTACTAGCTTGTCTGAGATGCGTAGCACCAGTCTTTTGATTATTAATGAAGAAAAATATGAAACATCGAATAAAACATGTCAGAAATGAGAGATAGAGGATTCTCCTTGATGCCACATTCATCAGTTACATTTAAAATTATCTAGAGAACACACAAAAGTGAGAGGACAGTATGAAATTTTAGAGCCAGGGCTACTAATCCTCTATTACTTGCTCATTAATAGTGACAACTGTTTGAACTGAAGTTATCTAAAGCCTAGAATCCACACTGATCCTGCTAAACCCTCATTATTCCAAAGCAAACTCAGCTGAGAAGGTCCAGCTTGAGGTAATATATTGTCATCATACAAAAAGACATTGTACTTAGTCATAAAGAGATACATGCATAATGCATATTTACTGCAATAAGTAAACAGGGAGTTACGCCTTAATACAATTCTCTTCAAGGTAAATACGGGTGTATTCATTTTGTTTCTGAAACTTTTCAGAATACTGAAACTACTTTGGTATCTACATAAAGAAAATAAAACCTGTAGTAAAAATAAAAAAACTCAGCTACACCACGTGTTTATTTATTTCAGTCAGGACATATGTTGCTTTTCTTTAGAATCTTGTTTACAGTTTCCATTTTGTATTTTAAATGTAGATTAATAAAATCATTAATTTTCAGGTTAGGATGTGCTGGTGTGCAGTCTGATACCTTTGGATTTTTCTTACTAACATGGAACTAAGTTTTACAATTGCTGCCTTAAGATTCAGACTTGGAATTTAACTTTATGGAGTAGATGGATATAGATAAGTGTTTCTCCCCATTGTTTATCTACTGTGACTTGTGTTTTTAGTTGTTGTTGTTTTTTATTTAAGTTATGAATAAGGGATACGGAAACACTAAAGATACATCTCACTGATAAAATGTTTTAATATAATTCGCATCACCGGGTGGAAATATGTAAATTTCTCAATTTGAAAAAATGACAAGCTAAAATCAGCTATTCTCAAAACAAAACTGATCAGAGTTCAGACCAAATAGCAAGCCAATCTGGACAGAGTGCATGCCTTACTGCTTGGCATGTTCTGCTAGCTCAACAGAAGACTTAAACCCACCACTGTATGCTGCCATGACACCATGTGTAAAAAATGGGCCATTCAAAACAAAGAACTCAATTTCTGAAGAAAGGATCCACAAAAAAACAAAACCAAAAAACAAAACAACACATTTTCTTCTTCGAGGCATGGAAAGTAATAGAAATAATTATGTTTAAGTTATATTTTCTAATAAAATTAGGCAGCTCATTTTGTTTTAATGTCCAAACTTAAGCTGATTAGGCTCACAGACAACCAACTGTAGGCATAAAGTTGTATTTCTTTTCAAGATGTACACAAATTTATAAAATTGATTTACTAATCTATCTGGAAATTAAATTTGGACCTTTAAACATGAACTATGATCTTTTTTTTTGTTTTTTTTCTGGAATGTTTGCAACAGCCTTATGACGCTTTACAAAGGAGACGCATGTTTTCATCTTTCTCTGTTGCCCTTACTTTCTCCCAAAAGTAGTTAATTCCAGTCTAAAGAAAAGACTGGAGGAGAATTCACATGATGGTGAATTCTCCTCAGTGATCGAGCACATGTTTTGCTGCCCTCAAACAAACCGAGACAATAGTAAATACTTAAGCAATTTTATTCCAGTAAAAGCAGCAATTATTACTTAAAGCTAAGTATAAATAAAATATGTCTAATTCTTTGGCATTATCTGAATTATTTCCCATCTCAGAAAATGGGCAATTTGTGTGAGTAATCAGGAATTATTATATCTTTTCACTACAAAGGAACCAGAGCAGAAAGAGGCATCTTTAGGATGAAGTCAATAAACAGCTGCGTGATTCTGTGTTAGGGATAATTGTTAAATAAACATATTGTGACCCAGTGTTTAGCTTCAGCATACAATAATTACACTTGTAAACTGATTTCATTAAGTCCTCTTATTTTGCAGATTTATTTAGTTTTTCTCCTGCAAAGAAATAATCCAAAAATTATTGGCTTCTCTGCTGATAAACAAGACAGAAGCTGAGAGCTTGTGAACAAAACAATAAAGAATACAATTATTCCAATTGAATGGAGGAGGGGGGGTGTGCCATTCTGTGGATGAAAGGGCTTTTTAGAGGCTTCCCAAAAGCCCAATACCAAGGCCAGACACAAAGAAACACACAAATATTGACACAGACTGAATGCATGGGTCTCACATTGATACATACACCAATGCACGCCGACACACATAAAGGCCTTCTTGTCCTCACTCCCTCTCAATGAATACTCAAACAGACACAAAATACATTGAGGTACTTTTATAACAAGGTGACTTATAGGGTCAATAGGGGGTGTAATATTTTAGTAAAAGGTTGAGCCTGAATAAGACACAATGGAAGACAGGGTGGAAGCTATTCTTGCTCCTGGGGAAAAGCAGGAAAACAAGCTTTGGGATAATGCTCTATTGTCAGAGTGTTGGATGTATGTTTCTCTCTGTCTCTTTTAAGTGTCTCTATGGAGCGTCAAGGATCTGGCAGAGCAGCTTTGGTGTTAATCAGCTAGCCCACTGAAGAAACAATCACACATAATCGGAGCTTCTAAATCCTCCTGACCTTCTCTTCAAATACATAGAGAGACCCTGCTTCAAACCTCAGCCTTTTTAAGACACACACACACGCACACCCCTACACACCCTAACACACATGCACAAAGGCGTTGCTAACTTGTTTTTGCCCTGCTCTACCGCCCTTGGATTCTGTCTGATTGGCAGCACCCATGTCTCTCCACCTGCAAGCATTTCGGTCAAGCATGTTGCTATGACCTCAAACAGGGGAGGGGAAAAAAGGAAGAGGAGGGATTAATTGAGACAGGGCATAAAAAAGATACAAGAGGAAAACGGAAAAAGATCCATCCATCATCTAAGCAGTGTTGAGAGTATATAAATAGCAAGATCTGTTCAGAGTTATTACTGAGCCAAAGCTTCCATTGTGGTACTTCATTTATTAGGACTTTGCACAGATCAATACAGCAGACATATACACCCTGTACCGTTGACAACATAATCTCATCATTATAAATTTGGCTTGGGTCGTCTGTAACATGAGCAATTGCTATGCTTATCTGAGATGACAAGGGCTGAGAGAAAGAAAAGAAATCCTAAAATTGAAGGCAAAACCAAGAGCTCTAGGTTTTTTTTTTTTACTTAACAATGCTAAGAGCGCTAGATAATGAAAAACAGTAAGTCAGTACCAAACAGAGTAAAAATCAATAAGAAACGGAGCAAACCAGCCATTGATCTGAATGCTAAAGGACCCAAAAAGATTTCTTGCTAAGACATAAACCCAGCAAGGGGCCAATTCAGTACATCTGTGTGGTACAACAGACGAAGATAATACTGGTGAAATAAAACTATTTTCAATATGCCTTTAGCACTTAGCGTTGCCACTGCTACCACTAAGAACAGAGACCGTCAAGGTTTGACAACAAATCTTGTGCTCCCACCACTTAGTGGCTCTTTGTTTAGGCAATAGCATCTTAGAGTGTGGGACCATTCGCCTCTATTTCCATCAACACTCCAATACACAGCCGCTTCTCGATTTCTCTCATGCACACTCAGGGCTATAGACACGCGGGTCAAATTTCAAGCTGTGCGATAGATATACGCAGCAACAGAAGAGAACGGGAGGATCTCTCTCATTTCAGTTTCACAATCTCTCACACACACCGTGCACAAACTCAGATACGATTGCACACAAATTGCGAGGGAAATCGTAATTTCCTATTTGTAACCGGCCAGTAATGTACTCCTGTGATTGTATGAGGGAGAGGGAGTCATTTTATAACAGCTTGTTTTGACATGCAGTTAGGTTAAATTATAGCAAATGAGATGGTATGCATGATATATGCCTCCAAACAATTAATCACATTACTGATGAAGCTGAAGAAGAGCTGAACTGTAAAAGGCAAGGACAAGGAGAGAGAGCGAGACATTCAGGCAGAGGGGGATAAATCATTTCTCTTATACTAATGAGATAGAAGGTGAGAACAGTTTCACATAACTCATTCTTTGAGCTACGTGTTGTTTCTACAGCACATGCCTGGGGGGCACAGTGAAAGAAGATGTGGCAGAAATAAAAGCTCTCTCAGGCTGGACCGGAGCCAAGGCACAGCAGAGCGGACTCTACTTTGTTTGACTTTGAGAGCGTTTGATTTACAGCAAGGAGACCCAGTTGCTGGCAGTTCAAAGAATACATCACCATGCTCTGTACACCTAGGCGACCCCTTGTGTGTCGTGCATTTTGTTGCACATTAATGTGTGGTCATTCCTATCTGAGCCTGTCTTCAGTTCCATCTAAGGCCCACCTGTTACTTAAAAAGTCAAGTGTAAGGACGCCAGCAGGGATCCAGAACCTACAGGGGACAGGCGGCCCCAACAGAGAAGACCATTATGTTCTGGGGAAACCAGCAAGACCTGTGCTTCAGAGCTCTGCTGGTGGTAGCACAGGTGCGAGGTTGTGTGCACACACACACGTCCGCGCAGAAATACAGGTAGACGCGTGGCAGTTGAATCACAGATTCCTTTGCTGTGAAGGTTATGTTTTGTTCTTTCATCTCCACACCCTCTCAGCACAATGCCAGCAGCACCAAGCTGAGTGGCAGCATGTGGATTTTTTTTGACAAAATATTATTTTTTTCTCACAGGAAACATCTTAAATTATGCAAAAAAATAAATAAATAAAAACATTACAGTAGATGTATTCTCAGGTACAAAACGCTGAAATGTATCCTGTGTAGGAGTGCACCTGCAGCATAACAGAAATATGCTATCAACAAGGTCTTGCAAACAAGAGAGTGCTGGACAAGACAGCATCCAGAAATAAAGAAAGAAGTGTGCTTGGCTTCATGGAATAGTAAATAGTTGTATAAAACTTTCCTAGTCTCTCAGTTAAATGTATGTCAAGCAAAATGGTGCTGAATTAGGCATAAAAATCTTCATCATCCTCTTCCCCTCTGTCTCTAACACAGCTAGGCATACACCACCACACAATAAGAGAGCAAGCATTCACTAACAAGCTGCAGTTTTATTATCAAGCTCATGTCATCTCCAATTGGCTGTTTCCTACTGAGCCAAGAAAATTGGTTAATGTGTCCGGTCAATCTGGCTATCATGAAGGGTGACTTGTGTGCTCATTTCCTGTGTCTTTCATTACGCTACCAAAAAAATAAAAATTCCTTTGTTGGCCTGCCTTGCCAAGTTGGGAGGTCTGTTAAACTAATGAAATTATGCAGCACAGCTAAGTGCGGAGTCCATATGCAGAGCACTTCCCCCGCATCCAGTGGGTCACCAACAAACCAGTCCATATCTGTCTACAACATGTGAAGTTTGTTTTTAGGTACAAGGGGAAATCGTAAGTAGTGGTGAGCGAAGTATGGAGCCAACAGATAAATTATTTAGCATGGTTACTGGGATTTTTGAAAACAGGAAATAAATAAAACATTCCTTTCTAAAGCTGCGTTAAATCTCAAACAAACTTTCAATGTGCTTATAATATCTGTTTATGTAATGAATGTGGGAAGATAAAAGACATGGATGATGCACATTGCAATCAGACCTAATTTTCTGCTCTCCATCTTTCATAAAACTTAAATACAATTCCTACATCGGAGAGTGAAAACTGATTGGCTATTTGAGAGGCTACTACTCTGCCCTCTGTCTCTCTCTCCTTCTCTCGCTGTCTCATAATGTCTCAAATAAGCACTCAAATTCTGCCTATATCAGCCAGCGAGTATCTTCTGGTTCCCCACTTTCTCTGAGTTCAGTTATCCTCATTTGGTCCAGTTCATAAACAAGTAGCCGGAGACCTCTGATGTTTATTGTGACATCTTCTGCTTTAGCTCTGATTTGTTAAACATCATGATTAATTAATGAAGGAGGATGCAAATACAGCTTTATGCTCTGCTTTGCACAGCCGCTGCCACTTCTAACCACTCTGAAGGCATCTATATGGAAACAAGCCCTTTTTCAACGATTACTATTAAACACTAGCGACGGTTGCAAATAAAATAAAAATATACACATTATCCAAACTTGTGCGTGTTGGGAAAAGAGATCAAATAACTTGGAGTTATTCCCCAGAGCAACACTCTTTGGTTTGACTGCACTTCCTCCCAGTTGTATCTATCATATCAGCTTTGGGTAGAATGAAGAGACATAAAGGTGTTTATTAATAATTTAATATTTCATCGTGGTGTGTTATGTACAGTAGGGGCAGGTTTATTTGAAGAAATACAAAAATAAACCCCAAGGCAAGATAATATTTCTTTATGTACAGGCGAATAAAATAAAACAGATCTGTCTTAGAGACTTAGTAGGCCCACAAGGGGACAAATAAACACAAATTGCAAAAGGTTTCTCGAAGTGTTTCTTATTTGCCATAATTGCCTACACATTTTGTTGTTATACTGCAAAACCTGACAGCAGGTTTGAGTATATACATGTTTACTAAACTTACTCTGTAGGAAGCTCCAGACCAAAAGAGTTATCGAAAGATGAAAGGAGAAAAAAATGAAATAAAGAGTGCTTTTCTATTCATTGGCTCAGTGGCTACTGAAGTGTGGGAGCAATTTCAATACAATATACCACTGAGGCTTGGATAAGACGTTTTGGTTGAATCCTTAAAAAAAACAGACCTACGTGTGTGTGTGTGTGTCTGTATGCGTGTGTGTGTCTCTTGGAGGAAGGGTGTTTCAAGGTTCGGACAAACGCAACATTGTCACACTCATAAAAGAGAGGGGCTCTGTCACGGAGCCTGCCAGCTAAAGGCTTAAATCACATGCCTGGAATACACAATGACACTACACCCACACACGAACACACACAATCTCCCTAAATTATGCAGAGTAAGACCATCCCTCGAAGCATCCATTCTCAACATCTGCTCCAGTTAAAATGTTGGCATGCATATTCTCAACCTAAACAGATCAAAAGAGTGAAAAATCCCAAGCAGAGTAAATACGCAACTTTAATGGTCACAATCACATCACTTAAAAGTTCCTTTTCCTGCCACACACAAACATATTTGTGTATGTGTGGCCAATATTGCAGTCCATGTTTCCTGAACCCTCAGGGATTTCGCTACAGACTGGCTTTATTACTCTGATTCCATTCAGAGTAAATTCCTTTAACACCTTAAAAAGAAAAAAACAACAACAACAAAAAAATATATATATATATAGATATATATATCTATATATATATATATATATAAAGAGAGAGAGAGAGAGCTGATGGTGACATGTAGCAACATGTATTCCTAAATGAACCATCGATATCATGGATTCACTGTCACAAGTTCAGTGAATGTCAATCAGACCTGTAGCAGATGAATGCTGTAAGAGAGGCTGCTTTTAAAAAAACTCCTAAAGCTGATGATTCCACATATATCCTTTCTTGATAGAGCAGAACTCTTTTAATAAACTGACGAGTGACAAGTCAGTATATACTGGAGCCCAGTTTTCTTGCCACTCTCTTGTCAATGCTACCCCACAAAAGGCAGAATACCGCCACCTACAGGCAGCTTTTACAGCCTTTTTTACAGAGCCACTCGTATCTTATTCACAAGAGTTATGTCTCACAGACATAACATTAAGTTTTTTTATACAAGAAATAATACACAAGCTTACATAAGTGCAGCATCTTCTGTTTGACAAAGCAGAGTTTTAAAATGTGGTCACAATGAAGACTTAAAAAGGAGAGCCTCCAAACAAGTCAGTAAGTGACTTCCAGTTTGGTGAATCTGAATCCATTTCCAGTCACTTTTAGCACAGGCTCTGTTAAGCAAAAATATTACAGTCCATTCATCCTGAACCCCGAGGAATTTTGCTACAGACTGGTTTTATTATTGATTCCATACACAGTAATTTCCTTTTACGCCTTAAGCGGAATTAGGCTTCGCTGTATATCACCCATCTCTTCTAGGGAATTCTGTTTACGAATGACAATATTCTCCACTATGTAATGTCCTTGCATGGTGATGAGGATAATAAGGAAAGTGGAGCTTTGCTGAATTCTTTATATCATTCCTCTATTCAAGCTAAACACCATCTCAGCCCCTCTCCTAGTGCACCACTATAAAATATTATTTGTGTAAACCAGCTCTACAGATGAAGACCACACATTGCAGGCAGTTAATATTGCTCCACAATGCACAGATGCAGCCAGCACCACAAAGGTGCCCTTGTGAAGAGGTGATATGTTCATCCGGTTTATTCATCTATTCATTTGTTTTTCCTACTCAGCTACACCACTGTGGCAACCACAGTGACAGATGGGCCGAGAGGCCTTGGATCGATAGAAGGGGAATTCTGTCTTTGTTTCCTGACATTTTTACCATAGACACTTTCCTGACTCAGGTTACTTACTGTCCATGCGAATGGAGTGAGGGTAGGAGGAAGGAGGAGGGAAGAAACTGATATGTTTCTGTACAGCTTCTGAAGAAACTTAATGCCTCAGGCCATCTCCCTCAACACAGGTTTCTATTGAATAATACAATAAAGCACCCATACGTTGAAGGGACCTTCCATAAACAAGGCACTGTAGAGTGTGTTGATCCCTCTTGTTTTTTTGTTGTTTAATTTTTGCCTTTAACAGTTGAGGAGAAGAACATTAATAAACAGGTGTAAGACAGCCTAATGCAGTCCAATTCATCATGAGTAGATTAGCAGGGAAACTGTCTGTGGAATGGACCAGCAATTATTTTGTCCCTCATAACAGAAAGCATTAACGGTCTTTGTGCTGACCTCTGGCCTTCAGAGTCAGTTCATAATAGAAGGAGGGCAAAGAATGTGAGACAGAACAACAGACATTTGCCTTCTTTCCTGGTAAATGATCACAGTCATCATCCCAAACTCCATCAGGGTTGTTCCCTGCAAGCAGCGTAACCTAGACTATGATAGTTGAAGTCTCAGAGGATAAGTGGAGATAATAAGCATAACTGGTTTTAAATTGCACCTGTTTATTTTTTCTATATATAGTGCTCCAAGATTACATCTGTTCTGAATAAGAAGTAGCTGAACATAATAAATATGGAGAATAAATGTGTGCTATATTTGGGGAATATAAATTAAGGCCTTTATCAAATAGCAAAATAATTAACCCAGATAATAGAAACAACACCCATCAAAACTACATTTAGAAGGGACAGATATCAACCAAAACTGGAACAATAGTAAGAAAACAAGACACTGGTTAACTTCACTGTGACTGCCCATTAGGTGTCGTGGAATACACCACTAGCTTAAGCTGGGTTTAATCCTTGTCGACCACGACAGACCTTTAATGGGCTTACGGTCAAAGACTTTGAGAACTTATCACGTTGGAAGCTTATGTACCCTACTACTTGGCACAAAGACGTATAAAGTAGTCAAGAAAATAAGTACAATCTCCTTATCGCCAGGAATTAAAACCACTAGAATAAGTATGAAAGAAACTGTAGAATAGAATGTCATACTAAATAGTTATTGATTAGAGATAGTTTCCTCTTCATATAAGCTGTTGTTTTAACCAACTAAATGCATTGCATACTAAATACATGGTTGTGTTTTTTGTAGGTAATTCTTTAGTCATTTAAATTGGCATTAGGAATAAGAAATAGGGGTAATGCCTGTTTTATAGTCAGATTACAATTATAGAACAATATAATATTTTAGTTTCTGGGATAAATTGCTTTCTCCTACAAGAACAGAAAACTTTAAAGTGATATAAAAACAACTGCACAGAAGCTGATCTAAGAAAATAAATAAAAGTTGTTGTCACATATTTCCGGCACAACAGATTTG
Organism: Xiphophorus maculatus; assembly: GCF_002775205.1. Lineage (NCBI taxonomy): Eukaryota > Metazoa > Chordata > Actinopteri > Cyprinodontiformes > Poeciliidae > Xiphophorus > Xiphophorus maculatus. Next base: position 22,018,133 of record NC_036446.1, on the reverse strand, counting down.
CGTTGATGTCATCGGCTCTGTTCTATGTAAGCACCAGAATGGCAGTTTAATCCTTCTAATGCTCACCCCTCCCTTGCATCTTTTTTTTTTATCACTGCTCCTGGGTCGCTCTGCCACTGTCTGTCCTTGCCTTTTTTTTCATTTAAAGAAACAAAAGTAAGTGGTGATGTGGGAAATGGGAGCTTTGTGCAGCTTGTGATCTAAAAACGATGGTACCACAGTGGAGAAGAATGCAATTTCTCTTACCTGTATGATGGACATGCGGTTAGTAGGTGTGTCTGTAGTGCTGGTGACTGGGCCTGTGAAGCTGGTGTGGCATCCCACGTGGCTTTGGGGCACGCTGAGGTTATTGGCAGTGGGTTTGAGGTACATGACCTCTGACCTTGGTGAGCTGAGTGGCAGGCGTGTCTGATAGTCAAAGTACATGGGAGAGGTGGCCAGGGAAGGGCTGCTTACCACATTCATCACATTCATGGCATCCCGCTCCTCCACTTCGCTTTGCACCAGCATGATGTCGTTCTTGTTGATCTTTTTCTTCTTGCCTTTACCCAGCTGTGGGTGCGAGTACTCTGCAATGCGACAATTATAAGTACGAATTTCCTTGTTCTCCCGCTTGCACTTGATTGCTATGGTCACCATGGCAGCTAGAAGCATGATAGATATGATGCTCAGAGTCACAATAAGAGGCAGTGACATGTCCCAGTTTTGATTGTCTTTCATGTGTGGAAGTCCATCTGGAGGACGCCCGTTGGAAGCCTTGACAATGAGTCTGGCAGCGGCAGTTAGAGTTGGCTTGCCGTGGTCTGATACACGAATGATCAACTCAACAATGGGACTTACATCATCCCAGAAAGGGTGAGCCGTTCGCACCTCCCCAGTTATAGGATCAATCTCAAAGAGGTGTTCTTCATTGCCATCTGAAATTTCATAGGTGAGTCTTCCACTCTCACCATAGTCGTTATCTACTGCTCTCACTGTGGTAACAATGTAGCCAACTCCAACATTTCGTGGAACATGGATTTCAGCTGTGTCATTCTGGAGAAGCGGCAAAACTATGACAGGGATGTTGTCGTTGACGTCCAAGACACTAATGCGCACAGTAGCATTGCTCTCTAAGTGTGGAGATCCTGCGTCTTTAGCAAGAACTTTGAAGTCAAAATACTTTATTTGCTCATAGTTAAAAGATCTTACAGCATAGATGGCTCCGTTTGCGGCATTTACATTAACATAGGTGTTGACATCACCCCCACTCACGTTGGAGTTGATAATACTGTAGTACACAGTGCCATTCTGGCCTAGATCTGGGTCATGTGCCAGAACTGAACCTAGGTACTCCCCAGGGATGTTGTTCTCAGGAATTTGAAGTAGGTAGACTGACTTGGTGAAACGAGGAACATTATCGTTCTCATCAAGAATCTTCACCGTAAAAGATTTTGTGGAGTTTAAAGGAGGAATGCCATTGTCTTTGGCTACAATAGTAACGTTGTATTCATCCTGCACCTCTCTGTCCAGGGGCCTGTCTGTAACCACTGTGTAGAAGTTATCATAGTTCTCCTCAAGTTTAAAAGGGACATTACCCAACACCTTGCACTGGAGCTGCCCATTTCTTCCAGAGTCCTTGTCTGTGACACGGACCAGAGCAATGACAGTGCCTGGGGGTGCTGCTTCACTGATGGCTCCCTGTCTCACAGACACAAAGCCTATAGATGGCCAGTTATCATTCCTGTCAAGTACTTTAACGGTGACTTTACAGTGGCCCGGGATTGGATTGGGACCTAGATCTTTTGCCTGGACGTCAATCTCGATAACTGAGCTCTCTTCATAATCAATTTCCCCCTGAATCTTTATGACTCCTGTTCTAGAATCTATTGAGAATAGCTCACGGATTCTCTCAGGAGCATAGCCACTAAACGAATAAACTACTTGACCATTGTTTCCCTCATCAGGGTCTGTAGCATTTAAATCAATTAAGACTTTTCCAGGAGGTGAATTTTCAGGAATTTCTACAACATATGAAGATTGATCAAATACTGGACTGTTATCGTTGGAATCTATAACTTTAACATTTATCTGCATTGTACCTGATCTAGGATATTCTCCACCATCAGTGGCTGACAAAATGAGAGTGTGATGGCTTCGTTCTTCTCTGTCCAGTGGACGCTGAATGACTAATTCTGGGAATTTGGTCCCATCCCCTCGGGATTTTACCTCCAATGAAAAGAGATTGTAGTCATCGCGAGTTATTTGATACGTTTTTAGGCCATTTTCCCCTGCATCAGGGTCATGTGCGCTGGTCAGAGGAAAGCGTGTCCCTGGCACTGCATTTTCAGAAATGTCGATGTCAATTTGATCAGAAGGAAAAACGGGTGAGTTGTCATTGATGTCCTGAATATCTATTTTTATCATGCATATCTCCTTGTCATTGGCAAACACCTCCATGGAGAGCTGGCACTTGGGGTTTCTCTTACACAATGTTTCCCTGTCGATGCGCTGTTTTGTGTACAGCAGTCCGCTTTGGGGGTCCACGTCGATAAGATGTGGGGCTGAGTTCTCCAACACCCTAAAGTTGGCTTTCTTACCCTGTCCTCCCGGCCCAATCTGTTCGAGTCCAAGCCTGGCATCTTTGGCAATGTTCCCAATCACTGTTCCTGGTCCCTGTTCCTCCGGGACAGAGTAATTCAAGTTTTTCAATGTCAAGGCTTGAGCCCACAACAGGAGGAAAAAGAAAATAGAAAGATGCATCTCCACTCAGTAAAAGCTGCTTAAATCTTTGCAGTGATTATTCTATCTGTGACCTGTTGATATTCTGTTCAGATTTGATACTTCTATCACGACGGGTAAAGAAAAGAGTCCAGTTCATCATGTGATGTCTTGACATTTGTCACTGTAGATTGTCTTTGCTTTGTTGCTTTCTCTCCTCAGCAAGCAATCTGTGGTACTGAATGCCTAATTTATATTCAGCTGAGCACCCAGACTCATCTTAACAATAATCGAGATCCAGACTCCAACAGAATAGTCATTGTAAGTGTTCACTCATATCACCTAAGAAAGGAAAAGGAGAAAAAAAACATGTTATGTGAAAATCAATTAGTAAATCGAATAAAAACAAAATGAGCTACAAGCCACCCTGCCAGAGAGAAATCAGAAGAAATCAGATTCACTGCCAAGCCAAAAATGAGACACAGCTCATGTGTAATTCATCTACACAATTATGGGAGAAGATTGTTAATTGGTTAACCTTGGAAGGCACTCAGCCCCATAAATACACATGCAGCAAGTATTCTCCTGCAGTCTATACAAAACAAAATCCAAGACTCTGCAGGCAGTTTCAAATCTATATGTGGTGTGCATGCATCATTTGACCCCAGAGAGATAATGACCCATACATTTGTTGAGGGTGCTGACTGAAGTGTAACAGGGCAACTTTAATAATGCGGTAACGCCGCAGGCGTAAAACTGAGGATGGCCTATTGTAAGGGCTATTTGAAGGAGTGAATATAAAATTATCTTCTTACGCGCATTAACAAATCCGCATAATCCGGATATTTAAAATGAGCCTTATAAAAAGTCAGAAATGAGCTGCCAACATCTCAGCACAGCCGTTTAATTCTCTCCACTGCTGCTCTCCGTTTCCTCAACTCTGCTTCTCTCTAACGCTCAACAGTCCTTGAGAGAAGCTGTTGCGTCGGGGTGTACGGGAAAAGGTTAGGGAATAACACCGGTTTGAAAATGAGCAACAGTGAGAGCTTCAGGTGGAAAATCACGAAAGCGGATAAGACACAAAGAATATATAAAAAACACAATCTTACCACGGGAGAAACTGTTTCGCTAGTTCAAAAGGGTAACAGTAAAAAAAATCAAAACAGTCAATTCCAGTGCGATGAAGAGATTGTTTAATTTCCACTTCACTAAAGGTACCACCCGTATCCTTCTTCTCCTCCGTGAAGAAGGAAAGCCACAAGCCTCCGATGAACACGCACTCTACAGTACAGCGCAGTAGAAATAAAAAAAAAAAGTGCTCCAAAGTATGACTGTAATGTCAATGAGCTGAAGACCTCTCTCCTGTCTGATTAGGATGCAGCGGCTCGCCCTCTGCCTGCAGTGAGTCACTGTTCTTCAGGATGGAAAACTGTTGTCAAAATTACTGTGTAAAAGAAAGAAGAATCCAGATGTGTGGAAAGGTAGCCGATATCCACAGTGGACATTTAAAGGGCGATCGGTGTTCTCTCCCCACGTCCGAGACAGCTCAGAGTTACTGATTCCCGTAGTGGCATTTTGTCCTTGTGCGTCGTCCCCCCGTCAAAGTGCGCAAAGAAAGACGGACAGCTGCTGTGGAAGTGGTCAGCAACAATGCCGCATTTTAGGATAAGTCTCCATGCTGCTGTCAGAGAAAATTTTGATTTTTTTTTTAAACTACTCAAGCCAAGTCATCACTTACTATTTTCAGCACGTAACACAGCCCTAAGCACAGCAAGCGCTTCCTCTCACTGACTGGACTCCGGACACCGCATGGTGCATTAAACATTGTCGCTACTCCTGTGGCAGCCAATGAATTTGAAGAGGTGGGAAGAGAAGGAGGGATTCAAAAGTCGCCGTGGGTACAGACTACAAATGATTGGTGGGTCTTAGTTCACCGGTGGCGGATCTGTCTTTTTTCAAATATCACACTTCATTGTTGTGCGGGGCTACAATAAAGGAAACGGTGCGTTGACCACGGTCACCAACGGATGTGCTGAGGCCAAGCCCAAGTGGTTTGAAATTTCAGTTAGACTGGGAGGGAGAGAAACACACCAGTTAATTCCCTTTCCCGCTAACTGAATAAATAATATCCACGTCTCCTTTTTAAAATTAGTGGCATAGTTAAAAAAAAAAAAAAAACCTTGTCATTTAAATACAAACACACGGATGATGTTGGGTTATTTTTGTACATGCAACGACTTGCAAAAGTATTTATAGCATTTAAAGTTATCCCATTTTGTACGATCAGAACGTTTAATATGTCTGGATTTTATGTAATAGAGCATAAAGATGTAGACTAGAGCATAGTTGTAAAGTGAAATGCAAGTTCTTACTTTTTTAAGAAATCTGAAAGGTGTGGTGTGCACTTGCATTCCCACTCGCAATATACAGCAGAATGTTTTACCCCTTGGTATTAGTAAAACCACTGTGGAACAGGCTGAAAAGGTTCCATTTGTGAACAACGGATTTTTTATTTATTTATTTTTAGTCTTGAAACATTTTCAATTTGACTTTGGTTTGAACTTTCATTTTCTTTGCTTATGGATGTGCTTTGATTTCTAAGCCATTAAGCCATTTCTCTGACTATTCATTTTAGGTAATTTTCTCCTGAATGGTTAACATCTTCAAGTGTTTTGCAGTCTCTAACAGGTTGTCCTAAAGGATTTCCTTGTATTTAGGTCCCTCCATCTTCCAATCAATTCTGATCAGTTTCCCTCTCTCTACTCCAGAAAAACATAATTTCAGCATGATATTGCCACCACCACGTGTCATGATAGTGATATATTAGTGCACAAAATGCATTAATCAGATTGAATATATTTGGGTCAAATAATGCAAATATATCATTTATGTGGGCACAATTTCATTTAAGTTGATCCTGATGTGTTTATGTGCACCAGGATTTATTCAAACAAAAGAAGCATGCATGTCTGCACAGTGCATAAAGACAAACGCAGAAGCACCTGTGTTTGTTTTGCATTTTCTGAGTGCCCAAAATGGACTTGGACCATAAAAAAGGCTAAGACTTTACTGCACTCCCTAATTAAGCTACAGGCTAAGCATATGCTAATGGTCCTCCAGTGTTACAGGACGAGAGAATGGGAGGCAATTAACATCCTTCAAAGTTTTAACCATAGCAGACCAGTTTTGCTTTCCCATTAGTTGACATAGCTGGGACATGCGCAGTCAAGTCAGTTTGCCACAATCAGAAAGACATCAACAGAACAAGTGTGTTTTGAATATTGATCAGTACAAGCCATCACTTTCATTTGGATCACAATTTCATTCCTATTGTTCTGAATCCGATCTTAGATACCATATTTTTATTTCAATTGGCAGGTTATTCCAATTACATATGTCCATGTGAACATGCCTACCAACGATGTTTGTTCAGAATAGTAATGGGTCAGATGGGAATGTTTCAGCTCGTATAGAGCCGGTTCTTGGAAGTGAGTGACGGGCGCCGACTCCTCGCTAACAGCAGTTCTTCATCGGGAAGGGCTATAGACACAACAGCGCAACTATCATAAAACACGAAAGGTGAAGAGAAAGAGGGAGAAAGAGAGCGAAAGGGACTGAGCTCCGTCTCCACACTTTCGCCCCTATGGCACTGCAGAGCCGGCCCGGTCCCACTCTGCTCCCTAGCCTGATATAATCTCACAACTTCCTAGTCTGTATCAGTTGTATACAATCAAATATCTCAAGGTTTTCAAGTTGATCTAGAGGATGAATCTGCGCTATGTGCTACACTGGAATTACAAGCGCCTCTTCAGTCACAGATTTTAATGGTAAATGTAAAAAACATTTCTCCAATTGAACTGATCAGAAGTCACCAAGACTGTGAATGAGGGGATTTTCCACATGTAGCTGGGAAATCACTCAAGCCTTGGTGGTAGTTCAGCAGTACCAAATGTGAGTTCAGTTCTGAGAGAACACTTAGGTGAACATTTTTTAAGTTAAAAGTAACGCTGAGATAATTAGTTTCCTCAGCTTCTTCGCTGACAAGTGCATACAGAAGGAGCTAGACGGGATAACCAAGAACAAAACTATTCTGCTTTTTCTTGGGAGATAGCCTCGGCAGCTTTAGCAGGAATTTGATTGACATGACGGTCCGCCCACTTTCGAAGTCGTACTCTGCTCAATGCAAAATGACCAGAGCCAGAGTAAAATAGGGCTGAATCTTCAGTGCAAAAAAGTCTATTTTTTCTGCCTTTGGCTGCTCAGTTCTCGCTCTCACTGCAAGCGCTCTGCTCAAGGCCGAACTTTGCTTTGATTAGAATGGCAGACTTGTGACCAACCACATATGAGGATATGGGATTATAGCATTATGTAAAAACAGAGAGGGGACAGACACAACAGTCAGGTGAGGGCTTCCTTTCACTCAATAGGCAGTGGTGCCATAGGACAAAAAGTTAAGTTATAATGCCATCCGATCATGTTTGTTGTGCCCCCTGAATGGCTTGTGGCAAAATGTAAATATCTTATCATTTCTTTAAATAATGGCTTTCTTCTTGCCGCTCTTCCAGATTTGGGGAGTGCATGCATTATTTGCAATGTTGAAAGATTTTTTTTTTATCTGCACTATGAATCTTTTCCATATTTTATTTTTCATTTGCAGATAATAGATTGGACAACTTTATTAGTGACTTGATTAGTAACACCTTTATTGCTTTATTTATACTGAGATTAGAGTCTTGATATTTATACTCTATTTACTAATTAGCTCAATTCTAAACGCAGCTGTTTGTGGTGGATATAACTTAAAGGTTTCCCAGTAGCAGAGACTGAATACACATGTGTCAAACTTTTCAGATTTGTATTTTTAAAAAATATATAGAAAGCCATGGGTATTTTTCTTTCCATAAGTCTATCACATGAAATCATGCTAGAATACATAGAAGTTTATTTTGATGACATCTGGAAAGGTTCAAAGGGTATCAACACTTTTGCAAGGCACTGTAACTAATAACCGGCATAACACACATTTTTTTTTCTGTATATAACACAAGAACACATGATAACGTCAGTAGTCTTTAGACATTTCCTGAAACTGCTGCAAAAAGAAGTGTTTATGGTGTGAGAAAGAAAGTAAAAAAAATAAGAGTTTGAAAAAAAAAGTGTTTGGAATATTGCATGGAGGGTATATTGGCAGTGTGTTCATACAGTATATAAGGCATTTTCCTACATGAACTCAAGAATGCCTGGAGAATGTATGCATGGAATTAGGTAGAGTTTCACCAAAGGTGTTGTTCACACATTCACTTCACAGCGGGATATTCTCCACTGGGGAGGCGTTCTCACAACAGAATACTCTGCAGGCTGGTGCTGTGGGGTAGCACACAGAGAGCACAACATGATGGAGATACCTGTGCAGCAGAAAAAAAAAATTGCAGTTGTATATTTACAGCGTGTTGGTAATGACAGATGCAGCGCCCCATGTCTCTGTTGTGATGAGTACTGGTATCATCCCCCCATGAATTTTCAGCATGTAAAAAAAAGAAAGTCCATTCTCCTTCCAGTGTCCACTGTTTTACATATAACACAATATCTATCCATATCAGAGTCTGAAATTACTAAAATCATACTTCAAGTGACAAAATATACAATGTGTTCTACACTGTCATAATGTATTTAAAAAGAAAGCACAAGAAAACCCAATAACACATCATTGTTCAATAGCTTGTTGGACAATCTTTAGCTACAATAATTTATAGTAATCATTTCCTTTGTTTATTAGGCTGATACACTGTTATGGTCAATTTTAGTCCACCTGCCTGCACTACTATTCTGACTAATTAGGTTTAAAATGTATAAATGTATCCCCAGTGTTATGTAAGGCTCCCCTACAATATTTTAGATGGATTAAGATCTGGGCTTTTACTTGGTCAGAGGATCTGGTCTTTACTGCAATACAAGCCCAAATAATCACCCTTTGTTCTGATACCAAGTTGTATATGTTTTTAGTAATTAAGTTAATGTATGTAGGTCAAAACGAGGGAAAGCCTGCCTCATGTGTTATTTTTAGGTACTGCAACTTAGCAATCGTTTTGAAACAAAACTTTATTGAACAGCAGTAGCAGTCATCCACTTTGTGATCTCCGCTTCTAGTGAAAATCTGCAGACATCTTTCGTTCATGGTTGCATTGCTGTTTTGTACTGCACGAGTAATTATGTGAGGTCGTTTCTGTACTAGATGTAGCTTCCTAATGTGCTATTTGACTGCAAAATAAGTTTTCTTTGTTGTGTAATTTAACCGCGAGTTGAGAAATTACTCAATATGGTGTCGGTAGCCTAGATCTATACACATAGATGTTCGGCAGAAACTCAGTATAAAAGTGCAATATATTCTGCACATATTTATATATTTATTGTATTTTTTGTCATGTGTTTCAGTTTCACCCTTTTGATTGTTAATAAACCTGCTGACAACGGTCTTTGGTCTTCAGAGTTTTAATAAGAGAAAAGTGTTAGCTAGCCTTTGCATCAGACATGTACAAGTAACGGGACGCCCTTCACTTATGATAGTCTTAGGAGTTTGGATAATGTGTTTTCACCAAGCATGTCGTATATTGAGGTCATCTCTTCTTTGACCCCACTGGTTCAATATACATTGCTCAAGGACTCGCGTTTCTTTACGAACCTGATTTGTGAAGCCTTATTATTTTGATTTTCTCCTTTTAATTCTTTCAGACATGCTTTACTTTGTGTTATTTTTAATTGTATCAGGAACTACATTAATGCATTGAATCTAGGAATAGTTTGGTGAACTGTGATGGACAATTTGACCATATTTTTCAATAACTTAAAAAACATAGTTTTGTTAAACAAAAGACAAAAAAACATAGTTTTGTGTAAACGGTGGAACAATGACATTTCATGTCTGCAGTATTTCACTTGTACATAGCCACATGCAAACCATTTTGATACAAGTGTGAAAGTCGGAGCTAATATTGGCTATGATGGTTCTTTGAATACTACAGTATGTAGAGACAAAATAAGTAATTCTACATTTGATGTGACTATTTAAGTCCAAACATATCTATTCATTAATTCAGTTATCAATCAAATGATGCTTATTGCTAGGGCTGTTGTAAAAGAATATTTTAGTAATTGAGTACTCTATAGAATATTTTTATGATTAATCAAGGAATCTCCCTCTTTCTTTCTCTCTCAGCGCCATTCCTACCGTTCGCTCCACGACGTGGCTCCGACAGCAGAAACGCTGTCGTACTCCAACCATCGCGCCACAAAATTCAACAATCCTTATTTCTCCCCAAACTCTCACAAATGCTACACAATTCAACACCATGCTGCTAGCACTTCACAACAACTCATAGGCAGAAGTAAGACCGCTGCCCACCACAAATAATGATCCGGGTGGAACACGGTGCGCTACATAATAAAACATTATTTAACGAAGCTTCGAGGCAGATACATTTTCCTCGAGGAATTTTAATAGTCGAGGTACTCGAATCATTCGAGAAATTGTTTCAGTCCTACTTATTGCTTCATTTATTACTTAAAAAATGTTTGACAAAGCTTCTAAAGGATTAGAGTATATCGAACTGGGTCTCACCACTATTGCTGTACAGCCCTCTCCCCACCTCCCATATTTTAGGAAGGGTGTACTTTTTTGACAATGCAAGAAGCTTAATTCCTCCACGATGCTGACTTAAGATATAGAAACATTTAACATTAATTTTGTCAGAATATATACATGTTTTTAGTTATAATACATTGTCAGGTATTATGTATCCTGACAATACATGTATTTTCAGGAAGGATGTATCCCTAATCAAAAATAATCATAACCATAGCTTGCACAGTAGCTATTTAAAACTGATCATTTCCAGAAAACTTTTATCACTTTGCCTGTTTGAGCTTTGTCTCTTTTTGTTGCAATATTTAACAAAGCCTTTTATTCAGGCTTTCTGTTTTGGCATGTCAGCATTGTTCAGTACAATCATCTATAAACATGGGTCTCAACCTCTTTGACTTTCATGTTGACCTTTCCCTCTGACAGCAGCGAATGACAACAGTGTCAGATTTGTTCAGTCAGATGGCGACCAAAGCTCATTATCAAACAGCAGGTTTGATGTACTAATGTCAAGATGTTGATAACTGATGAAGGTAAATGTCACATCACTGTCTCTATCTGTGCTATGAGCGTGTGTCTACGTGCTGCACATTTTGCTTATTCATGTCTTTGCCCTTGGTTCCAAAATTAAGGAGTTCGAAATGAACAAGTAAAACATTACAAAATGTGTGGATAATTTAAAAAAAATTATTCATTCTCCTTTTAAATAAAGTTGAATTAGCCATTGTCCTCAGGACCACATTGTTACCAGCACCATTTTCCATAATTTGCCCAAGTAACACACTTGCATTTTTTTTTCTTTTTCACTATGAAATGCACTGAGCCAAAACAATGCCTGGAAAATCACCTGCTTTGATGAAATGTCACCAGTGCTTCCAGAGATAAAGCCAGCCATTAGCAGCTTTCTTCATTAGCCCAATTAAATGGCCCTCAGGAAATGCACTGACAGAAAGTGTATTTGGAATGGGCTGCTGGTGAACAGCTGCATTAAAACCCTATTTCGTAAATTAAATTTCAATCTAATGGCAATGGCCTTTCTTCAGGTGGTAATAAGAGAGAGGAGGCCTATTCCTGCCTGCACTATTTAACCTATTTCTAGATTTCCCTTCCCCATTTTCTGGCATCCAGATTTCTTTCTTTCACACAGCTTAAAAATATCCAACTCTTCCACTAGATAGAAATTTGAGCCAACAGAATGAAGACTAGGTGTGATTTTTTCCCCCTTTACTACTTCTTTAAAGGAAAGAAAATTGAAATGAGAGCAGACATTTACACATGGAGAAATTTTCCTGCAACACACTTTTGCCTCTTTCATAGTGACTTTTTTTCTTGACAGTGGTTGGCTTCACATGTTCATTTTTTATCATGTTCCCATCAGAATCTGTCCTCTGTTTTCTTCTCAGTGTTCAATTCTTTGCTGTGTTTTATTGAGAGAATATGTGACACAGTGTGCACCTAACAGTACTTCTTCTGGTATTAGATGAATCAGCATATTAGAAGGCTGTGCTAAGAATATTTCTTAAGATAGCACATTGTTGGAGTAAATTACCAAAATGCTGCATTTTAGTTTTAAAGTTTAAGGCTGTTCCACACCGAAAAGGTCAGAAGGACAAAGTTTGAATGGACAGAGAATGCACAAATATGTGCAATTTTCATTCAGTTTAGTTCCCTTTCATACAACGCTTTTGAAACTTCATGCAAAACATCATGTAGTCATAACAGCTGTTCACCTGAGGCAGTATCAAAAGAGGCTGCCCACTAAGAGCAGCAATACGTGGCACCAAGCTACCCAGAATGTAGTTCTGTGCACCTGAGATTCAGCAGTATAGATAATCACATAATGATGATCACATAATAAAGTAATGTAAATAGGCCATAACGTCAGTTTTGAAAAAGTAATTAAGCAATAAATCAATTAATCAAAAGACTTGAATACTCTTCTCCATATTCAGTAGAAAAACCTTTATTTGCATTACAGCAAACAAACCCTTCTTAAAATTGCTGACCAGCTTTTTGCATATTTTCACTGCAATTTGGAGGATTTATTTTTGGCAATGAGTTCCTACCCTTGAGGTTGGAAGGCCTCCATCACATCGCTCTAATCTTTAGCATCCTCCGCAAATTTTTCAACAGATTCATGTTGAGACTCCGGCTGAGTGTAAAACAGTAATGTCACTTTTATTAAATAAGAAACATATTGGGGAATCTAATAAATCTATAAGGGGGTATGCGTTACAATATGTCTGGAAATCATGCATCAACCTCATATCTTTGTTTCCCTTTCCATATTTGGTCTGCTGTGTAGTCTGCTTGCATTCTAACTGTAAGTGAACAGTTAGAATGCCTCTTACAAGTAGGATAACTAAGTGGTGCAGAAAACAGATTCACTTGTTTCAAATGAACCAGTTGGCCTTTTTGGACAGGCGTGAAAGCAGATCAAACTGTTTTGGTGCAAAAGCACCTTACAATAACCCCAATTTCAACAATATGTAATTTCAAAGTAGAGCTGAGTTCCTAACTTTTACTCTTTCATAATCTGTTTTCTGTATTTCACTGAATTGCTCTGCCATGAAAGCGTATCGCTCCAAGTCCATGGATTGAAACTACTACTCCCCACGATGCTATTTGTGATTTATTGTGCTAAAAACAGGGGGAATTACAACTTGCATATTTGAACATTCATATTATACAACTTTTAATGTACCAAAGTGCAAAATTAGCATAATATGCCTGTTGCAGCCTTTCGTTCCAAAAAGCCAAAAATAAAACTCCAATAAAGGCTGTGGGTGGTAACAGGTGGTTTGGGATTTGTACGCACTTTGACTTGATTCATTTATTGTTAAAGTAGAAATAAAGGTCTTGTAACTTAGTTGAAATGAAAAATAATCTCAATTTAATGTTTGAAGGTATAAACAATTGTAAACAAGTGTAAATAAGTGTTCAAGTGGTCAAAAAATCATTCTACCAAAACCTCCCGTCCACACCAGACATCCACCAAACAATCCACCCGGTGTGTTCTTAATTACTCAAATTGGTGGGAGGGTCTAACAATTAACAACGTAAACTAAACAATTCCAAATATAAAAATTAATTACAAATTTTGATTCTAAATTAACTTAAATATATTCCAACTACCCAAAAAACAAAACAAAATTGGTAGAAATTATAAATTACAAAACTTTTACATAAATGGCCACGACAATGCCACTGCAAACGTCAAAGAATATATTACCACAACTTGGTGACTGCACTTGTTTTAATCTGTTTAGAACTTAAGTTTTTGATATTTCTTTATCAAAGTACCAATACAATTCCTCAAGGATATCGAACTGGAAATAATGTACCAATGTTTAATCAGATAAGAGTTTAAGTGCAATAATTCCATGGTAACCACAACATCTAAATACTTCTATAAATAGTTGCTGCTTGTGTTTATGTATATTTTTGAGTGAAATGTAAGTATAACTGATAGTTTTGTTCCTGTTTCTTACAGCATGGGTCATGCCAAAAGTCAAATGTGAGAACCATTAGCTTTATTTTCTTTTGTGACGCCTAATGCAAAACTGACTTACATTTGATCCAACTTTTTTTATACTGATGCCGCTGGAATCGTTAATCTCACTCCAAGCTGCCCACTAAAGCTGGTACTACCAAAATACATACTAAAGCATACACTGTGTGAGTTGTCTTCGTTCACGTTCCCTGAGTCACAGCTTACTTTTCACTATGTGATGGTGCACAGTTAAACTTTTTGGTACGTGCTGCTACTTGATGAAGTGAAGACTGACACTCTTCACTCCAGTAAATTGCTTGTTAGGAGGAAAGTAGCAGTCTGCAGACTCTCACACAAAGGATTGTTAGTTTGAGATGAGTCACAGACAATGTTTTCCACAGTCCTTTGGCACTTCCACTTTACTTTCACTCAGTGTTGCTCAGTTTTTAGCTCCACTGGTGAATGGACAAGAAGTCTGCCCTGTACAAAACCATGTCACAGTGTTCCTGAAGTTCCTAAATTAAAATTGTCTAATGTCAAACTTCTATGTTCCCAGATATGGTAATAGATGCTCCTAGTATATGTGAGTAGCAACAGTCTCCCTGCTCTGAGACAGTGCTTGCTGCAGCTCATCTTCAGATGATCTGATTTCAGTAAAAGTAGTAGCCTGTCCTCATAGAAAGCCACTGAGAGAGTGAATAAAAACAAAAGCTACATTATGTGAAAGTTTACATTACTTACATTTATGCCTTTTTCATCTCTGATGACAAAGAAGAGTTGTGCCCTAACCCTCTTTCACAGTCAGGTGAGAAGGAGAGTTTTAATGGCAGGCCAGATGTCAATGCACTGATCGATTCAGAAATACTCCCAGCGCTGCTTTAACCCATTTAACAACAGTTTTCGCCATGGGAATCTGTCAATGTATGCTTCTGTATATGCTCTCTGTGCAGTATCTGTTTGCAACAGAAACAGATCCTGTCCTGGGTTTGCACATGCCAAAAGGAAGTCTCAAGACAAACAATGTTTTAAAATAGCTTGACAGGCAACATGCTTGCCCAAATGTACTGTGCATTGTGAATGTGTCACTCTGTGTCTGTTTTTGTCTAATGTATGTGTCAGGACAGTGTGTAATGTCAATATGTTGATTTCTAATTTGTCTTCACAAAGGCTCCAGGTAATGTATGCTTCTATCAGAGAGTTTAGGAAAAGGACAAGCTTAATGGTCAAGCTCAATTTGAATCTCTTTGAACCTGTTTTCCTGTGAATATTTTTTTTTCAACCACGTTAATGGTTTGCACATTCCAAGAAGTCAGTCAGTGATTGCATTTTAGCAGGTTTTGCCTCTCATCAAAGAAGCTTTTTATCAGCTATGCGAGATGTTTAGATGTTTATGGGTTGTTGTTTGTGGCAGCAAAAATGAGATTAATTGGTCTCATATTTTTTCATGGGCAGAACACACAGAAAAGTGCTTCTCTACATCTTTTAAATAAAAGTCCTATTTGATGCATATAATAAAGCCTCTGGATTGCTTTGAGAAGAATAATTTTCCTGTCTTCTAACAGAACATGTAAGGCACATTAATTGTAATTATCCCCCACATTTTCTAAACATCAAGTATTGCCCACAAAGATTTTAATCACATTCGGTCAGCTGAGGCTGACACAGAATATTGGTGGAGCAATGTGAGGCTCGCCGATGGAATGATTTTTATTCACCCTGAGGTGCAAATAATTACTTCCCCTTGCAGAGCCAGGAACCATGCTGAGACAAGGAGATGAGACCAACTGAGTTCTTTGGTATGGGCCTGCTTTTAAATGCTACCCCAACATCAAATGACACACCAACAGACAGTTACCCATTAAAATTTGCCCATCAAGCGCAGTTTAGAGAGGGGTAGTCTTGACAGAAAAATTATCTCCTTAGAAGTAAGAATGAGACCATACATTTCCTTTTACTCCCACTGCAGATTTATGTCTATTTTTCTTGTTTTTACTGAAAGATATCATCTCACAACAATGCACTTAGCAATAGAGCTGAAATTAATAAACACAATTGAAACACATTTTTTACAGTCTAATTTATTACTGTATTATTTATTACTGGGTAATAAGGTTAAGGGTATATAAGAGCCTAAGATTGTCAAAATCTAAGATATAAATAGTGTGTTTTATAATTATTGATTGAGATTGGAAAAGACTGAATTGACAACCCAACAGATCTGCTCTTTTAAGTTCTCAGATCTTTGCTAACTAAGGTCAATGCCCAGGCATAATTATGATTGGGAAGCCAATGAAAATGTTTATATGTTTATATATGAATAAATAGTGGATAGCAAAATAAATCACAAAAGACCCCTAAAATTTTGTTGTTCACCTATGACACGATTCAGGACAGTTTAAGCATAATTGCTTTTTATTTGTGGTCAGTTTCCCACTTTATTGCATGAATTACACAAAATCATCCAATCCCATGCAAGTCTTTGTCCAGACCTAGTTCAGTACCTTGTCTGCTCCTTTCTTTTTGTATGATAAAGGACAAAAATAAGAACATGGACTACTTTACATCAAAGTAGGTCAAAGTGATTTTCTACAGAGGAGGTAGAATCACATGGGTCACTGCATTATTTCTGGCAATTCAGTAAGAATGAGTGTTGTAGGACTGTCGAAAATTACCAACCAATTTTATATAGTTGACCCAGTAGAGTGTCTATATTTGTCTTGCGCTGGGTTTATTGTATGTGGAAGGAGTAGATTTGTCCTTCCTACTATTTCCAATCCAATCTCGGTTTAACTGGCCTTTATCACCTCTGTTCTCTACAGCAGTTCATTCTAGACTGGCAATGCATGTCTGTCAATGTTGAATTACACTTTGAGTATAGTTATTTATAAAGTATGATGAAATTGTAGAAACCCCTAAGCAGATCCTTTAAAACCGATATTCTTGAAAACATCTCTATGTAAAGTTTGGAGAACAAACTGCTGCATTCTTTGGATTTGAAGATTCTCCTTCAGTGTTTTGCTTTACTTGGTCTCAACTGGAGCAGCTTAGTTGTCAATAGCAATTTTGACTCAGGAGATGGTCACGGACTACCCCTCTGTTGCTTAACATGCCTGTCTTTTCCTCTTTACACTTCCCTCTTCACCCCACCTCCTCAATAGCTATTTGCTTCATTCCCTCCACCAGCCACTCCTTCTTCTCTTTTTCCCTCTCTGTGACCTCTGTTTCAGTCACCCTGTAGTGAACAGGTGTATCTGTCTCTCTCCTGATGAGTATATTACTCTGAAGTGGCTCCATGGTCCCCATAGACCCCCTGCCTCCTAATACGCTTAGCTCTCACAGCTTATGTCAGCTGGAGTGGGTGGTCTGATAACGCTCCACTTGATCAAGCCATCCCCATCAGGGTCCATCTGGTCCACGGTCACGCCGGTCCTCTCGCATGTCAGGGAGTAAAACTGCAGACAAACGTTTAAATAGAGTTTAACCTTCCCTATTTTCTATAAAAGTTAGGGAGTTTACACTGAGTTCAGCATGGCTTTTTATTTCTAATTAAGTCATGTGGAGATTAATGGGAAATGGCTGAGCAGAACATTCACCTCTTTGGGTAAATATTATGTGATTGGGAGATAACATCCATTGTGATCCCACATTACTTCACAACATCATCAAAATAATGTCCTCTATTATCCCTTGCATTTACATCAGGACCAGTTCAGCATGTACCACCTTTTAACTTCTGACCCTTGAAAAAATACAGACCCCCTCCAACACCCCCCCCCCCCCCCCCCACAAACACACACAACCCTGCATAAGATTAAGCAGACACTGAACATATGAACTAAATTTACGTTTTTGTACTCTCTGTATTGAATAAATATTCAAAATATATTTCCTGTCATATCTACTACTATCAGTAAGGACAGCTATAGAGGTTTTGTTGTGTTTAATCAAACTTATAAAAAATTGCCCCAACAATGTTAATATATCTGGTAAATTTTGAGCCTTACTAAGCTATATTTTTAAAATTTTATAACAAATAGCAAAGGACATAATTGTGAACTGGAGGGAAAAAATGTACATGCTTTTCAAATGCTTTGAAAATTGGAGAATTGTACCCCTCTTTAATCTGATACCCCTAAATAACATCCAGTGTAGCTACATTTCAGATTGTAAAATGGAGTCTGTCTGTATATTACCCTTGTTATTAGCAAAGCTGTTCTGCGACAGTTTTGCTAAAGAACATAAACCTAAGTCATCAAGAAAAATAGGACCACAGCAATCAGGTGAGAGATTTTGATGTGGAGAAGCATAATTTTACCACCGGAAATGGATAGTGTACGACACAACTACAAAATCACCGCAATATGACTGTCCATCTGCACTAACAGGCAAGGCAAGGAACACAAGGGGCTTATGGTGACTTTGGAAGGACTGCAATGATTTATAGCTTAAGTGGAATTAGCTATCAACAAGTCAAGTATCACTTATAAACTATATAAATCTAACCTTTATGGAATGGTGAAAAGAAGAGAAAAAAATTGACCCATTAAAAAAAAATTATCTTTGAAGGTCGCCACAATCTATTGCAGACACAGCAAAGGTGTGGAAGAAGTTGGTCTAGTCACTCCAAAACTAAACTTTTGATCCTACATGCAAAACACTACTATTAATAATCACCCCCTCCTTAACATAAGACATTGTGATGGTAATATCATGGGAGTGTGTTGCTTTACAATAACAGGGTTGCAAGTTGCTCAGAGTTGGTAGGGAAATAGATGGAGCTTATTGAAGCCCAATCCAAGAAGAAAGTCTGTTAGAGGCTGCTGACTTGAAACAAATGTGAATGTTCACTTTCCAGTAGGACAGCGACTCTAGACTTTCAGCCAGAGCTGCAGTAAGAATGTTTAGAACAAAGCATATTCATATGTTAGTGGCCCAGTCATGGCTCTAATCTAAATCCATTTACTTTCACCTTTAAATACAGTAAAAGATAATAGTTCTTCAACGTATTAATGAGGAGGTTGGGGTGGATGAATACATGTGGACAACATTTTTCAAATGATTTGAAAAATAATGACAATGATAAATAGAATCTACCTTTTCACTCAGACAAAAAATTAAATATTGACTCTCAGGCTAAGACGTTTTGTAAATCCTGAGGAAAATAAGATTATTAGTTTTTTTTGGTTTGTTTGTTCTAACAAGCTATTAATTTAGAGCCTTGCGTGAACAGTGATTAAAATAAAATGTTTGTGAAATTGAAAACATAGAAATTGCAGTGGTATTGAAACAAAGAGTTGCTGAAATAAGATTTGCTGAAATACTGCATGATTGGATCACAGAGCTGTGATTGTATTTTTGGTGCCACACTAACCCAAGAAACCAATTTTAATTTACACAGACATTTGAAGCATTTTTAATATAAGATATATATTGATTTTAAGTGCTTTGAAAAATATCCACTGTACACTGAAACTGAAACGGTGTAGCAGAGAACACACTTCTAGCACAGGAATTAGGATTAAATGTCACTAGATGCAATTACAAGCTCTTGAGGTTCATAATGTGGTCTCACTAGTGGAGTTCAATGTTCTATTTTTACAGTAACAGGGAGATATGAGACTGTATCCTCTTTTCATTCATGATGTCCCCTTCTATTGTTTCCTGCAGAGTATAAATAATAGCAGGCTAACGCATGTACTGTACAATCCATTGTGGCCTTGGGACAGCAGAGGCAAAACAAGGAAGATTTTTTTTATTATTTTAGTTCCCATTAACCATGATTGACCCAGCCTCCTGCCTTGTCTTCCTTTCTTTCCTTTTTCTCATTTTTGTGTTTTTCACTTTCACCTACTTGCAAACACCTGACCCCCCTTTGCCTTCCCACAAAGAAATATCAATGGAATTGAGAGCAAAACAAAGACTTCAAGCCATCCCTGTAGAGCAGTGTGGTGCCGGTGCTCAAATGTGTATCACTACAAAGGTGCAGCACCTGATTCCCTCAGAACTGATGCAAGACTTTGTACACTCCAAGGGCCTTGAACTATGCATGAGGGTTGTGCTCATCATGATTAGATGTACACAACAGACAGGAACAACGACAGAACACTTAAATCTTGTTGCACTCACACAACATAACACAAACTGCAGATTTTACACTCTGTGTGCATTTTCCATAGGCACCATCCATTGCATTGTTTTTTTTATGTTTTTGAAATGTTGTTTTTTTTCTTATTATTTATAAACTACTACAAGTTTGTTGTGATAAAGTCTTCTCAGTTTGTGTTGTTTGCTTTAGCATTCCTATTTCTCCAACTAATTATTTCTAGCAGTGTGTAAATCCACACAAATAAAAAACTAAAACAGAGTAGGAAATAACACTATTCCGTTTGCACCTTTATTTAAACAGTGTGTTGTCTATGGCAACCACAGGCACTGTTTCTCCCTTACTGCGTCTTGATGGCATGCACAGATTCACAGTTCCAGACAATATGCTAATTTGATTTGTTTACTGGAATCCGCTTTTATTTAAGCTTGATTTCTAAAACTGTTAACCCTATTTTATGAGTTTGTCAGTGTCACAAGAGGCACCTGTGTGTTAAGACGAATGGGGTGACAAACACATTAGCACCATCTAGTGGCGAGTTTAAAAGAGATTTTCAGTACATCAAAGGTTTTAAATGTTTATTGTAAAATCTATCTGTCTGTCTGTCTGCCTGCCTGCCTGCCTGCCTGCCTGTCTGTCTGTCTGTCTGTCTGTCTGTCTATCTACATTTACTTTTTAGATAATAACTGAATTGTTTATTCAGACATAGTGTCATTATGCCCTACAGATCAAGTATCTTAATTAGGGAAAAACTCATACTCCAGTTAATTAGCCAGTATAATAATAATAAAAAAAAGAAAAATCTGAATGTCAACTAAATTATATATGCACTTCTACAGTGTTCCTGCAATCATCTTCAAATGTGTCCTCTAAGAAAACACATCCTTTTACCTTTGTGAAAGTGCCAGCTCATGACGTTCACAAAAAAGATCTACCATTTAGCCAAGCATGTGAAGACTGTTAATAAGTTTAGCTCATGAAAGTTATGAACCAATCTCTAAATAACATCAGTGCAAACATCCATGCATGCTAGAGATTCTTTGCCTGAGGTCTGCAAAAAACTTGTGTTTGTCATGACAACATAGGTGTTTGCTTAAATGGGAGGGTAATTCAATTTGCAAGGCCTGCGTTAAAATTTGATTTGTGTCTGATAAAGCTACAAGACAGCAGCGGACAAAATTTCAGCATTATAATTGCCGAAACTGTTTGCGACAGTGCCGACCCCAATCATTCTTTTCCCCAGCTTGTCATTGTAACCAAATTTAATAAAATGGTTGAAGGAAAAAGAGAGGAACCCACACTTACTATTAAGGAGTTCTGTAGATAGGGTCCCAAAGTAGTTCTAATTGTGTGTATTCAGATATGTTTTTAATAGTTTGAGAATACTAAGAAAAGCAATTCTTAGTCAGACTGCCACATCAAATACTGAACATCCACATGCAAGCCTTTTTAACTGAAGTTAAACTACCACTTAGAAATTATGTAGTCATTGCATTTTTTAATTGGCTTTTGGAAAGACTCATAATGATTTTACACTGAATATTTAGCAGTTTTTCAATAATATAGCACAGATTTGTCTTTAATTGAACATTAATATCTCTTTCCCCCCCTCTTTTTAACAGTGTTAGACCCATATTCTGGGACATGAGTACTACATCATGTAATCAAGAGACAGTCATAATTTTAGATAATAGATGAATAGATACCTTAATGGATGACGTTTTGCTAAATAATGTACAGCTATGAAACTATTTACTGCAAAGTTGACATTACAACTACAAGAAAACAACTGGAACACATATCAGCAACTTGTCCTTTAAAAATATAACATTTGTTTGTGTTAGTGTTAGTGTTAGAGTTGCTCTAACCCAGGTTGCCCTTTTGTGTAACCAGCCGCCCATGTGGTCCATGCCAAGAGCCAACCTTGTCCAGAGCCTTCAGCATCTGATGCGAATCTTATTCACACCTGGTGCTCTGCCACCATTGACCTTTGTAGCTAACTCAATGACCTCTGCTTTAACCATGGAATCACCTTCAGGCTTAGAATTATCATAATGTTTTCTATATAATGTTTTGCTAAATGCCAGTATAATTACATAAATGTTTTTTCAGAGAATATTGTTTTACTTTCTTCATAGTTAGAGATTTACATACATTAAAATTATTATGCCTTTAGCTTATGAGGAAAGCTCTGGTAACAATAGGATTTGTACGCTGTTGATAAGATCATTCACAGCATTTCAGTTAAATGGACACACAACTGTGGGTGTGTTTTCAGGTAACACCACAAGCACACTGCATGTGCCATGTTCATCTGTTCAAATAATTGTATGCAAGAATATACAAAATATACCATCACAGTATTTTGGAAGAAGGGGTTCTGCAACCCCTGCAATGGACTGGCGACCTGTCCAGGGTGTAACCCGCCTCACACCCGAAACGTTCGCTGGAGATAAGCCCCAACTCTCCTTCTGACCCCACCAAGGGGGATGGATGGATGGATGGATGGATGGATGGATGGAGGGATGGAGGGATGGATGGATGGATGGATGGATGGATGGATGGATGGATGGATGGATGGTCAACCTTAAAACAAAACAAAAAAATCTTGAGAAGATGCTTTCTCAAATAAGTAAGAGAGTGTTATTATCCCCAGTGAAACATGTCCTGTACCTACATCTGACAGGCCTCTCAGAGGGGAAGAAGTCATCACTCCAAAAGCAACATAAAACAGTAAACTGCCAGCTTACAAAGGCTCTCAGAGAGACAGACCTTCATTTTTAGAAGGGTGTCCTGTGGGCTGCTGTAACTAAAACTGAAGTGTTTGATCAAAGTGACCATCATTACTTTTGGAGGGGGGGAGCTTGTAAGTCTCAGAACATTATCAGAACTTTTAAGTATCAGTGGCAGCATCATATTGTTTATTTTATTTTATTTTATATTTTTTGGGCCATAAACCCAAACAATCAATCAAATTTTATTTGTATAGCACATTTCAGCAGCAAGGCATATCAAAGTGCTTTACATGATATCCAACACAGAAACACAATGCAATGGACAATGGAGGGAGGAGAGACATACACATTTTTTAGCTGGAAATTCAAGCATTGTTTTTAGTTTGCGTCAGCTAATGATGACAATATTAAGGTTTGTTGTTCCCTCTTTGCTGGTAAAGTGAAATTGTTACACTCTTAAAAGTACAGAAAACAGAAAAAGGAGTGATTTTTCTGTAGTTTAATAAAATGCCAATTTACATTATTATGTGAAAAAAGAACTTTTCAACAAATGAATTGTATTTTACTATGTTTTAAGGTTTGTCAGCTAATGTGGATTGATATTTATTGTAAACCTTTTTTTTCTTTTACAATTCTTTTTTTTGTTGTTGTTGTTTTTTTTTTATTGTCTGAAATCAATTTATAAAACCTGCACAGAATCTTTTTGTCCTACAATAATAGCCTTCTAACCTATCAAACTATCTGGCTTCAAAAATATTTCATCAAATTTAAAGAAGCACCTGGAGTCTCAGCATGGCACAGTCAAAATGACAGAGCAAGTCCCACTGAAGCAGAGAGCTGGGACTAAAATGCAGGAGGACCCCATCCACCCAAACAACAAAACCTGATTTTCAGTACACAACCAGTAACTTGAGCAGAATTGAAGAAGTTAGTCAGACAGAAAGGAACAGAGGAAGTGCTGTCCTTGAATCCAGTTGTCTTGCCCTGATTGTCAATTTTATGTTGCGGTGTTGGGGGCTGTGTAAGTACTAATAAAGTAACTTGTAATGTAACTTGATTGCTTTTAAGATCTAGTAGTCAGTTAAACAACTAAATTACATTTTCAAGGAATAACCAGCAATCAATAATCAAGTTACTTTTCATCACTAGTTACAAATTGGAGGACAGAGCCTGGTCAATACCAGCCCCTTGCTCTACACTTTGCGTAGTAAACAGGGTCTGGGTTCTCGGCTATCAAGAAACAATTGCTTCCTGGAACCGTGAACTCTGTTGAGGTTGAAATTATAGCTGATCCCTAATGTTTGATGTATCTAATGTGCCAGATTGACACCAGGAAGTTTACCAGAAATTGCCTGCACTGTAAACAACTATCTGTCAATTCAAAAAGGGAAGTGCCAATCTGATCCAGGCGGCTGTTAACGTTAATTCAGTATTTGGAAGCGTGACCAACACGGACTGAACAGCTTTGTGCATTTCCTTTGCTGCCATTGCTGAAACTACGATTGTAAAACAGCAAGAAAAATCAATATCGTTCACAACTTCTCCTTCTGTTCGCTGATTGACCTGGTAGGAATTCTACCACAGAGAATCTACTGTAAGTCTCTCTCCGGTAGTGCTTTAAGCACAATCTTAAACAGACTGTGGTTTAATTGAGATTTGAATCGAGCAGAATAGTGTAGGAAGGCAATAGCCAGTCTAAGATGTTAGCAAAATCACTATCTTGGGATTTCCGTCGTAAGTCCATTATCTCAGCTCCACATAAATGTGTGGACAGAACATAAAAGATGTGTTTGAGCAAAAGTTACAAGTCTCCTCATTCAGTTACATGATTTCTTTCCAAGTATCTAGTCATAATATTCACAAACATTTGAGAGTTTTGTGCATGGATAAACTTTTAATTTCTCAGGTCAGCCAGGCTTACCTAGTTTTTTTCTTCTATATGATATAATATAGAAGAAAAAGGGGGGACATATTTTCATGGGCTATTTTGTAACTATATTCCAACTTTTGAGTTATGTCCATGAAAATATGTCCCCCCTGAGAAATTAAAAGTTGTGTCTGATTTAATTGCAAATGATGAGAGAAAAAGGTTCTGTGTGTATTATATTTCTGATTCAGAGTGTACGTAAATATTTGGTTTCTCTTGTATCATTAATGTTCCTGCACATAACAGTTCCTTATATGGCAGATATGTTTTTTTGATGTTTTTGGAGTTACTAAATTATAGCAGACTTTATCTATAGAACTGCCTTAAAGATTAATAGCGAAAGACAATGATATTGTTAACAGTAATTAATTTAATCAGAGTTAACCATCCATTTTAAATTCTTAATTATAGGAGATGGCCCTCTGGTGACCAGAATGAAAGAATATTCATTTGCTTTGTCTTTGATGTCACTGAAACAGGCACCCCCTTTCTCCCGTCTCAAAAAAACAAAAAAAAAAACAAAATCATATGACTTTTTATGAACTGCCATGATATATAATGTAATGAGCTTGTGCCAAGATTAGCCACTCAAATTCTGTCCGAGTCTGTTTCCCCCCATCAGAACAAAATGAATATGTCCATGGCAAGTTAAAAATGGAAATATTTTTAGGAAGTTCTAAGTTTATAATCAACATAATAAAAAACTGACTTTTAAAACAACTATGAATGCACAGTTCATAACGGGAGGAGTTACTTTGGAAACATGCAAAACAGCATAAGCTCAAACATCAGTTCATCATGAGTAACAAGGGTCATGATATCACCCGAATAGTTACACAGGACTATTTTAAGTTAGGAAGTTGCTGACATATGTGTAAGTAAAACTAAGCAAAACTCCCTCAAAAGGGTGTTTGGATAAATCTCTCTGAAGATCTTTGGTGGCAGATTATGCAAGTCTTTCTCCACAAAAAACAGTCAGAAATCCATTGAGATGTTTTACTTTCTAAACATGGAACGTCTCTGGGAGCTTTGTTCCAGAGTCATCTAGTAACACCATAGTTTCATCTCAAATTAATAATCCAAAAAGAATTTATACTAACGCTATAGCAAACTGCTATATTATCTGGCACACAAGTTTGGTAGCATGGCCATTCAATATAGCATCAGTGCACAGACTTCACACTATGCTAAACCTTTTATTCAATTATTCTATTATAATGAATTGCAGTCATAATGGTACTATCATACCTGTCTTCACACAATATATTACAACAAACTTTCTATGTAACATATTTTCATTTTTGCAAATTTAATGATATTTTGGATCCTCAGTTAATGCCATAGTATCTAGGGTCTGTCACTATTTGCTGTAAATTCTCAAAAAAAAATTAAAAACTGGGAAAGAGTATTTGGTGTTTGATTAACCAAAAAGGGCACAAGTCACTCCGTTATTCACTGAACTTCACATGGCTGCCCAAATGTAACTTCAGTTGCTCGCACTCTCTTACAGAACAGTTTGTGTGTCTGCACCGAATCTTTAGACGTATGTTGTTTTAAGACTGTGTTCATTTCTAGAATGTCACCTGATGCTGCCATCCTTATATACATGGCGCTCAATCAGACTGATCTCATTTGTTGTTAAAAGACTGTAAAAGTCAGTCAGTGACATCTTCATCGTCATCATCATTAATCATTGTCGTCAAGTTTATTTGTGTAGCACATTCCAGGAACAAGGCAATTCAAACAGTTTTAGATGATGAAAACATAACGTAATAAGTAAGAAATCCAGACTAAACTAATGATTTTCCAGTTGTTATTGATTAAAGCCAATGCAAATACTTTTACCACTTTCTATGTAGACAAAATGATAACCAAACAAGTGTGTTTTTGTTTGTTTTGTCAGCTGAACCCAACAGCAATCTCTTTTCCATTTTAACAATTTCTTATGTTTCAAAGTGATCACAACCTTCAACAGGGTACACCTTTATTTCATTCACTCATGCACAACTTAGTTTTACAGAGTCCTCTAAGAATCTTTTCCAATTGTACAAGATCCTATAAAGTGTTATAATGTTGATCATTTTCTCTCCTTCTGATTTGCAGACAGTTTCTTAGCAACAAAAACACATTATCCCTCGACAACATCATTCCCTCTCTCACTCGAAAAAGGCACATGCTCCTCTTCAGCTTCTGTTTCATCAGGTCTTCGCTAAAGTGTCAGAAAATGAGTCTCATCTTTGATGTCTGAGAATAATGCGGACTGGACCATTAACACTGTATACGACAATGGTGATGAAGAACAAAGCCCAGAGAGGTGAACAGCCATAACCGTTGACTTTCCAATCAGCTTTTTCCTTTCTTGACACAACCACTTACAAACACTAGAACTTCTCATTAAAGGCCAGCTCCAATTAGTGTGAGTCAGCAACTCAGACTCTGGCTAAAGCTAAGGACATTTTTAGTCCAACACTTTATGCATTAAAGTGTTGGACTAAAACACTTTAGTCTCCCAGCTTTCTCCTGGGCAGTTTAATGTTTATGACTAAATATAATCGCTGGCCTACAACAAATGTAGGAAAAGTTAGATTAGGCCATAAAGTCACTGAAAAAAGTAGAAGATTTTATTTATGAAACTTGTATAAATTTAAACAAATGTTTAGGTTTGAAAAAATCAACTTTGGTTTCCCTTTGGGAAACTGGCTGAAAGTTGTTTCAGTACAACACATTGGTCTGTCAGAAACCACGCCTAAACCTACTAAATTATATCATTTGTTTCAAAAATGATTTACAAACCACTTAAAAGCAAACTATTGTACCATTGCCACATTGCATTTATAAACTTGGCCAGTGATGTAATACTGCATACATATCAATATAACCCATTTTAGAAATTTCTCATCTTGATGTGATTATCTGGAGCTGCTCAGTGAGGGGTTTGAATCCTAGAAGAACCCACATAAAACCTGAGCGCACAAGTGGTCAAGCTTTAGTCTGTTGTGACAGACCCCCACCAGCTGTCATTCATTGCTCCTTCCCTTTTTGTTTACACTGTAAAACTCTTCACCAACCACCACATTTTCTGAAGGTTTAGAGGGCTTACAACAAAAGAAACCGGAGAGCAGAAATACACACTCTCTGGTTTCACGCCATTAAAAACGGTTGTCTATGGTAGAACTGGAAAAAAGCATCTTAAAAAAAGACCTCTGCTGATTTATGTTTGTCCCTCCCCACATTGAGAGGGCAGGTGTTTGGATTGCTGTAATCTGCATGTTGCTTTCAAAGGCAGAAGTGGCCTGCTGCAAGGATGTTCTTTAGCTCATCTAGGCTCTCACTGGATTACCCTTCGCTTAGAAAAAGTTTGGTATTATGCAGAGTTTTGTTTGGTGTTTTTATTCTTTGTCATATAGCAAACTTAAAATCAATATTTCTTTGCCTTGTAAAGTTCTATGTTTTCACATGTACTTTAGTTGTAGAGTACAGAATACAATCAATAGAGGAGATAACATACATTTAAATATTTTACAATATATTCCCAGTAAGCGCTGTCCAGATCCTGTTTGTGATTCAAAGTCATGCAAATGAATTTGTCTGGTTTAGGAACCTCATGGTCATATATTTCCATTTTGCAGATGATGTGGTTGAATCTTCTGCTCATGACCTCCAGTTGGCACTGAAACAAATGAGTGACAAGTAGATTTTACTATTACCCCTTTTCCACTGGCTCTACTTCAGCAGCCCGGCTCTACTACGAAGTGAACGCATTTCCACAGGCCCGGCTCGGTTTGTAGCAAGGCCATTGTTCTCAACTAAAAAATGTTGGAGTGACATAAAGCCCTTCAAGTATCCTGACTTTTATGAGTGATGGTAGGATGGAACAGAAGACAGACTGACAGGGTCTCATCAGCTTTAATGCAGGTGCTTCTCCAGCCTGTTGTGATGATAAAGAAATCTTAGAAAAAAAACCAAAGTTCTCAATTTATTGTCTGTCTAGGTTCCAGCCCTCACCTACTGTGATGAGATATGAATTACGGCTGATATGAGATCCTGGATACTAGCAGGCGAAATGAATGTCCTCTGTAGGCTGGCCGAGCTTAGCCTTGGGAATATAGTGAAGCGGTTCCTTCATCCGGGGGAGGCTTGAAGTAAAGTCCCTATATATCCACATCAAAAAGGGCATCTGATCAGCATGAACACCTCTCTTTGGAGGTTTTTCAGGTCTGGGAGGAGGAAGCCCCATAGCAGACACGTTGGAGGGACTGTATAACCCTTCTGGCCTGGGAACGTCTTGGGTCCCTCAGAATGAGTTGGAAAGTATTGCCAGAGAGACTGATGGGTGGATTTACATCATGAATCTGTTACTGCTGTGACCTAACCACAGCCAATAAAGCTAATAAATGTGATTGATTTTAAAATTCATAATTTGGTAAAAGCTTCATAAAGCAAAATATGATCAAACGCAGAAGAAGCCTGAAAGACCTTGTAAAATAGAACTCAAGTGATTCCAAGGAACTGTTGCAGTAACGTTACAGTAAACAATGTTATTTTAAGTAAACAAGATATTCCTGCAGTAATCAACATGTTGATACTTAAAAATATAACTCATATTTAAATGATCGTATTTCACAAATTATAGCATAACCTATATGCAGGACACAGTTTGCAGTGCAAATCTTTAATAGTTTTCAATACAGTTGTCACTAATACTACAAATCTGAGTGAGTTTAAAGAAACAAAATTTATATGTTAGAACTGCACTGTGAATGTAAAAAAATTTAAAACTGATCAATCTTTTCCCTTTTTTCAGCTCTTGTACCAAATTTCAACAACTGTGTGACAATTCAGTTTTAGTCAAGCATCTGTACACATCTGTTGGGCTCTTTTTGATTTCGATCCAAACGGAAGCAGCAAAAATCACGACTTGTCAACTACCTCTTCCAGTTACAATAGTTATTTAGACCATGCTTGAATTTTTCAAAATCCTATCAAATTTGGGATTCACAGTGACAAGAAACAGTGCTGACAACTTGCCAGGATTACTAATGACTCATCGACTGCGAGAAGTAACGTCCCCTGGTCTGGTGAAACAATTACTGAGCTACTTAGCCAAACTTCCCAACAGCATGTGTGCAAGAAACCAGACACTGGGGATCAGCTCATTAATAGCATCCCTACAGTCAAATTTGAAGATGGCAGCATTATTGTGTGGGGATGTTTCAGCAGTCAGAACAGGGAGTGGAGCTAATATAATGGCTAAGACAGAAGAAAAAATGTAGAGCAATTTTAGAAGAAATTATTTTTCCAGTGTGCACATGGAAGAAGGTTACATTTTTAACACTAGAGACCAAACCTTACCATAATGAAAACTCAGAAGTGGCAATAGGAAAACATTGAAGCAAGCCTTTGAAAAATATAAACAAGAAATCTGCAGTCTTCTTGTGGGAAATTAACACCAGCAATGAACAGTATTTAACTCATTTCCAAACAAATAAAAACAAGGTAATTTCTTTTCAATCATAAAATAATCATGAATCACAGGTTCAAAGAAAAAATTAGTCATTGAAAAGATACATTGAAAACTGTCTTATTGAAAATTATGTTACCACTGGCTCAAGGCTGAATTTAACAAAGGCTCTGAAACTGTGTGTCATGAACAGAAGGTTTATGGACCTTGGAAAGAAAGAAAGAAAAGGAACATTTTTACTCATTGCTGCAAAGCATAAATTCCACTCTGAAATAATCCTAAAATCATTTAGCTGGATACATTCAAAAAATTTGTGACAAATCAATTGCATTTTTATCTTTAATAATAACTTGAATAATACAACTCTTTAACAAAGATCTATTTGATCAAAGTTTTAGTGTTTTTAATGAAAAACTTAATGTTCAGGCTTATTCCCTAAAAACGGATAAATGTCTGTGTAATTGGTTTCTTAATATTTCAAGCATCAGTGAAAGAAAACTGTTATGGATATTAAAAGTTTACTTGCCCTTTATAGATTCCCAGGGGAGTGTGTTGTAAAAAAAACTTGACAATAATTTCTGAACTTTTTCTACCATAACACATCCTGCATATGTCAACTGAAAGAGAAAGTGAGACAGACAAATGTAAACAGTAATAAAGCTGCAGTAGGTTTGTAGATTCTGCCACCAATTGAAATTACATCTCTTAACCCTTATGGACAAATCTCTATCCATCAAGGTCACAACACTCAACCCTACAGAACCCAAGTCCTGACTCCAGGACCTATACTTCTCAATAGTTGTGGGATCAGTTTGTGCAGAGTGTCATATACACAACCTTACTGGCTGACGTGAGACAAAAACTTGTCAAAACATGAGATACATGACACTAGCTTGTTTGACCAAGCTGGTGGCCAGCCTGAGGAGGACACTCCAGGCAAATAATAACAAATAAGTAAGCTAACCAAATTCCAAATTTCTTTGGTTTATATATACAAATAAGCTGAAAATTATTAATTCACATGGCAGATTATATTTAACTTTAAAAGTTTGTTTCTGATAGGAAACAATATGGGCATATCTGAAAAAAGGGAAAATTTACCTGAGAAGAGTTGTTCACAAGAGATCTCTTCACAACGTGAAAGATGAACTTGTACAGGGTAGAATGGAGAAATGTTGCCAAGTCAAGATGTGGGATACTGAACTACTTTTTCAACAAAGTAATAGTTTAGGAGTGTGCACATTGTGGCAGTTTTAAATATATACTTCTGTGTTTTCAACAGACATGTTTATTTTTTCATTTAAATTGTGCAGATGATTTAATTTGTCTCTTTAAATCTGGAAAAAATATTTATAATCATTCATCACTGTCTTTTTAACAGGTGTGTTTTTCCTTTTTACATTTGCTCTGCCTTCGTGAAAATATTTTAGAAAGACATTAAAAGGGATCAGCTTTGCAAAGTTACCTAAAAGAACAAAGGGTCTGACTTGGGAAGGGCAAAGTTGGTAATCCTGTCACATGCTGGCTGGCTCGGATTCAGTTGAAGGACAGTGCTCAGCTCATCAACCATAACTTCATGTTTGTGTACATTCCACAGAGTCTGAGTTGCATTCTAAATAAACTGGATGCTTTCCTGGAGCCCAGGCAGAGGTATTTGCATGCAAAACTCACACTTGCCTCCCTCATGCTCAAATTGACTGACAAGTATAAACAGGAAGTAATTTTCTATTGGCACAACAATGTATGTAAAGTTGTTTCAATCTCCTCTGTGACTTCAATGTCTTTAAGTAGCCCACGGCAATGAATGTCATTACTTAGTTTTAATTTTGAGAGAGAGATGAAAGAGGAATCCAGAAATGTAGACATGCTGACTGAAGTGGCTTTGTTGCTGCTTCATCCAGTGTGAAGGGCTTTAGGAAATCAGGATCATTGGCCAGTCAAAACAGCTTTATGATCTAGTGTTTGATTACCTAAGAATAAATTAATAATCAAATCATCAGAATTAGTTTGGGGGAATTAATTATAAAATTACAAATTCTGAAAAAAAACAAACAAAACCGCACACACAGGTTGACTCCAATTTGGAGACTTCTGAAGTTCCTCCATAGTTTTTTTTAGCGAACCTGAAGTAAAAGATAACTACCTGTTACAGCTATGGAAAAACTGAAAACCATGTAATACATCTTTTTTTTTTCTCCAAAGAGTTTTTGCGGCACTAGTGGCTCATATTTTTGCAACAGTAGGCAGACAGGAAGGAGGTTAAGGAGAGGGGGGAAGACATGCGGCAAAGGTCGTCGGGACCGGGAGTCGAACCCGTGACGTCCGCGTCAAGGACTAAGGCCTCCAAACGTGGGGCACGCTAACCCCCTGCGCCACCACCGCATGCCCCAAAACCATGTAATACATCTACCAAGTATCTACCGTGTACCTTGTTTAGTCCCAGTATTTGTGGTGACCCTTAGATTTTTTTTTTAGATTAAAGTAAACTACATACTCAATGTAAATACTTTTATTTAATTAAAATAATCAACTTTGTTAATTTTTCAATCTTAGATAGGGGCTAAATTTAAAGAGATGTGAAGCAGCCAGCAGAAACAGAATTTTCTTCAGCAGAGGAAAAAAATCAACATCCTTCAAGTTAAGATGTTTTATTTAGAGACTAATTTAAAATGGAGATATCACAAATAAACAAGTGAAATAACTTGCATATGAAATGTTTTAAATTGGAAACATTTCCAGTAGCTTCACTGAACAATTCATTCTAAAACATCATCACAAAGCATTTTTTTTTACCACTGGGATTTCTGCAGTTGGTGGGCAAAGAACAGGAAAAACAGCAACAAAATAAAAAATTAAGACTGCATGTCAGGTTTTTACAAATATTTTGACCAGAGCTTTAGTACGGCAGCAGAAATTTAAAGCAGATGCGTCTTGAAAGCCGTATGCAGAAAAAAATCATAAAGTGGATGCAGAATGATTTCTAAATTCAAAATATGACTATAATAGACATTTGGCACATTTTAGTTTAAAAAAATTAATTCCTGACTGTGTGCGACAAAAATTAAGGATCATGTAGCTCTTGTCAGTTCATGTCTTTCATTTTATCCATGAGTTTTTTTTTATTTTTCATCATTCAGTGTCGAAGAGAGAACATTATAATTCTCTCTCAGTTCTGGTAAGCTCTAACAGTTGGTGGCTGTCTTTTTATCCTGTATAACTAATTATGTTTTCACAAGATTCAGCACTGAGTTACTTAGCACAAAACCTGATGCATGGTAGATTTAATTTACTTAGATTTTGTCTTTGTCTGTTGTGTTCTTTGCAGTACATAGAATCTAGTTTTTCACTCATTCTTTGTCTAATCCTCTCCATTGTTAACTGAGTTGCTTCCAAGCTAATTCTGTTTTACTTTTTCCACAAAGTCAAGACTGTATTACAGTATGTTTGGAGATTTGTTACAATTACACCATCAATTTGAACATTGTGTTTTTCAATTCTTTTGGTTTGTCTTTTGGGTTTGATGAAATATTTTTTTCCACAAAGGCTGCCCTTCTTTTTTTGCATCTCAACTAAACCTTTTTACACTGCACTTGCTGTCATAAAACAATGGTAAAACACAACGATGAGTTAGTGCAACTGCACTTGTCACATCACACTGTTCATCTCTGTGATGTGATAGAACACATGTCAGCAATAACAACATAAAAATCATGAAAAAAAAAATCAAGATTTAGATCAGTCTCATTACCAATTCTTGAATTATATAGAATATGAACCCTTTTAATTTTAGACTTTGATTTGTTTCTTTGATTCTGCATTTTACTGATGTTTCAAATTTATTTGTAACATTGATGCAGCTTGTTGGTTTAGATTCTGTAATATTACTGTATTATGTGCTTCCAACCTGTGATGGACCATGTAACTAAATATGTTTCTCATTTATACAGACATTGTACATAATGATACGTGGTTTCCTATTTCCCTGTAGTGGAACATTCAAAATAGCAAGGACAAAAGAGCGTCATGCCAGAAAAGCATACATTTGCTGGTTTTTGTAAATCAAGAAATCAGCTACTTTAAAACATCCACATATTAACGCAGAGCAATAATTAACAAGCTTGATAAACCTGGAACTGTAACAATCAAGGCTGAAGATTGAGATCATCTTGGAACTTTGAATCTTCAGCAGGATGCCAAGAAACGTAAAAATAAAATTTTAAAAATCTCTAAAATTCACTATTGGAGAAGTGCAGAAAACAGTGATGCTTTGGGGTTACAGAGTTTTTATGACAACCTATTAAGGTTGTTGCTATCAGCATGCCAAAGTAATTATCTTGTTAGGGAAAAGCCAAGGAGTTACATTTTCTTTCCAACCATTACAAACATAAACTATGGGCTTTGATCAGATGAGACCATTGGGTTTTACAGCAGCTGGCTCTCCAGCTGGGTGTGTATGAAACTTGGGTTGAATAAAAACACAACTCAAGCCTGCTATTATGCTATTATGACAGAGGATCTTTGATAACAGACTGTGTCTCTTCCAAAGCCCCTTGGAAGCTTGTTATGGTATCATGGACACTTCACATTTGAAAGAAACTGAAAATAGGTTGAACAATGACCAAAGACATACAATTGAATCAATTAAGAAATGGTTCACAAGACAGAAAATTAATCTTCTTTGATATCTGTCTTAGTCTCCCTTACCTAAATCCTACAAAAAACAGTGGAGTGCATAAGAGAGGATCAGCGCTCTGAACTCTTTACACCTACAGTTTTGCTGAGAAGAATGGACAAAGATCCATCATTCTGAATGCTCCAACTTTGTGAAATGTTATGGGAGAAAACTTAAGGCCTATGCCAGGGGTTTGCAACATGTGGCCCTTTAGCTTGTCCACAGTGACACTTAATAACTGATAATTAATGACAGAGCAATGGATAACTATTTATATGAAGAGCAAGAAGGAAAGGCTGGTTTAGAAGTTTAGAAGTGATAGATTGCCCTAATTCAGTCTTAATAAGTGTATTTTTTGTAAATAGTGGATATTTATTTTATTCTAAAACTATAAATTAGATATAACATAAGTAGGAATTCTCTAACATCAGAAGATAATTTTTTTAAAATATATAATTATAATAAATCCTGCTGTTGTATGTAAACAGTATGGAGGGAGTTGTATATAAAATTAGATCTTAGAACATTAAAACCTTTGAAAAACAAATTGGCAAAATCAGAAGTTATTTCACAAAACAGACCCAGTGGCGTAGGGTGAATCAGGTTCATACTTTTGTGACCCGTGTTATTGTTATTGCAATGAGCAACAGCTGTGTCTTGTTTGTATTACAGACTCCTGATTATGAACATGTCCATTTGTTAGTGATTCTTTGCTAATGTGCTTCTCCTGGCAGACTGATTTGGTCATTATTAAAATGATCTGGTTGTGCCTGTGGATGAATATCAGTACAGTTTGGAAATCTTGGATGCAGAACCGGACACTCCCACAGCCATTAACTCTGAATTGTGACCAGACAATAATCTACCTCTGTAAGCAAGCCTCTTGTGTTATTTCCAGGGTTTGAGAAACACCGTGATCATTATTACAAGTGTTGCAGAGCCAGAAAAAAGTCGCTCTTTTTTTTTCCTTTAGCGATTATCTGAACTGAGCTTAATAGAAGCAAATTAATATAATGGCAATTTAATGATGATAATATTGCTATAATTACTGGTAGCCTGTAGGTTAATTAAAAAGACTATAAATAAAGGCTGTCAAAAGATTATACATTTTTCAAATGAATCTGCTAATAAATTAATCAAAGAAATAATTTTAATATGACAATAAAAAGTTAAGTAAATCCTGTTTGAGCTTTATTCTCTTACATGCCTTGAGTTAAGACCTTGATGAAGACACTTGGTTTTCATTAGACTTTACAAGAATGCTTGATGTTTTAGCCTCCATCTGTATTTAGCTGAAATAAAATAAAAAAGTGGTTATAATGAATAGGTAACTATCTTTTTATGTCTAATTCAATGTGAATTCAAAGGGCAAGAAACATCCAGTTGCTGTTGGTGACACTAAGCTTGATTAAGTAATAAGGAGACATTAAAAACATGTACAGTTTAAAGACCATGACTCTACAAAGAGTAAATCAAAAATGGGAACAATTAAAAAAAGCAGTGAGTGAAGGATGCCAAATATATATATTTTTAATTTTCTTTATTTAACCAGGTAAACCCCATTGAGATCTGGATCTCGTTTTCAAGAGGGACCTGGGCAGAAGTCTGCAATTTTCTATCTGTTGGGAGATCATGCAATACTTAGTCACCAGCATATCCTGCAGGTTTCAGTTCTCTCCCTGGTGGTAGTTACTACCTCCTCGACATGTCAATGTTTTGCAGAGGACTTCTAATGAGCCATCATTTGATCCAGGTGTGTTGAACCAGGGAGAGAACTAAAACATGCAGGATACTGACCCTTGAGGACTGACTTTGGACACCTCAGGTCTAGGCCAACTGAAAAACAAATCTCAGACTATATGGCCTCAGTTGTCGATGTTCATGTTAAAGTTTTCATAATACAAAAAAGTGCAAAATGATTATGGCCTGTTCAAAAGGACCCAAATGTCCAGGGTGGACCAAACTTCACAACGCTGGCTCAAGAGGTGGAAGTTCTTCCTGCAAGGTTGCAGGTCAAACCTGTCCTCCATCTGTACTAGTTGTTGTGACCTCGGGCAAGGCACATGGCAGCCTTGCTTCTATCAGGCTGCCCTAGGCCAAGTACAATGAAGTAGCTTACCGTCATCAATGTGTAAATGTGTGTGTGAATGGGTGAAGTGCTTTGGGGTCCTCTGGACTTGATAAAGCATTACACAAGTACAGACCATTTACCATTTCACCCCCAATGAATGTTAGAGAAAGGCACTAGTCCTTTTGCATTTAGACTTTATATGAAAGGGTATCTCTCCACTAAGGTTCCTTTAAAATTCACAGGAAAGACTTTCCCCTGGGTAGTAACCTTTTGAGTAGCCTGGTTGTCATGTTTCATCTCTGGCAGTAATACTTTACACTCCACTGTTAATTATGATGGTGATTATGGGTTCATTTGTTGTCATTGACAAGCACTTTCAATTGTAGTATATCAAATTACCAGGACTAACACTGCTGCTGTAACATACTTGCCGTATCTTCAACTACATTATGTAAACGTTAAAAATATAATGGTTTAATCTGATCAGCCCTGCAGATTGTGTAAAATAAGTAGAAATTTAGAACACAATGGTGCATTGCCACAGTTAACTCCAACATAACTTTCATCATGAATATTTTTAAGTATTTGCATGTCAAGACTTCAGACATTTTAAGTAGTGTAAAATAAATGTTGTTAAATATGTACTGTACTTGTGTCATACCAAAAAAAATACTGTGTCTAAGTAAATACAGTGAGTGATATTCTACATTCTTTTGCAAATTCAACAATAGCTGATAGAAGTTAAGAGGCATAAACTGGAATAAATTAGAAGAAATGCTCTCTTTCACCATAGTTTGGCATTCATCTCGACATCACAAACCCCCTTGGCCCCCCTTAAACTCCCACCCACAAAAAAAGCTCACCCAAAACACACACATACACACTCAAATTAATCCACCGGGCTTTTGCATGACTCGAATAACAACACAGAACAAGGTGCCTATAATAAACAACTTGTTACTCAGTCAAAACAATTAGGACCGTGTATTACAGGAGTCGTATCCTGGCAACTGCATATGACAAAGCATAAATAAAGAGACACAAGGAAAAAGAAGCTTAGGCACTGTGCCAGATCAGTTTTTTTATTTTTATTTTTTACTTTGATGCTGTTGATGTACTTATTTATTCAGCATCTGCACCACAGCAATTTTGCAACTTTGTGATGAGACAATTTGTCGAAGTTCCAAGCAGAGCTACCACTGAGAGTCCAGCCCACAGGCTGTTCATACCACCCTACAACGCTATGGGGACTCGCTGAGAAAGATAATTTTGACAGTGGCTCGAAGGTTTTCCGCTGATGCTATTTGGTATTCCCACAACAGTAAAGTGTTAGTACTACTTATTTCTTCCTCTCTCGCCTGTGCTCATGGAGTTGAGCAAACATATGATCACTTAACAATATTCCTAAGAGCATTGTTATGCCACAGTGTGACCTTAGCAAGGAAATCGGTTCCTTTGTGATGTAAGATGTGCTCTTGCCAATAAAGTGAATATATCACTTTATTTTCATAAGCACTTGGCTCTTGCTGTGTTAGAAGTAAAAAAAGAGAAAAAAATCACATAGAATAAATTTTAATAATCATATGTAAGCACATGATTATTATTATTTCTTTTTTTTTCATTAAACCGCTTTGGTCATTTCCAATAAAACAACAAAATAAATAACAAAAAACTGTCCAACTATAAAAAAACAAACCCAAAGTGACCAAAAAGGTACAGGCTGATAATTCACCTATTTTTTTCTCTCAAACTGATTCTACACACCACGCATTTATAGAACAAAAAAATGTGTGTTGTCAGTATAAAGTATAAGTTTACACTTACACTTATGTAAATAAAGTATAAGAAACTTAATTTTTTTTGGAAGAACTTTGGTCAGTCTTTTCTATATTAAAGATAGGAATTGTCATAGTTTTACATGTTTTTGTCCAAACTTAAAAGCGGTGAGTTAAGAAAGAAACATGTTTGATATGATATGTAAATCATATATTGATACATAATGAACTTATGTTTATAATATTCTTGTTATAAACATAAGCTGCAATAGACTTTATGCTTTTGTGGATGCAATTCATGTGTTTTCATGAACTAAAATGTATGAAGCCCAGACAGTAATGAGTCATCATTTGCGTCTTTCCCTGTAATGAACTGTAAATATGTAGATTTTCTAATTTAAGACACACTGATCATATCCATGAAGTCATAACTGTCCCTGAACATACACAGATCCTTCTCCTTTCAGCTAAATAATTTTGAACAGGTTCTCTAATATGACACACAGTACCAAATAGATGGCATTCATACAATGGAGTAAGAAGAGAAAGCTAAACATTGTTTGTTCATTATTTAGGTTATTCTTGTGATCTCACCTTTAGCGAAGGGTTAAAATAGATTAGAATTATATTAAGAAGTTAATGGACAATGTCTTTACTGCAAGACTAAATGAAAACACATTAAAAATGACACCCACAGAGGCAACGGCACACAAGCACTCAACATGTGAATAGCCGCACACAAATAGACTAACACTCATGCCACTATAGGATGCACATCGTTAGCTCCAGCAGTGGTGGTTTAGGATGAGTTGTCACCCACTCTGCTGCTTCCACCTTGCCACACTCTAGGCGGTGGGTCTAGTGATGGTGAGAGCAGTATCACACGATGCTAACAGCTAAGCAGAACATAAGGTGACATTGACACAGTCATTGCACCAGCTCTGGTTCTGCACATGACGTCAGTGTCCTTTGAGAGAGAGCACATGGGACGTGGGCTGGCTGAATCATGTGACTGGCCACCCTTGTCTCTATTTGTCAGCAACTCGGCTGTAATGTGCGTACCTGTATGTTGAGAAGTGGGATTGCTACATGATGTACTGCGTGCCAAGTGCACCTTTTAGGAGAGGAAGCAGGAGCAGAGTTAGAAAGAAAAACTGAGCTGCTTTGTTGCAGGAGCTGCGGGACAGTGCTGAGGGTTTTATGTCATCATTCATAAAGAACCCATAAAATGGGCAGAGATAAGGTTAAACAGCATTTAAGGCACATGGTTATAAAGGCCGACCATGACCTAAAGTGTCAGAGGAAGACAGAGGAAAGAAAAAGGATGGAAGTGAGGGGAGAAAGACATTCCTAGTATAAAGACCAAGTAATAAAACTAAAAAGATCTAAAGGACAAGAAAAGGACACAGAAGAAAAAAATGCATTATAAAAGGATTGTTAAAGACTTACTGTCCAGAGTGAAGTGCAGTGATAAAGAGAGTTTCAGATCAATAATAGTCTCAATAAAGAGGTTAATAGGAAGCATAAGCAAGGAGGGGAAAAGGTAAATGAAAAGCTTTGGCTCCATATCTTGGACTAATATTATAATTCTTCATTGAGGGATGCTGATGAATGTCTCACAAATGTAAAAAAATATGAAGTATCAATCAATAACACAAAAATAGAGATGCTATTCTTTTATTCAGTGTGGTCTATTTAAAACTGCTACACTGTGTAGTATTTTTTGACTTTTACCTGGATCTATTAGAGTCAAATACAATGTCAAAGCTAATTGAGTTGCAAAGCTGCTTTCACAAGCAGTTACAATTGGGAGTGGGGAGGGCGGGGGGCAAAGGCTGGACTGCTACTATGCTTGTCAATAAAAGCACATTAAAATGAACACATCATAATTACTGTCTCTATTATCCTTCAAGATCTAGGACAGGGACGCTCGTTTGTAATTGGTCGACTAACTGCCCCATATGGACCCGGACAATAGAAGTAATTGTCCTTGTCTGTGGAACTGACATGTAAACAGAGTCATATCACACTTTGTAACTAAAACAATCACTTTCAAGGTGCTCCCAACCAGCACTATTGCTATTGGCAATTATTGGCTCAGCACACAGAATGGTGCAAACGTCGTTAACAAAAGCGCTGCATTGTAGAAATAACACAGCAGGTTTATAGATTCACTCCAGCTAAGATGGGTTTAATAATTAAACTGAAAACAGCCTCTCTGGATTTGTTCTGTTTAAAAAGTGGGAAGAGAATGGAAGCAGTACCTGTTTATCAGTGCACCAACAGAAACCACTGCCCAGGAATCATTAAATACTAAGAGTTGTTTGGGAAGTTCAAACGAAATTACAATAAAACTCACACTCTTTTGAGAAACAAGCAAAAGTGGACCCTTACTGATATGTCGTTTGCCCTAATCTTGCCACATGTATAATCTGCTTGAGCAGATTTGATTTATTCACCATTTCAACTTTGAGCGGTTGTGGCTTCGTTTCAACGTTCTTGTTGCCACACACAAAAACGAAGAGATTAGGAGACTAATGCTTTTAGAACAAAGTGAGGCTGCCGGCCCGTTGTGAGCTTTGACACAATGCCGTTTTAAATCTGCAGAAATGAAGAGCTTACAGAGGTAAGGACGTAGTAATTCTCTCATCTCCTAAAGGACTTAGCAGTCCTCATGATGAAGGAGAAAATGAAACTTTGATTAATAGTTTGGATAGGGGTATGCACAGATGTAGATAACATCTTCCTAATCTCTCTTTCTAATGTGTTACTCCCCTCTCCCCAGCTTTTCCTTTCACTTGTTTGTGCAGAATAGCATGAAAAGGCGTGAGAGAATGACGGATGTTTGAAGATAGATTGTTTTGGAAGCCAGCTGTGAAGCAGGGATGATGTCCTGAATAAGTTACATACTCGGATCAGACCCTAAAGCCTGGCAAAGAGAAATGCGGTTCAATCCCTGACTCTTCTCTGCTTCTAAAGAGATCAGATTATAGTTTCTTGATCACGAGTGTTCCTTCTTTTCTTTGCTTGAAATACAATCTTGCTTTAAAGTTTTATCTCCAAGCACCGGCCTTTTAGCCAAAGATTTTTCTTCTTGCATTGTGGCTCTTCATTATCGTCTCAGTGACCTTGCCCCCATTTCCTGACATAAATGTAAAATCTTTACTGAATATTCCCTAGAAAGCTTTAGATAATCTTTTGATACAATCATGTAAAAGGGAGATTGACATTTTCAGCATGGTTTCTCTCTTAAGCAGAATTTTGAATACAGAAATATTTAGTTAGTGCAGTGCCATGCAAAAGTTCTCAGCTCCCTCATTCCTTTTTCACGTCTTACCACATTATAGAACAAACTGAAATATATTTTCCGTAAAGCACATGGACCTTCCTATGAGTCTGGAATAAAGAGATTATGATGATGATGATGATGATGATGATGATGATGATGATGATGATGATATTAACAGGATTTTTTCACAGACCAGCACAAAGTAGTGCAAACTTTTGACACCTAAACTGACTGAAGGATCTCACACGAAAACCTGATGAACAGCCCTGACCTCTAGGTTCTAACATGAAAAATGCAAAGGTTAGAAATGTCGTTGCACAGAACTGTACATTCAGTGTGTGGAAGATCTTTGTTGCATTCGTGGAAACAAAAGGAATCTTTAGCTCTGTGATTCTGACTAGATTTACTTTTAAAATATGCTGTTGAAAATATAAATACACAACAGTTACAATCATTCCTTATTTAATGGTTTCACCTAGTTGTCAAAGTTTACATCATATAAACCTGAAGGTTAGGGTGACTCATCAACATATGGTTCTATCGTCTTAATGTAACAGAACATCTCGCTCTGTTTTAAACGTTCTTTTTCTGTTTCTGGCATCCTTTTGTTCCTGCTTGGTCAAAGCATCAAACTGAGCACAACTAAGGGCTTCTATGAAAGTTTTTCAACAATCATCAAATGAATTGAACAACATTAGCAACATAACCTCATGTGCAGTCTTACAGATAAATTACTAAGATTTATGTGGCTTGTTTTGGCTGTTGGACATCCTGTCCTGCTGCTTCTGAACGCAACTTCTGCTTAAGAAAAATGTAGAGGCTTTGTTTAGGCATATGTGGTGATGTGGGTTGGGATATGGGGAGAAATTGCATTTAATACATTGTGAAGTCCATTTTCCTAACACATATTATGTTTTGGGGTCTGACTGCTCCTTATTCGGCCCAAATCCCAGGTTTAGAGTAAGTGTTCAGGTTAAGGCTACAGAAATGAATAAAAGAATGAATTGAAGTCAATGCAAAGTCCCAGTAAGTATAGAAAAACATACTGTATGTGTGTGTGGTTGTGTGTTTGCTGTGGTTCAGTAAATGTGAAGTAATGTGATGGAACCCCATCAGTTGAGTAATAATCTAATTACTCCTCAAGACTAAGAAAGATAGCGTCAACTAACAAAACACACATCTTTTCAAAATTAAATCTGTGGTGTAAAAGCTCCACTATTAATTTAGTCCTTAATGGTGATATGTAAATTTTAATGTGGATGTATTAGCTA
Organism: Xiphophorus maculatus; assembly: GCF_002775205.1. Classification (NCBI taxonomy): domain Eukaryota; kingdom Metazoa; phylum Chordata; class Actinopteri; order Cyprinodontiformes; family Poeciliidae; genus Xiphophorus; species Xiphophorus maculatus. Next base: position 21,975,000 of record NC_036446.1, on the reverse strand, counting down.
TACTAACAGAGGAAAGGGGTTCATTATATAAATTAGGGCAAGTCAGCCTGACACCAAACTGAGAGGCTGTTGAAACTGCATGTAGTGCAGGATGTGTTAAAAAGTTAAAGGATCAACATTTTGAGATTTATTGAGAAGCAGATGTGTTGGCTGCCATTTCCTTACTTCCATATTGCTGTGAAGAGAATGGCTTTATTCTGTCTCTTCTTGCTTAAAAAGGGTAATGCAGAGGTTTCACTATGGCAGAAGATGATAAAATCCTGCTTTTATTACCCTATTTGTCATGATTGGTGAGTGGTGGAGGCATGGAGTAGATGAAGATATTTAATGAAAAGAAGGAACAAAACTTACAAAAACCACAGGGAGCCAGAGGAGAACACAAACCATAAATCCAAGGGGAAAAATCCAATAAGGAGACACGAGGAGAACACAGGGCAAAACTGGAAAATATTGGAAGGAACCAGCAAGGAGTGACTGAGAAAGAAGTGCTTAAGTACTGGGAGGTTGAACGCTCAAACCTGGGCCTGGGCTGATGAGCTGACTGATTGCAGGTGTGGGGAGAGAGTGGAGGCAATCTGAAGAGAGCGAGAAAAAAAGAGAGAGAAAGGTTGCACAGGGGGCATGTGAGAGTACACTGGGACCTAGGAAATAAATCTAACAAAATAACTAGACAAAGAAAGAAAGGACTAGAGACAAGAAATAAACATAACTAGAATTACTAAAAAGGAGTTGAAATGAAAATAGAAAGAGGGAATAATTAATAGATATAAGAAACTAAGGAACACAAATAACAAAACCCAAAACAAACTCAAACAACCCAAGATCCAGGCACTATTAGTATGTATTTTGAGTGCATACATGATGATTTTGGAGATGCATAAAAATGAACCACGTTTTGTTCACCTCTTACCTCTGGAATAAATTGTTGTGTGTTTCTTCCCAGATATTTATTGCAGATTCACAATGTGACAGGAAAGGCATCAACGGTTTAGTAATTGGATTTCAAGTTTTTTATAAACGGTAACCCACTAGGGTCACTTTAATCAAACCTTGTAATTACAAATTACAAATCACAGGATGCCCAGGGAGCTTTGTGACATGACTGCTGGAAAATGGTTCCAAGGTGGAGAATCTGCTTCTCACCATCTTTCTGCTGGAAAGGTTCACAAAAAGGAGCACTTTGGAGAGTTTTTGAATGAAGTTTAATTTATAAACAACTTCCCATGTCCTTTGAGGTAACTATTTCAACTACTTAATTTAGATAAGAATCCTGATGTTTGTTGTACTATATGTTGCAGTTCCTTTGTTTCTGTTGCCAGACCCAGTATTAAAAAAGTCATAAGACATTATATATAAACTCATAATAAAAAGAAGTACACTTAGTTAGTTCAAGGATTTTAGCACATAATGAAGTCTTCATGAGGTTATGAAATTATTTAGATCTAACTTCAAATTTATAGACCCACACATTATGGAATCCACCATGATATAGAGTATCAAACAAAGCCAAAAAGGTAAAAACTGTGTGTCACTAGTGTTTGACCAATCAGAAACTGAATTCTGACATAAGCTGATAATCAAATGTTTAATTGGATATTCTGATTGTCTGCATTGTACTGTGCAGACGATTTCTTTCCACCAATCTGTACATCTGTACCCAAATTGCATTGCTTGACTTCAACACAACATGTAAATTACAGTAAATGCATTCCATCTTTGGATTTGCTGAATGCTGTCTCATGCACATATAACTTTTTAATAATGACACTTATTCAACATTTCAAAGCACATATCAACAGATGATTTGCAATTGGAGTAAAGCAGTATCAAATTTTACAATAAATATTGAAATATCTCAGACACAATAAAACTATCCTTTGACATGTTGGTTGCATTTTGGTTCAAAAGTTCTACAAAGTTTTTGTTAAAAAATGTTGTGCACAGGGCACATACAGTATTTTAAGTATGATTTTGACTACAACAAACATTTAGTGACTGCTATATTGACCCAAAACTCAGCTGCACTGCTTCATTTAAACTAATTGTGTTGCAAACAGTACTGCTTTAAAAAATATAAGAAAAAGAAGAAGAAAGTAAAAATTGTCAGAACCCTTATAATTAACAAGCAGTGAGTGTTTTGGACAAATACATTTGATGATATTTTGTTGCATTTCTTTATTTTCTGATTCATAAAACATACAATTTTAATTAGATTACTTTTTTTCTCAAAATAGAAAATCTGACAATTTTGCCTTGCTGAATGTTTACTGCAACATTTACTTTGCTTCTAGATTTATCTTTCTGTAACTTCATCTGTGGTTGTTTAATTATCAAATTACTGATCAAAGTGTAAATATTACAGAATTTATTATCAATTTACTTTTAATATATGTTTGCCAGGCTTTGGCAAAGAGAAACAGCAAGTAGAAATGGCTTTAAGCACTATAACAAATACAATAGCCAGGTAAGACATGAAGAGGTCAGGAAAGTCTTGGATTGCCTGCAGAGCTCAAACCAAAAGAAATTCATTGTGCAGGTTATTCCCAGCAGCCTTTCAACCTTGTTATATCTGCAATAGGAGTGATTTCTCCTGCAGTTACTCATTTCTTAAAATTTTATTTTTCTACACCTCAGCCTGTTTCTCAATCGTACAGCTCCCCATACCTTTTTAAATCCCTTCTTTAACCAAACTGTGTTCTCCAAGTCGTGTCGACAGCTTTACAGAAAATAATTCTGCTGTCAAGACAACTGCTCATCTGTTCTTCTCATATCCATTCCTCCTTTCCTTCTCTCCCTTCTCCTGCTGCTCCATCTCTTGCAATTCTGTATTGACAGAAGCCTGTTTTAGATGGAATGTCCTTTTGCGTCACGTACCTTTCTCATCAGAGAGAACAAGGTTTTTTCACATATCCTACAAGGCCCCCTCACCCTTAGATTTATTGTCAATGTGGAGCTGAAGTTGACTGCTTCCTCTCTGTGATGTACTTTCGTTGATGCCCCGACACTCTGGAGAGTAAAGATGAACCTTTACCATTAATAAAGTCCACTTTTGTTGGTGTAGATGTTCAGGTGGAGTGGTGGGTTTAATAACACCTGTTTGGACTTAAAGATAGGAAACTTTATAACTTAAACCAGTGGTTAACATGGAGATTTAACCAAAACACTTTCCTGTCACATTTCATCTAGGATTGTGATGTTTTATTTTAAGATGACTATTTTCCCTCTGCATATGCGGTTTCACATCTCCCTCTGCTATTTTGCACAATCACCACTTGCTTCACCTCCTGCAACACTTTACCCCTATCTGTCATCATCCTCCACCACTTTCAGCCGTCTTCCTGATATTCATTTGATGACTGTGTCCTTCACCTTGCCCTCATCTAGGGAGAAGATCAATAGAGACTGAGCGAGGCCACGCATCACTCTTTCTCTTTCCCCTGGATTTGGTTGCATGAGCATGTACAGATTCCTGCACACTGACAAATTTGTCTGGCGACGCTGTGCGAACCAATTCAGGCTCAGAATGTACTCGCTTGCCATCTTGTTTTGATGAAATCAATGTGTTGAGTCACTTGCGTAGAAAAAATAGGCAGGCTTGTGATAGTGTCAGTATCCAGTTTTTCAGTTTTTTTAGCTCAATTTTGTGTCTTACTTGCTTATCTGAGCATTTTTCAACAGAAAGTACAGAAAGTACAGAAAGTACCTCATAGCAGTTCCAATAACAGCTGTGTTCTAAAATTCCCACATTATGTTTTAAGTCACTTGTGACAGTATTACTATGCTTTGTAGTTTTTCACAATATGAAATTAAAACCAAAGTTTTAAACACATTTTATTGCAATTTTACTTGGCATACCAACACAGATGTGTGATATGCATACAGTTTAAACATGATACCTATGTACACTATGAAAGGGAGAATCTGCTTTTTTGGCACATTTTGGCACTGACATAAAATCAGACTAAATGTTTCCTGTTTTATCAACATGTTGGGTAAATTGAAATATTTGTTTTTTAACTGGAACACTTAAATTGACAGAAAAAAAATAAAGAAGAAAACAAAACAAAAAATCATAATAGCAATCAAACATAAAAATAAAACTATCATCAAGTTTGAAAAGGTGCAGGAAGAAGCTAAAGTTTATTTGCTAATTTGTCAGTCATTTGAGACAATTAAAACAAACAAAAAAAGAACAACAAGCAAGATAAAGGAAAATATTCACTTAATGATCCAAAGTAAAGCAACCCATAAGACAAAGATTGCAAAACACAGGCAAAATTTAAGAGAAAAAACACAGATGAGGTTATCATAGATTAGACAATATGACTAATTCCTGAAAAAAGGTGGACCTACCTGACTGAACATCATCTGGTGGCCTGCATGTCAAAACATCACACTACATCACACCTTGGGAAAAAAACGGTTAATGAGAGCAATGCCTTCATCAAATAAGCATTTTGGCGCAGCATGGTTAACAGGCCCAACCACATATCACAGTTGGACACGGGTAAGACACAGTGATGAGAGGACATGCTGCTGAGTGCTTAAAAGCGTCGCCTACACCTGAATCATGAAAGAGAATTCCCTAGTTGGTGAGTCACTGCAACAAAACAAACTGCTGCATCAGTTGGTGTTAGGATAATCTAATAGATTTAAATTAGTAGCCCGAAGCTAAGCAAAATTAGTATATGTGCAGCAGTGAATATTTGTGTAATTTTCGTTTATTGTTAGCTTTCCCAGAAATTGCTTTGAAAGGTGAGAGGGAAAATGTCACACATTTAAAATCAAATGTTTGTACCAAAGGGAGTTGCACCCAAGTAAAGGGAGAATATTTTAGTCGCTGAAATTGCAAAGTCACAAGGAACACCTCTAGTTCAAATCATAAAACCAAAAGCACGGTAAACGTTACATAAGTGTGATCAAGAAATATGATAGTCTGTAGTTCCAAGAAAGAAATAAGGTTCTCTTTAACATTTACTTCTATAATCCATTCTGTAATTTAAAAAATGTTGTGAAATCCAACCTATGTGTTAAAGCATTGTTTGCTTCCATTCGTAAATCGTGACTAACCTGTGATCAAGCAATGTTTTTGTTTGTTTTTTTTCCCGTTTCATTGGCCACACCAAGGTCTGATCATTGCCAGTCCATTAGAATCAAGAGATCATCTAAGTTGAAAGAGTCAGACAATCTGAGGTAGCCTAAAAAGTCTTAAAAGGCAACATATTATGCAATGATCTAAAAGAATAATCAAGAACAGATTATGAAAAGTCTTAGAAATATATTAGTGAGAACTTTTATTCAAAACTTGAGGTGAAATGGAACAGTGGAGAGCCTTCCCAGGCTGCTCCTAGGAAAGATTATTCTAAAAGTACACCAAAGACCCATTCAGAGCTCACAAAAAAACACAGAGTAACATCTGCAGAAATGCAGTAGCAGGAACTGGGCAAAAATGCAATGGGTCAGTTACAAGATAAAAAAATATAAAGAATACAAATGAAACAAAAAAAATCCTAATAATTTTAAGACAATGGGGAAAGTCCCCTTGTCACTAATCAGATTGTTTTTGTAGCTATCAAGCCCAAACAAAACAAATCCTGTCCCACAAATCACAGAGCCAACATTGTCTATTAGTATCCCTTTTCTAAAGTCTTATACTTTGAAGTTGTTTTGCATCTAACAGAGGCACCTACCCCAGTATTAGTGAAGCGGCCTTAGTTTTAGGGATCATCTCTGAATGTCCTAATTTTTAAAATGCAGCTGGACAGAAGAAGATTTGAGGAGGATCAATACACTGATTTAACAGTTGCAGTTAAAGATTATTCTCAGATCAAGTATATTTGTGAGATTAGGGTTTTAGAGATTAGTGACTGCTGATGATGCTGATGATTTTCTAAAACTCCACAGGGAAGGGATTCAGTTTTGGGTGCTGTTCATTTTGCTCCATCACCACTTTGTACTTTTATCATTTTTCTTGGAGCTGGATGCCACCAGATGTTTTGTACCAAACATTTACTGGCTTTGAACACTGGAAAGTAGTTTTCCAGTAGTAGTAGAGGTAGCAGTTTCTTGTAAGAAAATTTATTCATGTGACTCCTTTAAATAATGTTTATGGGCAGGCAGTCACTGAGAGTTTTTGTTGTTGTCGTTGTTTAATCAGGCTTCCTAATCTCTTATATTCTGGTCCTAATAAGGGTCAAAACAACAACTAAAGGAGAAAGAAAGGAGTGATAAAAATAATTACATATAAACAAAATTATGTGATGGTTGGTCACTTTCTGATTATTTATTCCCACATTTCACTATCTAGCCCTCTGATGCATGAATTATGATCCTTTGTGTCAGAATTTTTTTTCAATTTTTTTAAATTCTTTTCTTAAGGCATAAAAAGGTAGGAAAATCTTTTTGTAAAAATATTTTTTTTTTTTTTTTTTTTTTTTATGTGATCAATTGTAATTTTGTCCAAATACAAAGTTGTTATTTGAAAAATACATCAGTAGTATTGTTCCTTAGGGGTTATCTGATGTCACAATATTTTTTTTACTTGCAAGAGTCGTCTACAGTAGAAGGAGGGACCGGGTCGGTTCTCATGCTTTTTTGTCTGTCGGCCATATTGTATTTAACAAAAATAATTTCTTGCATTTGCAGCTGATGGCCAGTAGTTGATAGTATATTTTATGATGCATTAGTGTCCACTTCAGTGGTCTGTGTGCATTTATAACATAAAAATCCACAGGAAGCACAAGAAAATGGCTTTTAGATAGCTGTCCACTGTAGTGACCACTATGCATGAAAGGGTTAAAGACCCCACCCCCCAGCCCCCAGCCCCAACATTTTAGGTTGTTATTGTTTCACCAATCCAAGCACAAATCTCAACATGAAATTATTCGGTGCACATGTTTGAATATGGGAGTGAAGCTTCGGAGGTAGGAACTCCCATAGATGATGAGTGTGAACATGATCAGCAGGCCATAGAAGAGATTCAGAGCAGTGCTTGTTTCACTCCCACACCTTGCCACAGCATTCTTCATTTTTTAGACCTAATTGAAACTAGACGGATCGACCTGAAGTGTGAATGTGATGGGTAAATCTACTACCTGCACAAATCTCTATTATAATATCTTTTTTTGGACGAAATTAAAGAAATGTCAGTAAAAAATGAAAACAAACAAAAACACACATTCAATAGTAATTATCTGGAACTGATTTGATCGTGTAGGTTTTCATTAAGAATCTGATCAACAATAAAAATGACCAACATATTTTACTCTGGCAATGACAGTCTGAATATTAATACACATATTTACCTCAAGCCCATGGTCATGACCACAACTTACCTAAGGCAGGAATCTCCCATTACAAACAACTCAAATGAAAAGATTCATAACGGCATCACATTTGTGTTGTGGCTATTTATGTGGCTGTATGTAGGGGTTAATTACATTTTTGTGGTGCCTGTAAGAATTGGGACTTGATTAAATTTTAATGACCCTGACTGAGAGCTTTTCATGACCTCTTTGAAGCAATATTTAAAAACAAGTGACCTTGCCCATAGCATATACATTTTAATGACACAATAAATGCTGAATCTGTATCTTAGAGCCATTGTGAGCTTTTGAATACAGACTACTACATAAAGCAGCAAAGACCTTGAAGGTAATGTGAGTTCATACAATTAAATACATGTATACAGCTAATATTCCATCACATTTTATGTGACACCTATCACATGAGCTGTTCTTTCATCTATTTGTAATGCCTCTCTTTACGTCCCTTTAATAACTTTGAATTCACATCTTGCTATTATTTCCTACACATACAGAGTAATCAAGGCCCTTTATTCTAACATTTTCATAACATACAGGAATGTTTATTCTCAAAGTTGGAAAATAGAAAATAGAATAATTAGCTGCACTTGGGAGGAAGAATTTAAATAAGGTTTGATTCATATGATTGAAGGATTTTTTTGAAAACAAGATTAATTTTCTTTCATAATTAAGTGGAGCGATTTGAACAGTCATTGGATTAAGCTTAAAACTTAGCTTTATTATTGTGACAATAGTCACTATACAACAGGTTGGACAACATAGTTGTACCCTCCCATTAATAACAATTTGTGTTTTGTATTTATAAGCCTCCATATGGAGGTGACAAATTATGAACAATATCAACTTTATGTGAGTACAACCAATGGATAGTTTCTATTTGTATCCTATCAAAGTTTTTTTTTCTTACATAAAAACACTGTTTTCGAAAGGTGGATTTTTTTAACCACTGTTCATGACTGAGCTACAGAAGAAATCCACATTTTGAGATGAAAATTGTTTTGGTGAGCAGTATTTGTTAGTTTTCCAGTAATGTGGTGAATAGTTCACTCAGTGCTCTTGTCTTTGATCAGAGTGAAATTATAGGTGTACAAAGCACAGAGGGATCAAGGGTATCACTACCAAACATCAGAAAACATATCTGAAGATTAGTATTTACACCTTACTGTTTAAGTCTGACATGTTTTCATTTTTTACAAAAGTATGCCATAAGTTTGCTTTTGATAAAAGCCTATCTCTCTCTCAATAACCAATAGGTGCAATATCCCCTCGCAATTCCGTAAAGATAAGCAGGTATACATAATGGATGGATGAATGGATGGATATTCAGTTCTTCATCTTCTTATTAATAATTATAAGAAAATTCACATACCAAAACTCAAGAGATTGAATATCAAGATGTGCCAGAAGGATTTGTTTGTGTTTTTTCTGACACAATACATGATGGCAAAATTTGTGATTACCTTTTTGTAAAATTTGGTTATGATTTTGATGAAAATGCTGATTTATGCACTTGCCTGCTAAGTCTGATACTGTCAAGTCTGAGTAATCCAGAAGTAAGACAACACCAGGCATACATTTAAAAAAAAAAAAATCAAAATTCTCTTAGAAAAAAGATAATGATGATGCAAGATGGATGATAGAAAAATAAAGAAACTCTAAACATTAAATATCAAAGGCTATGCCTGTTGGAGTGGTTTCAGACAACACTTTGGTTTCTCTTAAAAGTATAGCCTCAGGCTTCTCCTCAACTCTTTCGGGTAGCTACTGATCCCATTCCAGTTTTCTGATACACCAGGATGTGAGATGTGAGGGCGCTGAGATTCTAACCAAGGGTATTTTCCTTTGCATGATCCTATTGCATCATTGCTATGATGATAATGAATAATTCACAAGTTTGTTTTCATTTAACAACCTCCCAAAACTCCCTTTTTCTATTTTTTTAAAGTTAAGCCTAGTTATCAAAATAACATACAGAGTAAACAAAATAATCTTTAAATGCATACCGAGAACGTTGCACCTTTTCTCTTCTGAAACTGCTCATTTAGTACATTGTGGATCTCTTACCACAAATACAGTACACCCACAGCACTACTCACATTAATTCAGCCCACATGCTCTTGTGAACTGATACTAGTTGGAGACAGGATAACAATGATTAATGTGTTCATTCTCCTACAGCTTCTCTTCACTGAGTGGACTGATAATTGTTTGTTGCTGATGCTGCCCTTCTTGAAACAGCATGGTAAGTTGTACAATTTAAATGATAAAAACCAACTTGTCTTAAAAAAAGGAAAATGACCAAGAAAATTCTATCTAAAACGTGACATTGCATGCAAATTTTCTCTTTTTTATTGACATTTTAAAGTTGATGTTTTTACACATACACACACAAAAAAATGCAACCCCATCAAGCTATTGTGTTTTGGTGCAACATTACAGGAATATTAATGCTCCAACAAGGGTTTACTAATCATTTGACACTATAGTGTACACAATTTGATCATCAGATAAGCTTGGCTGGTATGAATTTTATTTCAATATATTAAATATATCTGTTGTAAAAGAGTACCACAGCCCAACATTTACTCGACAATATAAATGTTAATGATATTTCTTTTTACATAGAGTACATTATCCTCCACGTATTCTCTGGGTTCACCTTTCATGCTTAGGGTTTCAACTTACTTTCATTTGTTAAGAATATAATTTTTCTGTTGTTATGATAGCATAATTCAACATCATCTCCATCAAAGCTGATAACTGGGAATGAAAGTGTCATAATGTAACAATGGAATGAAAGCCTTTCAGTGTTTACTGCTATGCGCTCAGAATATCTGCTCCACATTGTCATAATGAGCTAGAAAGTTTTCCTCTGCAAATGTTTCATTCTTTTGTCTTCTTTTTCCTTTCTCTTCATCATCATTCCCTGTATTTTCCATGTGATTATGTCCACGATTGTCATGTGCTTTATAATTCCTTCTAATCACAAACTCTATTGTAGAAAACTCATCTTGAACTGCTATCTTTATTCATTTCTGTCCATTGACTTTCATTTGACATTCATCCCTCGAGCTATCCTCTAATGCAGCCAACTCATGACTGTGCAATGACAAACTACGGTGAGAGGGTAAAGGGAGGTTAAATGACTTGCCTCTGAGACAATAGGTTCATCATTGCATCTGGTTTGAAATAAAGGTAATGGATGTTTTTTTCCCTTTCACCATTGAAAGGAAGTCAGTTCCTTCCAAGCATTCAGTTATTACATAAAACTCAAACTGCAGTGTGTTCCCTGGAAGGTTTTGCAAAGCATTAGCACAAGCTTATGAAAGTTTTACTGTATTTCTTAAAAAATAGAAATGTTTAATGTCCTGTTTGTGTCCATTAATGCAGAAATTGATTATGCCAAATAACTGTCCTTAAACTGAAATGGAAACTCTTACATTTAAAAATATTTTTAAGAGTTTCTGCACTCTAACAAAATGTTCAAATTAAATCATTCCACTCATATGTCATTTTAAGTATTATGTACGTAACAGTGCAGCACACAGATAAAGTGTTGAAGTAGGAGGACTTTGTCTCTAATGGCTTTTCGCCATTAATCTAATCTCAGTAATCATTACATTACTAGCTCAGGTTTTCAGGAATTCATTTATATGTCCCCATTGGGATGGGACAGTAAGATAACATACACGGTCTTATTCAATAAATTAGAACATGCATTTTGAAGAAGCTGGATTGTCAGATTAAAGGCACCTTTGAAAAAACCACGTTTACAGCAGGTATCAGCCCACATTTCTGTATTAAAATGTTTTTTATTGATCTAATGTAATATTTTATTCCTAAGTATTGTGTTTTTATAAATGCCTTAAACATGTTATTTTTGCATATAATGTGAATTGATTTGCTGAAATAACTCAGCACAAAAAATGAAGTTTTGGTAATTGCTGTTCACTGCAACATTGCAGGATTTACAGCAATACAAAAAAATTGTACAAATGTCACAGTAACAGCATGATTACAGTATGAATGGACTAAAGAGGTAAATGTAAATCCCTAAAATATATGGAAGTAATAAATCATTGGAGCTTTGTAGATTTGTATCTTCCTTACCAGTCTCCATACAGTAGCTGGTGCCAAGAAAAATGTGGGTCATCCAACCTTGTTTGTCACAGATCCAAGTGTTGCAAGCTTGAAATTATTGCTCTGGCTTATAATATGGACAAGTTTGACAGAATAGCTGTTTTCCTCATGACTACCCGATGTAAAGACTATGGAAAATCCTGCTGTCAAATCAAGGAAGAACCATTAAAGCATGAAATATTAAAGAATATTTATCTTAAATACCTTTTCACTACTGTTTTCGGTCCCCATCAATTGCTGTGTGAAAGGTAAAAGTAATCTTTATATTACAGATGAGTACAGATGTTAAATGTACTACTTTGCTAATTGTCAGGGTCAGATATAAAAGGCATCTAATAAAGCTGACTTCAATATACTGAGAAAAAGTCATTCTTATTATCCAGAATATTTACAGTTTGTCTCTTCCTGAGTTAAACTGCAACTGTACATTTTTGGATTTTTTTTTTGTCCAAAAGTGCATGTTCATTTATAAATCAAGCTTCCCTGATATTTAATTGGAAGCCTAGAAATTATAGTCATGAGTGAATATAAATAACGGTAGACACTATGGTATTTTATTCAGTGCATTTCAAATGTATCAAGCTTAAAGAGATGTATTTTTTGGCATTGTCCAGATTTGGTCACAAACGTACATACTGTATGTTACACCTGTTCACACAGCTAATTATGAGTCTATTGAAACAACCCAACAACAACAACAACGGAGAAGAAAACCCGCTCAGGTTAAGAGTTTTTCCATCATTCTGATGCATGTTCTCTTGCTTAGGCTGTTTGTGGCCATGTATGCTAGAAATGATATTTTAAGAGTTCTCTTACTCAATGCATCACATAAAACGCACACAGGATTTGTTCTGCAATTTAGAACATCACACACAAGAAAGAGCTGGATTAAACAGGACTTGTGTTGCATGAGCAAATGTTAAGTGAACCTTTAAGTGTCACAAGGACACAGGGAACATGAGTGTAACGAATATTACATGGTCCTCATTACAAGGCAACACTTCGTTTGAAAACCTCTTACAATATTGTTTCTTTTTTAATAGCAAAACTAACAAACTACAGTTTGTTAGTTTTTAGAGACAGCATCTCGTTCACCAAACTGCTATAATGATTTTTTTTTTTAATAATTCCCTTCACTGCATTCGACCCACTCAGCCACAAGGCATTCAAAAGATATTTACTGTAATTAAATACTTTAGTTGACACCACGCTATTGAAAAGTATGCTTATCACACTTTATTGCATCAAATCACGTTTTGTATCTATAATTTTGAATAGTAAATGACCCTCCGGCGCTAAAAACTGCCGTGATTATTTCAACAGTTACACATTCATGAAGCTCATTCTTGAAACTTTTAACAACATGAACTTCAGGAGGACGTCTTTGAGACTGAGACAGTTCTATAGTGTTATTTGTTCTACCTTTATTTGAGTGGCAGTTTGATGATCAGATCAAAAATACTTCGCACAAGAGCTAAATTAATTCAGGATACTTTCTGCTTTCTTGTTGTAGAACTAATTCAATAGATTTTTTTTACATTAACACCGTTCACTCACTCACAGAAAATTACTCTTTTATTGTTCCATTCAAAAAGGAATAGTAAGAACTCATCTTCAGATCCTGTCAAGTCTAACCTTTTGTCCAACGATAAAATTCAGCATTTACAGTTTTCCAATTCTAGTCTTTATCAGTCAAACATGGTCAATGTTTTTATTAGTTTTACATGTAAATCTCCTGTCAATCAAAGTACCTGTCCTAAACCTAACGAGATCTACTTCTGTCTGCATATTTCTTTTTATTTTTAAATTCTTGTGTCTAACAGTTTTGCCAAACAATTCTTGGTCTGCGTTAGAGCTGAAGGTTGAAATAATATTGGGTATACAGTACATTCAGATACACTTTACATACAAGTATGTACATTTTGGTAATTATCAGCAAGGTGTGTTTTGAAAATGTTGAGAAACACCATCATTTAGTAACTAACCTCACCTCCAGTTGTCAGTATGAAAAATTCTTTACCTTTCTTTTTTTGCTCTTGTAGTTTTAAGGAGCACATATATAAAAAGACATTTTTGATCACTCACAGCCATTTTCGACAGCATCTTCCTGTCTTTTTGAGCAAATGTTTCCTGAGACACTGTTACATATTGCTGACCTATTTAAAGAGTCAGATAACTGTAACCATTTTATTTGAAATAAAATAATGTATTCTTCAATGACGACCAACATTTCTTCAATAAATAAATAAACATTAAACGCTGAAAAATGCAGTGTGACGAAACTAAAAGGGCTCTTTTTAACCCAGTAAAGTGCACCAGGGTGGAGTGTGTGGGCATTTTTAAGTGCACTAGTTATTTTACAGCTCGTGGGTGCAGCTGTACAACGTGCAAAAGGGCCATAGTAGAATACAAATGAGATGGTTTGGCGATTAATGAATTTCCTCTTAGCCAGCAACAGCACTGATATCACCACTTTAAAATAGTTATGCCAATCAGTGAAGCATGACGACAGCTGCTCAACAAATAGAAAGTGGCCTTGAAGGAAATTATATGATTTTCTTGTTAGCTGGCTGACCAGAATGTACAACGGTGGAACACTGAAGCATTCTGGGGAAAATCTGCAGTTCAGAGCAGATGGTGTGTTTCTTCTGTACTCAGCTTCGACAAAGCAGTTCCTCACACATGGCTACTTAAGTCCAACACAGCAGCAATGGTAATAATAATGAGGATTGAAGAGCTACAAACATGCAACTATACATAGTGTCTTGCAAAACCGTACCTTATGAGCTTGCTATTTGATTACATCATAGTCAAGAATTAAAATTACTATGACTATTTATACCAGGAACTATTTATAACAAAGAAGTGTGTAATTGCAAAGCGAAACACAATTGTTGCATTATTAACTGAAACAAATGGCAGTTCTGATAAGTATAATATTTTTAAGATTTTATTGTTCAAAATAATTCCAAAACTTTGTATCCTTTTCCTTCCACACAAGTTCGGAGGTTACAGTGACACTCTATACCTCACTGGTGGAATCATTCTGTAGTTTAAAAATGGTAAAGACCAGGAATATTTTAAACCTCTGTAAAGACTTCTTAAAACAAAGAATGCGTTCATAACCATGTATATGGTGTACAACACTGAATTTGATCTACAAGAGTCCACTCTGCTACAGTAGCTTAGACCTGTTCAAATGAAATCAATAAGGTGCTGCTTCAGCTATACTGTCAATAGATGTTCCTGTTAAAACTGTAAAGTCAGTGGTTTCACTTTACATCTAAGCTAACTGGTACATGTCTTTTGGATGGAGCAGTAGTCAGAGGCTTCTTCCTCTGACCACTGCCTTGGAGTAGTCCAGCAATTAAACCTCCTGCCTTGGAGGTTTAATTTGTGGTTGCCAAAACAAGCGAGCCATTATCTTGCTGGTGATGAAAAAGCTCGTCCGGGAGGTCAAGAGACATCCGCTAGATATAGCTTGACTACTTGTGTAAACAGCATGGGTTCTGGAACCAATTTTCTGGAATCTTTTGAGGCAGCATGTGGCATCTGCTGGGAATGCCTTCTCAAGGCCTTTCTAGGGAAGTGTTTACAGAATGTCAAACTGCGAGGAGGCCTAAAGGCGGAACCATTGAGAATTTTGTTTCCCCTTGATGAGTTGAAATTGGTAGCTAGAAAGAGGAAGAGGTCTGTATTTGCTTAAGGTGATGCCCCATGACCGGAGTAAGTGGATCAAAATGATCAAACTTTGTTGCTAAAAAACAATTGGATCTGTATATGTCGCATGATTTGTGAGAATCCCTGTTCACTGTCATTTTTACACCAACATAAAGTGTGTTACAAACCTCTTTCCTCCCTCTTAGTCTTTGCATCCAGCAAAATATTCACAATAATCACTTCCCAACTTAAAGTACATGTATTTAGACTTAACTTTATTTTGTAACCAAATTGTAGAAAGTCCTGTATGGCACTTTAGATGTTTGTCTGCATGTTGAAAACATGAGCCAATGAAGATTGGTTTACAACAGGCATTGTAATGTGAAACAACTGAAAAAAAAGTAAACAAAGAAACTAAAAAAAGTTCGAGTGGATTTAATAAAAGCATCCTGCCTCATGTCTCCAAACAAGGCTGATGGTATTAGTGTGTGTGAACATTTCCGAACTGCAAATTAAGTTCATGAATTATTTAGCCTGCACGCTAGCCTTGAGCAGTAAAATCAGTCCCACTGAAGCTCTACATCTGAATAAACTAAGCTGCCATTAGTTCACAGAATGTTATGAAAAAAAGAAAGTTAAAATGACCTGGCATCAGAACAACCTTTGTCTAAAACAAATGAAGACAGGCACTCAACAGGGTTCATTTAAATCAGTGGTATCTCCAGAGGCAAAGCTAAATCCTATTCAACAAGTCAGTGTAACAATAAGTGTTCCAGTACAATTATGTGGAGAGGAATTTACTAGTAAGTCCATTTATCTAAATGGATGGTTCATTTGTTATTCCTAAGTATACCTTGAGAATTTTTTCCCCATTGTGAGCAGCATAATTTATAACCAAAGACCTTTTTGAGGAATTGAAATTGGTTCTCACTATTGTAGTACGAATGGGATCTTTGCCCTCAATAAAATAGCTCAGGATGACATGTCCTTTCTTGTTGGAACTGGTTTCCTGTGAAGCTTTTCTTCAAAAACATCCAGGGAACACAGAAGAATATGTTGATTTGACTTAGTAAACACAAACGAGATTGTCCAGTTATCTCTCGCTTAATGATAAAACTAAATGGCGAGCAATAATATACAAGCAGTCTAGCTGACTTTTTACGATTGTGTTCATGAGAGGCTAAAAGAGGTTTTGCTTAAAAGGTAATTATCATATAATTGAGATGATTTTTATAGTCAACAAGACTCATCTAATAAAAACTTTTTTTAAAATTGCTTATGTTTTTATAATGCATGTACACACAGTAGATTTTTACAGTGTTTAATGATATCTAAATTATGTGTCTGTCAGCTCGTTGGAAAGAAGGCAAAACATTTGTGTCATTTGTTTTATAAATGGCTAATCTGCACTGGCAGTGAACAAAATGTAATTAAAATTTTACATAAATCAAAATAGCATGGTTTATTTTAATAAAGCTATTAATGTTAAGTAGGAGTCATTCTATGGCATAGTGGCAAAATAAACAGCAGCAACGGGCAGGATTATGACAAGATAGAACATTAAAGGCAAGGTGAATTTTAAAATGTTCTTAAATACAAATAATTGAAAATTTTAATGTTTCAGCTGGATTGTGCAAATAAACATTAAGCATTTATAATAAATAACATATATATATATATATATATATATATATATATATATATATATATATATATATATATATATATATAATATTGCATTAAACCATATCAGTTCTTTAAATTAAGAACTTAATTCTTTTGATTTCAAAAATGCCCTTTATTGCCTATTTTACTTTAATCTAAAATATCCAACTCTTTTTTTATGATTTCTTTTATCACTAAGCAATTACATAAGTGTTAGTTTGCACTATGCCTTTTGCTGTGTGCATTTCTATTCATAATGCATTGCTACAAATATAGCTGTTGCTATGTGCCAGCCTCTCTTTTTGTAGACTGTTAACAACATGCTTTTGTAGTTGGGTAGGGGATCAGCTCCTACTACCTGATTGGGTCCACATCCCCCTCAAGAAATTCAACCATGTTTGTTTGACTGTGACATTTGGGTTGTTTCCCTTAACACACTTGCAGACTCCAGTCTTCACCTCCTCTCAGGAGTTTGTAGGGATTCACTCTGTGGAGGGACTATAACCTGTGCAGACTGATTTAGACTGACTGGAATTTATATACATAAATATATATGTATATGTATGTAAGAGCGGTCAACGTGAATGTGTTAGCATATTAAGTTAAATGAATTGCATTAGGTTTAATTATATAGCACCAATTCAGAGTATGTCAGAGTAGTCATTTTAAAACTTGAAAAATGTGACACACAAGCAATAATTGCCCACAGGCTTTTACTTACCAGCTAATGTTACAGTAAACTTTTACTTAAAACGTTGTTTTTTTTTAAGTTGGTAAATTACAACTTAAATATTAATAGGGTATCTTATATGAGGTAAAATCACTTTTTATTAAGCCTTTTAGAGAAAAAACTTACTGGAAGAACCTTGAACATAACCAGGCTGTTGGTGGCCATCTGCTTGGACCAAACTGAGAAAGAGGAAAACGTAGGGAGAAGAGATGAATACTCATCACCAAGAACTGAGGAGTAACATAAATCTAAAAGAATTTGGTGATGACTAATGACAAAATTTGCTAAATTCATTCCACTGGGGTTACTGCAGTGGTGTAAGGGTAAAGCACGTCTCATACACTGAGGCCTTAGTCCTCAACGTGGCCATCACAAATATGAGTTCCAGCCTGATGACCTTTGCAGCATGTCTTCATCCTATCTCATTACAAACTTTCCTGTCTGAGCACTCTCAAATAAAGGCCATTAGAGTCAAGACAACCTTAAAAAACTTTTAAAGATCATTCAACTAGGTATCTTAAGCTCACCAAACCCTCCAATGTTTGCTATATTTGCAGTGTAGTGGCTGCAAATACAAAGAAAGATTGACTAAAAACCAACTACTTTACTGTCTTTGTAAAGAATTGCGCAACTATAAAAACATCTTTTTTTTTTTTAACCAGAAAACGGTCACATTTTTCTTAAATTTTCTCTCCAAACAAACTGAAATGGTAACAAATATGAGCAAATTACCTCACCAATATTTTATTAAAGAAAACTGTAGTTTTGGGGCGTGCTGTGGTGGCATAGGGGATAGCACAACCCATGTTTGGAGGCTTTGAGTCCTCGACTCAGCTGTTGCGGGTTCGATTCCTGGACCCGGCGATATTTGCAACATGTCCTTCCCCTTTTCCTGTCAGCCTACTTTCATATAAGGGACACTAGAGCCCACAAAAGACCCCCTGCAGAGGAGAAAAACAAACTGTAATTCATAAAACATGGATAAATGTTATTTAATCTAAAAGTATATCTTAATTAAGCCTTCTTTATTGTACTTTTGACCTGTTTGTCTCTTGCTCTTATGATACTCACTGTCTGCCTCTTCCTTTTTGCTGAAGAACTGCTTCTTGTTGAAATGTTTGTTTTATTAGTCAGAATCCTTAGGCTATATATCTACTCAGCATTATATCCAGTCCTAGTTATCTTATCACCTCTCAAAAATGGGAGAATGTTAATGCCACTGCAAAATAATCTTAGTTTAGGTTTAACCAAGCTCTTTTGTCTGTATTTACTGTTGATACAATGGGTTCACCCTTCTTGTACACTTGGTTTCCTGTCTCATCAGTTTATGAAGTCTGTCCATTCTCCATCTGCTGAACACAAACACCAAACTTTGACAGCCTGCCAAACTCCATCGCATCTCCATCCTGTGCATCTCTACCTACAGGCTAACAAGTCTCTCAAGTCAGTTCAGGAAACTCTAACCTTGGTACCATCACCATCAATTATCTTTTTGTAATGAATTGCTTACTCTACATCCCATCCAGTACTTTTGTGTTCAATTTGTGCTGTAGCACCTGTGGTGCATAACTTGTTTAATACACTTAGTTTGATCTGATTAAATTTGAATGTGCCAATTTAGGGGTGAAGCTTTGTCAAGCTGTGCAGTTGGGACGGGGGTCTAATGACCTGCTAATGTAGTTGACACAGAGTTACTAGGTAGAACCAGTCCAAACAAAAAGTCTATCATGGAGTTGTTTTAAAAGGAGTTGTGACTGACATTTTATTTATCGCTGTTGGAGCAGACATGATTAATTATTCTACTCTTTAGTTTCATTTGCAAATTAACTAATTAAATCATTGCTGTTAAAATCTGACAGAATAGATGGCTCAAGACACTATGTCAGTTTTAAAAACAAGATTGATGATGATTTTCATGTCACCCTCTCTTTTCCAAATGTTCTTAATTAAAATGTAAATTCCTTTCCAACCTTTATTCCTAAAATTTCAACTTTTAAACTACAGTTTTAGGCCAATTTAAGCTACGCGTTATACTCAAGGCTACCACTGTCATGTTTTCTTTTGTTTGACTCAGTGCAGGACACACTGGAGCGAGGCCAGGTAAACCTCCAATGGTTTAATCTAGGTTCAAGTAAGTGTGCGGATCTTGGACTCATGGGGTTCAGGCAGTAGACTCGGTGGGGAGTTTTCAGTGCAGAAATTAAACAAAAATACTGTTCATGACAATTTTCTAAAGGTAAGGACACAATATGCAATTTTTTTGCTATATTTTACCCCCAATCATAAGGAATTTATTCATGTTTTTCATCAACAAAAGCTAGACTAATTCAAATTATTTTTCTAACCAACATCAGATTGAAGATGTTTCATCTCACTTCATTTAATGGTGGAAAATTGAAAATCTACACATTTTGAGCTTCACTGTTTATAGTCTTTATATGTAATATTCCAATCTGACATAAAGTACACAATATTGCAAATGTCTATTTTCTTCTCCAAGTAAGTTATTACTACAGTGTTTGTTGTGGTTGAACTTCTCATGCTGGGAAAAAAAAGATGAAGCATGATTGATTATCATTTCATAAAGGTTATACGCTTCATTTGGAAGGCTAGTCAGTCTCATGGACAAATGTCACAAAGGGCCTATCACTCTGTGCAGTGACGGCACTTTACTGCTCACTACAGTCATTCATAGTCCCCTCACACACAAAAAAAACTTCAATAAAAGGTTGTCTATAAGTATTTACATTATTTATCCATGGTCTGTCACCTGTGAGGTCCAGATTGTTTTTCAGACCCTCAGGCCACAACTGAGGGATTTCATTCATTTTAGTTCAAGGTGCATTGCTGATAAAGTTCCAAGCATAGCACCTATATCTCGGCTTTGTCAATGTTTCATGCTTAATATAAACGGGGAAGGGAGGTTCATTGCATATCCTTGCTGGCAGTTTAAGATTAAGAAATTTGCATATACAAAGCTTTAAAACCTTACAAGTTACCTGCACTGTGTTTGTGTGTGTATATGATACACATATACTGTATCCTACATTGTCTTTTCTGAATAACAACATAAAGAGCATGTTTTAAGTGTTTTCCTCTGCTTTAAGACTAGTGCATTGTTATACAGTGTGCATTGCAAAAGTTATTCCTATTTAGATCATAAAGCAAACAGGACTGTGCTGCCTTGCTGTCACTGCAGCCTTGACAAAGTGCTCTGGGGAGTGTTAGTATCAATTTCTTGTGCTGTTCTGTAGCTCTGATAAGCTTTTTTCAATTTGCAATGCGCACGGTTTGCAACATTTTTCAGACTTTGCTTGAAATACCCTATGCACTTTAAAATTTATTGAACAACAGCAAGGTTTAGAAATGCGCTTGTTCCTCACATTAATCCATGCATTGACATAGTGTAGTGTCTTATTGACGCAAATTACATGAATGAAAAAACCGTTAAAAAACAACAACTGTGCTGTACGTCAGAGACAAACTGGAATACAAAATCAAAGTTGTACCTTTTTACTGTCTGTTCTATCTTTCTGCCAACCTGAAAAAAAATAACTTGAAGACATAAAGAAAAAAATGTAAAAATCTCTGCCAGTAGTTTCTAACTAGTGCTGCATTCCACATTCCTTGGCTCTTTGTTCACATTGTTAAATATGCCCATTGGAAATTCTTATAAATTGGCTGGCCAACATGTAGCAGGAAAACATCCCAACTCAGATATAAGAGTGGTGCAGATACACGTGTTTGCTGCATACATTAGGTACACCAAACAAACAAAAGCAGGTCAATAATTTTGCACAATTTGTATCTGCACTGAAACATTCTCAAAACAATCAATAGAGAAATCACTTGCATATAAAATTGCTTGTTTATATTGTTAAGTTCAGAAGTCTGTTGGCTGAATGAGAAAAAATATTTCTACCAGCTAGCTGTCCTACTTTCTAACTTGGAACCTAGACACCAGTAAGACTGAATGACAAACCAGCAGCGGACTTAGCATTTAGGCAAAGTAGGCAATCACCCACAGAAAAATCATAGCAGCTCCACAGTTTTTTATTCTCATGCTTCCTTTCAGTGGCGGCTGGCCAGTAGGGGGCGCTTGGGCGCCGCCCCCTTTAACTTGTTTAGATAATAAATGATTTCTATTCTGAACTGCAAAATACTTAGAAATGTATTTATTCATACTGTGTGTCCAATAGACATGTTAGAATTTATTAAAATAGTAAATACATAATTCTAATTGCTCACATTGTGCACACTTCCTATGTGCAGGGCGCCGTCCTAATGAGAGTGTATGTAGGCGCATCAACTTTTGGCAAGCAGGTGATCTGAGGCTGACTTTTAATTGGTTGTTTAAGGTTTTCCACAGGGCGCAGCGCTCTGCGTCCCGGACACACCCATTCTGTTGTGTCATTACTGGTAGAGCGTCAGTACTGGCTAATTTTTTTTAAAACATTGTGTGATTGGACAATCCCCGATTCGACTCATTAGCGCAGTTGCAGTTCGTTAGGTCGATTCACGTTTACGTTTGCATTAAGCAATGCATTTTACTGCTTTCCGTGTTTGCTATTTCAAAGTTCTGGCACGGAGGCAATGTGGACAACAACTGGGGTAAGAGACTTAAAACATCTTTCAGAAAAATGCAAACGGCACGAAAACAGCCGCAGCCACCTAGACAATGCAATGAAGCTAAGTTTTTGGGGGAAACTTAGCATAGCTGAAAGGTGCTTTTCAACTCTGAAAAGAATCAAGACTTTTCTGAGAAACTCAATGACTCAGGACAGGCTGAATGCATTGGCCATGTTGTCAATGGAGAAAAGACTAGTCACAGAGATGACTGACTTTAACAAGAATGTAATTGAGAAATTTGCAGGGCAGAAGGAAAGGAGGGCAAAATTCATGTTCAAATAGTGCTATTTTTTAAGATTTGTTTTGTTTGTTTTTCATTTGTTTGTTTGTGTGCGCCCCCCTCAGTTTTTTTAGCACTAGCCGCTACTGCTTCCTTTATTTGTTGAAAAATACTGAGTACTAAAACAGTGAGAAGAATTTCTATTGTACAAGTAAATGGGTTTCATCTGCTAGATACCAGAGCTAATCAGCCTGCAAGTGCAGTAACAATAAGTTATGCCATTTGGTCACATAAAAAAATTGAGGAAAACAACAGAAGATTCACAGGACAAGGCAAACTTCAGTAGATATGCTTCCATTACAAATATGCACATAACTTTGTCAATATTCTGCTAATTCTGTAAAGGAAAAACACAATTCCGTGATTGCGGTGCTTCCATTAAATAGGAAACACAATTAAAATCACACAAAAAAGTTTATGATAAGCCATTAAAATACATCCCGAGCCATCGTCTTCCTACCACTTTATATTGTCTTCTTCATGGTAACGTCCGGTTGTTGGTCACATGATTGGTGTGATGCGAAAAAGTTTGTCCATTGCAGTTTTACGAAATAAACCAATTTTGATGCAACCAAAAAACCGCCTGATGCTAGTGGCACGAGGTTTATTTTGCATTAAATTTTGTCCACTAACATATTTTTGACCATGTAACACCCTTCAACCTTCGCCAGGGCTTTCTAGTTTGCCTATTTTCTTACTTGTACAGATAGTACCAGTAAAGATCACAGCCTACTACAATCAAATCACTCTCTTTTGAGGCTTCTCTTGATTAAAGTGAGTCTCTTTTTATCTGCTGACTTTCTAGTCATTTGATTGTAGAGTGCTTGTAGACAGATGCCACAGATCAAAAATGCTCCATTTTTTTCCTCTGGTTTAAATGGGCCAGTTGCTGTAATTTTTAGGTACCTTTCGACAACAACAGTACTCTCTTATATTCGGATTTCTGCAGAAAGTTTGTCAGTTTAGGAAACCCATTCGTTTTGGTGGTGGTTTCTCAATAGCCATAGGCAAGTGATTTACAAAACCAATTTTCATTTAATGTTTCTGATAAACTTTTTATATTTCAGAAACCAGGCCTCTGTAAATAACTACAGTGCTCCACCAGTTTGCTTATGTCTTATGCCTTGATTTTGCTCTAGGGGGATCAATGTCATTTGAAATACCATCTGAAAAAGCTGTGAAACTTATAGATGTTTACTAAGTACAAAAAAAAGTAAGGCACCATAGATCACTGGCGTCTGACTCCAGTGTTCGAGAGCAACCATCCTGTAACTTTTTAGTGCATACCAACTCCAACACAACTGAATCAAATGACTAAATTTCTTCATCAACACCTTTTAGCTTTGCAAAAGTCTAGTACTGAGTCATTCATTGGATTCAGGTGTGCCTAAGCAGGGATTCATCTAAACATTACAGGATGGTAGAGCCTGGGCTTCGGTGTCCATAAGGAGCAGTCAGTGCTTGTTGGAAAACTGACCTGCCTTTCAAAGTGAGAAATGATAAAACATACACACACACACAAATCAATCTTACGAAATAAGATTCATGGAAGCAAATTTGTTTGGGTTTATAAAAAAGGGAAAAGTTGATTTTCTCTTTTCATTGGTTTTAAAATAACAGGCAGAGAAACAATTCATTCTATCCCAGTGTCAAATCGACTCCCATAGGCCTAAAAAGAGCACAGAGGGCATCACTTTTATTACTTGGGAAAGGACATGATTCCTATCAGTGTGTGCACAACAGGGGATTAAAGAGGATGATTAATGCCCTTAACAGTTGTTATATAAAAGTTTTACAATTGTTTCCTCAAAGACTTTGGGGCCTCATATTTATGAACAAAACTGGAAGAGCATTTCAAAGAATCCACTGAACACAAAATATATTTATATTGCTGACTTATGCGTCTTACAGTTCATTATAACAGTGACTAACCATGAGCCTTCTGCAAACTGTCTTTTTATCCCAAGAGTAAACAGAATAAGTGATTGCACAGGGCTTGAGGGAGGTTTTGGCACAGAGTGCAGAGCAGTGCAGTCTGCATTAATGGAACCATACATTTTGGTCATCTAACAATGTGAATACCATTTTGTGTAAATAAGACAGATTCTGTTATAATCACTATTAACCTGTTTTGTTTTTTGTAAGTACAAATACACTATATGGAAGTTGTTTGTGCAGTGTGTTATGTTTTATATTCAACATCCACACTGAAAATGTATGGTTGTTTTTGTGAGCCTTTTACAGACATTATTCACAGTAATGCTGGTTGGGCTTTGGTTGACAAACATAATATGACTGACACAACCCTCATGTTCTTGTCCACACAGTTCTTGTTTCATTATGCTTAGAATGACTGTTTTACTGACTTAAATATTAGTTTCATAATTAACACTACTAACATTTGACCCAAGTAAATGACACACTCTACATTTAACCAAATAACTGTAATAAATAAATATTTTTGCAAAATAATTTTCAATGACTGATGCATGGTTTTTTTGACGTGAAGGCAGTAGTGCAAGAAAAGAGGATTAATAGGCCAACAGTCTGCCTGTTGTGACTACAAACCAAAGCAACTTAAACCCAAGGAATTTCAAGCAAGCAGCAACTTAAAAAAATAAATCTATAGCCTGTTCATTTCATGAACTAATTGTTTTGTTGCACAAACTTTGTTCATTTTTATTTATGTATTTTTTAAGGGTTTGTTCACTATTTTTTAATGATTTTAATGAGAATTTGGCTTTACTTGCTTTCTAAATAAAGCACCTTAAAAAAGTTCCTTCAAGAATGAAGGGACATGCTACTATTGTTCATCTGATGTAAAGATTATTTAAAATAAAGGAATAGTGCTGATACACAGATGTGTTTCTGTCTATATTGTCAATTACATATGGTATGTTATACATTTTGTAACAGGCTCCAACACAACATGATTTTGAATAGGATAAACTACAGAACAGAATTTGTAAAGGAGAACTACAAGAAGAAACCCCACACTCACTAAATCACCCAATCCTAGACAAGTACTAGACTTTTGCAAAGCTGTTTTCATTGAAAACAGAATATAAAGCTAAAAGTGATATTTTTACCTCCATGAAAGTTTATGCAAATAACAAAATACGTTTTTTTTTAAGTTTGAAAAATTTAGAGGTGTGTGTTTGCTTTATGTTATGAATCCTCCCTTTTGACAGTTCATAATTGGTTTGTTGATTTGTCATTGTTCAAGCAATGACAGATTTAGCAATGTTTTCTTGCTAATATCAAAATTAGTACAGCACTGTTATGTTACATTGGTTCAAGAAGTTGGAAAAGAAATGAAGAAACTTTCATTGGCAGTGCCGCAATTTTAGGATATCTGCGCCCAAGCCAATTTCACATTCACCAGACTTAGTAATATTGTCTAAGGATCAATTTCAAAGGATGTGTGTGTATAGAGTATGTGAAAGCCTGGGTGTCTGTGTGCATTCGAGCACACTAATATTGGAAGCTGTTCTTCTTGGAATGCTGCCAGATGAGAGAGCAGCCAGCAAAGTACAGGAAAGATGGAAGAACAAAGTAAACAGGGTACACTGGAGAAAATCATGATGCTGCACAGCATTAGGACATAAACTCAACCGCGGCAGCACATGAGAAAATACACCCCTACACGCCTGCATACATACACCCTCCACCAAACCCATGTTCTCATAGCTAGTACAATTTTTTTCCTCACACTTCTTGCTCTTTCATTGTTTCTCTTATTCACACAGGGAGAGAGTTATCATTGCTGGGATGCTTTTTCAAAAAACAGAGCTTTTGATCTTTTCCTACTTCATCTTTTGAACCACACAGCTCACTCATCAGTCAGACACACACAGGCAATAGTGACTTAAGTGGAAAAAGATGAGCTTATTTCGACAGCTGATCAGGACAGTTGCAAATGAAAGCAACAAGACTCACGGACTGACAACGATCCAAGCAGTTTCTACATCTGTAAATTACTGCAAACAAACAGCCTTGATTGCTATAATAAGTGCACCTGCCAACCTCTGAATGAATTTCAAACACTTCGAAAGAACTGAAGCACAGCTAGCAGCCAACAGATGGATGTAAGTAGTCAGCAGATGTACTGAGAAGGAGTATCAGAAAATTATGAGAGCGTAAATGGAGTAGTATATTCACCTTAAGTCAGTGATCAGATACATGCTGAAGGGCAGTGAGAGTAGATATGACCAGCAGATAAAACAATGGACTAAGTCAGTGAGTCACACACAACAGGGTGAACAGCAAGCAGTGAGTCGATGAAAAGACACTGACAGAATGCAGAGAAAAGAAAAAACCATCTGGTAGAAGCTGATTAGGAACAAAACCAGTTATATGAGTTAGAGAGATCAAAACTATTGTCAATGTTAATTTCTTTTCTGAACTTGCAACTGTCCAGGAAACAGCTTAGTTAATAATTCACCATGGTCTCTCCGAAGACATCATCTTTGACCAAGAACTCTTTCTGTATAGGTTTTGACAGTATTGTTGCGTCGTTCTGAGTTTTTTCTCTTTTTTTTTCTCCCCAGCAAGCTTCTCCACACATCTCTAAAAAACCTGGAGCCTTCACTAATGTAAAGTGCAATAGACCTACATAAGCTGTAGCAGTGAAATATGTTTTTTTTGTAGGTTAAACTGTATGTTTTCTCAGCAATATGGGAAGATTAAAGAGGTGAAGAAAATACAGCATTGTAGATTGGTTTTCATTCCATCTTCCTCAATTTTCAGAGTCAACATTGACTGCATTCCTCCTTAGTAGCACATATCCTTCCATTAATTGGTGCTTGAGCAACATCTTTTCTCTGTCCTCAGCACCTGATAAAATCATTGTGACACTTTACTGCTTTATTTCTATGAATTACTTCACAATGATTGACAGTTTGACACAGCATGTAATTGGCCGCCTGTTTAGTCACCATGTAAATAATAGAGATGGGAAACATGCCTTTCATGTCTATTCTTTATGGAAACATATCTTTATTTCCAATATATTACTTATTTTTTCCATTACCTCCATTGTGTAAATTTTTGAAAACAGTTTGTAATTATGGCTGACTACTATTATTGTGTAGATACAAGTTTGAAAAAAATATAACAATATTTTTAAAACAATCCTTTCCAACCCCAGTGTAATGGACAAATAACAACTTGTGTAAATAAAAACAAGAACAAAAAAGTGGGAAAAAAAATCCATGATGTTTTTTAATATAAATTTACAATCTTTTTTCAAATGTGTGCAAGTGATATGTTTATTCATTTAAAAATATTTAATAGAATATTTTTATTTTTCACTCAAAGCCCACAATATCCACAGACATGATCTCAACATG
Organism: Xiphophorus maculatus; assembly: GCF_002775205.1. NCBI lineage: Eukaryota > Metazoa > Chordata > Actinopteri > Cyprinodontiformes > Poeciliidae > Xiphophorus > Xiphophorus maculatus. The sequence goes on along the minus strand of NC_036446.1, from coordinate 21,947,220 downwards.
GGTTCAGCTGTAATCCATGCGGTTGTCATGGGTTTGATTCCCGGTCTTGGCCCATTTGCTATGTACCTTCCTTTACCTATCTCTAAAAATATCTTTAAAAAAAAGAAACTAAACTAATGATCTATGACATTTGTCACACACAAGCCTCTCTTAGATTTACAGAGGATGGTCCAAAAACAAATTACATCCAATTGTGTGAACAAAGACATCATGGTTAATGTCTCTGAAATTATAGGCGAATTAACAGAGTGGCCTGTGGTGGCAGAAAGGCAACAGTAGCTCAAAGAACCACTCATTAGAACCAAAGCATGCTGAATGTCATTTCTGAATACACAGCAAAATGTGAAGCAGATGGGCTACAGCAGCAGAAAGCCAGACCCACTGCCAACCTTGGCAGTTATCTTAATGCCTTATTAACCTGAATGCAGAAGAAATCAAGGTCTAACCAAATTAGTCTGATTACTTTGGGGGAAGAATCATGCAGCATCATAGCCTTTTTGTTTTAGCTTACAATAGGTGTATTTTTAAGAACGGAAAACTGAGACAACACTTTAAACAAAACAGATTAGAAAAGTGTTGCCTCAATGAAAAGTAAAGTAAGCACCACAGTCTATGAGGAATGTGTCTGATCTATTGCTGAATCTATTTTAAAAATATGTATGGCAGTCATGTGGAAGTTAACTGCTAGCTATGTGTGTTAAATAAAGCTGGTCTATTTCACTTTTTTTGGAGTGTTGCTAAAGAGGTTATTTATTTATTTTTTTTAAAGCTCAGTGTTCACAGTTAAAAAACTTAATAGCACTGTGTAGACTTACTGATTTTTGCATGAGTTTCAAAGGAAAACCTTTGAGCATTCTGAATTGGCTGTAAGAATTGTATAGCAAAAGAAGATGTTTGCCTTTTATTCAAAAATTATTGCTACAACAAAAATGTCATAAGAAATTATCTAACCCACTAATAAATTCTAGATGCAAACTACACACCCAGTGAGAGAGAAAAAAAAGAAACTTCAGTCAAACCGTAGACATGATCATCCACCACTGGCATACAGTTTAAAACTTAAAATGCATTAATCATCTTAAATTTTGAGTTTGTCTGAATTAGCCAGAATAAAATGCTATGGGGGCACTATTTTCTGCTCATTACTTTTCAGATTTTTCCATGAGGTAGCTTTTACAAGTTCAACATTTTTGACATAAACTTTTAATATACTGACATAAACTGGAATATAGGAATCTAAAAAATATATCTGAGGCTGGCACAAACAGAAACCACTCTTTGCAATGTTTTGCCTAAGTTGAAATCAAATGCTAAGAAATAATGAAAAGTATAGATAACCTTCACGGCACAAAAGTTAGGTATAATGCCTATCAAAGTTTCTTTGTCATTTCCTTCAGATAGCTTACATAGCAAGTTTCCATCAAATGTACCGTTTATACCCTTGATTGCACATGCATATGTAACCCAGGTGTTAAATCCTGAATCTGTCTTCTGCTCTCCTCTCAGTCTGTCCCGCTTGTGCATTTGTTCCCACAGCCTGCTGTTGTAATATACAGATATATATCACATAAAAGCTATTATTTCAAATATAGTAGCTGCAGTTATAGATACATAAATGCAATCAAGGAGGAAATCCCTGCTTTAGAAACGGCTCACTAAAATGAGCACTTTAAAGCACATTATTGTAACATATAATTTAATTACGTAATTTATAAGAAGGAATGTTGTTCTTTCTTCCAAGACCACTAAACAGTATAGGATATGGTGCACAGACAGTGTGCAGATGATATAGAATATTAACAATGGGCTGGGATGAAAGTGTGAGACGCAGATCCAATTTCATGGATGTATCCCTCTAAAAATGCAGGGCCATGTGTGGCTGATCGTTTTCTATTAATGGGCTGTTTTGGAGCTGAACGGAAATGTCTGTATTTCTAATAAAGTCAAATGTGGATTAGACACACAAGAGAGAATCATATTGTGTTGGATTTGTATGAAATAATGAAAGTGTAACTATTCAAAGAAAATTAATGTAAGTAGAGAATTGGAAAAGTATTTCCTAATGTGATCAGTATAACAGCATCTTTCCATACATGCATTATGGATATTTTCCTCCGGGAATATAGTTAGAACTCTCTATTAACCATCACACACAAGCAGGAGACTGTGTTAAATACCATGTCAGGTCATCACATCTTTCATACTTGTAATGGTTCTGTGTAATTATCTTCATGAATCCAAATGGTTTCATTCAATCATCATTCATGAATCAAACGAAAATGGAATCACCTCATATAACACCTTACAACTCAGACAGATAGACAGACAGACTGATGGATCACGCTGTAATCAGGAGCCAGTTTTATCCAACATGTGCTATCACATTAGTAGTTGTTTGATGATGTGGCCAAGGCGAGGGGTTGAGTGTCTGAGCAGAACTGAGGTTGAGCAGCTGCTGTCGGGTCGTTAATGGAGATAAGAGGTACAGTAGTGCCTATTTTCATATCCATAAATTCAAGTGTACTAAAGAGGCTATGGTGAAGAATTACATTCAATCTATTTTAATGTGATAAAAAGATGCAGTTTTAGAGAAAAAAGTAAAAAAAAAAAGAAAAATAGAATATAAATCACATTTTCCACCATTGATTGCCAATGCAACAATAGCACAAGACAATTTGTGGATTTAGAAACACTAGTACAAAGGAAATGGTAATTGTAGACCAATTTCATTATTTGTTAAATTTTTAGCATGTTTTTATCAGCTTACATTCCACAAGTCTGTAGAATATCTTAGCTAAATCACAACAAAACCCTTGGTACAGCGATGCCATGTAATGTACGCACAATGCAACACACAAGACCATCTGGTGTTCCAAGATGGCCAGCACTCTGAAAATGAAACACAGTGTAACTGCCAAAACCATCCATCAAACCTGACAGCAGGTTTCTATTGCTTCAAAAAATGCTAATAGGACTACATACAGACAACATGCCTTTTGAGAGGATCTTATGAAACTGCTATATACATGCAGCATCACATCAAAGAGAGCTAGGGATGTGGAAATACACAATTGACAAGTTCTCCTTCCTTGACTTTGCCTTTGCAAACTGGGTTATCAAGACCTGAAAAAAACAACACTCTCAGCAGCTCTGACTCAGCGGGCATCAAAGAAAGTGCCAAAAGCAGTTTCTTACTCTTGGATGTTCTCAGTGAATTTTTTAGTTGTTTGATTTAAAACTGACCTATCTCCTTCAGGTTTTGATACAGGTAAGCAGACCAGTAATGTGAACATTTTCACATAGGGTTTGACACTTTGAATTGTTGTGGATATATATATATATATATATGTATATATATATATAGTTTAAATGCATTATTTTCTGTGTCATTCCTGCAAACATTCAAGGATGAGTGAATGCATGAAAACTCATTCACAAGTCCTCCACTCCCCCGATCTTATAGGTTGCTTGTTTATACCCTTAAATACGACCCATAGGAGCTTCCAATAAACCAGGGGTCCTACAAGGAACATTGGTATTGCACACCTTACAGCTAAATGACCATTTTGGAGCTTTTAGGTCCTGCAAATATAGCTGATATGAGTGTTTCAGCATCAGAGGAAACATAATTCACAGGTGTTTCCTTTAATAAGCCACAAAGCCCTCTTAAAGAGGCAGGAGGTGGAGAGGGCTTTAAACTATGGGGTACTGCTTTAAGTATGACAATTGCTTATTTTACTTCTGGGCTATGGTGCAGCAATAAAACAACACATTATCAATTCATGGTTAGCTTTACATAATAACACCGCATGATCAGGGTAACAAAACCAAAAAAAAAGTAGTTCTGCAATAGTGCCTGCATCTTGTTTACTGATCCTATTTTACACATCACATCTGGTCACTCTCAGGCCCACTTAAGATCACATATTCTTCAAAATAACAATTCAAATAGCAGATTTGTAGAGATGATTCTCAACATACAGCCACAGTAGTCTGTAGGGTAATAACATGGTAATTGTCCATAAATGTAAGATTAATCAGCAGGATGCCTAGTGTAGAAAAAGACCAACTGATTAATTGTTTTAGTAATTTTGGTAGACATTGGATTTTGAATATGTAATTTCCGTGCTAAAACGGATGTGCAGCTGCAATATGTACCACTCCTCATCAATTAAACTGAAGTGCATATCGAATGTTTACGGCTAGGCATAATTAAAAGCAGCAAAATCTACTTAAAGTCATGCAAATTAAATAAGTGCAATTAAACCAGAGAAAATTATGTATTGATCTGAATTCTAATTTAGTTTCAAGACTATCAGTACATGAGTGCAACTCCCTTCATTAGGCTTCAAACTCCATATGACTCTTTATTTTTTAGCACCACCTTCCATGAACTTGTGGTATTTCTTATCATGTCTGGTGGGTTGTGCAGGGCACTTACCAGCGATTAATTCCATTGCATCTGCTTTTTCTTGATGGAGACCATAAGAAAACAATCATTCGTTGCCCTAAAACATCATGCATTCAAAAACTTAATTGTTGAATGCACAGAGTGATTCTGTTAATATTGTTTGCTAAATGCAAAGCAAACCTGTTCTTTCTCCATTTGACATCATCTCTTTGTAAGTAGAGCAGAGATTCATCTTCAACCTGACTGCCTGAATCGTCACAGCTGAGTCATTCAATTATCTGACTCACCAAGCCACTAAGTCCCCAACTGTGGGCAGTGTGTGGGACAGTTTCTTCACAAACACACACAGATATACATATATGCTGTACATATACAACAAAGGAATCATTGTTCCTTCTTCCTGAGCAGCGTCTTATGTAAACGGAGCATCTGGCCCTGGTGCCAAAAATAAGATGGCTCACGGAAATAGACAACATCTTATCACATGTGCAGAGATGAGCTCAACCTGTGAAGCCATCTTTAGAACAACACCAAGCTGTGAATGTCTGTTGGCAATCTGAAGTTTATGAAGGGTTGGAGAAGGTGAGCAGTTTTATTGAAATTACGCTCGGTTGGTTCCATTCACTCATGACCAAGTCAGTTTAAAGGTATCTAAAAAATTCCTTAAAATTAAACCGTAGCAATTTTTAAGAGACGATCAAAGAGAGAGGAAAATAAAAACATACTTTTCATCGGCATTGATTTGTGGCTCTGCTGCAGTAGTCAGCAGGACAATGTAAAAAATGTGGCATCTGTTTGAGAATCAAGCACATTTTTTAAACACATTGTTCTTTTATCCATCTTCAACTATGAGCCTCTTTGCTGATAGATGAACGCCAGCGATTCTTTGAAACCCAGTGGATGCTAACTTGCGTGGAATGATTTTGGAGGAGAGAAGATGAATAAGGTTGTGCTTAGCTGTTAATCTTGTGGTACGTGCTCAAACTATATCATGCATTGCAAATTCTTTAAGATATACACAAGAGGACTTGGCCTGAAACAAAGAGCCAACTCATCACTCTTCTGAAGTTTTAACAAGGACAAGAATCCTCATAGATGTTGCAAAAAATTCAATGAATTAGTAAGCCTCTAAGATGTGTCGACGTATATAGTTTTCCTCTCATTTTCTTAATTCTCACCCATTGCTGCAACCAACATAAGGATGATATACGACCAACGGGTTGGTCCTATGAAACACAAGACTGTCCGCTGGTGTCTGTAATTAAAATGAGCAGGTACACACAGAAAGCTTGCAAATCTGACAGTATTCCCCGTGAATGGGCTGAGAGGGCCCAGGGACACCATTACCCTAACTGATGAGGGCTATTTCTCATTCCTAGCCAGTCACTTTGCAGCCATTAGTGTGTGCATTATCGACCTGTGGAGAGGTCTTTGTGCTCACGGGGAAACACCTGCAGGTCAAATCATCCCACCTCCCCTACCCCTCCACTGTTCTCTCAAGCCCTCATCAGCAGGCATGAGATTAAGGAGAGTGAAGACAGAGTGTCTTCCCCATGTGGGAGATGGAGTGACAAAAGACAAAGTGGGATAGTAAATGTGTGCTATGTGATATGTCGAGTGTGTGTGTGAAAAGTTGCACCGTTTGCAACCTAGCGCATGGTATGAGCTAAAGTGTAAAATAATAATAACAATAAAAAAGTAAAAAGGGAAATGGAAGCGTTAACAAAAGCTTATTTCCTTGGAAAATGGTCAAAACAGTTGTTTTGTTTATAAAATCCTGCACTCAGATATCCAGTCATAACTAATTTTAAAGACATGCATTTGCATTAATTGGAGAAAATTAACAAGGGCACACTCAGACTTATCAAGGAGTAGGATTGGCATTGCTTTATATTTACTATTTATGCATTTCAATCATATTTCAATGTGACTCAAGAAAATACATCATTATATTACAGCAATTAGATAAAAATTATTCAAGATACAATAAAACTTTTAAACCCTCAGGAAATATCTGAGGACTTAGAGGACAAATATGATTCTTTATGTGAGAAAATCCACAAATCCAGCATGAAGTTAAAATTAAAGAATGTAAGCCTTTACTGTTCAAGTCAAATCTCAAATGCCAGTCTAAAGAAGCTCTGAGCACTGAAGCAAGTCATTAAAATAGGTTAGAAAATAAAAGATATGCTTGATATGTCAAAAAGATATGAAAGCAAATATTGTCAGAAACTTTGTTATAGTGTTTCATGAATTTGTTATACAGTAGTAACCAAGACAACTATAATTCCAGTTTTAGATTGTTGTTGAACTGAAAAGGGAGAACCGTGGGAGCACAAGAGGCTAACAAAAAACCACAACCAACACATTGTTACAGTTGAAGTGAGTAAGAAGTTTTAAAATAAATTAATCTTATATTGCAGTAGCAAAATCTCAAATTGAAATTTTAAATTAAACCTTTTATTTTCAAATATGTATTTAGTGGGGCGAAAATCACTCATTTATTTATCCTCAAAATGTGTAAAACAACATATTTTGTGCCATTCAACTAAGACAGCCATTTAGTGGCTGTTTTAAGCGACTTAGATAATGATTTAGAAAAACCTCTAATTTCCTTTTAAAATCAACAAGAGTGAATTCATGTGAACTAAATTTGATTAAGAGAAGAGCTGCTTTTTGTTGATGTACTCAAACAATTGCTTTTAGTTTATATTCTCTTTTAATCCTTAAGCCAATATTACTTATATTATAATGTACTTTATTATTTATAAAGTTTATATGGAAAAATTGATATAAATGTGAAAAAAGCCTATTTACTTATTTCTTCGGTTGTTCATATTATGTCATATTTACTTTAGATGCCATGGTTATAACAGTGACTAAAAATGTAAAAATAAAAAAAGAATTGTGATATTTTACTTCAACTCATAAATTGCTCTTGTAGCAAGTGAATAGACAATCCTGACATTGTCATTATCATAATTGTCTGCAGTGATCACATTTAAATGAGTAAATATTAATGCTGACAGCAGGCCTATAGAAAGTTGAATAAGCCTAACTCTAAAAAGAGGCCAGAAGTAGCCATGGCTCTTCAGTATGAAGCAGGGCTGGGAGCGTTACTGTCAGTTTTGCTCAAGTTACCACAGTCTCCGGACACTGACATCTGGCAATCACCCTGCATGTGAGGGGGATTCTGCCAAGACTATGTGCCTGCAGCAAGGTAAAGCCACTTTCTTTAAAAAAGACACAGACTTCAGTCACTTTTGCTGTCTAATTGACCTACCACCTGCATATTTTCCTTTAACCAAATACTCCTAGACTTCCTTTAAAGCAGCCGGACTGTTTTCCTTTTTACATATTAGCTAAGGCAAATTGTCATTTACAGTGACAGAAGTTGCCCTGGCTACATCCAGTGATCAAGCCTTTCCATGGCTTCATCTAACTCCCTACTGTCATTTCATGTGACAACTGACCTAAAGTCTCACCTTGGAACTGCTCACATTGTCCTGTTTAGACAAGTGCCAGTTTGCAAAATGCCTGACAAGAGACACTGCACACAAGTTTCCAGACCTCACTGCCCACCCCAAGCTATTTGTCTTAACAGCCAACTGAAAATGCTTAGACCAATTCAAGTTCTCTTCAGCTAAGTATTCTGCCTGAGAGCAGCAGTTAATCTCATGACTAATGTATGTAGCTTTAGCTGCTGGTCAGAGCTACATCAATTGTTCACTTTCAGAAAAAAGCTTTCATCTTTTATTTACATTGAGTTTACTCCTACCTGCGAATATGTTCTCTATGCTTCAGTGATTAAATGTACATAATAAGAATGTGAGACGCCTGATGTTCCTCTTTACCACCAAATCCAGGCAAATGCTTACCTAACTTCACAGTCACCTTCTCATTGACATGTTTGATAAGTGCTTTGAAAACAAAAGGATTGCGTAGTTCTCGTGTCAGTGCATGTGAAGGTGTGGTTTCTTTATGCAGAAATAACATTATCTTACAGAAGAAACACTGGTTCATTTCTTTGTCTGCGTGGACCCATCAGGAATATGTTTTCACGTGTATAAATTTTAACCATATAAATATTAACATCTCTCTTTCCTGTCCTACTTAGTACCAGAAGGAGCGAAGACACATGTTCGCCCCTTGTTAAAAGCTTTCCTTCCATTCTCTGTGTGATCAGATCAAAGCCGTAATTCTAGACAGGTAGGAGCCCTGAATGAAATGCTAATGCTAATCCTATTAACATTCCAGGCATGCTGCTTGGCTTGCTAATGGCTGGTGGTATGACTAGGATAGAAGTCATCTTATTTAAGGAGATCGAACTGAAGGCATTCGTCAGAGAATTGATATCATCACACATTATATGAACAGCTGCATATATTTTTCATAGGGCTGACATTGTAGGGAGATGCAAGTGTAGCGCCACATAAATCAAACTGACACTGGACCTGAAATGGATCAGGGTAAGACAAAGAGGATGCAAGAAATATCATGCATATTCCCTTGCACTTCGCAGTGAAACTTATGTGTGCACCCTAACTCACACGAGCAGCATTGTCTTTTCTTTTTAAAAGCTAAATGCAAATGTTCCACGTTCTCCACAGTTCATTTATTCCGTTTGTAATTAGTCTACTTCATTTCATAAATCAGTGAGTGAAGAATCGTCAGCTTGTCTCTGACATCCACCAGCTCATCTCACAAAACTGAAAATTGTGACCTTGAAAAAAACCTTATCATACACACACACATATATATACAGTATATACGCATATGTACACATGCATACACACGCCTACACATGTGTGTGTAGAGAGAGAGAGATGTAAGGAATGCAATATACCTAAAATGTATGTAATTTAGCTAAATTTTCAATGCACCTTATAATTTTTTTTATTTTATTTTGGTATTTCTGATGGTGAAAACTAATTTGTGGTTGCTCGGCATGGGCACAAAGGTTTCCCTGTGATTTTTTTAGTTCTGGCAGATGGAGTTGTCTGCGCATTTGTTCTCCTTCTCTTCACTGGGGGTGTGCGTGAGAGTGTGTTTGTGCTCTTTGTGTGCCTCTTGCCCCCTATGCTCCTGCAGGCGTGGCTACCACCTCCCTGACAATCTACCTGACACACCCAATCCCCATCACTCTCATCACAAAGTAATATCCACTTCATTTAAGTCAGGTAGCTTGTCTCCACTCACTGCTAGACTTGTTTTTGTTAGTTGCAATCATTCTGTGCAAAAAAGCATAATTAAAATTATTATTTAACACAGTTTCAAAATCTTGATTCATCAATTTGTTTACCTTTCTCTTACATTGTTCCTTTCATTGTTGGAAATATGTCTTCCAGTACCTTTCAGTCTAAAACTTAATGAATAAGGGACACCTTACCTGTTTCTTACAACCTGGATTCTTCATGGAAGTTGTAACCTAGGAAATGTTTCTAGGTGTTGGAAACATTTCCCAGAGATTTTGGTTCATATTGATATTACTGGATCATGCAATACGTATTAACCAAATAACAAGGTCGCTCTGTTCATAATCCGCCCTGGGTTATCAAGGTAAAGTACACTGCCTGTTGTAGATATCTCCCTGCTCCAGCACAACTGATTCACCTTCTCACTGACATATTTGATAAGTGCTTTGCAGACAAAAGGCTTGCATAGTTCTCATGTCAGTGAATGCAAGGGTGGGGTTTCATTATGCAGAAGAAACACTGACTCAATTCTGCTTGGGCCCATCAGGATTATGTTTTCATGTATATTAATTTTATCCATATAAATATTTACATATTTCCTTCCTGTCCTACTTAGTACAAGACGGACCATTCAAATGGTTGTATTACCTCCTCAGCTTGCAATCAGGTCCCGCATCGGCCTGTTAATTATACATTCATTCAAGTCAGGTTGACAGCAACAGGGAGACATCCAAAACAGGCAGCACAGTGGGCCCTGAGGACCGGGGCTTATTGGACTGAGATGTGGCAACTATGGGAGCCATTTCAGTACAAAAGAGGTTGATATTATTTGAGCTTTGTGACATGGTGCATTGTTTTGCTTAAAGTATCCATCAGAAGGCAGGTACATTTTGGTCATAAAGGGAGGGTACAGTCACCAACAATACTCAGGTAGGCAGTGGCACTTAAATGCTGTCCAATTGACACTAATTGGTCTAAAGTGTGCAAATAAAATATCTCCCAAACTATTAAACCACCACACTCAGTCTGAATTGAAGGATGGATTAATGTTTTTAAGTGTTATATTTAGATTCAAGCTGAATTTGAGCTTCAAAAGACTTGACAAAGTTTTGTCACTATTATTGTCCAATTTTGGCAATTGTGTACAAACTATATTCTCAGTTTTCTGTTTTCAGCTGATGAAATGGCACTAATTTTGTTCTTATGCTGCTATAGCCCATCTGCTTCAAGCTTCCACATGTTGTGTGTTCAGACCAGATGCATTAAGAGGTGGTCTTTCTTAAGTTAATTTGTATTTTTCTGAACCATTCTGAATCATTCTCCTCTCACTTCAAGAAGACATTTATGTACTTACAGCTGTTGTTCGTTGGAAGGTTTCTCTATTTTTTGGAACACTCTAGATAAAACAGAAAACTGTGAAAGAAAAAAGAAAGACAAAAAAATTTAGCTGTTTTCAAGGTGGATGACCAATGCGCTATTTGTATTAACAACTGAACAGTGCAACCCTAAAACAGTACAACTGAGTTTACATGATCTGCAGATCAATGGATAAGAGTTTATTTTTTCTTTGTAAAACAAAACAATCATAGACTTCTGATGTGCAGGGTTGCTCCGTATAGACAAACAAACTAGAATCCAAAACTCTTAATGAGTGAGATATTTAAAACACCTAAATATATTTTTTTTATTTAGCAACACTAAGATCTATGTGGCTCTGTCAGAGGCTGAACAAACCCTTGTAGGAAAAGAGGTCTTAAGCCCCCTACAGAAAGTGGAAAATGAGATTGTAATTGACCCCTATTACATTGAAGACATTACAGTGGCGCGGGCACACTGAGCATTTATGGACTACACAGGAGCCAAATAAGAGAACACAACTTAGACCTATTACAATCAGCATCTCGGTCATCTACAAAAAAACCCAAAAAAGCATCCTACATAATCTACAGGACATAATTTCATGAAGGGAGCACATAATAAAAATATACATTTTACTACCTTCCTTTGTATACATGAATGTCTGTTATTACCAACTCAAGAACTTTGAGTTTTTGAGTTGATAACAACTAGTTGGTGTACTATACCAAATACACTGAATTGGGCCTAGTATAATAAATAACTAAAACTTTACCAGCTATAAATAACTATGGGCTCTGAGTTTGAAAACGTTCCTTTCAGTCTATGGATTAGATTTGCTTGATGAATAGTAGTTCAGAGTAGAAAGATAATTCTCCATTCCCAATCTTCCATTTTAGGAGAGCTGTGCATACAGAAGAGTTGTAGTTGTTTCTCTGATAATGTTTGTGGCGTCACAATCGAGAACCTCAAAGTTGGAGATTTGATTAACTCAACTAAACCCTGATATTTCACTTTATCTTAGGAATTTGCAACCTTTTGGATTTACAGTAGGTAGTGCAGTCAAAAGATAGAAATCAATTTCCAAGCATGAACTTTATTTAAAAGAAAATTCTAAATGAAGAATAAAATGCACAGCACATCAAACTAATATTATGTAGTCCTGGAGTTTCACTCTGGTCGGCACAAAACTATAGCTCCAACAGAACAGTTTTTAGGTTCTTCATTGCATGCCTGTTGTTCTGAGAGACGGGCTGCTTGCAGGGCTGTGAAATAATGATCATTCCACTCCAAAAGTTGACGAATGTGCTCCTGGCGTTGCTCAAGATTAAAGTCATAATTACGCTCCTCCACACTGTGCAGCTCTCTGATAGCAGACGGCATGTCTGCCGGTCCACTTCGGCGGTTGAAATGTTGTTTGGAGATTGCAGTGACGTAAATCACGGGCCAACCCACGAGTGCAGTCTACTGTCAATCAAGTCACTTGTGCGCAATACACAGCCTGGCGCAGCTTTTGGTGCCACTAAGAAAAAGGGTATTGTCTGGTAAAAGAGATGGCCAGAGCGGACTGGGACAGGACCAGTAAAAGGTTATCTAGTGGACAAACAGCTTATGACAGTTGTAGCCACGGGTTTGAATAGCTGTATCAAACAGGGAAAGACGACAAAATATCTTGTACAAGCTAAAATGTCTTTTTTCAAATTTTGTCGAAGTGACAAAAGTGCAAATATATTCATAAAATTTGTCATCCTCACTTAGAGAAACCTACACAAAATGTACTTAAATCATCTCATATATCTTTTGAGTGTGAGCAATTCAAACATTGCTCTAGTCTTTACGTTTTAGTATTAAAATCAGTCACACAAGGAACACTTGACAAACATTAATTTCTTTCATGGTGTGACTAAACAAAATATACTAAAGAAGCTGCTTAAAACAGATAAGTTGTTAACAGGAATATATATTCCAAAATCCAGCTGGATATATGTATGTGTGGGTGTGTGTGTGTGTGTGCAGAGGTCATCATTGGATGAACGATGGATGATTAATATTTAGAATTAGGCCGTAAGAACCATAGTTGACAATAATAACATTAAAAACACAAAGCAGTAAAAGAATTGCACTCTTAAGGACAAGTTGTGATGGATAATTTAATAAGGGAAAGCAAACTCTGTTTTAATGTGCCTGTCTGGCTGTTAAATTAATCAGTATTTTTGGCTTGTTTGCAGTATTTTATTAAAACCTAACTCTCAAGAAGATTATGCCTAAAGATTGATCAAGAATAAGCAGCTGCTAAAGTTGTCAAACAAGATTCATTTCTCTCTGATCTACAACAAATCCATCCAGGATTTAAACAGGGCAGGTGGTTAAGTTATTTAATGTGCAGAAACTGCAATCAGCTCATACTAAGTTTGTTTCGATATTTTGCATATTTAGTTAATACTCTGTCACTAATTGTATATCAGCACACATGGAGCCCTGTTGTTTCCTGGTTTTCCACAATCAAAAAATATTTTTTGAGGGAATGCTTTTCAATACATTTCAAGCAGAAGGGACTTTTTTGTGGAAATTCTTTTCCAGACCTGTGGTTCTGCACATTTCCAAGAACAATCTATATCATTCACTGTCTTTGGCCAAAGAGCCGGGATTTATATAAAGAACAGGCAGACACGCAGAGAGAAAATAGATGGCATTTTATTTCCTGCAGGGAGAGAGAGGGTCTGTGGATAAGATGGAGAGAGTACGGACTACAGTATGTCTTCTGTCTCCTATTCGTTTGAAAACACTTTTGGTGCAGAGGTCATTATTTAGTCTTGTGATCTGGATAGCCAGGGCTGCAGAAGCCTAATGAAAAGTGCCTTAAACCCCTTCCCCATGTGTCACTTTTCATTAGACATATGATGGATGGTCCATTTTACAGCCTATTTCATCTGCTGTGCTGTTCTAAACCGCATTTTCAGGGTGCTTTTACTTGAAACATCCATTTTTTGTGTGATGTGGTTATTCATCAGGGAGAAGACACAATGGCGGCAAACAAGGATTTTGAAAGGGTTGGGAAAGAAGGAACCTCACCGCAACACATCTCTAACTTTCATACTCTTCCATAGTCACTTTTCACTTAATCAAAAAAAGAACGAAAAACACCAGGTATTTATTTTGTGTACTCTGCGTGTGTACAAAAGTAAGTAATCTTACATCTTCCGTTTGTGATGAAACACCAGGGATGCATTTGTGGTATAAAAAACCAACATATTTACGATTTGTCAATAGTTTACAAAAAACAGAAAAATGAGCAGCTGTGCCATCTCACTCAGGGTTTTATTACAGCAACCCACCAGCCTGTGTCCCTGTGCATAGATTAGATACTTTCACATTGTAACACTTTGAAAAAAAGAGATATGCAGATGTCTGGGAAAGGGGTGAATAGCTAGTCAGCCAGTCCCACCTCCTGGTCACACTAACACAGCGAAGGAACATTAAAAACGAGCTTGGGGACCTGAAGGGGGGTTTATGTGGTTATAAGGTCTCATCTGTGTCCAGTTGTGAAAATTATGGCTGCAATTTCCACTCCACCTGATAAATGGCATCTACAATTTTTACTTGGGTGATTGCCTTCCATAAATCTCCTCAGATTAAACAGTGTACTCTATACTGATAGCATTTAAAAACCAATCTCCATCTCTAATGGAGTACTGTCTCTCATAAGATACCGAGCACTACTAATAGTCAAACTGGTCTTGAGAACCTCACTGTGACAAACTTGTGCCTCAGAACTATATACTATATTCATGCTAAGCCACACAAACACATCCAATCATGATTAAGATGAAGAGTTGCAGGAGAGATATTCTCAAAAAATTCTTTGCAGCACCATCTAAAGCCACCAGTGCAGAAGTGTCCTACCCAAAGGGTAGGTCATGTCATCAGAGGCCGCCGTTGATGCATCACTAAGGGGTATTCACACATCTGGAGCCCTTCGCCCTGCCCCCTGCTGTTTCCCACAGGCTGAATAGCCCTTGTAAAAGCTTGTGGGCATGAGTGTGTCATAGCAGCTGGGGACTGCACTTTTTTTTTTCCCTCTCCAACCCTGTCAGCAAAAGGTCAGGCTCCAACAACACCAACTGCTGCACACTGGCTCTCTGGAGGGGCATGCACACAATTTCATGTCATTTTATACTGTATGGAAAATGCTCTGTTACAGTTTTGTACATTTAATAGCTACAAATTGTGTTTTCTCTAAAGCATGTGTTTTGGCTAATAATTGCAAAAGAGCCATGTCAACAAGGCCTCCGCGCAATGTGTTACCTTGATCCGCTGCACACTAACACACCAGCACATGCTGTTGCTGTTTTTTCTGCCTCCCTACTCCCTCGTGGTGGCTGGACACTAAAGCACCACAGGGGAGATGTTGACCCTGTTTGAGTTGAGTAACCCCTGCATCTGTCTGCAATACTACGACATCAGCAGAAAGCTTGCCACAAGGTATAAGCCCTGCAAAGCAGTTGCGTATGCAGAGCAACCTTTTAAAAAAACACAGACGCTGCATCTCTGGAGTTAACAACCTTTCAGCATTGACAGGCACAGAGAATGACAGTCCAGCATACATTCAATGTGAAAATATTTAGGGTTTTTGAAAATGAAGAGACAAGCAAAAACTTTACAGATCTAGGAAGTTGTGAATATAGTGCTTTACTTCTTCGTTGACCTAGAAACAATGTGATGTTTCACTTCTGGATAATAAGATAAAGATTTGCTAATGTGCTGCTGTCCCTTCAAAAACATCTGGAGAGACATATTAAACAAGTCCTGCGAGTATTTACTGTAGCAGCAGCTGGCACATTCATAGTAAAATACCATTTTAGATGGTTGAGCTCATCATGTCTGATACTCCAGAGGTATTTAGTGCATTGGTGCTTTAAAAGAAGGAAGCAAGAAATAACAGATGGAAAGATGCAGATGAAAAAGAAGTGTGTTAAAATTTTCAGCAGTGTCTTTTTTTCTGTCTGGCAGTTTTCTGATGGATAAGGTCATGAAGATGACTGAATTCATTACAGCATGACAGAAATATAGCAGAATTATAATGAGAGGAAAAACACATCTTTGGCAAATACAACATGGATCTGTGATTGCTTTGCACTTGCTTCTAGTTTCATGTGATACTGCTAAAGCAATAAATGGAGCAGATTTAGGTTTCAATCTTGTATTAATATTCTACTATACAGTAGAATATACTGTATAGCATATACAGTATATTATAGTATACTAGTAGAATAGTAGTACTATTCTACTATACAGTAGAATATTAATGCAATACTAATACTCTCATTAAAATCACAAACTTCAGTGTATTTCATTGGCATTTTGTCTGATGCAACAATACAAATTACATAGCTGCAAGTTGGAAGAAAAAGGAAACACTGACAATTATTTACAAGTAAAAACCTGAAAACTATGGGAAGCATTTACATTAAGCCTCCTTTACCTGAATACACTAAATAAAATCCAGTTGAAATGACTGGAGTCACTAAAGCAGTAAATTGGGTTTCCCTCCAGTGAAATGGGAATTGAATTTAAGTACAGCTGTTCTGTGAAGGCCTCAGCAGTAGTCAAAAACACTTGAAAAAAGACAAATGAACAGACAAGTCAATAGTGAGTTTGTTGAGTGGTTGTCAAGATACTTTTCAATATGTTATCCAAAAGAAAGTGGTGGCAAAATTGCAAGTAATCTTGCAATTACAAGTATTTGTGGACTTTGGTGGGAAGCAATGTTTTTGTCAGGGTTTGCAAAACACCTTCAGTTGGTTTAGTTACAGTTGCCAAAACTAAATAGGATTTTAGATTGGGTTTCCTTCACTTTGTTTCAGGTGTGAGATGGCTAAAACTAAACAACAATAATCTTTGATTCAGTGCATTGATTAAATTTGTGTCATTTATGGTAGTTATTTTAAACTTTTAAGCCCAATACACAAATATACATGAAAGTACAGGGAACACAAAAATGCACAACAGTGTTTGGATTCATGGCTATGGTATACAATATATGAAGGTATATTAAATGAGGAAAAATCAGATATACTTGTTAATGGGTTTTTGGAATTGGTGGGATATTCCTTTCCATATATCATATTATGCTTTAGCTTGCAATGAATCATTCAGTCACACCACTGCTTATGTTTCAGAAAATGTTTCAGAAAAACACATGGAGACATCTGGCTATAATGTGATTTGTGGAGAGCCTGACCAAGAGCATAATGGAATCTTGTCACTCAGAGGGAGCAAAAATGTAATTAATTCAATTCTTCTCTATGACAGTTTTGACTTTGATTACCAAAGACCTGATGACAGTAGCTATGATCCCAATGCCTTGTTTAAAGGTATGTTATTGTAAAAATTTGTCAATTCTTGTTAGCCATTTGCAGAGCTACGATTGTTTAGAAACATTTTAGTTTCATGTGTGAAAAAAATATCTGATTTTCCAGCAAACTATTCTTAATGTTGGCGCTGTGAATGGGATGTCTGATGCACAGCTAAAACACAATGTTTACATTAGATGTACAAAAAGACTTGCCGTATTTTTTCCTTCATTGCCTGTGAAACCTGTTCTAATGTAGGCCAGTTCCTTCAGTAAGAACTTTATCCTAAATGTAAGAATCAGGATTGTGTACACAATGTTTTAATACTTTCTTATAACTCCTAACTCTGCGTGCTCTAAAACCACAATGGCTTTGAAAAATGTGTGAATTAATGATGTCACAGCTTTGTAAGCTTCTACAAGTTAATTCGCAACATCTGAGCTAAATGGTAACACTCGGCTTCCTTGAGTGATATCATCGGAAATTCTTAACAAAGCAGCCAATACATCAAGAAGAGAGTAGAACTGCAGAAACACAAATTCATGTCCCAGCTTTGTGGACGGTGCACTCTGTTACCCAGTTGTTTTGACCGGGGCTGCGTGAAGGAAACTTATTTCACAGTTTGTCCGTAAAGCATCTTGTAATCATCAGCTGCTGTGCTGTGGAGCAGCTTGCTATCTGTTCCATCTATGAATGGATAAAAAACATCTACTTGGCTGCAGCTTGAGGAGCGCGTCACATAAAATAAAGCCTGTTGTTTTCCAGGCATCGCACAGTCAATTTAAGTATGTCTATTGGTCCCCTGAAAAACGATGAAAACTCTGCCATTTTTATCAAAGAAAACCATCCGGATCCCCCAGACTTGAAGTTCGTCCGTTGCAAATCTAATTCTTCATCTTCCTCATCTTCAGCTAGCTGCACCTGGAAACTCAGAAAGTTTTCCAAAGTATTGTAGTCTCATTCTTCCGCTTCATCTTCTTCTGATTCAAAAGCTTAAAACTTCAGAAGCTGCTATTTAAAGCACTGGGAGATTGCTTTAAATCTCCCAGTATATCCAGCAAGTATAGTTTTGGTGGTTATACTTCAACTAGTATATCCACAAAAAACCATAATTTCTTATTTTCCCAGAAATGAATCTATTTTTTGCTTTTTCTCTGTTTATGCTTGAGTGCTCTCCTTTTCCTGTGGCGTATCACATATTTTATGTGAAGTGTGCATCAACTCTAGAGCAAATGCAAAGCCTTTTGTGAAGATATTGACTGAAGCTGGTAAGAGAAAATGATTATTCACTACAATAAGTCTCCAGTAAAAATATTAGCTGAAAGGCCAATATTTGTACAAAATTTAAGACCACATGAGGAAGTGGCATAATCTGAAAACATCTGAAGCAACATCTCAAGACATCAGCCAAGAAGCTTGGACACAAAAGATTCAAAATGGACAGTGACCTCAAGCATGCTGACAAATTACTTAGAAAGTTAATTATTCACAACAAAATGAATGTAATTTATTTATTTTTTCAGAGTTATGTGGGGTTTGGTGAGTAGCTTTGTATCATGTTATAACATCATTAACTAATGATAAACAGCGTTGTTTTACTCATTCATGGATGTTTAAGGAATACATTAATCTCTCATGGCATCCATTCAGGGGTGCTCAGGAAAGCGCATATGAGTAAGAATTTACAAACCTGACTCAGTAACACCAGTTTTGTCAGGAGGAATGGGCCAAAATTCTAGCAAGCCAGCAAGATATTTTTTTTGAAGGACAAGGAAGAACCTGTTCCAAGTTGTACAATTTCTAAAAGCAATTCTACAAAATAAAAAACAAAAATCTTTCAACCTCTGTCGCTTCTGACAGACAGCCCTGGGGCAGCTGTGGCTACACTGTAGTAGCTTGCTTCCATGCATGTATGATTGTCTGCATAAATAAGATACATTTTTGTGTCTTTTTATATGGCATATGCAAATATTTGACTTCAGTGGTGTAAACAGAATAATTTATCTGAGTCAGTGGTAAGAAGTAAAAATAAGAAAAAGACAATTACACATTATGTGCTAACCCTAAATAGCAGGTGTTAAACAACAGCTTCATTACACTGAATTTAGGGGTTTGTGCAGGGTTGATATAATAATACTGTTTATCTCAGGGGCCAATATAGAGTAAAGGCATTGCACTTTTCTTTCTCTCTCTTTCTCTTTCTCTTTCTCTCTCTACGCCTTCCTCCAAATCACTGCTTCTCATTCTAGCACTGTGAATAACCTCCAATCATTTACCCTAAGCCCTCCACAGAGAACTCAGTAATGTGATGATGCTGTATTTCTAAAACAAAGTGGCATAAAACAATAGCATCATGTAAAAAAATAAAAAATAAATAAATGAGAAGGAGACCTCAAACAGAAACTTCGTTTAACCATATATCACAGTTTAGATGCCGGACAGGGAAATATGCTGACATCAGGCCTCTATCTGCTTTTCTTACCCTCCATGGACACTTCATAAAACAAGCGGTGGGTGTAAATTTAGAGGATGCAGCCGTAAACAATAGGCCACTGGGAAAAGTTTAGAGAGTTCAGCTCAGATAACAGTTTAGCCAGGAGAACTGGCTGATGATGAATAGGTTTGTTTGTCACCTTTCTTACCTCTCCAGGGAACAATGATATGGATCACAGAGGGAGAGAGGGGATACAAGAGGAAAAGAAAAACAGCATCCTAAATAGAAGCATATTACAGCCTGCTCAGAAAATAGCTGGTCTCTGAACCTTTAACAATCACCCTAATGTGAGGCGTCAGAATTTTTCTTTAATCATTTACAGCAGGAGGTCTTCTGGGGGCTCTTGTGTTAAGAATAGAATCCATATTTTAAGCCACAACTTACTAATCATTATTGATTAGTTTTAGGAATACTGAGTGGAAAAGGTCTCTTATCCCAGACGCGCGTATCTAGACACACAAGCGTGCACCCTGGCACAGAAATACACACTCACCCCAACAAGCTTTGAGTTTATAATAGCCTTATGAACACATACCTCTAACAACATACACAGATAACAAACAAGATCCCTGGAGATTTGAAATGCGCTGTTCATTCACTTCAGAACGCTGCATAGCTTAACAATCGCATCACTGTTTCTTAAAATGAATTATAGTGTGTAATGTAGAGGCATCTGAGTGGGGGGTGAAGAAAGATAGAGATAGAAAAAGCAAGCCTGGGAGAGCGCTGCTGCTTTGAACGTACCTCAAGGGAAATCTGGGGTTTTAGATAATGACAGGTACCTTGCATTAGCTGATACCAGGTTCTGAATTATGCTGCTAACAAAACTTTGTCGCAGTTCTCATCTGTGCTGGAGCCGTCTTTCAGCGAAACACATTCAAAAGGTTGCTGCTGTCCTGTAAAGCATACAAAAATTAGTGCTGTATGATTATCAACAGTGACTCACAGCATCTCAAACTAAGCAGCAAGAAAAGACATTTGTTCAACACATTTGTTCAAGACACGCATATGAGTATCTGCATATGTGCATGACAGACTTATATAGGTGTGAGTGTGTACTGTATGTGTAGTAACCTGATAAGTCAGAAAATCTGTTTTTGTTTACAGGATATGTTTTATTTGTCTTTCCCAAAATGTAGAGGTAATAAAAAGTATTATTG